>NC_140776.1:100260138-101006386 GCF_044657685.1 Stegodyphus dumicola | reverse complement strand
TCTGCTATCAGGGATTCGGAAAGTGATTGACGAATAGAAATCAACTTTTTCTGGAAAGCTGAAAAACAGCAATGGACGGATTTGAAATACTTTGCAAAGCGTATAGGGATCAATAGCCCAATGTTTTTCGTTGATATGGGATACTTATTATGCGAAGATGTTGGTGATAAATCCAGTAGCCGTCGCCCTTCGCAGTTTGGACACATGAGAACATGAATAAAGGTTCCATAACTATTGCTGGAAAACTGTCACATGTTTCCCGAATGACATCTGATGAACAAGACTTTGCTCAGAAATCTAATAAAGAAATAAAAGGAAAGGAAAACTTTGTTATTGGTTAATCTTTACGTATTGACTCTAGAATGTTGTTCGCCGAAAACATCGCGGCAAAAACATCCCGAACGAAAATGTCACGCAGGAAAAAGCGCAAGGAGAAAACATCGTGGGAGAAAAGGAAGCAAGGGGATAACATTCCAGTTCTAAAATATTGCAGTAGAAAATAAAACGGTTCAAAAACATCGAAGGTTTAAAACGTCGTCATAGAAAATATCGTGGTAGAGAACAACGCACCCACAAATCATTGCAGATGATAACATCAAAAATCATTGCATGATCACACACACATTAAAGACAAGTGTATTCTCACTTTAAAAATTTAAATGTCTATTAACTACATAAGTTTAAATTCCGTCCTCAGCTATTCGTAGCATTAGTTTTAAGTTTTTAACGCTAACTTTCATTTTTTACCTCCAATAAACATTTATTAGTTAATTCAAAAATATGAAATACAGAGTTAAAAATATTCCCCACTCCCTGTTGCTCTCACAGAGCATTATATCTGTATGCACTTAATATTTTTGAAGTCTGGAAAAACACTTTAAAAGTGATTGCGATGATTTGTAATCGTTTTATTTTTTCCACAGTATTTTATCAGACGATGTTTTAAAACTGCGTAGTTTTCAAACCGCTTTAGTATCTGCGTCAGTGTTTTACATCGAGTTTTTTTAGAACTGGGATGCTTTCTTTGCAGCAATTCCTTGCAGTGCTTTTCTTTTGCCATGCGATGATGATTTCGTTTTTCCCATGCTGTTTTGTAAAGACTATGTTTTTTCTTGCTTTGTTTCTTTCACTGTGTTTTCTCCTCGTCTTTTTTCGCCTGTAACCCTGCAGAATAGAAAGAAGATCAAATTTCTGCGTGTCATAATTTTTTCCCAAAAGATTATGATTGGGAACGAGACTTGGTGTTTTGTTTTTCATCCTTATACAAAATCGCAATTATCTGCTTGGATGGAAGATTGTTCCCTACAATAACAAAAAGAACTTTTCAGAAATATCGATTGACCCCCCCCCGTTGATGAACCTTTTCGATTGAAAATGGATACTTTTCAAGGAATAGAGGAAGGACAGAGAATAGAGGCTGAATTCCATTTTTAATACTATATAATAGTATACTTTTTAATACTATAGTTAATAATATGTGGTGCATACTATTTAATAATATAATAATATGTAACGGTTAGGCCTCAAATTGCCTAACCGAGCAAAAGGCTTCTGCTACCGTCACACGGCTGCACACTTAAGATATAGCAAAGAAAAACTTATACGTATTTCTTAACAAATCTCTTTATTCACCGGATTTGACACCTACAAGTTACTTTCCCTTCTCTAAAGTCAAATCTGACCTCAAAAGTTACCATTTTAAGAGCTTTTAACAGCATTAAGAAGATTTAGGAAACCGTACCTGGTGTCTTAATCCATATTCCAAAATATAAATTTTACAAAAAATCAAGTAACCAACATGAACTTGCCAAATATTGTACAAACATACAAGGATTATAGATTGAAGTCTTAGAAGTAGCAATGTTTTCTCCAACTTCCGACATAGTAAGAACTTACACCTAAAATTTTTTAAACGCATTGTGTATTTTGTATTTCATTAATGGCAGCTAATTTAGAATAATATATCCTTGGTAATTACAAATGAAGGACTTCCAAAACTGTAAGATGTCTATGGCCATAAAAGATCACGGAAAATCAAACATAAGAATCCTCCATTAAGAAAAATCAAGGTGTCTTTCTATTGTAAAAATATTAAGATTATAATAACTTCAAAAACATATAAATAAAGTAAGAAAAATTAGCATATCAAGTTTTATTGCTATTTAAGACTTTAGTTAATGATCTCAAATAATTAAAACAAACTTCAAACAGAAAATTCTGCTTCAAAATACTCTTACAGAACAAACTTAAAGCACGTTATTTCCCATGCAATCACTTTTAATTACCAGATTTTTTAAATCATTTAAAATTTTTCAGACTTTAATAAGAAACTCTGCATCACTGTGTTTCTGATAAAAAACTTTCAATTTTTATTCCAAAGTCTTAATAAAATATCACAATGCAATGTTAACATTTTGCTCTTAGAACCATATTTTAGGTGCCGAAATAAAGATATATGATTGTAGTAGGCAGTACTTTCGCTTCTGAAGTCAAAAACGTGATATGATCTTTATTATTGAGGATGATGATGTACTTCAGAAAGATGAATCTTCGATAATATTTTCCCGAATTTTGACACTAAAAGCAATGATGATAGAGATTACATTCCTAACGTCCTCTTTATGAAAGGCAGAAATTTTTACAGTTACAGCTATAAAGAGAAAATATCGACCAGGAAAGCATTTTTGATGAAGGATTGTTCAAAAGTAAAATATGTGCCATATTTACTCGAAAATAAATTTTTACATTATTTTTGTTCTAAAATTTGATAGGTTCCTATGATCGAGTATTTTAAGAAGTAAAACTCCAAAATGAGGAGAAATTGTTTAGTTATAATATTATTAGTCCAAAGGGGCTTTTTGTCCATGAAAGACTATTGTTTTCGTTTTGCGATTTTGCGTTGAATCACTATAAATGTCCGATTCACTTTTCAAACTGTTGCCACCAAATGTTAGAGTCCTGCATTATATTTGAAAAAATTAAATAATAAAAAATTAGCATAAATGTATGTATATTTCTCGCATTGTGATAAAACAACGGTACATAGAGCCATCGAATTTTGAATGACGTACGAAGTTTTTAGTAGCAAACTCAACAGTTTGAAAGCTTGCAATGGCAACAATCTACGGCGAAAAAAAAACCATTTTTATCTCCAGCGCGCGGAACTGTGTATCGGAAATTCTAAAGATAGGCTCATTTTAAAATTATTTTGCGACATTGCTATTGAACTGAAATTTATGGTTTAAGTGCGAAGAACATAATATTTAATAAATAAAGATAACACACAAAACGGTTAAAAAACACCCCTTTGGACGTAATTTAAAATCTTAAACCTTTCAAATTTTCTTTAAAAATTTTATATAGTAATTACGTTGCTTGAATAAATCACACCACGGTAATTATTGCATATATAAAACTATAACACTACCGCTAACTGCGATAGCCAAGTCTAGCATAGCAAGTTCAGTTTTTGTATCTCTTCACTGCACTGGTCATTGTTATGCCTGAAAATATATAAGTAACAACATATCACTAACAATATCCTTGGGCAGCTGCAAAGGGTACTTATTGTTACTTCGAGAAAATCCGAAGGAAGATATTTCATTAAATAAATATCTGAAAGGGGTTAGATTTTAACGTCATATCAGAGAGTTTTTAAGGCTGTTGCGTTCTCGCTCTGCTCGCAGTTTACCAATTTGCTCTTGGATTCACTTCTGCTACTATAACCCCCTTTTTGTCTTTATTGTTAAACTTCGCTTTCGTCTCACTTATACTCTGTAAAATCCAATAGCAAAGTTGTAAAATTTAGCATATGCTTAGAATTTCCGATAGACAGCTAAATGCACCCAATACTTTTTTTTCTTTCATTATACGAAGGTTCAGTTTTCTTAGTAAGTTGACCTTTGGCAACTTTTTCTTTTATTATTACTAGCTTTTTTGTCTTTTTTAAATTTATTTATTAAGCATCATTTTCTTCTCACTTCCCCCATACAAAAATTAACAACGAAAGCTCAAAATTTTTAATCTTTAGTATTTCCGATTTAGTGCGTTGGCATACATTTTTTTAATAATCGTTAGATTATTTTTTTAAAAATAACATTAATAAATACTTATATGGATAAAATTTCGTGGCCGCATCCTTTTACATGAAAAGTGATTAAAAAGCGTCAAAAATTAAGTAAATTTAAGACAAAATTAATATTTATCTTACATTTTTTTTAAGTCTTAAAATTTATCTTAAAATGTAAGTACAGTCTTATATTCGATGGGGTCTTATTTTCGAGTTAATACGGTTTCGAGGAAATCATAAGGAAAAGTGATTTTATCGCCGATAAGATAACTTGCATAAATATATAAAAAAAATCTTTAAAACATTATGCCTTTCATTTATCATTTTAAATGAAATAGTGTTACGAAATGTCCAGGCGCGGTGAGATAGTTTCCCCGCAAAGCAGTTTTAGGGTTGCCATAAAATGGTAAGATAAGGCAGGGGTGTCACATTTGGCGAGAAATCGCCCGTTTGGCGACAAAATTGACTATATGCCGTGGACGGATGGTGGTGGTGTATTTAATTATGGCAAAGCACACTAGGGCTATCTGCCTAAGAGGAGGGATGCCTTCGTGGAGGACTTTCTAAGGGAAACCGGCTCATATACACGTTACACATGGGAAAAACCACGAAAACACCCATGCAGCCAGCCCGTTCGCGGGATTCGAAACTCGGACCGAACTACCAGTGTTAGCGACTTTACCGCTCGGCCGCTGGTGGGCCCATGGACGAATGCAGAAACTTCTGGAACGAATTCTTACCGGTTTAGCCCAGAATGTTCTCAAACACCAGCCAAAAGCTATATTAACCCTGGTTTTACGCGGAGAGTTAGTATCGAGTTGGTATCTCGTCTAGCGAGTCAATCCCTGCGGTGGATCGAGGTGACAGCCCGGCAGCGATTGCCGACGAGTGGGTCGTCGAGTGTGTCGAAAGAGTCTCATAGTGTATCGCGGTTAGTGCATCGTCGAGAGAACGTGTTGAGGTCCGGGAACGACTGAACCGAAGTCGGGAGCTGTGCTTTGTGTGTCGTCGAGTGCATCGCGAGTTGTAGCGTGGAGAGTCTCGAGAGTACGTGGTGTTCCGAGAACGACCAAGCAGAGTTGGGAGCTGTACTTTAGTGCTTTGCCGTGAAGCTGTCTCCATCGTGATAGCCTAACCTGGAGGCTGTGTCGTTGATCGTGTCAGCATGTTTATAGTAAGTAGTTCATCGACGACTGTAAAAACGGGTTTCCGAGCTGTCCTGACAATACTGGCCAATAAAGTGTGTTTCGATACTTCATCAAGTAGTATTGTCATTATTCACTCCAAATCCTCAGGAACCCCGTACGAACGTGAAGGAAGAAAATAACGTAACAACGGGTGTCAGAAGAAAAACGTAACAATATTTTATTACAAATTTAATATAATGTCGCCATTAATTAGACTTAGTGATTCTATCATAAATTTAATTTCATCATTATTTATCAAAACTATAATTTTCTACAAAATGTGCTGAAATTTATTTTGTGCTTTCCCATATGATAAATTGAATTGTAATATTAGTTTCTTCAAACTATTTGTTAGTAAATGCAATAATGACACGAAATTTGTATTCAAATAGCTAATTTTAGTAGAATTATAATTAAAATTGTTTTATTTCTCCGTGCAATGCAGCGCGAGACAAATTTTAAGAGAAAGCTATGAAGGAAAAGTAAAAACACAGGAGCACATACGTTTAACATTGAATAAATGGATATCTCGGTAATTTGTAATGAAATTGAATAAATGTAATTGACCACTATGTTAACTGCAACCGTGATTTCATCCTCTCAGTGGTTTCCAGAAATCTAGAGAAGCAGAAAATGCTAGAACTATCCTCGCGCGGCCGGTTTAAAACTATTTAAGCCGGAGAGAGACACCTCAGCTCAGTTATTTAGTTAGTTGCTATTGTTATTGTTGCGAGTTCAGCGTTAGATCGGATTAGTTTTCTCTTTGCAATCGTTGTATTTTAACGTTTTTAGTAGTTTGAATATAACTACTGATTATATTGCGTGATATTATGAACACTTGTACGAATACCTCTGAGGAAAATTCCAGCGTTGTGTTATACTTCTTTTAATAAGAATAAATTTTATTAACCCTTTTATCGGACTTACGCATTCAATCTAATACGTACCAGTACGCACGCAACAATATTTTAATCATTCTATCGTCCATTTTATCCGAACTCCGAAGTGACAAGCAGCGATTTTGTTTCTGATGGTGAACTCTTCCATTTCCTCGAAATCTGGTTATGAGATGGAAAATCGTTGTCTTGTTAAGTTCACGGTTGAGAAGGTTTCACATTTCAACAGTTTTTCTGTAAGAATGAGTTGTGAAGTAATATTTGGTCACGAAAAGTTCGTTTTGTCTGGCCTCTTGCTCCAAACAAACGGTTTTTAAAACTAAGAACATAAGCTACGACTGAAATTTCAACTGATATACGATGATTCAAATGATATTCTGCGTCATAATGCGAATTATTTGGATCCAGATGCGGATTATCGATTGTAGGCGGACGGGCTGCCTGTATGGACATTTTCATGGTTTTCCCTATGAGCTACGTGCATACGAAACTGATTTCCTTATAAAGTCCTTCATGAAGGCATCCCTTCCCTTGAGCAGACAGCCCTAGTGTGCTTTGCCATAATCAAGTAAACCAAAACCAGATCTGGATTATCCGTACGTGGCAGTGCGTACAGTCAACACTATGGGCGAAAACGTGTACAAAACAAGCATGCTCTAAAAATTGCTGAATTATTTCAGGTTTAGTTTCAACGGTCACCTTATACAATTCGTTCTGCATCTGCGTAGTCAAAGGCATTGTTTTGGTTCATGAGTGAAGTTTTTTTAGTGTATTTTTGTGCACATTTTCTTCGCATTCTTTTAAAACTCATTTAAAATTTCCAAATAAAAAAATTAATGAAAAACAAGCTACGAGTACTAAAAGCAAGAAAGTTGTTTTAACGTCAAAACAAAAACTTACATTTATAGAAAGATTTAAGCATGGCGAATCTAATCGACAATAAAACTCGCCAAATATGGAACTGGCGCATAAACTGTTCGTGATATTGTTGAACAATATATATATATATATATGTGTGTGTGTGTGTGGCCTTTCTAAGAGATTGGAACAGTGTGCGACAGGTGCTTCTGACCCTCTGCACTCGAGAAGTGACTCTCAGTCAACATTTCGTTTGATGTGGTGACTCGAGGTGACTCTCGATCATCATTTGATTTGATGCGGTAACTCGAGAGGTGACTCTCGTTAACTATTCGGTTTGACGTAAAAATTCAAGCGGTAACGATGTTCATCGATAAAATATTTCTTCCACCTCCTTAGCATACCTTCGTGGTGTAGTGGTCAGCACACTCGGCGCATATTGGAGACGTCTGTGGTTCGAGTCCCGGCGACGACATTGCTCATTTTTCATCTCTCCCGCTTCGAAATAACTTATTTACGTTTAGTTTGAGCAGTAACGCTTCAAAAGTGTATTCGGTAATGCATGCGCATGAAATAACTGCCAGTCTTTAATCTTAAGTCCCTTTTTTAGATTTATTGTTATTATGCGTATTCGACGTTAGTTCGAATTTGACAATAGTGGCAATAGGAATATTATTTTCTGAGTTACGGACCCCAGTAAGCATGGCATACGATGAAGGAATCAGTTCAAATGAAAATAGTTCGGTTTTTCGTTGATGAAGAACGAAATTACGTCTATGCATAGACTACTTGACACTGGAGAGGAAGAAAGCAGTGATAAGATAGCGATGAAGGAGAAACTCACGGTAATAGACAGTGAATGTAAAATAGTAGAATGTAAAATTCCACAGAAAAAGAAATAAAATTCAAGAACGATGACGTGCACAGAATCGAAGAAATACTGCAAAGAATATTTTTTATATCCGGCGAAAGAATCGCAGTACCGCAGCTATCTTCAGACATAAGAAAGCATTAGATTTCCATGAAATCATTTTAAGTTAGGTGTAAAAAAATTCGTCATATATGCGGAAAGTCGTCCTGAGTTTGCCGGAGTGCAAAGGCCTAGCGTACAAAGGGTATGAACTCAACGAGCATGAAACTCTCAACACATGAAAACTTAGATTCAGCTATACTGACTTAGTTTAACAGGAAACAAGCAGAAGGAGTCGATCAAAGGGATTCGAATACAATGAAAAAATAGCACTTCGAAAAATCCGACAAATATTTAAACGTTGTCAAAAACAAAGCAAAATGTTTGATTTTTTTTAGAAGTGAGCGCACATGACCGGCATGAAAACTGATAGTGTGGATTATTTGTTTCCCAATTATCTGCTTTACCTGGAATTAGCATGATAATCGAGAGTAAAGTTAATTGCTTGCAACAGTATAGGAATTTCATCCATTGAAAGAATTTGCCATTAATATTCGCTTAGAAATTTTCAGATTTTTTGAAAATTTGATGTGCAGACTTTCTTTTCACCCGGTACGTGCTCTACCTGGAATGCTTTGATGTCGATGCCCCATCATAGAGGTATCCGCCACTTCTACTCCATTCACTTGCTGTTCAAGGTAAAATCTTCATAAGAGTGTTACGACTCAAGAATACCAGTACCCCCTTACGTATATCTCCTTTATTAGGGGCAGTATTATGAAGCTGTGCCGTTGGTCTTAACTGCGATATGTCTTCTTCCTTTATATTTTCTAAATTATCACACACCTACAGTAAACGATATTATACAGAAAAATAGTAAAATTGAGGAAAGGAAAGATTAAAATGACTATAACCAGTCAAAAAAGTAACCTAGAATCTATAACAAAAATATAACTTTCCATAGTAGTTACAGTTATTATTAAAGGTTTAATAAAAAAAGCACTGAATTTTTTTTAAAAAAAAACCTTCTTAATTCTTTTTTTGATTTTATTCCAAGTTACGTTAATACGTTAAAATTTCAAAAATGTGAATTGCATTTTGAAAATGCCTTTCTTTCTTGTCGAAGATGAGCTAGCTATTTCAAAGGAAAGCAATTTCTGCGGCTTTAACGTTCCTATACAGTTTTCGTAGAATCAAAACCTAAAGAATTTTTACGAACTGGGTTTATTTTTGGCAACCTGCCACCAGGGTTTCGACGTTTCATAAATCGCTTGGCCTGAAGGATAAGAACTTTTTGTTTAACCCTGTCTTATCATCCGCACGCGGTAGAATCATTTATCATGAGATTTGTTTGGTATTATACAGGTGAATGTTTTATTTGAATAAGTTTACTGCAGTCTTCTGCTGGGAAAAGAACATCGTTTACGTATTCATGTTATGTATTTTGTTTATCGTTATGTAACAAAAAAGGTTTTTATTTAATACTTCGTGTATTGTTTAGAAAAGAAACAATGGAAGGAAGAAGCCATAATAAAAAGCAAATATGTCTCAAATATTAGCTTGCTTAGAAATATTTTGTGGGTGAGTAAAAAAAGGCACTCAACTTACATGCACAGTTCTATAACATATATACATAATATTAATATGAGTAAATGATTATACAAAATATATACGATGTGACTTTGATTTATATGAGTATACAAGTATGTAAATATGTTTATTTTTCTTGTATTGTGATTTTACCTTCTGTTCTGTTTGTTAGTTTTCTTTTATGTACACTAGAGCAAAAACATTAAAGAAAACTTAATAAAACGTATGTCCACTAATTAAAAACGGGCATGAATCTCCTTGTTTACGAAATCGAAGCATGAACTTTGTACCTAATTATTAGATACTAATACTCCATGAAATGCAAAAATAAATATTCCCTCCCTCCGCATCAAAATAATTGTTCTTGCATCGAATTATAGTTATTTGCATCGAAATTATTATTGCATTTTAAATTACAATGTTGTTTCCTGCTATGTCTGTCACTAATTTTAATTAATTTTCATTTAATTAATATTTAATTTTAATTTTTCCTGCTTTGTCACTAATTTTTACAATTTTAATTTAATTTAATTTATTATGGGTATTTTTCATGCCCCCTCCTTCAATAAAACCTAATGTCTCTATAGCATGTTTAATTAGCAGTTGAAAAGTCCATGATTCGAATATTCACGAAAGAACAGCAGATTATGAAAAGGAAAACTGATATCGGTACAACTTTCGGTGTCAAAATATCAAGAGATACGGGCACTGGTCCATAAGATCATGTTCTGTGTTCCAATAACAGGAACCCATCGACGACAGCTTTTTCTTTGTTTGAAATGGATATCACATATCGCATTTTTGCAATCACTGATATAAAAGAATAAGCTTTAAAGGTACGCAAATAAGTTTGGGAAGTAATTATCACCATTGCTTCCCAATGCACGATTCCTCCATCCACCTTAAGATTCGTTCTAGGAAAGAATGTAAATTCTTTCCTAGAACGTTATTTATCTTTGGCTTTCTCCTGATAAGTATTCGTCTGAACTAGTCAGGAATAAAATATATGCAGTGAATAGAAATCGACTGCATTCAGATGAACTCCAGTAATCTTCATCCTTGCAGACTACGCCATTTCAAACGCTTATCCCTTATGCTTAAAGTTACAGGAACACAAATCTCGAACATTCTGTGTAGTTTAGATGCATGTACACTAAATTTCACTATGACTTTCCTCGTAGGTGCAGTTGATCTGGGGTGGGGATGATCTGTTCGGCTATAGTGGCCCAATAAATCACTCTCTCAGCTCTTCACTCTTAATGCGGAACGCCTCCATAACGACGCCAGTCATAAAAGTACTGGCACTTTTGTACAAATAGGCCTTTATTTAAAAAGACAAAAACCATCATAAAATTGCATTGCACAGCCCGCAGTTACTCTGGCATAGATAGTCCACACATAAGTTTTAAATTGTAGAATGAAACCTTCGTAAAAGTGTCAGCAGGTTTATGCCGAAGCACCGCCATAGAAGCATGAAGCAGAATTTTCATCTTTTTTGCTAATCAGTGCAGCGAATTAAATCTACTCGCGTAACGTTGCGTCGGTATACAGTTTCCCATATCATAAATTAAGCAGTTATTTATAATTTTAGCCTTTACTATAACTTCACCTTTCCATTTTTTCCCAGAATGCAAATGAGTTAGTTATTTAAAGTGAAGATTTGGGACTGTAAGGCAGAGCGTTTCTCTGGCGTGACCGTACACGCTGTGTTAGTTAGTACACGCTATGCTTAAATTAAGATTTAAATCGTAGTCTTAGCCCACGTTTTAAACTGAATTTGACTGCATTACTACGAGCTATACGCACAAGAATGTGCTTTTATGTTCTAATCGCTTTTTAATAAAAACGTTATTAATATATTTTCATGGCTGGTAGTTACGCCAGATATAGTGATAATTTCTTTCACGTCTGGTTACAAATTCCAGATCTAGTAAAACCTCATAATGCTATGCTTTACGAGTTGAAAACTGGTTTTCAATAAGTGGTCGGACATCTTTATGCCGGGCATCCTAATAAGATTTTTTCCACTCTGAATGCATCCTACTTACACAACGGTGCTGGCACCATTTTAACGGGTACAAGTCCTCTGAAAGCTATGGTACATTTGTCTGACGTATTCTGGCCTCCGAACAGCTATTTAGAAGCATCATCACCTAGCCGGTGTAGTGGTTAATGACGCTGACTGCTGTACCGATGCACCCGGGTTCAAATACCGACGAAGAAGGCACGGGTGTTTGTAAGTGTACAGTGTATGTGTGGCAAGAGCTACTCAAAACGCAAGGCGAGCTCAAAGTCCTTTTGAGAGGTCGAAACCAGGGATAGAGGGTTGTTCTACCTCAAATCAGAACGTAAACTTAACAGTTAGCAAGGTCCGAAAATACTAACGGTAATGTAACATTGCTGGCCTTACCTCAACCTGTACTTGTACTTCCTAGCATCCTTAAGGTCTTTTCACAATACATCACAACGTTTTAGGATATAGTTAATGCTTTGGACGACAGATCTGATGGATTCTGACTAGTCACCATTTTGTAAGTCACTTGCCTTTTTTTCCCTCTACATTTAAATATTTTCATCCCGATATATTCAAATCAGCAATGGTTAAACTTTATTCTTATTAACTGAAAACACATTTACAATAATAATTATAATGGTTTTAATTTTAGTTCTGTATTGCGTCTTTGGCTATCGCATTTCTAATGTCATAAATGCTGGTTTATTTGTAAGTGAAACGATGTAAGGAAATGTCTCATCTTCCGTTATTTGCCTCTGAAGTGTTTAGCACGTCTTACTAGTAAGTGGAAGATCCATAGTTCGAGTCCAAGCGAGGGCACAGTTTATTTTTCTTGCATTTCACCTGAGAAAAACTAATCGTTATGGTTTCTTTTGAACTAAAATTTGATAGACTATAATTTATCATTATCTAAACATATTCTACCGTGTCTCATGTCTTTTCCTATTTGCCCTTAAAGCAGGGAATTATCTCCAGAATAATATTAACCATTATCTGAATGCAGTTGTTTGAGTTTCATATCTGTAATCATTCCCGCTTATAGCAGGGATGTATGGAAAGAATCATTGTATTTCCCAAAGCGTGCTCTTCTGGTGTAACGAAAGTCCAGCTAGCAACTGCGAGATTCGTGGTTCGAACTTCAGGGAGAGCACAGTTAATTTTTCCTATGCCTTTGCAATGGCATGATTCTACTTCGATACTTTTCTACAGAATAGATGCAGTTTCAGGGTTTAAGAATAACAGAAATACGAAAAGGAACCTTTATCAAATTTTGAAAAAATATTTAGAAAAGATTACCACAAAACATGTACTTTCTTTCCCAATATACTTTGCTGAAATTAGACAGAAACTTTTATTTTTATTAGAAATAAATTTTTCTCAGAAAAGTAAGAAAGGCAAAATATCACCTTGACGTAATAATTTACCTAGTAAACGTTCCAAAAAGAAAAATATGCATCCTATTATCATTTTCTCCCCATTTCACTTCCTGGCGTCGTCTAGTGCTTTCCAGAGTAATTATGGCTATGCTGACATAGCTTCATGCTATTATTGTATCGAATTACCCGGAAGTTATTCGTTTTTAAACGAAGCAATTAAATCCAAAGTGATGTGCTTGTCTTCCACCTCCCTCGCCAAGGTATCATGAGCATGCCCCACATCCTTTATAGGAGAAATGATGATTTAACGGAGAAATCGCCTTTCCATTGTGGGGGTATTTAAGGGAAGAAACAGCTCGTTTGCATTGTTGCCCCGACGGCGATTTCGCGAATTAATTGAGGGTGTTTTGTTAGAGCGATTTCTAAAGCTGGGCGAGACGAAAATAATTTCCGTTTTGACAAATGGGATTTAAAATTAGGCTGGCAGCAAGGAAATTTCGATACAATGTGACAGCTGCCGCAATGTATTTAGAAAGTAACAGTTTATGAGGAATAAAAATTAAACGTACATCGACAATTTTAAATTAACCATTAAGCTTTTAAAACACGAATACTGTTTTTACTGATTAAATCACATTTTTAAGAAAATCATTAAATTTTATTCTGTAAGCTTTACAGTGAATTTACAAAGAGTATTCCCAAAGTTCTAGGAATTTAGGTATTTTTTTTTTTTTTTTATTTTGTCAATATTATAATGCACTTTTTAACATAATACCACCAAAACTGTGTTTTGTTTATTTGTTTGTTTGAAAAACGTTTTCAAGGACAAGAAATTTAATCCACCTATTTATGACATGGTTAAACGCTCAAATCGAACAACCCGTAAAGTTTTTTTTTTTTTTTTTCCAAACGTGGAAACAGTAATTAGATAACTAAATAATCCTCTCATAGACGTTAAACAATTTCTACTCTCTTCTTTCCAAAAAATGCGTAACTTATATACGAGCCAGTTTACCTTAGAAGGTTCTCCACGAAGGCATCCCTCCTCTTGAGCAGATAGCCTTCGAGGCTTTCCCACGTTCACACAAAGCAAACCAATCTTTCCACAAAAAGAAAATGATTCCTCTTCGTGTCTTAGATGGTTGTAAAAAGGATGTCACAAAATACGCCGTCTTTGGCAGCCAAATAATTGAATCGGACTAAAGAATGTTGCCCGAGACAGCTATGTTAAGGTGTCAAAACTTGACTCTGGCCGATAACGTTTCCGACAAGTTCTAGGAATTAAACTAGAACTAATTCTTAGGATATTGGAAACATCCCACGTAATTCCTAAATTATCAGATTATATGACATCATGTAACTCTAGAAATACTTGGAAATAAATATTTTTGCAACCGATGTGATAAGAATATTATGGTACGTCATAATGACGAGAGTGTAAGAGAGTGATATACACTGACTACCAATAAGTATTTGGACACCTGTGATAGAAAAGAAAAACTAACTTGATTCAAAATCAATAGTTGGTAGAGCCTCCACGAAAGGTAATTACAGCGTGGACCCTCCAGGGCATGCTTTCCACAAGTCTTTGTATGGCAGCTAGTGGTATTTTCTTCCACTCGGCTTAGAGAAGACATAGAAGTTCCTTCACCGATTTTGCACGCATAGTGGACCCCTGAATTCGGCGATGCAACTCGTCCCAGAGGTTCTCGATAGGATTCAGGTCTGGACTCTGGGCAGGTCAGTCCATTCGATGAACTCCATTGGCACCATACAAAGCCATGCTTAACGTCGAAACATGACAACTGGCATTGTCGTCCTGAAAGTAACAGGGGTCCAAACCGTAAAACTGCCAAAACGTACGAAGCACATTGTCATCCAAAATAGTGCAGTAGGCATCGGAGTTAAGCTTACTATAAATAGGGACCAAGGGTCCCAGCCCATACCAGGGGAAACACCCCGAGATCATAAATCCACCTCCGCCGAACTTGACTGTTGGCACAATGGATTCTGGCAGGAGACGTTCTCCAGGTAGACGCCAGACCCAGACCCTGCCGTCCGAACGGTAAAGGGTGAACCTTGATTCTTCACTCCAAAGAACCCGTTTCCACTAATCTACGGTCCAATTTCGATGTGCTTTGCACCACATTAACCGAGCAGCACGGTTGGACTTTGTGATCAAAGGCTTATGGGCAGCAGCACGACCATGAAAACCAAGCAGATGTGCTTCCTTACGGATGGTATTCATTAAAACAATACTCCCGGATGCCTGTTGAAACTCCTCGCGGATGAGGGCCATCGGTTGGGTGCGCTTCTTCCGAATTTCTCTGGACAGCACTCGTCGGTCTCTATCTCCCAGTTTCGTTGGTCTGCCGACTCGGGGCACATTCCGACAATCACCGCTCACCTTCCACTTCTTAATCACATAGGCCACTGTCGATTTTGGGTACTTCAGATTGCTAGATATGTTCCTTAAGGATCGGACACATTTGTGATACAGATAATTATACCTTTCTCGAAATCAGAGAGCTCCAAACTGCGAGGCATCTTGCATGCGACTAAAGCCGATGCTGTTTCCTACACGATATATACCGGCGGAATCCGTGACGTACCTTAGCACCATTTGCATAGATGTCCAAATACTTATTGGTAGTCAGTGTATAAGGAATACAGGCAAAGACGTAAAATTGTTCGCAGGCGCTTTATGAGCATTTCAGTGCAATAACCGAATAGTTATGACACAAAGGACGCATTTGGATGATTTTTTACGTGGTAGAATTATCGGCCGTCTGAAATGTGGGCGTACCCAACTGGAAGTATCAGTCGAACTTGGAATTTCCCAGAGTATCATCTCCAGACACTGGCAACGATTCCAAGATGATGGTAATGTGAGTAGACGTTACAGCACAGGTCGCCCCAGAGTTAAAACACCGAATGAGGATCGGTATTTGGCAGTTACTGCCAAAAGAAACAGGCGGAGCACAGCCTCAGACCTGTCTCGTCAGCTCTCTTCAGCCACTGGTACGACAATTTCAATGCAGACCGTGTACAGACGCTTAGGGCAGATTGGTCTATATGCTCGTAGACCTGTCAGATGCGTTCCACTTACTGCAAATCACTGTCGCCTGCGGTTAGCCTGGAGAAGAGAACATGCATTGTGAACACCGCAACAGTGGGCTTGTGTGATGTTTTCCGACGAGTCCCAGGTTTAGCTTGCAGTCTGATTCTCGCCGGACTTTCATATGGAGAGCTCCAGGTACCCGTTAGCACCAAGTGAACATCATTGAACGACACCGTTACGGTGGTGCAGGAATGCTCGTTTGGGGTGGAATTATTCTGGGTTCCAGAACTGACCTGCATGTTCAAATTGGAACCATGACAAGCCAAATCTATCGGGACGTCATTCTGAAACAACATGTACGTTTTTTTCGAGGCGCCATGGGCGCACAATTAGTGTTTATGGATGACAACGCCCGTCCTCACCGTGCAAACATCGTAAGCGAATGCCTTCAATCGGAGGATATCACCCATATGGACTGGCCAGCATTCTCACTGGATTTGAATCCAGTAGAGCACGTGTGGAACATGCTTGGCCGACGAGTTGCAGCCCGTCAACCTCCTCCTACATGTCTACCGGAACTTCGGAGAGCATTGGTTTTTGAGAGGTGTAATATCCCCCCAAGATCAGATCGATAATTTGATACTCAGCATGCCTAGGCGTTGTACGGACTCTATTGCATCGTCTGGGAGACATACAATGTATTAACAATCATACCAACCATGTAATATTGGATTTTTGTAAATAGGTTTTTTTGTAATTTGCTCCAGGGAGAAAAAATCGCTAATTTTTTTAATAATATCAAACATATAGCACCGTTTTTTGTTCTTTACCTTTTGTTTAATAAATAAGCATTACAAATAAGTCAAATTTGTTTTGCTTCTAACTCTCCCTTTGCCTGATTTTGCCTTATCCTTAATTTATGGACATGAGTGTAAATTAACTCTCAACTAGTATTTGCAGATCGAAGTTATTCTGTAATTGATTATGATGCATTAGCCAACTAAATTAAAGTTTCTACAAAACTATGCTTGATTTGCAATAAAAGGTGTAAATGTTAAAATAACCCAAAAAAAAAAAAAAAAAAAAAAAGATTGGTGAAACATCAGTAATTTTTACAAGATTGTAGTATCTTCCTCTAGTTTAACATTTTTAGTAAAGCTGTTGACAGGGGCTTTTCACCCAACATAATTAATCAAGCAGTTAAAAAATTTTCATCTCAACACACTAAAAGGCACACTCTTGTTTTAGGAGATTATAAAAATTATTGTTGTCATTCCCTTCTTTCCATCAATTAGCTATAAAGTTGCACATATTTTGCAGAAATTTAGCTTTCGGGTCGTTTATTCTCCCATCAATAAAATTACGATTTCCATAGTCAAGGACCCCATTCCGGATATGAATTCCTGGGGTATTTATAGGATTGCTTGCCAGTGTGGTTTAATTTACATAGGCCAAACTAAGAGAGCCTTAAAATTTCGCTTCAAGGAACATGAGGCATATGTTAGAAAAAAGGAAACACAGAAGTCTTCTGTTGCCCAACATTGTTAGTCCGAAAATCACATTTTCAATTTTTCTGCTGCCAAAATTATTTAAAAAACATCTTTCATTGGAGAAATGCATTTTCTAGAGACATTTGCCATTCAAAAAAAAAAAAAAAAAAAAAAAAAAAAAAAAAAAAAAAAACTTTCTGTTCTAGTTAACGATCCTAATTCCAATCCATCTTTGCATTCGGCCTTTAAATAAATTATGTTTTAGTTCTGGTTTCATCAACAGATGGCGCCACTAGCTTATTTTCTGTCCAGGCTTTCTTATCTTATCTGATCATTATATCCTATCTCATTCATTTGCGCTTTTGCAGCTGACGATGGTTGTTCGGTAAAACCATGGAAACAAGTCCTGTGAAAATTTGAAAATATAACGCTGATCTTTTGCTGTTTGAAATTGCTGTTTGACTTGAAATTAGATCTTCCTCCTCAGCTGCGAGAGTGAAACTGTCAAAAAAGAAATATGTACAGCCGCTTATGTTTTTCTGAATGAATTATATCAAACATTTCTTCGTAAAATGTTACAATATTCGCTATAAGCATATTATAACGATGCTCGTGAGGTAAGAACTGCAAATACTATTAAATAAACAATTGAAAATGCTAAAGCAAATAAATAATATATTTAAAAATTTTAATACATTACATCACAATAAAAAAAATCTGAAAGCTTTCAGATTTTATATTACGCGCAAAAGGGACCATTTTTTTTTTCTTTAGACACACATACACGTTTCGACAACATCCGTTACGACTAAAAATAGTTTAAAACATCATTTCTTTATAATTTCAAAAAATCTGGGGATAAAAATGTTCCTTTTTTCGAACAGTACTGCCATTGCTCGCTTTGAGATCGTTGAGTTTGCCAATCAAAATTCGCTAAAGTTTTACAAAATATGAAATAAAAAATAAAACCAATTCGGGCTTCCAGATGCCCATATTAGGGAGAGGACTACTCAAAATTTAATGGCTCTACGTGACGTTGTTTTTCACAACGCAAGAAACATACAAACATTCACGCAGATTCTTCATTATTTAGTTTCTTTTAAACACAGGGCGATAATATTTGGTAGCAACAATCTGAAAAGTAAAACGGACATTTATAGTGAATCAAAGCAAAATGTCGTTACGGGATTAATTGGCCTTCTAGGTTAACGCCCCTTTGGATTATTAAAGAATTACTTTACTATACAGTATTATCGTCTTTAAAGCTTAATATATCTTTGATGGGTGAGGGCGAGTCATCGTATGACTCGCTCTGTGAAGACTCATCGCCAAGTAAAGGGGACATTGCTATCGATTAGCTATAAATGGCACACATTTTACTAAAGTTTAACTGCCGCGCCATTTTCTCTGGTAGTAATGAAATCTGCAACTCAGTTTTAAACACATTACATTTCATTAGCTACGACACCTTGGGATATCTGCCATAACCCTTTCTAGTATGCATAAATACACATTGGTTAAACATGGAGAAGCTCAAAATTCCGTACTAAAGTACGTGAGACTTATGTTCGGTGAAAAGAAACTCCTCATCCTGTATTACTAGTCAAACAAATCCCAATTTCCTTTTCTTTGCTACTAAAATTACTCAAACAACTTCTTCTGTTGGCGAATTGGATCTTCTGGAGATATTTTATATCCATCAAAATCTTTCGATTCTGATTAATGATTTTTATTATAATCCCTCTTTACTATCAAGTTTCCAAGAATTTGCTTCTTAGTTGCTGCTGATTCATTTTTGAGTCCATATAAGGTACTAGGAGCTCCGTTTTCGGTCATTTAGCTATAACATTCTCGAATATCTGTCTGCTTTTCTTATTATTTTATAAGCATATATTTCGTTTTCGTCATACTTACTCTCAAACTTGAGGAAAAGAGTTTCCCTAGACTTTCGGAACTATAGTCCTGTGAATTTACTTACGCTAAACCCAATTGCTGTCTCATGTTATTGTTGCTACAGTTAATATGGCCAATGTAGTTAATAAGAAAGTTAGGTAGCAATTCCAAAGTAATTAATAAGATAGTTAAAGTGTAGAGACATTAGGTATTTTTTGGAAGCAGGCAAGATGAAATATGAGCAATAGCCTTCGCCGGGAATCGAACCATGGACCTCTGGAATACCGGCCCAGCGTGCAGAACCACTACACCACGAAGGCACGCTAGGAAGGCATGAGAAATACCTTATAAAAGTAGTAACCAGCCAAAGTAGTTAATATGCTATTGCATAATAAAAGTTCAACCTATCCACACAATATTCGCTCTGTTCTCTTGAAATTCTGCTCCGTACGTGAAAATTCAAAGCTTATATTGCATCTGATATGTAATTTAATGGTTTAGTTGAAGTGTGGACCAGGCATGATAAACTTTGTATCTCAGGCGAAAAGCAACGTCATCAGTGTTCAATAGTGCGGCCTGCAAGAAATAGTCATTTTCCTACTTAAAGATGTAATACATGAAAACGTGAGTAAATCCATATATCTTAATTACTGTAACTCGCTAAAAGCCTAGAAAGAACGTAACGAAATCCGGATAGTTGAATGGATACCTATTGTTTATTTTCCGATACATGGCATCTTTTTCCTACAGCTAGCTTTCGGATGCCTGGAGACTTGCTGCTCGCACTAATAATTTTCAGAACACATGTCAGATAAATGTCTGCCAGCATTAGATTTTGCTACGAACTTCTTCCTTTTTATAAGTGAAAAAAGGCTATTCACACTGGTACGTAATATCGAATATGGAAATCGGGTACAATGTCAATTTTTAGCTTTCTGAGAAGCAAGCAGGCAAGTATTTATAAAATTCTTCACTGAAGTTTTGTTTGAGTTGCCAGTGTATTTCTACGAATTCCACCTGCAAATGGGCTGGCGTTAACTGAACGTCTGCTGGAAAAATATTTCTGTAAAGTGATCTTTTTTTTTAGCATCTGAGATTACACTGGTGTTAAGATTAGATATTAGATTTGAATTAGAACTTTCTGTAAATATTTCGAAATTCAGCCTAAAGGGCAAATAACCTCACTTTTATTAAAGTTTTATAAGACCAGTCTTCGTGTTATTTTCGGTTAAAATTTCAGATGAATTCTCAAAGTGATTTTTAATAAATCTCAACTGTATTTTAATCTGACTTTTTATGTTTGAAGATAAATAGTTGTAAAAAGCAATAACTAACCAATAGACTACGATAACTCTATATGTTAGCCCTTGAATTTTGCGTTAACATTTGAAAGGTAACGGAAGACGGAGGTTATAGTACTTTGATCCTATCTTTGATAGTTACGCAGGCACAGTTCCATGCCTTTAGCTATGGTTTGACAAAGAATGCAAGGGAGTAATAGTGGCTGTCTATTTTACTATACTACAGTGGTGGCCAAAATTGTGGACACTTTTGGAAATTTTTATGTTTTTGAACTTTGTATGCTTATAGAAAACGTTACGTTTCACAAAATGCAAACTTGTATATATCATTTTAAAGAAAATTTATTACTGAATTCAATACAAAACACAAAATTCAATTGTTTGCAATACAAAAAATGTTAAACGATAATAGTTATCCATATACATTAGATAGTGATGATTGCAGTGAGTTATCAGTACTTAGTAAGGTACCCTTTATTTTTTATTACAGCTCCACATCGACGTTTCATTGAGCTGACAAGAGTTTTAAGCTCTTCTTTCGTTTTACATGATGCCAGGAAACAATTATAGCCTCAATTAGTTCCCCTTTATTTGATGGGCGCCTCATTCGGACAAGCGTTTTCAAACGGTGCCACAAATTTTCGATAGGATTGAGGTCAGGACTGTTTCCTGGCCATGACAACAATTTAATGCTCTTTGTACGAAACCACTCTTTCGATATTTTGGCCGTGTGGCAAGGAGCAGAATCCTGCTGAAAAATAAAGGAAGCATTGTTGGGAAAGAGATCTCTGATGGAAGTTAGAAGTTTTGGTTCTAGAGTAGTGTCAATGTATTTTCTGGCATTCAGTGTCCCATCGATGACATGAAGGCGACCATCTGCTGACATGCATGACCAAATCATAACACTAACTGGGTTCTTCACAGTTGCTTGAATGCAGTCAGGATGTAGCTCTTCTCCTATTCTACGTCTTACATATTTTCGCCCATCACTACCGAATAACGATATCTTAGTTTCATCACTCCATATAACTTGTGACCACTGATCATCTGTCCAATTAATGTGTTCCTTTGTCCACTGTAGTCTTTTTTTTTTTCGTTGCTGAAAATTAAGATAAAGCTTTTTTTCGTGGAATTCTACCTCTCAGTCCAACATCTGTTAATCTTCTCCTGATTGTTCTTGAACTGACAGAAACACCAGCATCATTCAGATCACTTCTGGTGGCCGCTGATGACATTTTTCTATCTTGGAGACGGTTGTAGGAAAAAATGTCACCCGGAAAAAAGGGAAACGGAAAGAATGTCCCCGGAAAATAAGGAAAGGAAAAAATGTCACCCTTCGTTTGCAATGAGAAATATAAGGCATGTTTAGAAAGATCGCCAAGCTGGGTAATAAAAGTTTTATCTCAACAACCGTAACCTCGGATGACCGGAAACATGTGCGAGTAGAAGCAAGCAGATGTTTGGCTGCTTGTTTCTTCCATGGAGCCTACCTCCATGGTTTCTTCATTAAGGTTAAAAATAGAGGGTTGTTTAGAGAAGAAAGCTTTCGCGATGGAAGCGAGGGGGGAAGGCGGGTTGTCCAGCGTCGGTCATTGTCAGGTCTTTAGTAATTACTCTTCTCGCACCCCGTGTAGTTATCATGGAGGTAGGAAACCTACCTCCATGGTAGTTATAGCCTTAAGCTGCGGTTTAGTGAAACATTTATTGACGCACAACAGAAAACTAATTCATCCTGAGCTTTGGTATAAGAAACAGTTGTAGATGCAATTTCAAGTTACGGTTTGCGATACGAACAGGGATAAATTTTTTACCTAATTAATTTTCGCATAATTTTTTTTTCTCATTTGATTTTAATTAAAAGTAACGCATCTGCACAGGAAACAATTGTTTAATTTTGCACTTAAGTTTGAAAACAAGAATACCACAGTTATTAAAATTAAGAGGTTTATTTCAAAATTATTAGTCCCTGAGGGACTAATGTTTTCATTTTGTGATTTTGCGTCGAATCACTCTGAATGTCCGTTTCACTTTTCAAACTGTTGCCATTAAATATTGTGATAAAACAACGGTACCTAGAGCCATCGAGTTTCGAATGACGTAATCCTACTGCGAATATGGGCAACTGGAAGCCCAAATTTGGAATTTGTTTTATTATCGATTTTATATTTTGTAACGAATTTTTGATTAACAAACTCAAGAATTTCAAAGCGAGCCATGGCAACGTCGTACAGAAAAAACATTTTTATCTCCAGTGCGTGAGACTGTGAATCGGAAATTCTAAGAATGTGCTCAATTTAAAATTATTTTGCGATACTGCTCTTGAACTGAATTTTATGGTTTAAGTGCGAAGAATATGATATTTAATAAATAAAGGTAACACACAAAATGTTAAAAAAAAGGCCCATTTGGACGTAATTTAAAATCTGAAACCTTTCAGATTTTTTATTTTACTAAAATTTTAAAATCTAATTAAAATGGATCCTATAACCACGCGATCTGGATTTAAACATTTAATATGCAATGAACCCTCTTATGGCGACCTCTTCCAAAATAATTTCTCAGAGTAGAAATTAACACTTGTACCGAGCATTATCTCTTTAAGACGACCACTTCCACCAAAGGCCAAAATAATTAGAAACGCGGATGATCGTATTAGAGAGGATTTAATGCATTTTACAATGCAGCAATGCTAACCTACTCAGAGCCTGACCATCTAGTAGCTCATAAACGATTGGTGACCATCTCCTTAAGACGATCACTTCCAAAAGTGACAGGCATTTCTATAGGTATAAACAAACGCTTGCACTGAATATCATCTTTCTAGGGTGGTGATCTTCACAGAATACCAAAAATCAACTAGAAACATGGATGGATTAGGATTATTCAATTATGGCAAAGCGAACGAGGCCTATCTACCTAAAGGGAGGGATGCCTTCGTGGAGAAGGGAGAACTTCTAAGGGAAACTGGCTCGTATACATATTACACATGGGGGAAAATACGAAAGTGCCCATGCAGCCAGCCCATTCGCGGTATTGGAATCTCGGACCGAACTACCAATGTTCAGCGTCTTTACCGCTCGGCCGCTGATAGGCTGAAATCTGATGGATGGCTGATGGATATCTTAGAAAATATTTTTACTTATAGTAGTTATATTAATTACAATTACGTGTAAAGCTTATGGAAACTTAAAAGCGGCCGAGCGGTTAAGTTGCTGAATACCCTGGTTGTTAGATCTGGGTTCGATCCCTGCAAAGCAGCTTTTCGTGGTTTTTCCCCTATATAACGTGGTTACGAGCTAGTTTTCCTTAGGAAGCCCTCCACGAAGGCAACCATTCTCTTAGGCAGATACCTTTCGTGCGCTTTGTTATAGTCAAGTAAATCAAACCAAATTAAAGAAGCTTATTCCTTCTACTCTCCAAATTGAGCTCCAAATAAGTCATACGTGGGAGCTTTTCGTATTCATAACGTAAAACGTATCAAAACGGAAAATTAAATAAATTTAATTATTCAACTTGGTTATCTAGAATTCCAGTTTTTAATTTATCTCTTGTTTCCAAAAATCTGAGCATGAATAATTGTGTAATAAAGCATAGACCGATAACTTTGAAATTCAGAGAATAACTTAAATGGCCTTCTACCACTAGCAGCCGAGAGGTAAAAATCGTTGAATATTGGTAGTTCGACTGGCGTTCAAATCATGGCAGATGTGCTGCTTACCAGGAAATTTTCGTGTTTTTCTCCATGTGTAACATAAATACGAGTCAGTTTCTATCAGACGTATGAAATAATTTTTGTCAACTACTCGCTATAAACAGTCCTCCATGAAGGCATCCATATTCACTTGGGCAGATAATCTTATGGTACTTTGTCATAACCTAAATAATCTGATTTGATGATCATGCTAATTTTTTCTCATACTGAAGCCTGTGATGCTTTAATTAATGTTTTATTTATCATAAACTGTGTTAACTGCTTTAAATTAACGAAATCAGGATTTTTTTTCTGTTACATTTCCTTTTTGAAATTTTTGACATCATTTTAGAAGCCTAAATATGTCAGATCGTTTTAGTAAGACGTATTATTTGTAACTGTTTTACATATAAGTACAGAGAATCTCATGACGGTGAACTCTAAAAGTGTTTCCTACAACATAAACAAACAGGCTTTTATACATTTGCCTCTCGTATGCAACCATCTATAGAAGTGGCCTAAAAATCGCTTGAAGCGGCCGTTAGTGGTCGCATTAGAAAAGTCTCATTATATTTGCATTTTTGTGGCATTTAATAATTTCAGTTACATGTCTGCCTTATTGATTTTTCAAGGGCGTGTAACAACTTTCAATATAAATTAGAATAGTAATAATCTTTTACATTCCATTCGGATTATTGTATTCGTATGAAAGCCTTGAATCAATTGTTGATCATTATTTTGTACTATGCTATTGCAAAAATTTAAAAATTCTTAATTATGATATTTTCCGATATTCGGGCTTTAAATGCCCAAGTTATTTAATTTTATGCCAAGATTTAAACTTTGTGCATTTACAATAAGAAGATCTTAATTCTGGAACTTTTTAACATCTGAAGCTGGTTAAAACTAGTTGAAATGTGTTGCAGTCGCAGTTCGTATGCAAAACCATTCTCGCACTGATTTGTTTTATGCTTAATTTATAGCAATTTCCGTAAGTAACCACATTTTAGATTTATATCATTTTTTTAAAATTGTGAAAATAAACAAAAAGAAAGGAGAAAATTTTTCTTTCTTACATTATAATTATTTTTAGTTCATCTTTTATGATAATTAGTGTATTTTTCAATTTTCCTCAACTGTCAAATCTTGTATTTCTAAATATTAGATTATTTACAGTCCCTGCAATTTTAGAGTTTTTATGTTAAACTCTAAAATAGTTATTAGAAGAATTATTAGAAGCATTTGATGTAATTAACGACGCACGTTGCCCATAGATTTGCCCATAGATTCGCAAATTGTGAATTTTCAATATTGTTGGAAGCACTTGAGCAGAAAATTCGTCTTTTCTAGCAAATTGCAAATTTTAAAATTCAAAAAATTCAACTTCATCAATCCAATTTTCAGACTCAATTAAAGGCACTGAAGTTATTTAACATTTAAGAACTCTCGGTGATTTAGAACTCCCCGGAATTGGTACTCAAGAAATGATTTCAAAAATGCTCTTCTACATCTATTAATAATTGTTCTATCCCTTGAATAGCTAGTATCTACTGCATTATCTTCTCATTTCTTCTTTGGTGGTTATTTGAATCATGGCAAAGCACGGGAACTGTCTGTCTAAGAGAAGGGATGAATTCGTGGAGGACTTAACGAAGTATGAGAAAGGGAAACTTGATTGTATTTACCTTACACATGAAGAAATAACTAAATTATCTTGCAACCAGCTTGTTTGCTGGGATTTGAGCCCCTGTCGAACTATGAGTGTTAAGCGACCGCCTGAGTCGTAGCTAGGGTTTTCAGCGCCCAGGGACAACTGAAGATTTCGCGCCCCTTACTGCTTGCCAACGATGGAAAACATTTAATTCTACAATGTCTAAATTCAATTTCGCCAGATAAATTTTCCATAAAATGAAAAAACAATTTTCAGTACACATAAATAATTAATTGAATGAATGTAAATTTTTACTGCAGAATACATAAACTTATTTTCAGCTCAATGTAAAACTGTTCCCACGCAAAATTTATATTATAAGAAAAAGTTAAATGTCTGTTATGTCGAATATTTCTTCACTTAGATTGCAGAGACATTCGATATTTTATGGAAGCAGGAGACTTGAAAAATGAGCAACCCCCTCTCCGGGAATCGAACCGCGGATCTCCGGAATACGCGCCCAGCGTGCAGACCACTACACCACGAAAGCACGTCAAGAAGGCTCAAGTTTAAAATTTATGCATATTTAGCATTAATTATATATTTTGCATATTAACATTTAAAAAAATACCTGACTAAATTACTCCTGGACGGTTGTGTATAAGCCTATGGTTTGTTTGATCAAGTGCGACTCATTTGTAAAGTATTGAATGGTGTACTCGCTTGCTAAACCTTGTGAATTTTGTGTTTCTTGAAAAATCGGCAATACTAAGTATGATTGCTAAATATTACGTTCTTTTTAAGGGAACATTATAGTATAATAATAAGAATATTTTCTCCTGGGATATACTTTCATCAATGATATGTTACTGTAGCGCAGTTTTGCTAAATTCCTATAAATCAGTTCTAATTATTCTAAGCTGATTTACTAAGACTTGGAATGATGCTCAAGGCCGGCGCTAGACGTTTTGCCGCACGGTGCCTGCTTTACAACTTCAAAATTCTGCCGCCCAGCTCTTTCCAAAGTTCTAAAAATTTTGCGTTCTCTCAATTCTGCCGCCCGGTGCGGCAGCACCGATTGGATATGCTCTGGCACCGGCCCTGATGATACTAGGAATGACTAGGATTGTCATTTCCTCATAAACATGATGCTTACTAAAAATTATAGATGTTTTAATTAATAACAACCTTAAAAACTCTTATTAGTAGCTTTAATTTTGACTCCATACACTTCAACAATTAAAAAAGCCAAAAGATAGGAAGTTTCCTTGGCAGTCTTTTTGAGTCCTTTTCTAATACTGCTAAAATTCAACATGATATTTGTTTTAGAACTGCTAAGAAACTGCTAACAAAATTTTAAATACAAAAGTTATACTGCAATTTTATACTGTAATTTTAAGTCTGAAAAGTAATTAATTCAGACTTGAAAGCTCTTGAAACATAGAACTTGAGCTCAAAACAATAAGAATAGAATTTTGCATTCATTTTTTTTAATTATACTATTGTTGCTTCATTGATAACAATGTTATAATTAGTTCGCTGCATTAGAATCCATATTTCTTACTAATTATTTAAATATGAAAAATGAGAACTATAATATTTATATGTACTTTTTAATCTCAAAAGTCATAATAAAGTTTTCTCATAAATAGGAAATTGACTGTTTTCAACAGTTTTCACCTCTTCTTCAAGAAATTTCTTTTACGGTCCTAATTAAAAATTACAGAACAGCAGAACATAATCTATCTCACGAAATTTGCTAAAACAAATTATTTCGCATTAATTTTGAATTTTATTTAACTCAAATTTATTCAATATTTCGAGTTCTGGATAATGAAATTAGTGGTATCATTCTAAAGCTGCAAAATGTAATTAAGAAGCTCAGCTTCGTTTTTAATGATTCATTTTACCACGCCACTGGAGAAAAAAAAAAAAAAAAATCTGAGTTTTCAGATTTTCAATTACGTCCAAAGGGCGTTTTTTTAATGTTTTGTGTGTTACCTTTATTTATTAAATATCATGTTCTTTGCACTTAAACCATAAAATTCAATTCAATAGCAATGCTGCAGCATATCTTTAGAATTTCCGATACACAGTTCCGCGCGCTGGAGACAAAAAGGTTTTTCCCATCCGTAGAGTGTTGCCATTGCTCCCTTTTAAATCGCTGAGTTTGTTACTCAAAAATTCGTTAACGTTTTGCAAAATATAAAATCGATAATAAATCAAATTCCAAATTTAAAATTTGGTCTTCCACATGCCCATATTCGAAGGAGGATTACGTCATTCAAAATTCGATGGCTCTATGTACCATTGTTTTATTACAATGCGAGAAATATACATACATTTATGCAGATTTTTCATTATTTAAAGGAAAATCTAAAAGCTTTCATATTTCATATTGCGCCCAAAAGGATTTTTTTAACGTTTTGTGTGGTACCTTTATTTATTAAATATAATGTTCTTCGCACTTTACCATAAAATTCAATTCCACAATATCACAAAATATTTAAAAAGCGCAAAATTTAAGAATTTCCAGTACACAGTTTCGGGCGCTGGAGATATATTTCTTTTTTCGTACAGTGTTCCCGTTGCACGCTTTTAAATGGATGAGTTTGTTAATTAAAAAATTCGTTAAAGTTTTGCAAAATTGGGAATAGCTAATAAAACAAATTCCAAATTCGGAATTTCAAGTGCTCATGTTTGGTTGGAGTACTGCGTTATTCAAAATTGGATGGCTCTAGGTACCGTTGTTTTTTGAAAATGCGGAAACATTCATGCATTTATGCAGAATCTTCATTATTTAGTTTCTTTAAATACAATGCATGGCAATAATATTTTGTAGCAACAGTTTGAAAAGTGAATCAACGCAGAAAGTGAAACCACGCAAAATGTCGTTTTGAGACTAATAGTCCTTTGGGTCTAACGCCCCTTTGGGCTAAAAAATAAATAAATAAATAAATATTAAATTAGCAAGTTAAAAATCGGAAATAGCAACATTTAACCGATAAGAAAGTCAGAACTCCTTACTACCTCGCTCGAAAAATGCAATTTTGAATACAATGATAATTTTGCTTCTTTATTAAATTATTCTTATACCAGGGCTTGCATGAATGGATTATATTCTACTACACGAAATTTTTTCATAGCAATAAATTGCTACAGTTAGAGAACGAAAGTACAGTAAACCCTTTCTAAGATGACTAGCACAGGTTCATAAGATTTTGGGCTTTTGCGAATTATAGAAATAGCTCTCAGCACCAATGTCTAAGTTCTCAGAAATATTAATCAAAGTAGGAAGATAATCACCAGAAGAAAAAACACTGTTCACATTCAGAAGTGCATTATTCTATAAATGAAAATACATTAAGCCGATTCGATTGCGTGTATGCCCGTATCTATATTTATATATAGTAAAAATTATAATATAAAATAAATATAGTGTAAAATATGTTACCGTTAAAACGTATAATGCAGTTATTTCCTCGAATATGTGAGTATTTGACAGGGAAAAAACTAGCCAAAGCTAATTATTTTAAAATAACTATATTAATTTGTATAGAATATAGTATTCTATCAACTAACTAATGATAAATGCCGCACAGACGGTGTAGTGGTTAGGGGAGCCAGCTGCGATACCTAACGGCTTGGGTTCGAGTCCAAGGGAATGCATAGTTCTAATTGCCCGTCCCTTCATAGGAGGCAAAGGTGGCCCACTTATTAGCTGCATGCATAATAAAGTGAAAACTACTTCTGGCCTTAGTCGAAGTCGGCTGAAGGCCCATCATTCATATTAAAAAAAAAAACTTAATAACAAAAAATCTCAAAGGTTTCAGGTTTTAAATTACGTCCAAAGGGGGCGGTTTTTTAACTTTTGTGTGTTACCTTTATTTATTAAATATCATGTTCTTTGCGCTTAAACCATAAAATTCAGTTCAATAGCAATGTCGCAAAATAATTTTAAAATGAGCATATCTTTAGAATTTCCGATACACAGTTCCGCGCGCTGGAGATAATTTTTTTTTTCGTATAGTGTTGCCATTCTTCGCTTTTAAATCGTTGAGTTTGTTAATGAAAAATTTATTAAAGTTTTACAAAATATGAAATTGATAATAAAACAAATTTCAAATTTGGGCTTTCAGATGCCCATATTCGCAGGAGGATTACGTCATTCATAATTCGATGGTTCTATGCACTGTTGTTTTATCACAATGCGAAAAATACACATACATTTATGCAGATTTTTCATTATTTAATTTCTTCAAATATAATTCAGGTCTCTAACATTTGGTGGCAACAGTTTGAAAAGTGATTCGCCATTTATAGGGATTCAACGTAAAGTCGCAAAACGAATAGTCCTCTAGGAGCAAAGTCTCTTTAGCCCCACCTAATGATAAACCGTTAAAGTGAAAAAGAAATTGACACTAAAGAATATCTATCGTTTTATAAATTAACTGATGATAAATCCTTAGTGTTTAGAAAATTATATTTCATATTACGGATAGATTAAATAATAAAGGAATGCGTAATATAATATTATTGCTATATTTGCTAAACCGTAATAAAATATAACAGACTATACTACGCCAATAGTTCTGTTTAAATGTTTACAGCTTATCAAATTATTAAGCTATTTAGTCCTGCAAACAAGCAGCTTTCGCGTGCCGTCTTTACTAACGATTCCTCATTTATCAACACTTTAATGTGACACAAACTGTTAACTTCCAGTTAGGGATGGATGAAATTTAGTTTTAAGGGAGGCAATCATTGATATAACAGAGAAGAAACATTTGCTCCCCATGGATTCTTTCCTTCCGGGTGATGTGAGTCGATTTCCTAAATGAAACGGATGAAGCAAACGCGGGGGAGAACATACCATTTTCCCGCAGGCAAGTTGGAAAAACCTCCCATCGAAATGACCTTGCTCGGCTGCAGCCAGCTCAACGTCTTACCCTTAAAACCTCCCTCAAGAGAATTCGCTATAACCCTGCCGGTTAAATTAGAATATGGCCGGTTTACAAAACTAAGATTGGCGGCATTATTTGGCGAGATTTTAGAGTTCCTTTTTTTCCGTTCCTTATTTTCCGGGTGACATTTTTTCCGTTCCTTATTTTCCGAGGACATTCTTTCCGTTTCCCTTTTTTCCGGGTGACATTTTTTCCGCACACCCTTGGAGACAGTCTTTTTTATTTTTCTGTCATCAATAGATGTGGTGCACCTTTTTCGGCCTTTTCCTTCTTTGTTTTTTATTGAATTTGTCTCCTGATATCGTAAACAAAACTTTCAGACTCCAGATGTAGTCATTGAACCACCCACCTGTCTTGCAATTTCAGCAGAGGAAAGACTTGTTTCTCGTAACACAATAATATTACATCTCTTTCTAGGTGTCCAATCTACTCTTTTATTTGATGCCATTGCTTCTTGACTAAATATTAAAAATTTTTACAAAAATTCCTACTTGTAATTGCAGTGTATAAGAAACAGGTCCTCCTTCTACAAAACAAAGCAAAATAGTGAATTGTTTCAAGTGTAAACATGATGTCAGCTTCTACTGGCAGTTACTAACATTTGATCAGAACAAGAACAGTGATTGGCCAGGAAAGCTAGACGTTGCAAACCACTTCATAACTGTGTTTTTTATTTATATTAAAGTACATATAACTTTTTTGTATTGCAAATAATTGAATTTTGTGTTTTGTAATGAATTCGAGTAATAAATTCTCTTTAAAATGATATATACAAGTTTGCATTTTGCGAAACGCAACATTTTCTATAAGCATACAAAGTTCAAAAACATAAAAATTTCCAAAAGTGTCCACAGTTTTGGCCACCACTGTATATAGTTTACTCTTTTCAGCCGAGGTCAACCAGCAAGATGACTTTGACATCCTACTCCAAAACAAGGTTTCTCCCCCTTCTATGGACAAAGTGTGCAAATAGAGGGTACTGTTCTGTTTTTGGACCGGATTCAGATATCGCCAAAAGCTGACGATCTGGCAAAAATTTCGAAACAAAAATAATTTCCCAAGTATTTACGATACGGTTTAACTGAAGCAAAATCCAAGGGAAAACATAACGTAACAGATATTCGTACAATTGGGAAATTTTTAATGTAAATTAAGCAACTTACCAAAGAAGTTAGAAACAAAAATCGGTTAGGAAATTTAGTGAATTAAGATTAAAGCGAAGGTATGAAGCTACGGATATCATTTAAAATGACTGAAAAGATCTTCATTTTAGAACGCTGCTGCCGTCACTTTTAACTCAAATAAGAATCTAATTGGTTACGTTCTGTGCCACGCTGAAGTCTGTTTCGCACTGTCCCATAACTTTTTAAAAGTTTGAGTATGATAATTAGTATCGGGATCGATAAAATTATACTTATGTTTAACGCAGAGATATTTAAATCCAGATTTCCGCATCTCCATTTCGGTGTTTCTTTGGAATTTAAGAACTTCATTTTATGATTTTTTGTGCACTATTCCCAGAGTGAATAATTCCTCGTTCCTGAAGAAATTCTATGGAAGAGTTTACATCATTAAGTAAGTTCCAAATTTTCCAATCCATGGTAAATAGAAGTATAATAATAATAAAAGTGACCGTTACATCTTTAGAATTTATATTCTCGTTGCCAATTTTGAAATGCATTCTTTTACTTTATTAAAATGTAAACATTATAACAAATTTAAAAGTAAACATTGGCAATTTCATATAAATCAATCTCTTCGCGAGTTTTTCAAAATGTTTGGCGACGCCTCCGATCGCCATAGCAAAAAAGTACTGTCTCGTTATCTGTCTACTGACCTTGGATGGATATGATGTAAATAAAATACATATTGTTATGGTGGTGCACTAAGCAACTGTGTTAAGGAGGAGGAAATTTCGCACGCAGAAGTCATACCTCTAAATAAGAAAATTTTAAATTCTGAAGGTTTTAATCTTTTTGATTCTTTAAGGAAAATGTTAACATGAAAACTGGTTTCTCTTCATCATACGAGCTAATCTTTCTCCTTTACCTAAAGTGCATTACCAGAACAAAAGAAATGCATAAATAAAAACAAGATTGTGGTATATAGTAATGTTTATATTTAAATTATACTTATAATATTTGTCTCTATAAACTTATACATCTAAATGCATTTGTAATCACTTTTAATCCTCTAAACGTAGACGATAAAAACTGTTTTGTTGTAAGTCTGCCTAACCATAGAGATAAAAATATATGAGGAATTTACCATTTTATGCGTGTGACTTTGACATGTCTTTTCTCTCACTCAAACAAATGATTCATACAAAAATATTTATAAAAATTACGTACATTTCCTTAAGCTATCTTGTTTATTCACCATTTCTATGTATTTATCTCAACATTTCTCTCAACTAACTATTTTTGTACAACACGGTAAGAAGCCATTAAAGTATTGTTTAAACTTCCTACTTACTTGTACGCGAAAGCGACTGAAACTGCTTCTAACTCACTTAACCTGGGACGTGGCCAAATCCGCTCGCGTTGTATTGCCATCTTTTTATAAACAAAAAGTTTCAGGAAAGAAAATTTTGAGAAGACTACTGTTCTTCCGAAGCACGGAGAACTAGAAACTGTCACGACTTTCAAAAATAATATTTCCCTTTCAACTATGTATGAAAAACTAATATTATATTATGAGCATGAAAGTTTTTGATATTACAAAAATGAAATATTTTGCAAGTATAGGAAAAAAATGTGAAGTGAAATTCTTTTAAAATACATATACAATAAAACATTAAAGCATTTCAGATAAAGCTTTCAGGAAAGCAATTTCTCCCTTTTCTTTTCACGGAGTCTTTGTTCTATGACAAATTTTTAAATTGAAATTTAAGTTTATAAAATCCTTAAAAACCTTCACACTCAGAAAAGTAAATTTGAATGTTCCTGAGATCAACAGCAGGTTTTGTAGACAACATTATTCTCGCTCTTAAAATAATCTAGTGTTTTATTTAGCACTAAGAATGTTTAAAGTACCTTAAATAAAACAAATTTCTGCAGCGAAGAACATAATGGATGGCGTTAAGATGTTTTAGAACTTTTTTTATTAATGTATCAGAGACTTAAACATTAAAAATACTTTGGGAAGTTTTGCGATGCGAATTTCTAAACGATATTCCAGATACAGGTAGAAGTGGGCGAGACGCCAGAAGTAAGAATAGTATGAATTTTAAATGAAATAGTAAGGTCCGTTTTTCAAAAAAAGTAAAACATGTAAACAGTCTTCAAAAGCACATTTATTTTCTCTATTTACATAAAATTCTCTGTGCTACTGCGTAATTTTTTTTATTTATTTAAAAATTCATTGTAAAGAACTGTGAAGTTTTGTATCCTGTGCTCATTGACCTCTTCCGCTGTTGGTGATGAATAATCACGATCTTTTCTCCATCAGTATCATTGCTTACCTTGAACTGTCTTTCGCACTTTACTATCAATCACTTTCGCGCTTTACTATCATTCACTGCGTTGTTACTGCCCACTTCACATATCTGGAGACGCGTACATGGTTTTTGCATTTTTCTTACTTTTGAGAATTGTATGATTAACTCTATTTCACCCAGAGAGGGGCACACGATTTTCTTATGCGTTTTTACGTCACTCTAGAAAGTGCACACACTTTCCCGTGAATGCAAGGGGAGTCAAACTGTGCTCAACAAATGTCGGGAGAGCTGCACGCATGTTAGTTCTGCAGCATTTGAGAAATTTCAAATGATACTCACAAACAGATCGTACTTAAAATATAATCTATGCACGAATTTAAATTAGTATATCGACTTTCCGTCAAGAAAGTTCTGGTTAATGAGTTGCTCTGTTAAGTCTTGTGTTTCTGGAGAGGATAAAAACATTTTCCTCTTCAGTATTTTACTTTTCTTCTTTTTATACGGAGTTCGTACAAAAATGAAAATTTTGTATTTTTTTTTTAAGACTCACAAAAAGTTATTTAAAAACTTATTACTAAATGAACCTATGCAGGTTTCATATATTGAAGTTAATGCTTATCATCACACAGACTTTTCTTTTAATTATTTCCATATGGCATTTAATATTCACAGCAAATAAAATTTAGTTATAGGCAAATATTTCATTGCGTAACCATTCTTCTATAAACACAAACGCCAGTTAGTTCTAAAAGTATTTATTAACAGAGGACAGAAACAATTACAAAGAAAATATACATCGAAACAGAACATACACCAAAACGAAATACCTAACATTTAGAATTAACGTTCAAGGTCAAGAAGACATAATATTGGAGAGCCTCATTGCAGCTGGAGGTCGACTAACTGTAAGTTATTCTCGTTGTTACTAGATGTCGTTCGATAAAATAGTGCGGTTACTTCCCAATAGTTCTGTTATAATTGCAATTTTTTACAAACAAAGTCTCTTTTGAATACATCTACATTATTAAATAATAAAGAATCTGTAGGTATGTGATTTTCGCATTATGGAAAACGGCAGCTCCTATAGCCACCAAATTTTAAACACACATGGTTCACCACCAGAACATGTGCATTTCGAAATAAGAATTTTAAACTTTAATTTCAATTTTAATTTATTTGGCATTTTGCGGGACTTTAATGAGCTTTTGACTAAAAATAAAAACTTAGCGATTTCAAAGTTTTGTGTTGCTACTCATCAAAGAATAAGAGTATGTTTCAAATTTAATCAGAAATGTCAGTGATTTAAAAGAAATGTGCTGCCACTCGGTAAGGTATAAAACATTTCTTTATCAAATTTAATCAACAAAATTATTTAAAATAAACTTCCCAAAATAAAATATTTTTATCTTCCACACGACGGATAGGAAGATAAAATCAACGAACTGAGCTATTTAAAAGAGCTATTTTCTATCCCAAAAGAAAAGATTTTTATCTTCCACAGGCCAGAGTATTGCCTCTTCCGAAGCGTAAGATATTTTTCTTTCAAATTTATATTGCCTGTTTTAATTAACGAACTAAGCACTTTCAAAGCAATAAACGCAGTTCTTACTTTCTGCTATTATCAGTTAGATGGATTCGTGAAATTAAATTAGCTAGACTCATTAAAATCATATAATAAGAATACAATTAACCATATAATAATAATTAACCAATATTAAAACCACATAATATATTAATAACTATTAAATTATAACTACTTTAGGCGGCTTGCCACCTGCGTGGTTAGTCTGGAAAAAACAATCCACAATATCTGAAAGTTAATCTGAAAGGATTCAGATTTTAACGTCAGGGGCACCACAGGATTTATAAAGATTTTTTATGCTCTCACTGAGCATCCCAGGTTACCATTTACCAGGTTACCAGGCATGACTATTAAGCATAATTTTCTTCATAGTTATGTTACATAAAATTTGAGCTCAAGAGCGCAAAATATTTTGAAACAGCATATCTTTAGAATTTTCGATAGGTTAGTGGTTGCCATACACGGTTTTTATAATCGCTGATTTAGTTGGAAAATATTTTTGAAGAACTGGGTTTATTGTTTTTCAGTCACTTGGTTTGCTACTTAAAAGAAAGATTAAACCTGGAAGCTAATTATCGTATGCTTTACTGAAAGGCAAACCTCTGCTACGTGGACATGATAAATATTCTATCTGAGGTAGTGGCAGCAAACTGATTTCAAAGAGCCGAATTTGTGGATTAAAATTCGACGAAAAATATCTTGCATTTTTGCTGAATGGCAACAGTTTGGTAGGGATGGAGATAAAAATGCGTTATTTTGAACATTGTTTCCATTTCCAGTTTTCAAACCGTTGAGTCGGATAAACATAAATTCGTTAAATTTATGCAGAATATGATATAAATCAAAAACAAGTGCCAACTAATTCGGACTTCTAGGTGCTTATGTTCAGGTGTTGGACTACCTGTATGAAAACGTCTGTGACTCTAAATGTCGTCGTTTTTCCACAGTTCAAGGAGCATACATACACATATGAGGTTTCTTCATTATCAGTTTAAAGTAAGTAATTCCAAAAACATTTGGCAAATATAATTTGATAAGTGATTCTGACGGAAAGGTGATAAGGACTAGTGCTAACAAACTTAATAAAGCTGAAAACACCCATCGAGAGGTCTCCTCGGTATCTTTCAATAAAACATGAATTCGTATGAGCTAATATGAAATTTCAAACTAAAGAAACGTTTTTTAATATATCTAGAAGAAAAGAATCGCATATTTAAAATAATAAGTTGTATATTTAAAAGAAATTAAGTATACGACTGACACAACTATAATACTAACCGATTGAAAATGTTTCACATTCTTCAAATTTAAAAAGTTAAGTTTCTTAAATAATTAGCCCAATATCTAGTGATATAAAACAAGAATTAAATATATACGATAAAGTTATTCTTGTAACTACATTTTAATAGTTTAATTGGAACGATAACTCAATATAAGCTTCATAGAACCTTTGCAAATTGAAACAAATTACCTCATTCCTTTCCAATTAATTCACTTAATGGAAATGCTGAAGCACTAAATGGGAGAAAACGAAAAGGATTAAGGTCAGGACAATTAAAATGTGACAAATCGATAATGCAGTGTTACATTTGCTGAAAGTCGGCGTAGTCTGCTTTCAGGAAAGTTTATTGAAAGAATCCGAGGAAAAATGTTTAAATTTCTACATAAAAATATAAATTTTTATGAATCCTTATTTCTAATATTTGATGCCCTATTAGTCGCAAACACTTACGAATGTAAACAGAAAGCTTGTGATAACAAAGGTTTCGAAATATCGACAGAAATCTATGCTCCGGCTTAAATTAAAAACTTTGTTTTAGGATTTCAATTAGTGCATTATGGACATTATATGTGCTTCTTTTAAGTAAGATTTCATCAAGTTGTAGGGTATATCCAAATTTTATAACAGTTATTGTTAAGTTTATGAACCTTTCCTATATCTTCTAGCTTCAGCTTGTAGTTCCTTACCAGAATGAGTTTCTAGAATCACGTTAAATGCAAATGAGAATTAGAAAGTATTTAAGTCAAAGTTTCAGTACCAGAGAGAGAAAGTTAGGATTCCTGAATAACGCGCGTTTGCCTTTTCGCTACGTCTTTCTAACTGTTACTACGCTCGGCTGTATTACGTGCTTTTTGATAGCTTCGCTGGCTAGTTTAATATTACGGGTGAACTAGGTTAGAACTGTGTTAGCTTCGGCTAAATGTCTTTAGTTAGGCATTAGTTAGTTCTTATTTTTTACATTTTAAGTTATGCCCAAGTGAGGGCTTTCTTGTACGCCCTGAGAAATGGGCCGACTGTATATCTTTATTTGGAGCTAATAAATGGTAATGAACCCTTCTTGAGCTTAGGTTTCTGTTTTTGGACTTGAGCGATTATTCGCTTAGTCCTCAACTAAGTTCCTCACCACTTAGTTTAGTAGAATAAAAGGGACGAACACTACAAAGTGTTTAATTTGAAGATTCTAGAACTGTACGGTTTAGTATGATGGCCAGTCACCGTTTTCTTTCCCAAATAATTTATGTTTATTTGGTTAAGGCAAAGCACTCGACGTTTATCTACGTAAAGGAAGGGATGCCTTCGTGGAGGGCGTTTTAAGGGAACTGGCTCCTATTCACTTTACTAATCGGAAAATCAACGAAAACGCTATGCAACAATCTGTTACACAGGATTTCGGTCAGAGTGAAATTACCATTGTTCCGCGATTTGGCCGTTAGGCCGCTGCTGGGTAGTTGTTAAGCTGACTGAATAATGACTGGTGATATACGAAAGTCAATATTGTCCCTTTCCTTTCAAAACGCAAATGTGCAGTTATTGTTGCAAACTTGTCTTGATCGGTATAGTGACTGGCAATGCTGGTTGTCGTATCATTCAGCCCAGATTCAAATCCCGAAGAAAGCATTTTTATTTGTAAATGTAATAGGTTCTGTGCGGTATTGGGGTATCTAAAGGACCGAAAATCGTCTCGAGTGGTTCGGTGGTATAAGAAGCATGAGAGATCCTCGGAGTACTTCCTACTAAAACTGAGGAGGGAGAGGGGCTGCACAGCTAGTGCAGCGGGACTATATCTGCACGAACAATGACAAAATACTTGTGTTCCGTCCACCTCTATTTGAACCTGTCATAGTTCCAAATGGCGGGACATTTGCAAATTAATGCATTTGTTATAAATATCCTTTAGTCATTTAGCCGTTTCACGACCAACATCATAGCCCAGGATACACCACAGTAGGCGACCAAATGTACACTGTGCCGAAAAAAACAATGGGGGGACAGTTCTATATCTCCCGTTCTACTGGGCCGATTGACGAAGTTCAAATTGCGTTTTCCGTGTGCTGAAAGAGCGACAGGATGTATATTAGATTTATATATAGCTTTGTTCTAACATAGGTATTCTGCAACAAAATCGGACTTTTTCTATATATATATATATATATTTCGATTCTACGACTCGAATTATGCCTAGATATTAAATTTCGTAATTCTTTGTGAGAAATTTATGGAGAATTTAAAAAATTTATCTTCGCGAATATTTTTTAGTTAGTACCAAGAATAATTCACTAGGTGAACTTCTTAATTTACAGTAACCTATTTTTTAGTCCAAACGGGCTTTGTCCCTGAAGGACTGTTTTCGTTTTGCGATTTCGCGTCCAATCACTATAAACGGCGTATCACTTTTCAAATTGTTGCCACCAAATGTTAGAGTCCTGCATTATATTTGAAGAAATTAAATAATGAAGAATCTGCATTAAATGTATGTATGTTTCTCGCATTGTGATAAAACAACGGTACTTAAAGCCATCCAATTTTGAATGACGTAATCCTACTGCGAATATGGGCACTGGAAAGCCCAAATTTGAAATTTGGAATTTGTTTTATCATCGATTTTTTATTTTGTAAAATTTTTGATTAACAAACCCAAAGATTTAAAAGCGAGCAATTGCAACACTCTACGGGGGGGGGGGGACCTTTTTATCTCCAGCGCGCGGAACTGTGTATCGGAAATTCTAAAGATAGGCTCATTTTAAAATTATTTTGCGACATAGCTGTTGAAATGAATTTTATGGTTTAAGTGCAAGAACATGATATTTAATAAATAAAGGGAACACATAAAACGTTAAAAAAACGCCCCTTTGGACGTAATTTAAAATCTGAAACCTTTCTAATTTTTTTTTTTTCTTGTTTTCTTTCCTTTTTCTTCATTGTCCACGAGTGGGAAAAAAAGTCATCTAATGATGATTTTCAACTGATTTTAACAAAGTGTGTAAACCACATTTTCGTTATTATCGCTTATAATAAATACCCCAAATTTCAAAATGCGGCAAAATGTAAATTCGTGTATATCTTAAGAAATTTTGAATAAAAAACTCTAATTTTTTCCAGGTACGCTTAGAAATACATATATTTTAAGATGATGGCAAAACTTTTATAGGTAATAGTTCAAAGTGTTTTTTCGAAAAATTATAAAAATTATTTAAAAATAAATTATAATGAATAGGCGAATTTTATTTGGAATGAATCTAAATGAGAGCTCATTTTTTAAAAACTACTCGTGCGATTTTTACAAAACTTGGCAGTTCGACATAATCTGAGTCGTAGAATCGAAATATGGAAAAGAATTGGCATGTCTTTCAGAAAAAGTCATATTTTGTGTCAAAATATATATATTAGAACAATGCTGTATATAAATCTAATATACAAGTATATCCTATGTCGCGCTTTCAAGACATGAAAAACGCAAGTTGAAATTCACCAATCGGCCCAGTAGAACGGGAGATCGTAGCATTTTGTTTCGCTATGTACTCGAAAGAAAGGAGAAGCTCAGTCTAGTTTTTATGAAGAACACTCATTTCCGTCATTCTTTTCCTATGATCAAACCTTCCAAGAAGACTTGCGGCTAGCCAATATTTCAAGAGCCCCGATGCCGCACTAAAAAACATTTAAGCCTTCTCCGGGATTCGAACTCGGGCTCAAAGATATGGCAACCAGGATTATCAACCGTTATACCAATCAGGGAGACAAACATAAACGTTAATATATTTATTCTTTTCAAAATGCTTTATGCATACTAATTCAGAAGTCAAAGAACAAAATTCAGCGTTATATTTTCGAATTTTCACACGACTAGTTTCGATGGTTTTACCGAACCACCATCCTCAGCTGCAAATGAACGAGATAGGATAGAATGATCAGATAAAATAAGAAAGATGCATAATAATGCTTCATGCATAATTCATAGGTAATAAAAAAAATATTATTAAAAGCATTAGTTTTGTAAAAGAAATTATAAGAATAAAACTGTCAGTTTTAGTTTAAGACATTAAATGCCCTTATTCTTGCAAATATGCATTATATTTCGCTGAGCGATAAAAATTCAATTTCGGAAACTGTAACTCTCAATAAAACCCATTTTCCTCACCACCTGGGAATTTGAGAAACGCCAGTGAATAATTTCTGGGCCATAAAAGAGGAGGAAAATGTCGATTTGGGTTATTTTTATCTAAGTTATTTTACGTTAAGTTGTTTGGAAATATAGGATTTTGCGTTTCAATGTCTTAAATTTCGCCTTCATGCATTGAAAATCTCGAAAATGTGAAAATAAAACAAAATCAGAACTTCCTAAAAAAATTAAAGCGACATTTTCTTCCCCTCAATATGTGTTCGAAACTTGTTTCAATAAATAACTCACATTTTTGCAGTAACGCAAAATAAATTATAGCTTTCTGTTTATATTTATTTTATTTTTTATCACTTTAAATGCCAATGAATGGAATACGAGCGAGAGAGAGTTGACGTATAAGAAAAAGCAACTTTTATTTTCCGACATTTCGCTTTATCTAGATCAGAAATTTTTTAATTTAGTAACTAATTTACTTCTGAGATTTGAGATCCGATCATGAATCTTCAGATATAAAAATATTTTTAACTAAAAAAAGTTCAAAGGGATAAAAATAAATGACATACACAAAAGTATATAAATAAATCTGAAATGTTTCAGATTTTAAAAAGGAGTTGTTAAGGTTTTTCGCGCTCTCCTCCGGTTCGTAGTGTGCTGTTGCACTTATTCCTGCTAACTTTTCTTTTTCTTTTCCCACCTTTCTAGCTGTAAAAATCGTTTTCTTCGCCCTTACGCAGTATACAATTCAACAGCAAACTTAAAAAACTTTAAAAGAAGTATAGTAGTATATGCTTAGGTATTAAGGGCTAGCCTTTTATCAGTTCACCATATCAGTAGTATTCAGAAGATGACTAACGAAATAATTTTTTGGTCCTTTTATTATTAACTCTTTACTCATTAACTTTATTTATCAATTTATTTTTCTTCAATTCAATTAATTCAAATTGAATTTATTTTATTTTTCGCACTTAACGCCAAACACAATTCAACAGCAAAAGTAAAAAAATTTTAAAAGCAGCATGGCAGTATACGTTTAGAATTCCCGATGCAGTTGTTGTTAAGTGTTGATAAGTGTTGGCACACATTTTTCTGTTTTCATTTTTTTTTTCCAGTTTTTTCTTAGTTCATCATACCAATGTCCAGTTTTTACTATCATGGCTTTACAAAACTTCTTTCTGTCTTTTTATTATTAACGTTTTGTATGTTCAATTTACTTATTGAATATCACTTTCCCCACATTAAATTCGATTCAACATCAAAATCGCAAAATTCTTAAAAACAGCATATCTTTAGAATTTCCGATTCTCGCGCGCTTAAGATAAAATTGTTTCTTAACGTACGGCGTTAACAGCATTCGCTTTGAAATCGTCGAGTTTGCTAATCAAAAATTCGTTAAAGGTTTACAAATATGAAATAGATAATGAAACAATTTCAAAATTCAAAATTCGAGCTTACAGGTATCCATGTTCGTGTGGATGATTATGTTATTCAAAAGCTGATGACTCTAGGTACCGTTACCGTCTCTATGTGCTGTTTTTTTTTTTTTTTTTTTTTTTTTTTTTTTTCACGGTGCGAGACACATGCATATATTCCCGCAAATTCTGCATTTAATTTCTTTAAATATAATACAGGGCGATAATATTTAGTGGCAACAATCTGAAAAGTGGTATGTCGTTTATAATGATTCAACGCAAAATGCCATTTCGAAACTAATATCCCATTAGGAACTAACGTCCCTTTTGGGCTAAAAGAAACACCATAACACTAAGAGCAAAATAAAGATATATTATATAGTAATTTACGCATTTCTCGTTTTTTACGTCTTTTACGTCTTTTAAGTCGTCTTTTCATCTCTTTTCTGGTCACTCTCAATCATATCAATGGTAAAGTATTTTATTTATAACTGTGCATAAGTTCAGTTATAATGCCATTTTCCCTCTGATTTACAAATTATCATTTCTGCGCGCATGGCTAATATTTTCTCCGAAGGTTATTTCTTACCTTTTGTTAGCATTTGGAAGCTTACAGGGAGAAAAAAGTAATCGAGTTATTTTAAGATGAGAAGAAGGTGTCTAAAAACTTGTTGGTAAATAGAAGAGGGTCGGTTGGAAGATTATACACTGACTACCAATAAGTATTTGGACACTTGTGATAGAAAAGAAAAACTAACTTGATTCAAAATCAATAGTTGGTAGAGCCTCCACGAGAGGTAATTACAGCGTGGACCCTCCGGGGCATACTTTCCACAAGTCTTTGTATGACAGCTAGTGGTATTTTCTTCCACTCGGCTTGGAGAAGACATAGAAGTTCCATCACCGATTTTGCACGGGTAGTGCACTCCTGAATTCGGCGATGCAACTCGTCCCAGAGGTTCTCTATAGAGTTCAGGTCTGGACTCTGGGCAGGTCAGTCCATTCGATGAACTCCATTGGCACCATACCGAGCCTTGGTTAACATCGAAACATGACAACTGGCATTATCGTCCTGAAAGTAACAGGGATCCAACCCGTAAAACTGCCACAGCGTAGGAAGCACATTGTCATCCAAAATAGCGCAGTAGGCATCGGAGTTGAGCTTACCATGAATAAGGACCAGGGCCCCAGCCCTACCAGGAGAAACACCCCCAGACCATAACTCCACCTCCGCCGAACTTGACTGTTGGCAAAATGCATTTTGGCAGGAGACGTTCTCCAAGTAGACCCTAGACCCTGCCATCCCAACGGTAAAGGGTGAACCTTGATTCGTCACTCCAAAGAACCCGATACCACTGATCTACGGTCCAATTTCGATGTGCTTTGCACCACATTAACCGAGCAGCACGGTTGGACTTTGTGATCAAAGGCTTATGGGCAGCAGCACGACCATGAAAACCAAGCAGATGTGCTTCCTTACGGATGGTATTCATTGAAACAATACTCCCGGATGCCTGTTGAAACTCCTCGCGGATGAGGGCCATCGGTTAGGTGCGATTTTTCCGAATTTCTCTGGACAGCACTCGTCGGTCTTTATCTCCAGTTTCGTTGGTCTGCCGACTCGAGGCACATTCCGAGAATCACCGCTCACCTTCCACTTCTTAATCACAGCGGAGTCCGTGACGTACCTTAAGACCGCAGATATCGTCATTTGCATAGGTGTCCAAATACTTATTGGTAGCCAGTGTACTAGAATATGAATTCTACTGATTATTAAAAAAATTAAGGTTTAGAAATGCATTAAAAAATTTGAAAGTATTCAGATTTCAATCTTACATCAGGCAGCCTGTTAAGAATTTTTATGCTCTTTTTGAGCTTGCAATTTATCTGTCAGCTCTTGGATTCATTCCTATTCCTGCTAACAAAACTTTTTTTTTACCTTTTTAGCTTTATTATTAAGCATTACTTTCTTCACACTTATGTCACATTAAATTCAACAGCAAAATCACAATCTTTCTTAAAAAATAGCATATCTTTATAATTTTTTCCAATGGCAGATTGTGAACAGTTACAGTGTAACTCAGTCTATTAATCTATAGAAGGCTAGATGAGGTGGTCTCCTTATTATGAAGGCAACTAATAGGTGGGTCACCATCGCCTTCTATGAAGGGACGGACAGTTACAACCATGCCTTCTCCGGGATTTGAACCCAGGCCCTTCGGTATCGCAGTCAGGCTTTCCTAACCACTACACCGTCTGGGCAGCGCATATCTTTAGAATTCCTCATAGTGTGTGTGATTATGGAAAAGCTTCGAGGGCTATCTGCTTAATGGGAGGAATGCCTTCGTGAAGGGCTTTCTAAGGGAAACCGGCTCATAAACACGTTACACATGAGGAAAACCACGAAAACGCCCATGCAGCCAGCCCGTTCGCGGGATTCGAACCTCGGACCGAACTATCAGTGTTCAGTGACTTTACCGCTCGGCCGCTGGTGGGCCCTCTAGAATTCCTGATAGAGAATTAAGTAATCACATATCATTTTTATTCTAGAAGAGCTATTTATTATTCTTGAATCTCGCTTATGCATCGAATCGTTTTTGTTTCATTTAATGGTTTCATTTTTCAAATAACTAACCGCTAACGTGGCTAGCTGCCTAATGTAGTTACTATAAAAGAGAAAAATATATCATGCCTTTAAAAAGTCCATCTAGTGTGATTTCGCGGGTCCAACTGGTAATCAGTAAAAGAGATAAAAATCTCCGTTTATAGCTTTTAAATCAATTACTTAATTTGTTAAAAATAGGCAGATTGAATTTGAAGTAAATTTAAACGTCTTATGTTTCGCCAAATGGAAACAAACGGCGTCATGGAAGTTTAAAATATTTCATGTCGTGTACATGGAGTTCGCGATAAAGGTGTTGCCATGCATTCTTTTATATTTCCTGTATTATTTCTTTAAAAAATATATAGCAAAACATAGCACATAAAACTACATAGAGATAAAATTCTGTGGTAGCATTTGAAAAATCGTACGGACCAAAAAAAATATTACTGACAAAAATGTGACGTTTGAAATTAATAATTCCTCTGGTGCTTAAAAAGTTACACTTGTGAGAAGCTTAGCGTAAAAGAAAGAGACGTTTTAAATTTTTTTCCGAAAAAGTAACTTTAAAAACCCATAATAATAGTGGCCAAAAAAACAATAAATAAATAAAATTATGTGAAAGTACATATAAAATACAGACTACAAGTCATCTGAAATACAACACATGCAGCATGATTCTTTTATTGTACGAATCCGTCCAGGAATCTCGAAAACCGCAAACGCCAAGCTTTCTTTTTTAGGGGCCATTTGATTAAATATGTAGATATCAATTCATTCAGTAATTAAACAAAATACAGGATTTCACAATAAAACTAAGAACGTGTCGTAAACTTAAAATGTAACCTATAGGGCACGACGTGCATCAAAGTAAATTCTACTTTTGACTAAAATCATTCTTGTTAGTCGTGTGTCGACGCGAGGTGGAGAGAGGAAAGACAGGGCAATGTGGTATCTTTATCTGATAAATTCGTAGAGTGCTACTGAGAATTGAACCGCTTGCCTGCTATAGGTTGCCAACGCCTGATTTAGACTAAAAGAATACCCCCAAGAGAATGCGATAAATCCTCGACTCGATTTCAGTGGGCCGAAATAACTAAATTCCAACATGTGCGGATTCTACCCCACTTGTCAATAAATAAAACAGTTCATTCATCAAATATTCCGCTACGTGCGTCAGTTTATGTTATTTGAATATGACGAGCCACACGATGACTATCAGTCTAGAAAATGGATGCCTTCAAGGAGGACTTTCTAAAGGAAACTGGCTCGCATTCACGTTACACATGGCGAAAACCAAGAGAATCAGCCCATTCATTTAGCTTCGAACTATGGTCAAACTACACTGGTGTGCAAAAATTAAGGAAAGTCGAAAAATTAGCATATCAGCTGAACGAAGAGGCAGAGTGGACAGAAAGACCAATCAGGAGATTAAGTAAGGTGATGTACGGTAGCACATGCGCAGATATGCATGTAGACGTAATGGGGGAGTGTCTGAGTAGTATAAAGCATGCTGTCGGTGTAAGATCAGTATTTCTGGCAAAGAGATTGCACGCCTTGTAGCAGTTAAAACCACACCGAGTTGCTGCCTCAGCTAGAAATGGCGAATAATCAATCTGTTAGACGACATCTGGATGCTTTTACCCGAGGTCAAATCATTGGGAAGTTGGAGGAAGGCCACAGTGTGACAAGTGTGGCTGCAGAGTTCGGAATTACTCACAGCATCGTTTCACGACTTTGGAGACAATTTCAAACTACAGGAACAGCTATCCGGGGGTTTAGTAGTGGTCGTCCACGAGGAACCACAGCCGCAGATGACCGGTATATTGCCTTACAGGTCAGAAGAAACAGGCGGCAGACAGAGGGAGAAATCGCTAGACACACGACACAGGCGACTGGACGACCGATAAGGCGTTTTACCGTGCCCAGAAGACTGCACGGTGGTGGTCTGTTTGCACGACGCCCTGTACGGTGTGTACCTCTAACGCCTGCCCATCGGAGAATGCGTTCTCTGTGGTGCCGAGAACATCGGAATTGGAGAGACAATGAATGGGGACGAGTACTCTTTACAGATGAGAGCAGATTCAGTCTGAGTAACGATTCTCATCGCATACTCATCTGGAGAGAGCGGGGAAGCCGCAATCATCCCTCGAACATCATTGAAAGGACAGGTATGGAGGTGGCAGTGTTCTCGTTTGGGGAGGCATCATGCTTGGTAGTCGTACAGACCTTCACATCTTCGACCCAGGTTCAGGCAACGGAACCCGTTATTGTAACGAGATTCTTCTTCCATATGTGCGTCTTTTTAGAGGCGCTATGAGTCCGCAGTTCCTTTTCATGGACGACAATGCAACATGTCATCGCACAGTAGCTGCCGAACAGCTCTTAGAGAGTGAGGATATTGAACGTATGGATTGGCCGGCACGATCTCCTGATCTCAATCCCATCGAGCATGTATGGGAGTTTCTAGGCAGACGCTTGGCAGCTCGTACCTTACCACCAGTAACGATTCCGGAGCTTCGATTGGCGCTGCAAGACGAACGGGTAGCAATGCCTCAACAACTCATTGACACCCTCATTCTCAGCATGGGCAGACGCTGTGAAACCTGCCTAGCAGTCAGGGGAGATCATATCCCCTATTAAAGACCGGATGTTTCTTGCTGGATACTCATCACAGGAATGTTTCGGCCTTCAGTCGCATTGCGCTCCATGCTACTTTTTCAATAAAGCTTCTTTTTATCCCTCTGATTTCTCTTTTAGTAAGTGTTGCTTACATTACTCATGTCCTTACGTATTGGGGATCTTACGGTATTAAATGTGTTTATTTGGAAAGCTTTTGCACAAAGTTATATTTAAAATACCGTCTCGTCCTTAATTTTTGCACACCAGTGTATTAGTGTTCAACAGTCAGTTACTGGTAGAGCTCAGCTAAGTGGGAGGTTCGTTCTTTCAGCCTAACACACTGTACTGGGTGGTTGCCAGAGTACTATCTATAGGCTGCAAATTTCTTCGCTATTTAAACTTCAATTAGCTTCAGAAGTCAAACAACAAAAATCAGCGTTAATTTACAAAATTTTCACAGGACTAGTTTCGATGGTTTTACCGAACCATCATCTTCAGCTGCAAAACCGCAAATGAACAAGATAGGAAATAATGTTTAGATAAGATAAGAAAGCCTGGACAAGAATAAGCAAGTGGCGCCATCTGTTGGCGAAACCAGAATTAAACATAATTTCTCTAAAAGCCGAAGGCAAATTTGGATTGGAATTAGGATCGTTAACTAGAACAGAAAGATTTTTATGAATGTGAAATGCCTCTAGAAAATCCAGTTCTCCAATGGAAGATGTTTTTTGAATAATTTTGGAAGCAGAAAAATTGAAAGTGTGATTTTCGGACCAACAATGTTGAGCAACAGAAGACTTCTGTGTTTCCTTTTTTCTAACATATGCCTCATGTTCTTTGACGCGAAATTTTAAGGCTCTCTTAGTTTGGCCAATGTAAATTAAACCGCACTGGCAAGGAATCCTATAAATACCCCAGGAATTCATATCCGGAATGGGGTCCTTGAGTATAGAAGTTGGAATTTTATTGATGGGAGAGTAAACAACCCGAAAGTTAAATTTCTGCAAAATATGTGCAACTTTATAGCTAATTGATGGAAAGAAGGGAATGACAACAGAATTTTTATAATCTCCTAAAATAAGAGTGTGGCTTTTAGTGTGTTGAGATGAGAATTTTTTAACTGCTTGATTAATAATGTTGGGTGAAAAGCCCCTGTCAATAGCTATTGCTTTTAAATAATTTAGTTCTTCATCAAGGGCTAGTTTGGAGGAGCAAACTTGAAGAGCACGGAAAACATACGAATAAAATGAAGCTAACTTTTGTTTAGTCGGATGACATGATTTAAAGTGTGGTGGAAGGCAAACCGATGAAGGTTTACGGTAAACTGTAGTACTGAAGTTGGATGTGTTACGTGTGACCAGAATGTCGAGAAACGGAAGAGAATTGCAAGTCTCAAGTTCAAAAGTGAACTGAATAGCAGGATCAATAGAATTCATTGTTGAAAGAACTCTATTTAAATCATCTTTATTACCTTCAAACAGGGTAAAAGTATCGTCTACGTAGCGGAACCATGCCGGGAAGTTTAAAGTTTCAAACAATTTTGATTCATAATAATGCATGTAGATATCAGCCAGGATGGGACTGAGGGGGCTTCCCATGGCTAATCCCTCAGTTTGCTTGTAATATTTATTTTGGAAAACAAAATGTGTTTGTTTCAAACAGAGTTGAGTGAGAGAAATTAGCTCATCAATTTCGATGCAAGAGAAATGAAATTCGCGAAGTCTGGTTTCTAGACATCTTAATGCACCCTCCACTGGGACATTGGTGAATAATGATTTTACATCAAAAGAAACCATGAGTAAATTACGAGGAGAAATGTTTTTAACCTTTTTTACAAACTCTATTGAATTTTTTATGGTGTAAATATTATTGTCTAATAGAGTGGAAAATCTAGAAAATAAATATTTAGCTAATGGATACGAGGCAGTACCTAAATTTGATACAATAGGGCGGAAAGGAAAACCACTTTATGAATTTTGGGAAGAGCATATAATCTGGCACAATTCGCAACAGATGGGATAAGCGAATGTTTTAAGTTGCTTGAAATGATTTGCGAAGATTTGATCGCAGTTTTTATTTTGGATAAGTCCGAAGGTGAAGGATCTTTAGGGATCGGATTATATGGTCCTTCGTTTAAGAGTTTAGTGACACCATCGATGTAAGTGTTCTTATCCATGACGACTATCTGGCCACCTTTGTCGGCCTTTGAAATGACAATATCCGGGTTAGAATGAATCTCGCGCATTGTAGCTCTTTCTCTCGCAGTTAGATTTGGTTTCAAAGGTTTATTATACAATTTCACATTATGAGCGATAAGATGCCTAATCATTTCTTTCTGTGAATCTGAAACTTTACTGAACTTGAAAGCTTTTTCGATAGGAGCCAAAATCTTTGGAATCGAGGGTTTACAGGTTTGTGAGAAGTTAAAATTATATTTTAGAATTCTCTCTTGTCCTTCTGAAAGACTAACATTAGAAATATGTTAGTCTTTCACATTATGAGCGATAAGATGCCTAATCATTTCTTTCTGTGAATCTGAAACTTTACTGAACTTGAAAGCTTTTTCGATAGGAGCCAAAATCTTTGGAATCGAGGGTTTACAGGTTTGTGAGAAGTTAAAATTATATTTTAGAATTCTCTCTTGTTCTTCTGAAAGACTAACATTAGAAATATTAACTATTGGCTTGATGTTTACAATGGGAAGATTTTTTGAACTACTTGAACTGGAAGACTGTAAAAGAAGTTTTTCGAATTTAACTGCAAGGGTGTTTTTATGACGGTTAACTGCATTCTCCGTTCTAGACCAAGACTTTTGTTCAAGGGCAGTGAATTTTGGATATGTTTTAGCGAGTTCCAGATGAAGCTTATAGAGTTCATGTTCAATTTTGGACAATTGTGGACGTGTATCCCTTATCACGGACCGAAGTAAGGCAAGTTTGCAAGTTAACAGAATTCTTGAAACGCGACTCGAAGGTTTTTGATTAGATTTGATTTGAATAAAATTGGGGATCAATTTTTTACATTTACATTTAAGTAAAAAGTCAAGATGATTCAGGAATTTTTGCCGTTTCAGGCGTAATTTAGTGAAACGATTAACGGATGAAGGCATGATAAACAATGCAGAAAATCAAACTAAATTAACTGAGCAATAATAAAGCAGAAAATCAAACTAAATTAACTGAGCAATAATAAAGTACACACAAAATAGCAGAAAAATCCCTCACTGAAATGAATAGAAAACAAAATGTTTGTAAGCAAAATGCATGAAATCAGACAAGCAAAGCACAATATCCAAATGTACAAAACATAAACATAACTTGAAAATTGCAAAAATGTACTCACCGAAACTCCTACAATCACGAAATGGCGGCCACACCACGTGCAAAAAAGAAAGCAAAATGTAAGCCTGTTTGGGGCTTCTATAATTAAGACACAATAACACGCCGAATAAATACTAATTCAGAAGTCAAACAACAAAAATCAGCGTTAATTTACAAAATTTTCACAGGACTAGTTTCGATGGTTTTACCGAACCATCATCTTCAGCTGCAAAACCGCAAATGAACAAGATAGGAAATAATGTTTAGATAAGATAAGAAAGCCTGGACAAGAATAAGCAAGTGGTGCCATCTTGTATTTTAGTGAATTCAATTAGCTTGTATTTTAGTGAAGAAAGACAGAACAAAATGAAAATTATAGAAGAGAATTAGTATAAATGTAACTTGTTAGCTAAAATAAACCTTCAAAATATCATTCAATAAATTATTCTGATAAAAATAATTCTCTTAATTGATTAGTTTAATTAATTAATCATTTAATGGAGTTGGGGGATATAAAATGAACTATTTTACAAAACAATAAGTTGTTTAATTTCTTTTCCTTAGAAGTGATTTATGCCAAACATAGTTTTTCAGGTGCTTTTGTCATGCAGCGAAGTTATTACTCGAACGTTTACAGGAGTTTCGCTGTGTATATTAACCTTCCTTTTAGAATAATAATCTTCTTTTATACATGTAAGAATCTTATCCACCTCGTTCAAGGTAATTGCTAAGGTGTAAGACACAAGTTTTCTTTAAAGGAACAACTAAAAGTTGTTGAAAAGAACGAATATAATTTTGCGGAAGCTATTACATCCTTTTCTGAAAGAATTAAAAGAAAAGTCCAAAGAAACTTTTAAATAAATTCTCGGAGCGCAGCTGAAAAGACTTTTTTTAACTCCAAGTTTTTTAGTTATAATGTTCAAAAGAATTATTTTGCATTGAATTTTTAAAGAAATTAAGTTTCAAAAATAAGACATCGTCCCAAAAATTTAACAGAAAGAAGACTAGCTGAAATTAGTTTATTACAGTGAAATAATGCATTGCCAACAAGTGTTTTTTTAAGTGAGGACTACCATTTACTTTTTTAATGGCGAGTAAAATGTAATTTTTTATTCAAATCAAACTATCTCTAAGAAGACTATCCATTGCTAAATTTCTCACTCTGTAATAAGTCTGTAGCAATTATCAGTCTGTAGTAAAGCTTCTGCAGTATTTTTCAGTCTCTATAAGCAGTTTGAGGAAGCGTTTGTGTTAGGGAGGTGATGTTCTATACCTATGTTCATTTATGTTCTCAGAAATATCGGTCGCTTTCAAAAGTGGTAGTCTTAGGAAAGTGGTCACCTCAAAATTGTTCACTGTATTTTACTATTTCATTCCAAAATCTAAAAACCAAATAAAAGTGGAATTTATGACTAAAGCATGAGATTTAATTAATTTTACAGGAAACACAGAATTAGAGAACTGAAAAATTCATAAATTTCTTTTATCGGCTATGATACAGAAATACAGTCAGTTTCTTATTATCTGGATATGAACTGGATAGCGACTGAGCAGATTACTAATTAAAGCTCTGCACTATATAAATACAAATAAACAAAAATGTTTTTTAATTGCCAAACTTTTAAATATTACTCTCAAAAACCAGTTGCGTAAAACAAAACTGTCTAAGGAAAATACGAAAAAGAAAGGAACTGCGTGGGTTCTAACCTAGTAATGGCACAAGCTCACACACATATAGCGCATACTATAAAAAAGTACGGAAATTCCAAAATAGATATTAACTGCAAATTATATCAATGAATCACGCCTCAATACTGCTTTTTGTCATTTAATATAAAAGTATTACGTTACATGTAACAGCATAGATATGCAACTTGAAATTTCAGTTGCAGTTTATGTATCTAGTTATAAAAGGCATTGGCCAATGCAATATGGAAATAGTATCTTCCAAATAGAATTAATTGTTGCGATTAGGATTTACTTCGAGATGAATTAATTTGGTTACGATGCAGTCTTTCTCACATTGTATGTTGCGTGACTGCAGTAACATAGCCTCGGACTTCGCCCATTTTCTCCGAACTCAGACGACGAGGTGGGAGACTTAATTTCTTATGTTGAACGCTTCCAGTTTCTCTAAATCAGATTATCGAGAGGTTCGGTTTATTTAATTATGGCAAAGCACACTAGGACTATCTGTCTAAGGGGAGGGATGCCTTCGTGGAGGACTTTCTAAGGGAAACTGGCTCGTATACACGTTACACATGGAGAAAACCACGAAAACGCCCATGCAGCCAGCCCGTTCGCGGGATTCGAACCTCGGACCGAACTACCAGTGTTCAGCGACTTTACCGCTCGGCCGCTGGTGGGGCGATTATCGAGAGGAAAATCATAGTTATGTTAAGTTCATGAACATCTGAGAATATCTTTTTTAACGTTTCGACAGATTTTCCGCAAGAATGCTTTGCAAAGTAATGCAAAAGGTATAAAATTTCGCTTTGCTTCGGGAAAACTCATCTCCCTCTTTCTAACAAACAAAATATGTTTTTAAAGCTAGCAGCATCTTCAACTGAAATTCCAAGTGATATGTTACTTGCTATGGTATGGGGATGCCATACATTGAAGCAACGCGTCATAAATATCCATTCAGAATTTTTACACTTTTGTAAAATCGGATATGCTCAGCTTTGGGATCATCCTTCATTTCATTAAAAATGTTATTAAAATTGTTATTAAAAATGTTGGACGCGGGACAAAATCGCTTCCGCACTAATGAATCAATCTCATGAAAGGAAGATAAGAAAGCATCCTTGACTTTCTTTTTCTGGTATATTTTTCACTTAAACGTAAATGATATTGAAAAGTTCATTGATAGCTGGATGCATTTGATATTATGTTCATTCTTTATTCAAAATTGCATCCGGCTGAGGTAGCTTCTATCCCGATGAGTTTCCGTATGGGTTAAAAGAAGGTCCGAAAAAGCAGATGAGACACAATCAGTCTTGAAGCAGGTACATAAATGTTATTGTCACTGCTGTTATTAGACCATGCTGATGTCTTGGCGTTTGCTGATCTCTTGGATAACTCGTATTGTAATCCAATTGCTACTCGTCAACACAGTCCGAAGTTGTTAATGGCGATGTTCGTCGTAAGAAGGTGTTCCTGAAGGCCGCTTTTCTCAGCTTGTTTGCTTGTGGTGAGGTTTAGAAACTAAAAACCTCGTGTTCCCTAACATGATACTCAAGACGCTATAACAAAACAGTTATTCTGAGCCTCGGCGATTCCTGCGTGAAGTGCTTTACTCACGACCGGGTTTAGAACTCGGAATTCGGGTTTCGTAACTTGACATTTAAGCCGCTTGAATAAAATCTTCTGTCTGACCTCTAGTAAATTTGGAGCGATATCTTTCTTTTCGATATTCATTTCTTCTAACACCTTCACACACTTTCACTGGAATGTAAGGAAGATTCCTGGGGACTTCCTGGGATTCGGGATTATGTATTTAAGAGGTTAAAGGGATATAATAAGTAGTATTTCAAATACTGATAACATCCCATAGCTGTCGATGGAACCTAGATATGACGTCCTAAGGATATACTGGGATGTGACATTAAGCACTTGGTAGGATGAGTTTAGGAGGAAAGTGGGATATTACGGAATGTTCTGAGGATGTAATAAGTATGACTTTAAATCCTAATAACATCCCATACGCTGTCGATGGTACATAGATAGCATGTACTGAGGATATAACGGGATGTCTTTAGAAGGTTAGCGACATCGTGACAACATCCCTTATGGACTTACTTAGATGTTCTGAGGATGTACTGGGATGTGACATTAAGCACTCAAGGGGATGGTTTTAGGAGGTTCCGGAGATATTCCGGGATGTCCTGAGGACGTGCACATATCAACATCCTCAGGATATCCCGAGGATGCTTTTGTGCTATGTGGGTCTGTATGTTTAGCGATGAGCTGCAATCTGAAGTATCAACGGCCGGATGAAGGTAGTGACATACTTTAGTTCGTACGTCTCTGCAGAGTTTATTAAGGTTTTAGAACGAGAAACCTAAAGCGTCAACAGTATTCTTTTCAGGAATCCAGACACAAAGATGTCCCAGCTAGATACACCTAGATATATTAATTTCCATATGTGAATGCAAGAAAGAAATAATTAAATTATTAATATATCATCCTGTCAAAGGAACGAAAAGAAAGTAAGCGATGCGGACGAAACTTGGTCAGAAATTACGGTTTATAGCGGGAAAAATGGACTAGAAACTGAGTCATTAACTAATGTAGAGAAGTTATGATGTACGAGAAAAGCTTCAAAGAAATCTAATTCATCAACTGAAGAAGACTGGAGACTGCCATAGAACTATAAACTTTTGGACGTATTTTTGGCGGAATCAAATTTTAAGTTTCTGGTTTTTAATCTAACAATTTTGAGCAACAGAAAATTTATTTGTGCCTTTTCTCAAAGATAAGCCTAAAAACTGAAGCGAAGCTGTAAAGCATTTTTTTTTTTTTTTTTTTGTCCAAGGTATCTCAAACAAAGACAAAAAATGCTATAAATTCCTTAAGAATTAGGAATCAGTTCAGCGGCCGGAGAAAAAAAAAACTTATTACTAACTAAACTAAATTGTTGACAAGAACAGAAGACTATTTTTGCTTATTAGCATTGGAAAGTATTTTAATTGTTTGATCAAAAATCTGTGCCGATTGCAATGGCTCTCAGGTGTTTCAAGTCCTAAGGTTGACTTACGGCTGTATCACATACTCCAAACATCTGGAAAAAACAACTGCACAGTGCAGTTTTTCTGCTTTGTCGCATGATATATAACACTTTGGAGTTACCATGCGAATAGGAAACTGATACTCTGTTTCCATTTCCCCTTTTCAATCAGCATGGAACTAAAGAACTTGAATAGCAGTTTTTTGTTGGCAATGTTTTCCGTTTATAATAGCGAACCATTTTTCCTTTATATGATAACCCCAAGTGATCCGTGGTGGTTATCTGTTCTACATCATGTGACAAAGCAGATAAACTGCACTTAACAGTTAAATCCGAAAGTTTTTGAATGTGTAAGGTCGCTATCCCACATTTGTCTGTTTCGGACGAAAACATGATTCAAACAATTATTCTACCACCTTTAGCAGTGCAAGAACCGTCGTGATTTTTACCTCCCTTCGGCAAATTTTGTAGATTGTGTGTTTCCACCCAATCAGCATCAAATTAAAAAACTTGAATTCGAGTCTGTAGTAATGGAGAACAATCTTAAAGTAATCCTTAGTGATCAGTGGTGATCAAGATGCGAAAAGCAGAAAAATTGTATTAAACAGGTTTTCTTTCGAAATCTTTTACATGATTTCAATTAATGATACGGCCTTAAAATACATAAACTGAAAAAAAGGAATTCATTCAATTTCTTTCGCTCGATGCTAAATGCGTGAAAACGTTGTAATCTAAAACGCTCTGAGAAAAGGAAGTAAAAAAATCGCGTATCTTTCTTGCAATGATAAAAATTCTTTGAAACAGTTGTTTTCAGAAACAAACGGATGTGTAATTATGGTAAATATTTGGATTTATTAATATTTTAGTTTTTAGAATAACACATAAATATACATAAAATTTTAATTAAAGAGTATAATGTTATGGGTGTCTTTTTTATTTATAATGAATATATAAATAGCATATTAATAAAACAGTTTGAAATTAGCACCAAATTCACTAATGACTGATTACTAATTTGAATAAATTACACAACATTTTGAAAAATGATCTCCTTAATTGTAAGAAATTTGGAAATGCATTCTATTAAATACATTCTTTATGTTTAGATATATTCCTATGTACTCATCTTAGACAATTCCTGGTATTTTCAATTTTGTATTTTTCTGATTCCTTAAATATTGGGAAAAATACTGTTTTCGACAGCTACAAAATAAAACATAGAGAGTAATATAAGGATATACTTTTAACTAGCTAACACACACATCTGTAATGAAATTTTTAAATATATTATATCTTTTAATGCTGAAGAATAACAGTTTAATAAGTTTTAAACGTAATTTGTAGTTTGAATCTTAAACATGCAGCATAATTACCATCACAAACATCATTTGAGAGATAACACTGACAAAAAGCATGTAAAATTCGACAGAAAGATACCAATTAAATGATGAATTTTCAAAATGATTTTGCGCAAAATTATATTCTAAAAGCTATATAATTCACTAATTACAACTGCAATATTTGAAAATATTCCAAAGCTATAGTAACTAGAATAATCAACTATAAAGTTATTAAAAGTTTTAATTATTATCTTGGTTCGAGGGTTCGAATCCCGAATAATTGGCTTCCTACACAAGTGTTTTTGTCATGTATAACGTGATTACGAGTCAGGTTTGCTCAATGGCTTCAAAGAAGATACAATTTAGGAAGGTAGCATTAGAGTATTTTGCGCTAATCAAATAATCCTGTTATTTAGTCTAAAAGATATTTAGTATGCTACTTATACTATTTCTAAAAATGTTCAATATTCCATTCACGAGATTTCTGAGATATTCAGTATTCTATATACAACAGATGTGAAGAGGTTAGCTACACTATATACAACATTTGTGAAGATTTTTAGTATTTTATTCCCATTTCCATTTTACTTATTCTATACATTTCCATTTTATTTATTCCATACATTTCCATTTTATTTATTTATTCCATTTGATTTACATTTCATTCAGTATTCCGTCTGTAACAAGTCTGAAGAAGCTCATTATTCTATTAACAATATTACCCAAGACGTTCATTATGTTATTTACAATATTTCTCAAGATGCTCAGTATTCTTTTTTTTAAAAAAAACGAGCTTTCTCGAGCTTTTTTCAGTATTCTTTTTGTCATATTTTTAAAACTATTTTCAGTTTCTGAGTAGTTTAAACCTTGAAATATGCTACTTTTTAGATCACAAAAGCCTGAATCAAAATCCTGGGCTCTCACGTACAAGCGGGAATGTCTGGAAACAGTATGGCAAATAAGTTGACAATCTTTTAATGAAATGCGAAATTTAAAATAGCATTAATTCGAAAATAAAATATGTATTTATATAGGTTAATATTTCTAGACTAGAGATTTACTTCATATTCCAAAGTTGCTTTCTGAATGTTAGATGGGTCAAAGAAATCATTCTCTATGAAACTTTTGGCTACATATGAAAAAATTTTATTTCTTTAAATATTTATTTTATAGCATTTTATAGCTAAAATATTTAGCCAGATATTAATCTGAAACTCGAATTCTTAGATTTTTTATTTTTTGCTTTAGAAACAAAAGTGTGTTTCGAATAAAGTACAGCTTCCTGAATCGCATAAGAAATAAAACTTACTATACGATTCGTTATTTCTCGAAAAAATAAAATGTCTCTTTTAATGGTAACTACAAAATGGTCTGTATTATTTTATTTCCAAGCCATTCTCTTTTCTTTAAATCTCTAAAGTACTAGAACACTAAATGGATACCAACAAAGTATAATTCAGCAAAGTAAAAATGCCCAACCTACTCGCCTTTTGGAGCTCGTCCAAAATTTAAAAGAAATGGCCATTTTCTTTATCGCCTGCAGCGTATAAAAACACGGAATGAATGACTATTACTGCTCTTCTTTTCTTCTTTTATGTAATTTGTTTGACTTTTTAAAGAAGCAACTAGTGTTTGACGGCAACTAGTTTATTTTTGATATACATCATTGCGATCAAATACCTAGGCATAAGAATTTTATACATAACAAACCATTCTTTACCTACAAAAATCGTTATATTCGACGAAAGTTTAAGCAAATTCCCGAAACTTTATTAAAGGTAGATTAACTTAATATATGTGTTGAATGAATTCACTTTCACAAATGAATTTCGCTATGTATTAAAGGTAACTGTATTAATAGTAAACGTGATATATTTTGAGGGGCATTATATATTTAAACGGAGTGAAAGATAAGCTATATATATAACCATAACCTAGGTTCTCCACAGATATATTTAGTATGTTCTGTTACAGGACAACATGGGTCAAACAATTTTCTAAAGAAAGATTGCATGCGGCAACGTTGACTATTGGTCACAATTATGTTAAATTATTGTTCTTATTTTTCATAACAGCATTTTGTTTTCAAAGAAAGTATTATACAAAAATTTGAAAGCTTTCGGATTTTACATTACGCCTAAAGGGGCAATTTTTTAACGTTTTGTGTATTACCTTAATTTATTAAATATCATGTTCTTCGCAATTAAACCATAAAACTCAATTAAACAGCAATTTCGCAAAATCATTTTAAAATGAGCATATCTTTAGAATTTCCGGTACACAGTCTAACGCGCTGAAGATTAAAATGCGTTTTTTTTTTTTTTTTTTTTTTTTTTTTTTTCCGTGCAGTGTTCCCTTTGAAATCGTTGAATTTGTTAATCAAAGATTCGTTAAATATTTACGAAATGTGAAATCGATAATAAAACAAATTCCAAATTAGAGCTTCTAGATGCCCATATTCGGTGGAGGATTACGTTATTCAAAATTTGATGGCTCTAAGTACCGTTTTTTTATCACAATGCGAGAAATATACATACATTTATGCAGATTTTGCATTACTTAATTTCTTTAAATATAACACAGGGCGATAATATTTGATGGCAACAATTTGAAAAGTGATTCGCCGTTTATAGTGAATCAACACAAAATGCCAAAACGAAATTAATATTCCTTCAGGAAAAATTGCCCCTTTGGACTAACAAAAGTTTCTAAAATAAGTTATTCTATTTCATTGGGCCAACCAACCAGTAAAATCATTGGACCGGTAAAATCATTGGACACTGTTGATTCGAAACGAACAACCTGGCTGCATGGAAATTTTCCTGTTTTTTTCCCACGTGTAAGTGGATATAGGATAGTTTTTCTTAGATCACGGCTTCTTAAACGTTTTCAGTAGCGACCCCTTTTTATTACTGAGATTTTTTCGCCACCCCCAGGACCCGTTAATATTTTTAAAAAAATTGTGGGACCCCATAAGTATTGCGCAAATCCGACATATGCGTGAGTGAAACTGTCAATATTTTTCACTTGTACCGTAATATACTATTGCTGTTTTAGGTCATTAACTTTAATTTCTAATTTTAAGACATAGAACAATGGGAAAATTTTAAATACTAAGTAACATACGAAATGACAGCGTCACGTGCAAAGCAAAGAAAATGAACGTTTATACTATAAAAAGATTGCATCGAAACGTTTCCGTTTTTTCTTAGTCTGTATTGTCTTATCTTTATCTATTTTCAGATACATTGTGTAAAAATATTTGGTAATTGTAAAATTATTATAATAAGTTAAAAAAAATATCAAAACTACCAAAATTTTTGGCGACCCCTTGCTGCAGGTCCGGCGACCCACAGTTTAAGAAAACCTGCCTTAGATAGTCTTTATTTATTGAAATAATTTTAAATGAAACAGTTCAAAAGAAATTTATCCAATTGGAATGCGTTGTGAAGTTTCTGTATTTTCTCAATGGGAATTTAAAAGTGGCACATATATCTTTCTATAGAAATCTTTCCTCTAACGGAAAAGATACAACATTTTTATGCGAGTCCGACTTACTGTGAGCATGCAACTTATTTCGAATCCACCCAAAAGGGTATGGGACTCTTCGAAATACAAAGTCGACAAATTTGGTGCAAATGCAATTAAAAAAAGCAATGGCTTTGAAGATACATTAGGTATTTTTTGGAAGCAGGTTTCATGAAAAATTAGCAACGCCTTCGCCGGGAATCCTACCGCGGACCTCTGAAATACCAGCCCAGCGTGCAGAACCACCACACCCCGAAGGCACGCTGGGAAGGCGTGAGAAATACCTTATAACTTGCTTTTTCATAATTTGATTGAATCGGAAAGAAATGCTCCACTTATGCATTAAACAGAATTTTAGTTTTAATTTTTTATTTGTATTGCATTTTAATTTTAATTTTAATTGTTTATCTATTTTTTATCTATTTTTTTGCTTGTTTTGCTTTGTTTGATTATGCAAAAAAGCTACAGCTCTCTGACTCAGAAGAGAAATTACTTCGTAGATTACTTTCTTAGGAAAACTGACTTGTGTTCAAAATACATGTGGGAAAACAACGAAAACGCCCATGCAGCCAGCCTGTTCACCAGAATTTGAATTTATGTCGAACTACCGTGAAAATATCGCTAGGTCTTTGGTGAACAAAGATAATAAAGAAGATAAACTAAAAGATCTCAAAAGTCTGTTAGGGGGACGAGGCCCTCGGATTCCAATCATCTGCATGTTTTCGCTGAAGATTTAGGTGGAATTTTGTCTAATGTTCTTTTGCGTTGGATCCATTTTTTGGCTTCCAACCCACCTCATCCAAAGCTTGATTAATAATCCGTTAGGCAGTGATTTTACCGAGGAAGAAGAGATAAAATTCTCGGAACAGTATCGGAACGAGATAAATAGTAAAAATTCGCGAAACTTAGGTGCCTAGAATTGACACTAACAATTTCGCAGTCGAGGAGATTAAGTATTTCGAAGTGTCTATGCCGAGAACGAAGCAATAACGCATACAATTAGTATGAAATTAAAAAATTATACTGTACATATTTGATTGAAATTTACATGTATAAGGTTCCAGATTCTGCGGAATGAAAATGAAAGTTATCTACAGGGCCAAACTTGTCAAAAGTAAAACATAGCAATTTTTTCTATCAGATACAAAGCTTAGAAAAATGATTGTTTTATACAGATTTAACTTTCTGTATATTCTAAAAATGATCGATGTCAAAAACATTGGATTTTCTTTACCTCGAAGGTAGGTAAAAAAGTAACGAGAGCAAATATTTACATAAATATATCGCGACGAATTATGAAAATTCGAGAAATAATATGCTACTGCTAACTAAATGGCTTCATGTGCTGTTATCGAACTAACCAGAATCGAAGATGGCAACATGCCAAAATGTCACTTGCCACTTGCACGATGACATTAGAATCGTTCGTCCTGCCAAACGGTGTGCGAAGTTGAGAGTCAAAATTAGTACCCAAATAAAAGTCGTGGAAATCTGATAGCCCTATATATCTAATTAGATTTGAATAGAAGTGCTTTGACAAAAAAGAAAAGACATAAATAATTGAAAACAATTCCTTATCACGATCAGATTTATGTTTTTTTAATCTTTCTTAAAGATTTTTCATTCTTCATTTAATGAAACTTTGATCAGGGATTAGAAATGCTGTTAAATTACCTTTTTTTTAAGTTTCTAACGTACGAAGTACTGATTTCTATGTAAGCTCATAAAGAATTGTGGGCGGAATATAAAAATGTCGGCTTACGTTCATAGCAACGACACATAGAACTTACACTGCACAAGATCGACACTGCATAATGGACACTGGCATGCAAATGGCATGACGAGGGACGGAGACGCCTGATGTTTAACAGTGTTAAACAGGCATGACTAAAAAGAAATTATAGTATAGTAATGAGTAAGATGATTAATACATATTTGTCATCTGTGCAGTGATCCTAGGCATATATTCAACGCTGCACACATTCGACCGTGGCGTAGCATTTCTATGGCCGTTAAATAAGAATGGCGCATATATCAAGAGAGGAAAGTTTAATTAAATCATTATTTTATGGTGTCCGCATAGTGACATAGGATCTAAATTTTTTAGGTATCGTGTCTGTACCTGCGGAAATGTTGTGAATTGTACACAGTGTCGATTATGTAAACATTTCTCATTGTATCTGGCACTCACCACAGACATTCGAGTACCAAGGTAATAACACTTTTGATTAGAGTACACCACTTCAGCTTTTGATTGACTGGGAAATGAAATCTGAGAATATCATACTTCTTTTAGTTTGATATTGACTATCATGTAATAAGGCTTTTCGCCAATTTAAAGTAAGGCGTTTTTGTCTGTGTGCGTGATATTTGACATTTGTAAATGTCCAAATCTTTCACAATTTAAACACAGAGATCAAGAACAGCTGGAAGGAAAGTGATGACTAATTATTCAATTATTTTACCTTGGACAATGAAACTTAAAGATTCAGTTAATAAAAGTTATTCAGAATAAGGAAACACACAAGAAATGCAGTCAATACTATGCAGCTAGTCAATCAAAAGTTACATCAGACAACGTGCTGTAACAAAGAATTCAGTTTTAAAATTATCAAAATTCAACTTTCGTTCAAGGTATTTCCTTCACATAACGACTAAATGTATTTCAAGCACCAAATAATTCTATCATTTTGACTGCGAAGAAAACAACGTTAATTTGAGTTTCTAGAATAGATTAAGGTGTATTATTTGAATGGCAAAGCATATTACGTTATATCTCTCTATCAGGAGGAGAACTTTCGCAGAGAATTTTCTACAAGAAAATTAGTTTGTTTTATCGTTAAAAGAAAGAAAAAACACGAAAGCGTCCAACCAGCCAGCCCATTAATCGAATTTTCGAATTTTGAGCTTCGTCCGAAATGAGCGGTGTTCTCCTCTCGACGACATGTAGGCCTAACAAATAAAACAATTTCTACTTAAATTAATATTGTTTTTCTCTCATATTTTTTTTAATGTGTTATTTCCTAACCATTTTCCTCTTTCAGTATTCTTTATTCCGCAAGGTTAAAATTATGAGCTTTTGCTCCAAAGACAGCCATTTTTACCTTAAAACTATTAACTACTATTTCAATTTTTCGCTTAATCGTCTCTATATTATTAAAGTCTTCTTTGGCACTAACGAACTCATTTTATACGAATAAATTCTCTATTTTGCTATCAAATTTGATGCTGTGCCTCCATTAATCAAAGGAGACTAGTGATTTTGGCATAATGTCTTTCTAAAGCTCTTGTTTCACAATAAATGAATTTTCATTATTGTATTATAAATTCAGGAGGATAAACTAATATCCGTTTATCGGCATATATTATAACGAGCATCGATAGCACTTGCAATTAATCAATATTAACGGAATATGGATTCAGAAATTATTCTTAGCAAATTAATGTTTCTTAAACGATGAGAAAATTATTCAATACATTTACAGATTTAATAGAAGTTTTTACAAGTTATATAAATTAATTAATATTTCTGCTTGTAATTTTGTAAAAATACTCTCTCTTAATAAACAATTTTGTAATGCAGATGTTTATTTTTTAAATACTCAGCTTTTGATTTGGCATTTGTTTTAGTTTGCTCTTGATTTTCTTTGGCATATTTTAATACAGGAAACTCTCGCATGCTATATTATATTCGATTACACAACATAAATAAACACCAAAAGTCAATATTTGGCACGCCATTTGTCGCATCTTATCAGAGAGAATACACACGTCATTAATTTTTTTTATCTGTCATTCTTGTTGTAAGTTTTTTTCTCCCTTTCACTCTGAAATCATGAAATATTTTGTATAAAATGCAATTTCGTTAGATTAAAAATTTTTCTTAAAAATACAGTGTGGAAAATAAACCCTATTGTTACTTAAAATCGTTACATTGGTTTATTTAATTATGACAAAGCACCTTTTTTTTTTAGGGCTATCTGCCTAAGAGAAAAAATGCTTTCGTGGAAGACTTAAGAAAATAAGCGAAACTGGCTTTTATCTACGTTACGTATGAACACAGTCACGAAAATGCCCATGCAGAAAACCTGTTAGCGGGTATTTTTAAACTCGAGTCAAACTACCAGTGTTCAGCGACTTTATTGCTTGGCCGCTGGTAAGCTTGAAAGTTTATTTCTAAAAATATAATTTATGGTATTAAGCAGTTTTATTAAGCTTTAAATTCTTTTTTTTTTTTGTTCACTACTTTATATGGGTAAAATTTTGAAACTATGTTTTACTCTCTTTTGCCAAACTAATTTTCTTGAAACTTTACGTACGTATTAGCGATAGAAAAACTTATCTACAGAGATATTTCAAAATTCGATATAGATATTTTATTTATTTAGTTTTTGTTTAATTTTCCACACACCCCCTGCTTAAAAAAATCAAGTTAATCATTTCAGAATTTCAATACCATCAAGTATATACAAAAGCAATCTTTCAGATGAAGTTTCTTCGTAATCTCTAATAGAGTTTGCTGAATTTTAACAATGTTTCACAATCAGAAATGTTTAAAAATTCTGCAGTTACTTACAATGGTAGATCTTGAAATCGAAAATTTATTCTAATATTTTTCAGCCTTCCCATTTTAGTTACGATGAGATCCGAGTATTAAATCAAGCAAAATTTTATGTGAACTGAATGTAATCTTACTTCTTTAAACATTGCAGACCTTAAAAACATGACCCCGTTTGTTGATATGCTGATTAAATGTGAGTATTTTTCTTACGTGCAGAAGCAGTTATTTTCCACCTTTATTATATTCCTGTCTCATTAAATAAAATATAAAAAATGAAATTTCAAATCACATAGTTTCGATAGAAGGTATATCTATCTTCTAAGTAAAATAATAATAATAATTTAAAAGAAAATCTGAAATATTTCAGATTTTAACGGTCACCCAAAAGGGTTTGTTAAAGTGTTTTGACCTGTCGCTAAGTACACTCACATCTACTAACCCACACTTCTTTTCCGTCTTTTTAGCTTTAGTGTTAAGCATAATTTTCTTCGCACTTACGCCATATGCAATTCAACAGCAAAATTACAAAAATTGTAAAAGCAGTACAGTATACATTTAGAATTCCTAAAGCAGCGTTAAATGTTCGCAGAAAATTTTTCTTTTTTGTCAGCCTTTTCTCAGTTCATCACACCAATCTTCAATTTTCTTACTAAGATGGTTTTAGAAAAATTTTCTTTGCCTTTTTATTATTAACATTTCTTGTATTTTCCTTATTTATTAAATTCAACTTTCTTGGCGCTTACGCAACATAAAATTTCCATTTAACAGCGAAATCACAAAATATTTAAAAACAGCGTATCGTTAGAATTTCTGATGGACTGCTTGCGCACTAGAGATGAAAATGTGTTTTTTTTTTTTTCGCACAGTGTTGCCATTGCTCGTTTCGAAATTGTTGAGTTTGCCAATCAAAAATGTTTTACAAAATATGAAATAGGTAACCGAACAAATTCGAAATTCAAAATTTAAGCTTCCAGATGCCGATGTTCAAAATTTCATGGCTGTAGGTACCGTTGTATTTATACAGTGCGAGAAACATGCATGCATTCATGCAGATTCTTCATTACTTGATTTCTTTAAAAATAATACAGGGCGATAATATTTGACGGCAGCAATTTGAAAAGTGGTACGCCGCTCATAGTGATTCAACGCAAAATGTAATTTCAAGGCTAATATCCCATTCGGGACAAACGTTCCTTTTCGGCTGTAATTGTAACTGAAGAAATTTTTACTTAATACCTTTTTAGCTGAATAATGTTTTTGCTAATAATTTTATTTTAATAGTTCTGGCTAAATAATTTAGCTGAATATAGAATACTGTGACGGAACACTGTATATTCTGTCACATTATTCTATATTCAGCTACGTTTCTAAAGATAAATGAACATGAGATACCAGTAAATGAAATGTATTGGATGTTAACATAATTTCAAAGAACAATAAGAGTGACAACATAGAAAGAACGTACAGAATAATGAATGCATTCAACTCATTTCAAGTATCTGTACAGGTTGGAAGAACCAAATTTACGGAAATAGTACTTTTATATTTTATTATTTTACCTGATGGAATATATTTTAAGCTTTATAAAACAAATTTATTTTCTACTCAACGCTAGTTATAGAGAAGATAACGTTAAAATTCCAGAAAGTTGTCTTTTAAAAGGCTAAAAATCTGACAGAAACTAACTTAAAGAACAGGGTTTTGAAGCTGTTTTCAGTAAGCCTTAGAAGTAATAATAATGTAGAAAATCGACGTAATAAAACTGGAATATTCTAAAGTGTCTCCGCCTTAGGCTTCAAAATATGTCGCCCTTTAAGGTAGTATTTTCATTGCTTAACTGCACAATTACTATTGAATTTCAATTCTCAGAAATATTAATAATTTAAAGAGTTTGAAATTTTCTATAATTTTTCCATCGCTGTTCAGACGTAAAGCAAGACATTATATATATGAATAGTACTCATTTCAACAATCTGCAGCAACTGAATAAAATAATGAACATAATTGAAAAGTTTCTGAAATTTATGTTATCAAAATTGATTGCTGAAACTCTTACACGGGAGAACACCCGCTGCCATATTGGAATTTCGAAGATATTCTATGAATCCCGAAAGAGATATTTTTTAACAAGAAACCCTAAATTTAAGAGCATAATGGCTATCCTAGAATTTGCTAGATGTTTTAAAGCAGCCGTTCTCAACCTGTGGTATGCGTATCCTTAGGGGTATGTGAAAAAAATATCGGTAATGGCGGAAGATAACAAAGTGTTATAATAAATGCTAATGAAAATAAAAATAATCAGAAAATTTATTGGCACTGATTAAAAGAAAATCAGCTTGAATAATTCCGATGTGAATGTGACTATCCGAAATGTGTTTTAAAGCAATGTAATAAGCTAAAGCAAGTCCCACCCACACTTGTCATATTACTGGATTCCGTTACATCATATCTAGCCATTTCCTTCCTTTCTTAAATCGCATTGTAGCGTATACGGTGATTGTATTTTCAGCATTTAAGTGAATAATCAAGACAGTTACGCAAGTGCTGTTAGCGTGCATGTATTTTATCAAAGACATTAATGAGAAGACAGAAAAGATATTCATGAGAGTAGATGATTCAAAATTTACGAATTAGATATTTCAAGTTTCTGAAGCTCTCTTTTTTTTCCTTGAACGAAGTAAATCACAAAAAAATTCGGTTCAATGGGAATATCCATTTTAACTGTTCCCGAATCCGTTTTGGCTATTTGCATGCGCAATGCCATGGACAAAATAAAGGACTCTTTATTTCTAAATAAATTGTAAAAGGGATTCAGACTGGAAAAATGTATTCAGACTGGAAAAAATGTATTTCTTCATGGCGTCTGTACTTACGTACGTATGCATCGCGCATAATTCAAAAATAATTTGCCGAAGAAGGCCTAAATTTTGTATTTGGGACTGCTATAACGTCTAATTGTGCAGCTCCCTTTTTTTATTGTAATCGGCAATATCAATATCTATATCTATATATATGTAAGATAAAAAATATGAAAGCCAACTTCTAAATTTAATTCACTATAACCTCTTTTTATTTTCTATTTCATTTGGGAACTTCATCTATCTGTCCTAAAATTAGCGCTTAAGTCTAAACTGCGTCATTCAAATTAATCATGCGATCTTACGTAACCCTTAATGCAGATGCCTATTGACCAATCACCAAATTGCAAACCAAAACTTTTCTCTTTGCAAGCTTCCATCGTTCATAACGACGCACTTCAGCTTTGCTCTTTACTGTGCTAAGATGTTATTTCGCTGGCTTGCTTTCTATCTCAACAAATATCAAAAATGTAAATCTTCTGTGGAAAGGCACGACTAGAGTGCCAAGTGATTGTGGCCACAGGTATCAATTGGAAATAAAAATGGAGTTAAAATCGCCTCGACTGCCAAGTTCTCTAGATATTACCAAGTTAACATTATTAGCCTACTACGCAATCAAAATTCTTTTTCAAATGTGGATCTAAGCATCGACACTGCTCCGGCTTTTCTTTCCTTTCGCTTTTATTATTATTTCATATATATATATACATACCCACCCCTTTACCCGGCCTTTCTTTTCGCTATTGTTAGTCGTCGTCATACATTTTCATTTACAGAAGTGTTGTAAATAACGAAAATATTCATACTACGACAGTGCCAACTTACAAACATATATATATATGTATATATATTTTAGACAAACTACAAAATCTAACTTTTAATACTCTCTCCCTGTTTATATACTTATATTTGAGAAAGTTGTATGCTCTTAGAAAAAAAATAAAAATACAAGAAGTACGATTCCCGTACAACAAAAATTTACTGGGATATTTAATTTTCAAATTTGCGATTTTTGATGTCATTTTCAACGTACCTTGAGAGATCGATTAATTAATTTAAAATTATTCGAGGAAATAAGTTCAAATTAAGTGCAGAAAAAATGCGCATAATTCATTGGCAGTACAAGTCATGTGATATCCACATCAGGTTTTCTTTTTAATTTGTGTTATGCAAACCAGATTGAGTGTGAAGCTTTGTTTTGAATTCGTATTCTTTTAAAGTTGCAAAAGTTTTGTTTACATAAAAATGGATAAATATTAAAAAGTAAATTTTTGCACAGGACAGTAACTACTTGATTTGGCTTTTGTGCCAAGCAAGTTTTGGGAGATAACCCATTTCAAAGAAGCTTGAGAAATTCACGATGATGACTGGCATCAAGAACTTGCGTTAACTACCTGACATTTTCTCAAAATTCAATTAATTGAATTTTAGATTTTTGAACTGTTCCATAACTGCTTTCAGAGCGTCTGGCAAATCTGATCCTGTGCTCAAAATACAAAAATGTAGATTTCTAGGAATCATTCATTGAAAAAAAAAAAACGAGAACGAAATATTCGAGACACTTTGCAAATTCTAGTCAGAAAAATTAGCTTCGGTTTACGAATGAAGTCAAAAAACGTATAAGAACCCACTTAAAAAGCCTACAAGGGTCGTTCGAGCATTACCTACACAAACAAAGTGAGAATAATAATTTGATTTCAGATCATAAGCATTGTAAGATGTATTGCGAGAGAATAGAGGAGGAGTGTCAGGGGGTTATAGGTTCTTAAGGAGGGGGTTACAGGTACTTAATAATTACAGTCTGACTTATTAAGGAGTACGCGAAATATTTAAATCTCATTAAGGGATTCTTGAAAGAAAAATAGAAGCCGTTATTTGAAAGGATTTCTGGTCATTCCTAAAATTGTTAGTGTTTGTGCTTGCACTTTGAAATATTTCAAATCTGGGTGATGAACGCATCAGAAGTTCTTTATGATTTAAGATAAACAAAATTTACATTTCTGAAGAAATTTAACCACAGTTTCTTCCTTTGCTAGCAGACTGCATAAGCGCATATTTTCAGACTGAGCCAAAAATAAAAAACATCGCAATTTATCGATAACAACTGTTGAAACATGGAATACAATAAAAAGAACGCATATGAAAACTGGCAGCTTTGCTTGATAGAAGAACTGTTATGAGCATGGTTGTCTGAAAAATGGGTATGCGCATGGTTGCCAGACTTTGGCAGATTCTGAAAATTTGGCGACTTCTAAAAGGTGGTTGAGGTAATACGTGCTGCAATAATACGTAAATACCTATAATAAATATTCCCAGAACCTTTGTTACTATTCTTCCCTCGTCTACAAAATTTATGTTTATCATAATACCTCCTAAATAATAGCACAGAAACTAAATGAAAACTTAGAGATTATTTCAGTGATATTGTTTTTCAGATAAGTCTTAATGTTTTTCATGTTTAATTTTTTTAAATTTCCACATTTTCGATATTTAATTAGGAGTTGTGTAGAATTATAATGATTTATTTTAAATACTACCCGCTTACGTGGCCACCCGCCTAAATTTTTAATTACTATAAAAAAGAAAAAATATATATGACAATTTTAATGAGCCCATCTAATGTAATTTCATAAAAATATTTAATATTTCTAATAAAACATATTTTGATTTAAACGAATTTAAGTGAATCCAATGAAAAAATAAGAAAAAATATTAAGAACTGCGTTCATTGCTTTGAAATTGCTTGATCAGATAATCTATAGCATATATATTAAATATGAACGTTAAATAATTTACGCTTTACTGAATGGCAACCAACTGCAGCGTGAAAGATAAAATTATTTTATTTCAGGCAGTAGCAACATATTGCTTCTAAATAATCTTGTATGTTAATTAAAATGGAAAGATAAATATCTTACGTTTCTTCAACTGGCAACAATCTGATGCGCTGGAAATAAAAGTGTTATATTTCGAGTAGTGTCGCCACTTCTCTATCGGAAAACGCTGAGTTTGCAGATTAAAAAAAAAATTGATTAAATATTTACAAAATAAATAAAAAATATTTCTTGAAAATTAAAGTTCTGGCTTCGAGGTGCGCATATTCGGGCGGAAGGACTATTCTGTATTCAAACGTTGGTGGCTCTACATACGGCCAATTTTCCACAGTGCGAGGAACATGGTGTGCGTATATATACACTTACAGATTCCTCATTATTTAGTAATATAGAAATATATAGTTTATCTTTAATCATTATGTAAGCTAAAATGTGATTAATGTATTTATATATTACGCTAAAAGGAAAGAAAGAAAAAGCTTTAAATGTGCTTGTATAACCTCAAATTTCAGACCACCAGCAGCCGAGCGGTAAAGTTGCTGAACGCTTATTAACTTCCACAGCCCTAATCCTGGGGAACGGGCCTCTGGGCACTTTCATGATTTTCCCCATTTGTAACGTGTATATGAACCAGTTTCCCTTATAAAGCCCTCCACGAAGGCATCCCTTCCCTTATGCAGAGATCCCGCAAGTGTTTAGCGATAATAAAATAAACCGTCTTTAGTAACAGTTCCAGGATTTTAAACTTATTCATATATGATGCAAAATTTTATGACAGTTTTTTTTTTTTTTCATTTTAGCATACTTAATTAAATCTGATTAAATAGCATTTTATACTCTTATTGGATACTGCGTGAGCAAAAGTTTGAAATACCATTAAATACTAGTATAAATATTAAATTATCTAATTTATTTCGATCTTTTTCATAATTTGGAATTCAGCTAAATTCCTCTTGCATTAATAATATATCCATTCTATCTTGGCTTATAGAAATATTTAAATTTTAGCAGACTTTAAAAAAATTTACCAAATCAAAGCGTTTTAAAATTAACTATATCAAATTTTGTTTTTCCGAAAATAATTCTGGTAGTCATCACTCAAAGGAAATGCGTATTTAATTTTTTTTTTTTTTTTTTTTTTTTTTTTTTTTTTTTTCGAATCGCCGCTCATATTTCTTTCTTGAATACTTATGGTTTGAGGAAGCGCTGATTTAACATTTTACGCTCTCTTTTGCGATCGCTTCAGTATTAATAAAAATGACTAAGAGAAAATGCTTGCTGAATCGCAAGTCTCTACAAATATTTACTCCCTTCATTCATTGAATTTCGTAACAGGATTCACTGACATCAGCAGAGTACTCAGTAAACACTGTAATAAAAGTCGAAGATTGAGGGATCTTCAAATTTTACTTTTTTATTTTGTAATCAGATAAAAACAACTCCAAGCAAGAAAATGTGAAGCACTCTAAGAATTTATGTCGATCCTATTTTCTATTTCCGCTCAACAAACGTTAAGCTAATCAATGGTGCTTCAACCCAGAAATTCTTCCTGTTGTTCGCTTTAACAAAATTTTAGACAATTCATTTTCAAAAATCAATAATCTATTGTGAAAGAAATGGTGTTAAGCATTCAGATGAAATTGTATCTGTGGAATACTTAGATAGACTATGGCAAAGCGCCTGAAGCTATGTGCGTCTTCAATAGAAGGTATTTAAGGGTATATGGTTCTTATTCAAGTTACACATTAGAAAAATCACGATAACACTCATGTAGATAGCCCGTTCACCGGATTTTAAGTCTAGGTCGAACTGCTAGTGATTTGGCCGTTCGTGTATTAAAAACGTTTCATGGGTATCAGGGTACTGTAATCTCCAGAACGTTGGGATTCCCAACAATTTGAAATTATTCCTTATACACTTACCTTTTTAATTTTGAATGCATATGAGATGCATGTATTTCTGTTAATTTACTACATATTACCATACATAAGCAAGAGTATGTCGAAAACTGATGCAAATGAATTCCCGCAGTACAAACTCCTGTAATTCAAGAATTAACTACATGTTTTTATAAAATATGCGTAAAATTTCCAGTAATACGCTGACCGCAAATAAATTTGTGCAAAAATAACAACACATTGTTTGGATGTAAGTTTATTCGGTTGATCTTTACATTATGGTAACTTGGCGATTTTTTGGCGAAAATTTGGCAACCAACTCTCCTACAGCAACCCTCTATTTTTTTTTCCCCGCCGCCATTTTGTCTTCACGAAGTAAAGACATGTTTCTTTTCTTTTTATCTACTGAACACTTCTTCCAACAATCTACTAGCCGAATTACACTTATGCTAGAAATTTTATCAAACAAAACTGCTTAGTCATGACAATATTCACAGCAAAATTGGGAAAAAGTGCACAATACCATACTTCTTACGCGTTTTTCAAAATAACACATACACATAAACCATGTACACGCCGACTTATTTTTACTTAAAAAAACATCCCAGAATTGCACAAAAATGGCATTGCGCACACTCTTCACTATATCCATGTACACTGCTTTTTTCTCATAAATTAGAAAAATTTCACGAAAGTGCATGACAATTTTCTCAATCTTTAAACCCGGTAAAAAGAACATATATGAAATTACCTGATCACGAAAAAGTATTTACCCTTTCCAAATATGAACATTTCCACATATAAAATAAATAAAATATCCAAAAACTTTTACCTCTAAATCATCTATTATATTATAAACGTCACCAACGAATTCATACCGCAAGCATTACAAATACTTAGTGTTAGATATTTAAATTATTTCCATGCACGTTTACTTCAACTAAAACGTATACCAAATTCCTACAAACATAAAATTCACAAAATAACTATCATTTCATTAAAATATAATTAAATTCAAAAACACTACTTAAAATATAAATGAGCACATACATTAAATTAATAGACCCACCAGCGGCCGAGCGGTAAAGTCGCTGAACACTGGTAGTTCGGTCCGAGGTTCGAATCCCGCGAACGGGCTGGCTGCATGGGTGTTTTCGTGGTTTTCCCCATGTGTAACGTGTATACGAGCCAGTTTCCCTTAGAAAGTCCTCCACGAGAGGCATCCCTCCTCTTAGGCAGATAGCCCTAGTGTGCTTTGCCATAATTAAATACACCACACTACACCACATTAAATTAATAAAAATTACCTTACAATCCTAATTACTTTAAACTAAATCATTGCTAATAACAATTTTTCCAATAATACCAAATTCCTTTCCACCTTACATTTAGAACAATGCATAAAAATAATATCCTCAAATAATTAAAAATACTAACTTACCTAATCTTCTTCAGAATCTTGATTACGTGTCCGATAAACTTTTCTTCTTTCTGTTTCAGGATCTTTAAAATCATACTTATATTTCACAGCAAGGTACCAGGTAAAATAAATAACTTAATAAAACATCTTTATTTCTATCTCGCACAACCTTAAACAAACATTTATTACTACCCTTTTCAATACCACTAAATACCCATTTCGAATTTAGTTACGGCCATGGGATCCAAAAATTAACCAACACTGTTTCACACAACACCGAATAAAGCCAAATACAAAATTTCCAGATTTTTTCCCGATTAAAGAACCGTAATTCGTTCATTAATATCACATGACATATCCCATGATCTCTCATTTCCCTCACACAAAATAATGCGTAATCGAAACTGAATACTGCTCACATTATTACCAAAGTCCCAGGTAGTAACCTTTATCGCCTCCAAAATGTCGCCAAACTACCAGTTACCATATTGTAAAGATCAACCGTTTATTCCATTCAGCGTATTGCATTGTTAGTATATACTTTCACCAGTGGCCGAGAAGTTAAGATAGCCGAACACTGGTAGTTCGACCTGTGTTCTAGTCAAGGCAAATAGGCTGTTTGCATGTTTTTTTTTTTGTTTTTTTTTTTTTCGTGGTTTTCTTCATGCATAACGTGAATACGAGTCAGTTCCCCTTAACCCTACACTAAACGCGTAGGTGACAGATATCGACTGAGCGCCTGTCAAAAATAAAATAAGCTCGCGGTTAACCACGTGCCTATGCAGGTTTAAAACGTCCTCCACAAAGCATCCTTCTCCACAAAAGCATTCAGATAGCCCTCTTACGCTTTAATATATATTCAAATAACCTATTAGTAAATAAATCTATGCAATATATTTAAAGAAATTTACTAGTTCAAAATTAAGTAACAACAATATATTTAGAGCAGTTTATGATTAAAAATCGAATGTGTTTTATAACCTCACAAATTCATTAATAATTAATAAAATAAAACCCAATTAAGACAGGCTGGGACCCTAGCTAGATGCTTTCTCAGCGGCCCCCAAATCTGATTTCCTTTATTTGGATAAATTAAAAGCAGGATTATGGAAATTATAGGAAATGATTCAGGCGCCTTCTAAAATATGAGGTCTAGGGTTTTGCCTCGTTCACCTGGTCAGTAATTAGGATCTCCTCGGGTACCCTTCTGTTATCAGGACAGAATTCAGAAATGTATGTATGTATGCATGTGTGTATGAATGTATGTGTTCATATATGCGTGTACATAAGTACGTACGCGTGTATGTGTGTACGCATGCATGTGTATGTATGTATGTGCGTATATTATACGTGTATTTATACATACACATAAATAAGTGCATCCATACATTTCTGAATACGGTCCCGATAGCAGAAGAATACCCTTCCTCGTAGAAATTATAAATATGCTATGGACCGCTCTCTCTAAACAGCTATTTAAATGCACTTGAATTTTAATACATTTTCTTGAGGACTAGTTTGAAAAAAAATTTATATAAAAAAAACGCTTAGAAAAAACGTCTTGGGGCATATAACAGAACATTATAAAATATAACACGGCGCAATTGTTCTGCAGCACTTGGAGCGAGCTGTGTTTCTCAATTTTCTTATTAAAATTTTTAATTTCTGAGGAAATATTTCTTGATATTTAAATTTTATTATGTAATTATCAAAATTCTAATAATTTATTGAATTTTATATATAACAACACAGTTGGTAGATGACTCCATCAGTTGAGCATAAAAACTAAATTTCTTAAAGGCGGTGCAGCTGCTCGTCTGATGGTAAATAAATAAATAAATTCTTGATGAAAATGTCTTCAAAATAATGCATTATTACACTTCCAGTTAGCCTAGCCTTTTTTAATGACTCCATAGGCTCAAAATAAACGTGAGTTTGCAGAAATTTTGAGCTTACGGTTTGATCATTAGATTTAAGGTCAATGTATCAACTTATACCTTATAATTTTTTAACTTAGGTTAAATTAACCTAAGTTTCAAGATTCGGTAGAAATGCCATGTTTTCGGCGTGTTTTCAAATACACACCCAACAATAGACAACGGATACATGCGAGTGCTATACACGTTGTTTAAACACTCGTAAATTTACGCGCTTTATATTTACCCATCATTCCATGGATGTAAAGTGTAAATATCAGCCATGTAGATTTTTCCCCTTCGTGAAATTTCTGGTTTCTTGTCAAATGCTTTTTTATTATCATTATTAACGAAAACCACTATTAAGATATTCAAACAAGCGATTTATGCCAATTCACAAAGTCGCCAAATATATTAGCTATTTTTCGTGGGAGGCGGGGGGTGCAGATGAATAATCAAAAGCTACCGTAATAATTATATAGCTTTCCTATATCGGCCAGTATTTAAGAATATAAATTTTAATCTTATTTATTTAACAAACTAAAATTGAGTAATAGTGATACAAAGCTTTTGTCAAATAAATCACATATAAAAAAATTCTAAATAATTTTGTTTGTGATCATTTAGTGAAAAATCACCATTAAAATATATTACTATTACAAGAAATGAAATCTTTAACATCAAGAAAGAGAAATACACGTCTTAAGTGCATGTAACTACAATTTATCATAAGATTAAAAAAAAAAAAAAAAAAAAAAAAAAACCCATAAGTGCATGGTCAGCTTTAAACATGCAAAAAAAAAAAAAAAAAAAAAAAAGGTTGATCTTTACAATATGGTAACTGGTAGTTTGGCGACATTTTGGAGGCGATAAAGGTTACTACCTGGGACTTTGGTAATAATGTGAGCAGTACTCAGTTCCGATTACGCATTATTTTGTGTGGGGGAAATGAGAGATCATGGGATATGTCATGTGATATTAATGGACGAATTACGGTTCTTTAATCGGAAAAAGGGGGAATTTGGACAAGTATCTGTGGATGTATATTATTTTGTATTAAGCTTCATTGTGTGTTGTGTGAAGTAGGGTTGAATAATTTTGGGATTGTATGGCGCTGTCTAAAGTGAATTGTAGATGTGATAAAGAGAATTTTTTTTTTATCAAATTCTATCAAATTCGGAAAAAAAATCGTTCAGTAATTTTATTGAATCCATAATAAAAGTGTATCCACCATGTAAGGAAGATTCGGAAGAAGATTAGGTTAGTTAGACTTTGTTAAGAATGTGAGTAGTATTCAGTTCTGATTACGCATTATTTTGTGTGAGGGAAATGAGAGATCATGGGATATGTTATGTGATATTAATGGACGAATTACTGTTCTTTAATCGGGAAAAAATCTGGCAAATTTTTATTTGGCTTTATTCTGTGTTGTGTGAAATAGTGTTTGTGAATTTTTGGATCCCATGGCCGTAACTAAAGTGAATTCGAAATGGGTATTTAGTGGTATTGAAAAGGATAGTAATAAATGTTTTTTAAGGTTGTGCGAGAGAGAAATAAAGATGTTTTATTATGTTATTTATTTTACCTGGTATCTTGCTTTGAAAGATAAGTATGATTTTAAAGATTCTGAAACAGAAGGAAGAAAAGTGTATCCGCCACGTAATCAAGATTCTGAAGAAGATTAGGTAAGTTAGTATTTTTAATTATTTGAGGATATTATTTTTATGCATTGTTCTAAATGTAAGGTGGAAAGGAATTTGGTATTATTGGGAAAATTGTTATTAGCAATGATTTAGTTTAAAGTAATTAGGATTGTAAGGTAATTTTTATTAATTGAATGTATGTGCTCATTTATATTTTAAGTAGTGTTTTTGAATTTAATTATATTTTAATGAAATGATAGTTATTTTGTGAATTTTATGTTTGTAGGAATTTGGTATACGTTTAAGTTGAAATAAACGTGCATGGAAATAATTTAAATATTTGATATTAAGTATTTGTAATGCTTGCGGTATGAATTCGTTGGTGACGTGTATAATGTAATAGATGATTTAGAGGTAAAAGTTTTTGGATATTCTATTTATTTTATATGTGGAAATGTTGATATTTGTAAAGGGTAAATACTTTTTCGTGATCATGTAATTTCATATATGTTCTTTTTACCGGGTTTAAAGATTGAGAAAATTGTCATGTATTTTCGTGAATTTTTTTTAATTTATGAGAAAAAAGCAGTGTACATGGTATAGTGAAGAGTGTGCGCAATGCCATTTTTGTGCAATTCTGGGATGTTTTTTTAAGTAAAAATAAGTCGACGTGTACATGGTTTAGTGATATTTTAATGAAATGATAGTTATTTTGTGAATTTTATGCTTGTAGGAATTTGGTATACGTTTAAGTTGAAATAAACGTGCATGGAAATAATTTAAATATTTGATACTAAGTATTTGTAATGCTTGAGGTATGAATTCGTTAATGACGTGTATAATGTAATAGATGATTTAGAGGTAAAAGTTTTTGGATATTTTATTTATTTTATATGTGGAAATGTTCATATTTGTAAAGGGTAAATACTTTTTCGTGATCAGGTAATTTCATATATGTTCTTTTTACCGGGTTTAAAGATTGAGAAAATTGTCATGTATTTTCGTGAAATTTTTCTAATTTATGAGAAAAAAGCAGTGTACATGGATATAGTGAAGAGTGTGCGCAATGCCATTTTTGTGCAATTCTGGGATGTTTTTTTAAGTAAAAATAAGTCGGCGTGTACATGGTTTATGTGTATGTGTTATTTTGAAAAATGCGTAAGGAGAATGGTATTGTGCAGTTTTTCCTAATTTTGCAGTGAATATTTGTCATGATTAAGCAGTTTTGTTTGATAAAATTTCTAGCATAAGTGTAATTCGGCTAGTAGATTGTTGGAAGAAGTGTTCAGGAGATAAAAAGAAAAGAAACATGTCTTTACTTCGTGAAGACAAAATGGCGGCGGGGAAAAAAAATAGAGGGTTGCTGTAGGTGAGTTGGTCGCCAAATTTTCGCCAAAAAATCGCCAAGTTACCATAATGTAAAGATCAACCAAAAAAAAAAAAAAAAAAAAAAAAAAAAAAAAAAAAAAAAAAACGAAGTAGAAACACATTCACTTATTTTAATGTACTACTACTTCGACTAAAGGCAACATAGTAAAAAAGTCAAAATTGATTATTTTAATTAATTCATACGAATACTGAGTTTTCTTTCTTTCTTGGATACTAATTTTATTTGGTCTGTCAATGTTTATCAACAAAAGCGTACTTTCACCATATTTCAACTCATTTCGAAACGTCAAATAATTCCGCTGACATTATGCAGCTTTAAGGAAAATTTTTTGTAAATAATTCAAAATATTTTACATATTTTAAATACTAAACGTTACAGCTAAATGTATAATGAGGAAACATAACTGTTATCTTTAACGCTTAGTTGCAAGATATTTCACTAACAGTTATCGACAAAAGAATGATTTACGAGAAAGGATATTTTTAGAAGACACTCAAAGCGTATTCCTAAATATTTTACGTTACACAACATCATAAAGAAGCTTTAACTTACTGTTTCGTACTTAGACTTCCGTATCATATACGAGTTCTAAATCACCTTTAATTGAAGCAAACTACAATTAATTTTAGGTACCTCGACAAATGGTTCCCACTCCTTCACAAAACTAAAAAAATGCGTGTAGAATTATTTATATTTAGATTATTCGTAACCCGTTTTTATAATTTAACTACACAAACTGCAGAAAATATTGACAAATGTGCCAAAACATGAATCAAAGGTACCAAGACATACCAAATCATTAAAAACTACATTTGATTAAAAGTAGTTTCTTATATCCATAAATTAAAATTAAATATTGATCACTTAAATAAAACGCTGACCACAATCCCCTCTAATAGTATGAAATTCTTTTCCCAGGGAGAACCCCTGATCTAGATTATTTGTGATGAGTATGTTACATCACAAATTATGTAGGTATAATTTGAAATACGATCATGATTTTCTATAGCTATAAAATTTATAATCAAATATTTGATACACTTACCCATACAGCAATGCTGCTCCAGCGATAGCTCCTCCACATTGGGCTGTAATATACAAAAACGCTCGGAGTGGTGTAACTTTCTGCGTTACCAACATGGCAAACGTGAATGCCGGATTTACATGCGCTCCAGAAATGTGTCCAAAACATTGAGCGGAGGTTGCCATGGCCAGTCCATTCGCAAACGATTTAGTAAGGGTATTTGTGGAATATAAAGGCCACATTACATGTGAACCACAGACCAGGAACACGTAGAAGAACGTCGCCAAACACTCAGCAATAATGGATCGCCAGAATTCCAAAGTTCTCAGTTCTACCATCATTGTTTTCTTTTTGTTCAATTCATTTCTTGCCTGTTCCGCTCTGCGTATTAGGTGCAGAAGGAAAGCTTCTGAAGACACCGTTGCCATAGCTTCTTCTTTTGAAAATTTAAGCACAAGAATCAAAAGTCTGTTGGAACATAGACGAATATTAAGAACTTGCTATAATATTAATCAGACGCATATACATGAGTAATATTTTTAATTTCCTTATAATATACTTGTAAAATACGTTAAATAGTTATTTCCGAAAAACTTTGAGCATAGCCAGCTTTTAATTTCAGCCATACATTAGCTTCTATGATAACTATTGCATAATTTTATAATTCCTGTAACTTTTTGATAAAATATTTACAGTACTCTAGATAAGGAATAAATATACAGACATATGAATTACATTCAACTTTTTTAAGGTATTATTTATTCATATTCATTTTCAATTCGAAAATAAAATTATTCGAAATATCAGATCTCGCAAAACTAAAAACAACTGTTGCTTTTATTTAGTCTAAAACGCAGACGATGCTTTAGGCCGCATTAAATGGACTTTAAAGCACAGTTCTACATTGAATTTTATTTTCAAATTGTCGTCCCCAAGCTCACATATTTCCTGAAATATATTAATTTAAATCATCAGATCAAGGAACTTCTTTCAGCAAAATAATTCTTTCAGCTATTTTACCCTAAAATAAACACAATTATCTACTTCATAGAAGAGTTCGAATGTGCAAACGCGAATTTGCTCGCGTTGATCATTCATCTTTTCTGCAAATGACATAGAATAACAGGTGGTAAGTTCTTAACGAAGAGATTGAATGAAGTAATGCGGAGTGGAGAGATTTTGCCGTCACAAACTCATAAAGAGATTTACGCTGGTACTGCCATCTGTTGGAGAATAGGGTAATTTTTTGCAATCTTAAGCTCAATGCTTCTTTCATATACAGTCATCCATTTATTCAGAGGGAAGCGAACAAGTGCTCCAGAACACTACTTTTAAGGAGGCTTCTGCATCCTTCTATAGTGTACATAAAATACATAAAATTTTCTACTTCAAAATTTAAGAGACAGGAAAAAATGTCCAACATCAAAGTTTACTTTTTAATGATCAGGCCTTTGTCTAAAATTAATTAAAAAATTATAATTCTAAAATTAAATAAGATTAGTACATAAACACACGAAATAATCCTCCAGACAAAAGATTTCATAAACGTTTGAAAGAAAATAAAATTTTTACTAATTAATTTTATTAATGTACTTGATTATTGAGTTGATACAAAATTTAACTGCACTAGTTTTCAAAACCCATCAAAAACAAACTACAACATTAAAAATCGGCGTAAATTGTTAAAACGTTTTTGCAGTACTAGTTTCGATAGTTTTTTTAACTACCTTCTTCAGCTGCTTAAGTGCAAAATAAAGTGATAAATATATATAAAATATACTTTAAGAAATAGAGTTAAAAAAAACTATCGAAACTAGTACTGCAAAAACTTTTTAACAATTTACGTTGATTTTTTTAATTTTGGACCTTTTTACTTCCTTGTACGAAGTAAAAAGGAAGTATAGTAATCGCGAAAAGTTTCAGGCAGCATATTTCAACGAAAATATCCATTCTGACCGCTTTCGAAGGCAATTTAACGATGTTTCTGCGTTGTATCTGTACGTAAGGACAAACTGTTTTAAAATGAATTCTGAAGAGAATTTTTCGTGGCGTCTGTACTAACGTATGTACGTACGTATCTCGTATAACTCGAGTAGCCTCAGAACGTTGAAATTTTGTATATAGGACTACTATAACATGTAGATGTGCACCTCGTATTTTGGTTGCAAAACGTATATAAATATATTTATATATATATATCCACTCTGTTACCCGGCTCAGTGATCTCAGTTTCTTTACTCTTATATGTTTGTAAATTGTACATTTTTTGCTTTAAAAATGATTGAATTATGTTGTTCTTATCTTCCGGTTAAGGTTTTTATGCCTTTAGTAAATCTGTATGCAATATTTTTAGAATTATCAACAATTTTAAAGTTGTTTAAGTGCCGCTAAGGCTAATAATATTTTTGATGGCAGCCATTGCTTGTTTACATTTGAAACAGCAGAGTAGTGGATTTGTTGCCAATCTAGAGAAATGTAGCTTCGCAACGAAAAAAAAAAAAAAACTCATGTTTTCACCACATGACTTCCTTGTACGGAATACTAAATTATACGCATTTTTTCTTGCATTATTATGTTCATGTTATAGTTCAGAATGCACAAAATTTACATCATTTAAAGAATTATCTAATCGTTGCCACATGTTCTATTCAAATACTATAATAAAGCTAGAACGATGTATAAAAGAAATTAAGCAAACAAAACCAAAAAGAAACAGTTTTTCACAGACGAAAAACAGTATTTCTCATTCAATTAATTCAGTTCTCACTTCGCGAGAAGGCAAAAATGCATAAAAACTCAAAACATCTATAACAAAAATTACGAAGTAAATCTTATACACTTATTTCCTCGAAAAAATTCCAGAAAGGATTAAGCATGATTTAATTAGCAATAATAAATGAAGATGTTATCTTTGTTCTTGCGAAGCCAAGCTTAACAAATCCACTATCCTGTTGTTTCAAATGTAAACAAGCAATGGCCGCCATTAAAATATATATATATATATATCAGGCTTAGCGGCACTTAAACAGCGTGAAAATTGTTGATAATTCTAAAAATATTGCATATAGATTTACTACCCCCGGGGGTCGACGTAGAGAATTCTGCGAAGCTACTGGCTAGGATCTGTACCTAGGCAGTCTCGGCCACGGGGGTATAAAATTTATGAACTTGGTGGTGCTGAAGGCTCTGGGAAAGGTCACTTATTGGCCGGCCTCGGAGTCTGGCACGTCCTAGCGCGGCGTGGTGCTAGTACCCCGTGGGGTTTTCCCCCGGGGTCGCTGGGTAATGTCCCGCTGCGACGGGCTCGCCCGAGCGACTGGCAGGAGCATTAGACGACCGGTGCTGCCTGGTGTCATATCCAGGTGGTGCGCGGCTCTGCTGGAGGGTAATAGTGGAGGTTGAACCTCCACGACGTGCCCAAAGGCAGAGTCGACCTGTAGTGAGATTTAGTTACTCGGAACAGGGAAGCCGAAACGTTATAGTTATATAGATTTACTAAAGGCATAAAAACCTTAACCGGAAGATAAGAACAACATAAATCAATCATTTTTAAAGCAAAAAATGCACAATTTACAACCATATAAGAGTAAAGAAACTGAGACCACTGAGCCGGTTAACAGACTGGCTTTATATATAAATATATTTATATACGTTAGGCGCGGCCGATTGCAACCAAAATACGAGGTGCATATCTACATGTGATAGCAGTCCTATATACAAAATTTCAACGTTCTGAGGCTACTCGTTTTTGAGTTATGCGAGATACGTACGTACATACGTTCGTACAAACGCCACAAAAAATTCTCTTCAGAATTCATTTTAAATGTTTTATAATTTTTTTGACGGAAAAAAGTATTTTATGCTGTCCTTACGTACAGATATCATGCAAAAACATCGTTAAATTGCATTCGATAGCGGTCAAAATGGATATTTTCGTTGAAATATGCTGCCTGAAACTTTTCGCGATTACAATACTTCCTTTTTACTTCGTACAAGGAAGTAATAACACTTACATTTATTATTGCGAATTAAATCATGCTTAATCCTTTCTGAAATTTTTTCGAGGGAATAAGTGTTTAAGATTTACTTCTTAATTTTTAATACGGATATTTTGAGTTTTTATGTATTTTTGCCTTCTCACGAAGTGAGAACTGAATTAATTGAATGATAAATACTCAGTCGTCTGTGAAAAACTGTTTCTTTTTTGTTTTGTTTGCTTAATATATTTTATACATCGTTCTAGCTTTATTATAGTATTTGAATAGAACATGTGGCAACGATTAGATAATTCTTTAAATGATATAAATTTTATGCATTCTGAGTTATAATATGAATGAAATATAATACTGCTAAGTGAACCTAGCGCCAGAGTGTCGCTATGGTAAACAAATAGAGTAAATTTTAAAGAATGCATTTATTCTATTGTGGTTTATGCGCAGTCGGCGAAGTAGATTTAATTCAATCCAATAAGTTTAAACGAAATGCAAGAAAAAACGCGTATAATTTAATATTTCGTACAAGGAAGTCATGTGGTATACACATCAGATTTTTTTTATTGTTATTCAGTGTCATATTTAAACTAAATTGCACTAGTTTTGTCATGTCTCTAAACCTATGTAAGCTTTAGAGAATATTTATTTGATTAAGTTTTATAGCTGTTTAGTAAAATCCATAAAAATTAACCTTTTTCCTTTTCCCTTTCTCCCATCCCCTAAGTTTTTTTTAATAGGGAATCCATATTTTATTTTATACAAATTGTAACAACTTTGTATTTTGTCCGATTTTTTCAAAAGGTTTAAGTGTTCCCTAACCGTTTTTTAAAACCGTGACTGTAGGTAAATTTTCAGGATTTTCTCACATAATTGGGAATCCTGCAAAAAGACCTGCATTTTAATATAACTTTATCAGTATCAAGAGTTAGTCCTTCTTTTCTCTCTCATAGAACTTTTCCTTGAAACAGCAAGTTAGGTGTGATAACGTAGTCATGTTGACGCTAACCGCGAAGATGCGTTTCACAGCGCAAAAATTAGCAATTATAATTTGAAGAAACAACATTAAAATGAATTAGATGTAAAATAATAATAATAATTTGGAAGAGATAGTGTTATTATTATATACACCCGTAGAACATTTAAAAGGTTGAATAACACTTACTCATTAATTCTGTACTGACAAATAAAATACGTTACCTTTTTAATTTTAAGCTTCGTTTCCTTAAAAGTCGCAAAATTTTAAACAAATTTTGCTTACTTATTTGTATCTTTTTCCTTTTCTTTCTTTTCCATCTTTCTCTAAAACTAAAATGGGAAAATTCTCTTACTATTTTTAAGACAGCTATAATAATAGCCTTTTAAAAGTAGGCAAAAAAGCCACCTTATATTAGTTTAATTTTTTATTATTTTAAGACACATCTGTGGCATTGAATATTAGTGGCATTTGAATATAAAAAACTGGGGGGGGGTAGTTCTGTATCTCCTGTTCTACTGGGCCGATTGACAAATTACGTTTTTCAAAGTTTCTATAAGTTTCTATAACATGTAGATGTGCACCTCGTATTTTGGTTTCAATCGGCCGCGCCATACGTATATAAATATATTTATAAATATATCCACTCTGTTACCCGGCTCAGTGATCTCAGTTTCTTTACTCTTATATGTTTGTAAATTGTACATTTTTTGTTTTAAAAATGATTGAATTATGTTGTTTTTATCTTCCGGTTTAAGTTTTTATGACTTTTGTAATTCTGGAAGCAATATTTGTACAATTATCAACAATTTAAAAGCTGTTTAAGTGCGGTTAAATTTTAAATAACATGGCGGACATATTTGTTTACAGTTGAAACAGCAGAATTGTAGATTTGTTGCCAATCTAGAGACACTAATCTTCGCAACACAAAAATAACGCCTTCATTTATTATTGCGAATTAAATCATGCTTAATCCTTTCTGGAATTTTTTCGAGGAAATAAATATATAAGATTTACTTCGTAATTTTTAATACAGATATTTTGAGTTTTTATGTATTTTTGCCTTGTCGCGAAGTGAGAACTGAATTAATTGAATGAGAAATACTCAATCTTCTGTGAAAAACTGTTGAAAAACCGTCTGTGATAATTTCTTTTTTGTTTTGTTTGCTTAATTTCTTTTATACATCGTTCTAGCTTTATTGTAGTATTTGAATAGAACATGTGGCAACGATTAGATAATTCTATTCTTTAAATGATATAAATTTTGTGCATTCTGAGTTATAATATGAACGAAATATAATACTGAATACTGTTAAGTAAACCTAGCGCCAGAGTGTCGCTATGGTAAACAAAGTGAATTTTAAAGAATGCATTTATTCTATTGTGGTTTATGCGCTGTCGGCGAAAGTAGGTTTAATTCAATCTAACAAGTTAAATGAAATGCAAGAAAAAATGCGTATAATTTAATATTCCGTACAAGGAAGTCATGTGGTGTGCACATCAGATTTTTTTTTATTATTATTTGGGGTCAGTAATCTTAGGAACGTACGCGGGCAGCCAATGACCTACGAACGGTCCTGACTTAAAGTTATAAAGTACTATAAATTCAAAGCTAAAATGACGGTGAATTTCATGAATATTAGTCTCGATTCTCACTTTTTTTCAAGGTATCACTATTATGTTCGTATCGTTCAAATCCGTATCACTTTTCAAATATTATTATTCTAAAAGAATATATTGCCAGTAAATATTATTATCGGCAAGCATTATTTTTGAAGAAATAATATAGCATATATAAAAAAAATTAATGGAAACACTAATAAAAAGATGTTGCTATCAAATGTTATTACTATAAAATATACTTTCTTTGTAGCTATAAAACTATAAAATGTAAAATCTTTTATAAAACTATAAAATCTTTGGTATCTATAAAATATACTTTTGAATTATTTTTGAAGGAAATAGGAAAAAACATATGGCAACACCTAACAGATTACTTGAAATTATATTATTTCTGTGTAATTTTGCTGTTGAATTTTACGTGGCGTAAATTCAAAGGAAGTGATGTTTAATAAATGAAGTTATGAAGATGAGAAGTCAATAATAGAAAGACCCAAAAGCTGTGTAAATCGCCTTACTAAACAAAGCTAAACATTGATATGATGAACTAGTACAAAAGACTGAAAAACTTTTAATGGCGTCACTTAACATTGTATTACAAATTCTAAAAATGTTGCTTTCAAAATTTTTTGTGATTTTGCTGTTGAAATTTACCTGGGGATACTACAAAGAAAGTATAATTTAATAATAAAATTAAAAAGAGGGAAAAAATTATGTGTTAGCAGGAGTGACTTCAACAACATATTGGTAATCTGCGAGGTCAGCGAGGGCTAAAAAATACTTGCCAAAACCTCTGGTGCGGCGCTAAAATCTGAATTCTTTTTAGATTTCTTTTTCCCCTCTATTTTTCCTTCAGCCTTCTTTAAAACGCAAATTCTATTTTGAAAAATCACTCTTCATTATATATATATATTTTTTTAATATCAATCGTAAGGAACATTGCTTGCACAGACTTGCCAGTATGAATCAATTCTTTCTTCCTCCGATTTCCTCATAATTTCTGTGTATAATTACAGACAGGTTCTATTTAAATTATTTTTAAGCTTCTATTCAGTTTTATTGAACCTCGATTTCAGACTATGAGAATGGAATAGAAATTATTTCTACAAGATTAAATCTGATTATTATGAGAAATTACTTTAAAGCAAACTATAATTTTTTAAGGTAATTCATTTCAGTTTTGTTAATTCAAATCCCTCAAAATGCCCCCTTTCTTCAGTTTTTTTTCCCTGTCAGGATTCAGAGAGAGGATCTGTCGATCCCCAATGATGGCTTTTCCGAAGACCCACTTAGCGTTGTGTTATCTGCTGTGGAGCAAAGTTTTACGACATTCGAAACCTTGTGTTTTGCAGAAATCATCCGTGGCGCCCTGATCAAAATGCATTCGCGCGAATTTATTGACGATTTTAGGAACTTGAATGTCACATGGAACGTATTCAAAATTAAGTTCCAACATTTCGGGAAAATGTGCGAATCTTCCAACGGAAGAAAAAGCTGGCAGTTCTTGTGGGTCGAAGCACTACAACGTTTCACCGTTTGATGACGCGCTCTTTCACCCGCCATGCTGAAAAAAACTGACTTTTCCTCGCATTTCTGAGAATGCCCCGATAGTGGAGCTACTGACGAGCAAGAAAATATGTTTCGTCGTGCAGAAAACAGTCTTTCTGGCTAGATTAAAAGAGATTTATTTCAATCTGTATTTATTGTGACGTGTAAAAGGATTTCCGACTGCGAACTTCTATTTATGTTTGTTCAGTTTCAACGAAAAAAACGCATGAAAGACATTATAACACTTCGTACATCCATCTGAAATGCTATGTTAGCCAATACAAATGCTGTTGTTCAACATCAACATGCACTTTTCCTAGCATTTCGGTTAAACAGCAAGCCATAAATTCAACTCCCACCAGCTAGGGAATTGCAAAATCTCGAAGAATTGCGGATGCGTAGATTTTGATGGGGAAGTATTTAGCACACAGGATTTTGATAGCATTAAGAATCGTTTAAAAAAGGGAGGTCATAAGATCATATCGAACAACAGGAAATCTTATTTCTCAGTCAGATAGAATAAATAAACTCCAGTAAACTCGGCACAGGTTACTCGGGCAAATATTTATACGGAACTGCAAAGGATGCCCAACATTGAATTTATTGAAAGTGAATCTCGGAAGCATGGTGACAGGCTGGTCAAAAGATACGGTTTTTATTCGCTGTTTGGAGAGGCGATGTTTTAGCTATTCAAAGATTCCAGCTGCTTTCATAAATTTAAACGCATGACCATTATTTTCCGAAGTTTGTTACTCCGCCCTTTCAGATACAAAGATACATAATCCCTACAATTTGAGAAAGAAAACATTCCGTAATATGGTGGTGTTGTTTTCTGAATGGAACTGTCCACTCAGGAAGTATAGATTGCAGTCAAATAACTTTTACACTAGTAAATGCAAACATTCTATATGTTTTTATTTGAAGGCCATATGTGTGGTTTTATTCGACAACAAAGGAAAACACACCAATAATAACTACGAGCGGTTATGCAAAGGCTCTGGTTGGTCAAATCCGAATTATTACAAAGACCACATTCATGGTCATATGGAGGCGAATTTTAAAAGAAAAAAAGAGCATTTCATAAAACAAAAATTCCCTGCAAGAATAGTTATCACCAATAACTATAGCATATCATAGAGCAAAAAACAGGTGATTGGATTCCAAGGGAACAAACAGACGTTTGATCTGCATCCGTTTATTTTGCTTAAAAGTACTTGTACATGTCATCCTCACCGTGTTAAATAGTTTGATTCCTGTAGTAACACATATCATAGGACTATTGTTTCGATCTTGTCAAAGTGGCAAAAGGAAACCGATACTGTTTACAAGTATCTCCAAAAGGTAAGTGTGACCAGTTTGATCATTACGCACTCATTACTAAATTGATTTAATTCCTCTGTGAATGAAATAAGTATTATATTTGCATTCCTTACGTATGGCATTATCAATTGGCAATAAAAATTGAAGTGAACCTCAGCGCTTGCTTTCTCCATATCCAATATAAACCTGGCGTATTTCAATCGCCATTTCAATTGTATGGATATAGTATTTTGTAAGCCTTCACAAGAGAAATACATCTACGGAAATGAAGCTAATTTTGAACGAATAGCTACGATGTAAGTCCCAAAATTATGGGTTCATGTCATGTAATGTCATAGTACTTTCCTCCTCTCATTTGAGGATCAAATCCCATATACTTTAGATGAAGTATACAATGAAGAGTTATTGCCTGATGGAAACGATTTTTTTGTGTTTTTCAAAAGTCTCACAAAATTACATTAGCTAGTAATCTTAATCAAATTTTGGTAGTGTAACAGGACAATCAGCCATACATGGTTCATAGCCAGTACAACAGTAATAGCTAAAATTAGGCAAAAAACGCAATGCTGTTTGATGTAGATTTTGAATAAAACTATATATTTCGACAGCATTCTGACAGTAGTTCTCATCATGATCAAAAATATTTTGCCTCAAAATGCCCTCGAAATCGATAAAATTTTATTCAAAATCTAAATTTCTTTTGCATATAATTATAAATTTTACATCTGTTTTTCCCTTCTGATACAATTAGCTCAAATGTTTTGCTGTTTTAATAAATCATGTTAATATTTATCACTTATTCATTTTTCTCATCATCTTCATAATTTTCACGTAACTATGCATTTCTTATGAATGCTTGCGATCAATTTATGAGACTGCCTTACCTTCTACTTTCGAATAATTAGGGCCTCACAGCACCTGTGTATTTCTTTAAACCTTGTTATGATTTATGAAATATTTCGGAGATGATACCACCATCCACATTCAATATTGAAATAATAAGCAAACTATTCATAAATTATAAAAATCAAACTACTCTCTACATGAACCTTCTCGTTTTGTACGATTTTACGATCGTTATCTGTCAGAGTTTTCAAGTTCGCATTCCGGCAAGGCTACAGTTGCTTTTGGCTGCCCTGATGAACATTGTCCTCATTTTCAAATCTCGGAGAAAGCTTAAATACTTGTAAATTTTTAATGTCTTTACAGCATGGGAGGACTTTAAATACAAAGGACTTTAAAAACAGTAGAGAAAGAGCGAAAGGAGATCCCAGGATGTTTCTCGGAGGCTTCTCATTTAAAGACAGTACGGATATGGGTGGAGCTTGATACCTATTAGGTGTCAACAACAAATGCATAGCTGCACGTTTCTTCGCGATACAATTAGTGAAGTTTCTGCCAGACAAATGAGCTAAGTCGCAGCAGTACAAACGACAAATTAATCTTCCCTTTTGATATATTTCTATCTGTGCCAGATACGCTGTTATTAACGATTCAGTTGTGGTTCATTAGTTACAATAACTCAACTTCTCATTAATGCCACTAGGAGACAAATGTAAGTGAATGAGAATAACAGATTTTTATTTTTGCAGATTTATTATTTGTTTAGTTGGCAAACCTTGCAAAAATTATCTGCCTAAAGAAAGGAATGCTTTTTATTTTTTTATTGCAAAAGGTGCATTTCAAGCATCTATTTTTGTGTTATTAGTCCAAAAAATCATCTTACTCAAACTATAATGTGTATCCCTTTTCTACCTTGGCACTCAAAGCCATTAACAGCATTAAAAAAATTATTTAAGATGCTGGAATTGGTAATTTGTGCTAGTATTTTACTTTATGTGAATGATTAATAAAACTGAAAAACGTTAAGAATTAGATAACTACGAAAATCATTTTCAAAAGCCTTTATTTAGAAAACCCATTTTTTACTTCAGCTTTAATTTTTACCAGTGAAAATTGAGTAATATTGCGAAACTTTGATTCCCGAAAATATTTTTTATTAATTCCGTTTTCCTACGTTCTAAAACTTTTGTAGACACTGCACATTGTGCCTAAAACCAAAATCGATAATGGGTAAATTGGCCCTGACCTAGAATTCAAGTCGGAGGAGAGTGTTGATTGTTGCAAAACAGTCAACTATAACTTCATGCACTTCAAATCATTTCTCGAATACTGAAATAACGGCCACAGAAAGAAATGAAAAAGAAAGCCAAAATTAATATTCAAAATATAAAAAATAATGAAAAAACATTACACATTGTAAAACTGAAATTTATTTACAAAACTTTCTTCATACAATATTTTACAAAGAAACTTAAACGTATTTAAATTGTGCGTACAATTCTTACATCTAATGGATATATTTTCATTTAAAACGTTTAACAGCTAATAGAACCGCATCTAGAAAATATTGAAGTTTGAGGAATAAAAATGCAAGAATATTATGCGAACTGTTTGGTGCGCATACACATCACAAACTATATGTCAAATATTACAATGAATTATATACAAAATACAATCTCTTCAGAGATTCTTAAAAATCTACGACTGAAATAGCATTTCTGTGTAGCTACACAGAAATGCTATTTTACGACACAAATTATACATAAAATATTATAAAGAATTATATGCATGATTCATGAGAGGTAATTTTAAAAGAGTGCATACACACACGACACAAACTATACGTCAAATATTGCGATGAATTATATACATGGTGCAATACGAACCTCTTCAAGAGGCAATTTTTTAAATCTACATGTAAAATAATCCTGTGTACACATGATACAAACTATACATAAAATATTAAAAAATTATATGCATGGTCCATATGAACCTCTTCAAGAGGTAATTTAAAAACCTACATTTGAAATAATGTTCCATTTTCTAAAGCATACAATTGTCAGACAGCTGCTGAAACTTGAGATATTGTCCTAACAGATGTACTTCCTCTAGTACTCATGTGCTTTTTGTATTTCTTGCAACAAAATACTCTGACTTTGGAGCTGCAAGAAAAAACAACGAAGATGAAGAGTCCTTGCAAAGTATTGAGAATCACGAACAGGTACCACATAATCTCGTTGTCGGCGTAACCTGCGATTAGTCCTACGATCCATGTGAGTCCCATTATGAGAGCTAATCTCATAAACATGAAAAAGCGTTTCTTTAGAGTAGCTTCATGTGACTGGCTAGTCTTAAGTGTAGCCCGGCTAATTACATACGTTACATCCAAGAAGAAAATTGCGTTTAGAAGCATCACAACACACAATGGCACAGCGAAGAAAATCAGCAGTGCCTTACGCTGTCCAAACCAACACGTTGGTGTCCCAAAGGATGGTCTGAACTCTTCAGGTAATATTTCTGTGGTATCACTTATTTTGACTAGTACAATAAGTAAGCCTGGTGTCAGCCAGCTGTAAAGGGAGTAAAGCATAAACCTCCTCCAGGGCACTCTGTGACTGGAGATTCTAAGTTCTTTCATGACTACGCGGAAAGATCGCCAAACATCAAAAGCTATAGCATTCATCCAAAAGAAAGATGTGAGGAAGAAGTAATATATAGCCATGCCAAGTCCTATACAATGTTCGGTGGCTTCAGGAACAGTGATAGTAATAAAACAAAAGTAGGCTATCAGAAGTGAAATACTCAGAGATGCCAAACAACAACCAGGCAAATTGCGCACCGAAGACACAACACAAAAGACGGCAAGATGCGACACTAAGCTAATGATTGATAACAGCAATCCAATGTACGTTACATAGGCAAATCCTTCGGAAAACTTGTTCATGTATACAGTAAATGTGTCGTTTGTACTCATGTTCTGTGTCATCTCTTCATAATGAGGAACGCATACATAAACACCGCTCTGTTGGATATAATAGTTCTTCGGGCTGTACATTTTAGAATAAATCCCTATGTAGATACTTCCGTTTGAAAGAAGTTGATACTCATCTGGTTCTATAAGCACATGTGCACAGCTAAGAAATTCTTTGCTGAAGTAATGCAAAGGAGATGATGGAGTAGTTTTTATTGGAGCTTCTGTTCCTACGCAAAGAAATGCTGTGTCGTTCTGCAAGAAGAATGTCTTATATTCTAGAGCATTCGGGGATCCTGGAAGCAACAAACTACCATTCTCTAGAAGTATATATTCCTTTTCGATCAAATATCTGCTACAGTTAAGATCGGGATGGGGATCATCATGTTCTACGTATTCTATTTTCTTGACAGAATGATCAGTGGTATTGTAAGTTGGATGAACATGCACAGGCGGATGTTCTGATGATCTTACAGTCCTAGAGTGAACAACAGTCTTCATGAAAAAGCAAATGATAATTATTGCTGCTACAGGTTTTCGAAACATGTTTGGACCTTGGAAATTCCAGTCCTCCAGTAAACGAGCATTTATGCTTCGTATTTACCAGTTCGAGAATGTACCTGAAAAGGATAAAAGAAACTATGTCAAATCTAGAAATTATACAACAGAAAACAAAATACAATTTTCTGAACATAATTATAAAAAAAGTATAAAAATATGTTAGTTTCGTGCAGGTACAAGTAAGAATATTTTGCAACCACTAACTAGAATAAAGCAAAATCTTGCCAGCATACCTTATTTCTAAGTACTGCTATTGAGTTTAAATGGAGAGTAATTTTCTCCGTCTTAGGCTTCCTTTCTTTCATTTTTTAAATGTCATCTAAGACTTAATTGTGAATCATAATTTTATAGTATTCAGCCCAAATCCTCAGTCGACGGTTAGTAGTCCAAAGGGGCTTTGTCCCTGAAGGACTATTGTTTTCGTTTTGCGATTTTGCGTTGGGTTCACTATAAATGTCCGTTTCACTTTTCACACTGTTGCCACCAAATGTTGGAGTCCTGCATTATATTTGAAGAAATTAAATAATGAAAAATCTGCATAAATGTATGTATATTTCTCGAACTGTGATAAAACAACGGTATACAGAGCCATCGAATTTTGAATGACGTAATCCTACTGCGAATGTAGGCATGTGGAAGTCCAAATTTGGAATGTTTTATTATCGATTTCATATTTTGTTAAACTTTAGGAAATTTCTGATTAACAAAACCCAAGGATTTCAAAACGAGCAATGGCAACATTATACACACACACACACACACACACACACAAAAAAAAAAAAAAAAAAAAAAAAAAAAAAAAAAAAAAAACATTTTTATCTCCAGGGTGCGAGACTCTGTATAGGAAATTCTAAAGGATATGCTCAATTTAAAACTATTTTGCGATATTGCTCTTGAACTGAATTTTATGGTTTAAGTGCAAAGAACGTGATATTTAATAAATACAGATAACAGACAAAATGTTAAAAAAAAACTGCCCTTTGGACATAATTTAAAATCTGAAACTTCAGATTTTTTTTATTATTTTTAATCGAATCAAAGCTAAACATATTTACCCTATGTTATCAAGGGATGATAACTAGCCCCACATATGCAAATTTTCCATTTCATCGGTATTTTTCATTAAACTAAATCAACTACATCTTCGAAGTTCCGTATATTTAATAAGAGTTTACGTTAGAAAATCCTTTCGATTCGTTAAATGAAAGTTCTTCATATGAATAGAGCTAAGATTTGATGGATTCAAGTTTTTCTGCAACTGGCAAAGAGTACAAAAACTATCTGCCTAGAAAAGGCATCCTTTCATAGTTGTTGATTATTTCTAAATATGGCAAAGCACACGACGGTTAACTCTCTAAAGGAAAGGAATGTCTTCGTGAAGGATTTGCGAAACTGGCTCGTAAACACGTTAACAACTTTGGAAAAATCATGAAAATCAGCCAATCGGTCCTTTTACGCGTATTCGAACATTGTAGTCCTGACTATCAATTTTCAGTAATCTTTAACCGCTGGTAATACAAGTTCTTTCATGTGTGTGTGTGTGTGTGTGTGTGATTATGGCAAAGCCTCGATGGCTATCTGCCTAAGAGGAGGGATGCCATCGTGGAGGACTTTCTAAGGGAAACTGGCTCGTATACACGTTACACATGGGGAAAACCACGAAAACGCGCATGCAGCCAGCCCGTTCGCGGGATTCGAACCTCGGACCGAACTACCAGTGTTCAGCGACTTTACCGCTCGGCCGCTGGTGGGCCAAGTTCTTTCATGATTATATATCTAAGAAAAATTGCTTTGAATTCATGTTGCAGATAGGGAGTACCAATGAAAACGTGCATATAGTAAGCTATTTGTGCCTAGATTTAAGTCTAACCGAACTACCACAGTTCAATGGTCATACCCACTAGACTGCTGGAAACAAAAGAAAAGAAAAATTCTCAGTATGTAAACACAACTGTTCTCCAGTAACGCAGAAATATGACCCTTTACTTTGTTATGAGACTGATAAACATGGAATTTAGGAAAATTCATGACTTAACTCCGTGTGTGAAAGAGTAGAAACAGGTTTTGCAATGTCTATTCAACAAAAGATACAGTATTCCAGATTCTTCCCATCCTGCAGTTGTATCTTAATCGAACATGATTCTCCTACTGCTTATCTGTTTTATATTAAGAACTCATCAATATGTTCCCTTTGTGATTATGGACACCACATGGGCCGAGAACATTTAAACACATACATGCACATACTTTTAACGGTTTTAAATCTGTAACCCAGGAAGTGCTGGAAGATAAGACGTCAAATAGTCTAATCACTAGTAGCCTGGTATTTTGTAAATAAATAACTTTAAAATCAACGTGAATTTAAAATAGACTGTCTGAAGAATAAACTGTTAAAGTGTATGACGCTAAACTATCAAGAAATTGACACTCTGTACTTTCGTTCTGTAACGCTTCTCTACTTTCCCCTCATCAAAAACACCGCACATATTTTTATGCTCTTTAATGGCATTCCATTAGTATTTCTCAACCGTTTTCGCTCTATGCACCCTTTCACCATTGTTAAAAGATTATTCCCCTCCGGTCCTTTCGAAACTTGATATGTATGTATTTATTCAGATCTAAATTATTTTCTAACATTTTTTATAAATTAAACAACAAAGTATAGAGAAAATGTTGGTAAACATTAACACTTGAAAAATATTTCTAAATAAAACTAAATACTTAACCTTTAAACAAAAGATTGACTGCAGTCTCTTCCCCCCCCCCAAATTTATGGTATTCCTCTTTGGTTTAGAACAACTTAATTAATACAATTAACACAGTATTCAAAGTAAGACCACTCCATTGTTAATTCTACCTTGCTTTGGTTTTATTTGATTACGTTAAAGCATTTGAGAACTTAAGGATAATCGGCTCATTCAATGTTACGCATGGAGGAAACTATAAAAACACAAATATAACGTGTAAACAGGCCGTTGCCTGGAATCGAACTCAGGTCGAACTACTAGTGTTCAGCAGATTTACCATTATGTAGCTGCTGGGTCTAATGGTCTTATATAAAATTACAACTGTTTTGATGATAGTAATCAACATTACTTAGATTGCAGACTACAAAGTCTTTCGTATTTGCTCTTAACGGATAATCTCCTTCTTCCAAGAGTTACGGAAATTTTTGACACTGAAAAGACAGTTTGCAAAAGCATTTATTAAAAATAAATGGAGCTGCTTGATTATCCGGAAGAAGCAGAGGAAAGAATTTTTGAATGAAAAATTACCCCAATGGCAAAAATTTGAAATTCAGGATATATGAAACTGATAGAAATTCATTCACAACAAAGTGCTCGACAAACTCAAAATGATTTTGGAGACTTTTCTAAAAAATCTGGCCCGTATTTTTGTGGTATATAAAAATGTAAAGAAGAACAGATAAAGAAGACGGCAGCAAATCAGTCTATAAAAATCTTTTCGTTCCACGGTTATTAGAAGTTTCAGCTCTGTTCTGAGATCCTACGGGATTAAATATTAGAGAATGTAGCATATGTTTAAAACTTTATAGTTGTAAATTATAAAATCCTCCTTTCCTCATCCTTGTTCCTAATCAGGAAATAAAAGAATAAGTAATTAATCTTCAGAATGTTAAGAATATTTTTCTAACCTTCGCGGTCAAGGCACTGCACGGACCTTGCTTCGCGGTGTGTTTAAAAGCTGCAAAATTCTGTGAATACCAGCTGGTAGAAAGCCTAGCATAAACCCTTGCACCATTTAAATTGAATTTAAGCAATGTCAGAGTTTATTTACAATTAACACAGTATTCAAAGTTTTAGGTTTTCTAGCATTTTATTTTCAAATGAATTTAAGAAAAAGTTAATACACTATTCTCCAATAGATGGCGGCACGAGTCTTGATAATTTTTCATGTGCATTTAGGACAAATTCCAAAAAAATTTTAAATTGGTATTAAATTATTTGCGGAAAATCTTAATTTTCACGTGAAAAAAAAGTTATTCTTTTCCCCATCTCTCGAGATATTAATGTAACATTTATTCGCTATCAAAACGTAATATATTAAAAAATGAACAGAAATATTTAATTAGTGCTGCCATCTATTACCTGTGTGAAAAACCAATTTGGTAGTAAAATCTAAATAATTCAATTTTGTACGCATTCATTTCGCTCTCCTTCTCTCCAGTAGAGCAAGAATTCGAAAGAGACCTGCGCCTTTACGCAAAATGTTATTCCGAACAAAAGCATAACTTAGTTGTAAATAATTAAAACGAAGGAATATTCTTGTTTAACGCAGCTACTGCTTTGGGCTGATTATGCCGAAGTAATCCCTCATCTTGAGCATAAGATTCTTAATAGTTTCAGTCACGAAAGTAAGACCACTCCATTGTCAGATGTACAAAAATAACTGAATATCATTAAAGCTTTTTTATTTAGGAAAATGTAAATAAAATTATTATACAACGGAAAAAAGTGGCAGGGGAAATGCAAAAACTTCAGATTATATTTGTCGAAGAGTTCCTTATAAAAAATAAAGCGATTCTCTATTAGCTAGGTAATAAAAAAGACGCTTCAAATGAAATATGCGATTTACAGAAAAGGCTGGTAAAAGTTAGTTGAATATATTGTAAACTATTTTAAATTAAATTCATTTAGATACGTTTTTAAAAGTAAAATAAAAGTGCGATGGTTAAGAAATATGCTTTTCGCTTTGAAACCGCTACATTTTTTAAGTAACTGATTAAATAATGAAAAGTGTATTAAAGATTTTATGTTTTGGCGGATGAGAATGCTACGGATTATTCGCGAGGCGCTTGGTGAAAAATGTTCTTATGTGCCACTCAATGCCAACACTCGATAAAGGCCGATTTCAGATTCTTTGTTATTCTCGTTCTATAATCTATAATCGATCTATAATCGTGGTTGGTTTGTTTAACTATGGCAAAGCTCTCGAGAGCTATCTGCCCAAGGCGAGGGATGCCTTAGTGGAGGACTTGAAGGAAATTGTCTTGTATGCACGTTACACATGGAGAAAATGGAGAAAACAACAAAAACGTCCATGCAGCCAGCCCGTTCACGGAATTTGAACCTGAGACGGAACTATCAGCGTACAGTGACTACCAAGTTTTCAATGTGCCCAACTTCGCAGACTATACAGGCGGAATGTTGGTGACAATATTGACGAACGAAACATCGCAGAAAAAATCTGCATAACTATGTTTTACGTACGTCAATCATTCAATTTTGGCAATCTTGTGGATATGATGTGTAAACCTTAGACTTCAAATAACCCCAGAACCAGAAATCCATCGAAGGGGAACGTGGTGGCCACGAAGCTGCAGAGTTACGGGATATGACTATCTTGAAACATTGGACATTTGAAACATTTTGAAAACTTCCAAGTCTAATAAGTTTTTTTCTCCCCTCTTCTGTCTTATGTTGTTATAGGTCCTTTGGAATGATCTTCTTTGCAAATGTTTACGCCGGCTATTTTCGTCATACGTGTATTATCCCATTGTCATTTTTGGTTTTTCAGTTCGCTGAACAAATTATGCGAGAAAAACCTTGCCATTCGAAAATTTCGAAATTTTTTAACTGTAACCGTCAGAGCTGTATTGTTTTAAATTCCTGCAATCTGAGAAAATATGTTAAATTTCATTTCGAATGTTTGAGCGGATAGGCCGCTAGGGCTTCACATGTAGGGGAAGTTTTCTAATGACCACCCTCTACATTTCACCGATTTCATATTTAAAAGGTCGCATGGAGAAATTATGCAACTTTTATGTCTGTGCATTAGCAACAGACTTTAGGAGTCAAACGTAAAGTATTTATAATATTATATATAATGTAAATATATATAATATGAAATATATATGCATTCAACTCATTAACCAAGGGCAGGTTCAAACCGAACGAGAGCCAAAAACGTTAAGTTTTTATTGCGAAATAATGAAAAAATTACTAACACACTCAATCAGCGTAATATAAAACTAAGCAATATTCAAAAAGAAAAACGCGTAGGATAACAACGGGGGTAGCAGATAATTGTCAAATGAACTTTATAAATAGGCAAAGAGCTCTAAGTGGTATTTTTGTGCGAGTTTTAACTCACTATCGGAATATTGTAAACATTTTTCTTTAATGCTATTTGTAACTACTTTCTCCATTTCTAATGAATCCTTACCTCGCTATAAGATACATTATATACACTGGTGTGCAAAAATTAAGGACGAGACGGCTTTTTCAATATAACTTTGTACAAAAGCTTTCCAAATCAACACATTTAATACCGTAAGATCCCCAATACGTAAGGACATGAGTAATGTAAGCAACACTTACTAAAAGAGAAATCAGAGGATAAAAAGAAGCTTTATTGAAAAAGTAGCATGGAGCGCAATGCGACTGAAGGCTGAAACATCCCTGTGATGGGTGTCCAGCAAGAAACATCCGGTCTTTAATAGGGGATATGATCTCCCCTGACTGCTAGGCAGGTTTCACAGCGTTTGCCCATGCTGAGAATGAGGGTGTCAATGAGTTGTTGAGGCATTGCTGCCCATTCGTCTTGCAGCGCCAATCGAAGCTCCGGAATTGTTACTGGTGGTAAGGTACGAGCTGCCAAGCGTCTGCCTAGAAAATCCCATACATGCTCGATGGGATTGAGATCCGGAGATCTTGCCGGCCAATCCATATGTTCAATATCCTCACTCTCTAAGAGCTGTTCGGCAGCTACTGTGCGATGACATGGTGCATTGTCGTCCATGAAAAGGAACTGCGGACCCATAGCGCCTCTAAAAAGACGCACATATGGAAGAAGAATCTCGTTACAATAACGGGTTCCGTTAACTGAACCTGCGTCGAAGATATGAAGGTCTGTACGACTACCAAGCATGATGCCTCCCCAAATGAGAACACCGCCACCTCCATACCTGTCCCTTTCAATGATGTTCGAGGGATGATTGCGGCTTCCCCCGCTCTCTCCAGATGAGTATGCGATGAGAATCGCTACTCAGACTGAATCTGCTCTAATCTGTAAAGAGTACTCGTCCCCATTCATTGTCTCTCCAATTCCGGTGTTCGCGGCACCACAGAGAACGCCTTCTCCGATGAGCAGGCGTTAGAGGTACACACCGTACAGGGCGTCGTGCAAACAGACCACCACCGTGCAGTCTTCTGGCTACGGTAAAACGCGATATCGGTCGTCCAGTCGCCTGTGTCGTGTGTCTAGCGATTTCTCCCGCTGTCTGCCGCCTGTTTCTTCTGGCCTGTAAGGCAATATACGGGTCATCTGCGGGTGTGGTTCCTCGTCGACGACCACTACTAAACCCCCGGATAGCTATTCCTGTAGTTTGAAATTTTCTCCAAAGTCGTGAAACGATGCTGTGAGCAATTCCGAACTCTGCAGCCACACTTGTCACACTGCGGCCTTCCTCCAACTTCCCAATGATTCGACCTCGGGTAAAAGCATCCAGATGTCGTCTAACAGATTGATTATTCGCCATTTCTCGTTGAGGCATCAACTCGGTGTGATTTTAACTGCTATACGGCGTGCAATCTCTTTGCCAGAAATACCGATCTTACACCGACAACATGCTTTATACTACTCAGACACTCCCCCATTACGTCTACCTGCATATCTGCGCTTGTGCTACCGTACATCACCTTACTTAATCTCCTGATTGGTCTTTCTGTCTGCTCTGCCTCTTCGCTCAGCTGATATGCTAATTTTTCGACTTCGTCCTTAATTTTGCACACCAGTGTATATATAGTTCTACACTGCACGTGAATTATTTACATCGCTTTAATGAAATCTCATCCAAGTGTTCACAGTGTTCAGCAAGCCCATTTCATCTCCTAGCAAAACAGACAAAACTATTTGTTGCAGTCCCCCCGTACGCAAACGATGCAGCGAAATAAATGCACAGCTGCATTTTGAAGATTTCTTTATAGAATAATTCTCTACATAGCTATAGTATTCCATCGTAAATTAACGCTAGTTTTTATCTTACCATTTATCTGTATTATTTTGATAGCAGACATGATATTCTATGCGTTTCCTTTCCTGAGGAATGACTAATTCTTAAAGTAGTAGGCTAGTTGTAACGGTCCGAGCTTAAAGTTGCTTCAAATGCTAAATTGAAATCTGCATACCAAGATGAGACTGCAATTTTTAAATGACTTTTATATTTAATTTTTAAAATATTTTTTACTTTTTGAAATATTAATGGAAAATCTCTCAAGGTGTTAAGATTGTAACAGGAAGTTTTCAGACTACAATTTTATTATAATTCGCGAGTTTATCCCAATTGCGGAATCGTCGAGTCGTATTTTCTTTATCATTATTCCCTGACTAAAATTAATTTTAAACTAGTAGAGACACAATAGTTAGATTTATTTTTGTTAGTTCTCGTTTAACGCATTAATAGTTAATAGTTGCGAGTTTCCAATAACAATTACGCTCAAATTCAAGAGAATTTTGTCTAAAAATTATTCCTTCATATGATATATTAAGTTTTACTTTTGCTCTTGAATTTTGAAACTATTAACATCGAACAGATTTTAATTTTTGTATTATTTAATCAGCCATTCAACGCTAGTGTTATAGCTATAACGAAAAATTTGAACAGTATATAATACGGAAGAGAAACGCTGATTTCTAATATAAAATTAAGCTAAGGTTTCCCTTAAATATAAAAGATTTTAGATGCATTGAAGGACAGTACAAACATTCAAACATTAGTTTACTTAGAGAAACCTCCAGGATTGAGCTACGCCCAGTTTTATGTGTTTGAAAGTGCCGCAGTTTGATCAATATTTGAAAGACCATTATAAGGTACTTAGAGTTATCTCGAATGTTTGCAATTTGTTATGGCTATTTTACATTTTACTCAGAAATTCTGTGATCTTAATTGGTCATTAATAATTATAAATCCAATACTCCCAGCACGAATCAGGTGAAAGTGTGTCCCGAGTCTCGACTTTTTGAAAAATAGAAACTTTTGTTAGAAACTAAAAGAAATTGCCTCTTATTAAAGCTACATATATTGAAAAACACGAAAATGCTCCCGTAATCAGCCTATTTTCCAGAATGTGCACTCGTTTAGAGCTACTTCAGCTGTATTATCCGTTCAGTCACTACTGGACCACTTGCCAGAATAAGTAAAATTTCTTATCTTTAATTGCTTTGCCCCATATCAAATTCAGAACCGAGTGGAATAATTTAGTTTTTCACACATTTGAAATACAGTCGGATAGTTGCTTTGCTTTTGTAATACTTACTTCCTTTCTACGTAAGCTAACTAAACTCGATTTCCAATTCTGCAGATTAGCATAACTCAGTCCAGTATTATTCAGCTGTCAATTCGTCAACTGTATTTGAGGAGAAGGGAGGGTGAAGCCTCACTGATCTTAATTCAAAGCTGGAAAAACGGTGCTTCCTCAGCTATCTCATAGCATCAGGCATAGGTAGGAGAATATTCAAACCCCGCGCAGACCCGCTTCAGAACATGTTAGCTAGGAATCCGATGGGAAAAGTGAAATTTTACTTATTTAATTCAGTTCTTAAAAGAAGTGACAGTTTAAAATAATAGATGACAGAAATTGCGTATTTTATTCAAGTAAAAGCTGTCTGAAAGTTAACGATGCGTGCAAATTTTAAATAAATACTCAAATTGTCTCTGAACAAGAGATGATTTAGATTACAAAATGACGTGCTTGACCAGCTGGTTACATTTATGTACTTCAGAAATTCACGTCACATAAAAAGCACATTGCGTTCTTTTAGCAGGAACTAGGAAAATTAGAACGTTCGAGTGCTACAGAAGCTGAAAGCTCGGGGGTGGGATAAGAAAGGGAAGCAACTTCGATAATTATTAAGTTCATAAATCAATAAAGTGACCGTTATTGAATTTAGAGTGCAATAATTTCGTTCGTTTATCGGCAGTCGTTTGTTCTAATCTTTTCCTCGTGGTTGGAATAAATTGGAAACACAGTTACGTAAAATATTACGTGAATAGCTTTAACGTGAAAAAGTTTCCAGCGATTATGCTTCACCTTCCGCTAAATTCCTTACGTAAATCCTTTCATATGCGTCGTTCTGAAAGGCATGCACGGAAGATAAAACTTTTGCATGCTTTCATACTTATTTAGTCTTCAGTTTAGTAACACTATTGGGCAGAAAATTCGGATTGGAAGATATACAGACAGAGATGGCTAATTGAAACTTCAAGGACTACCTGCGGCAAATTGCAAGGTTAAGAAGTTTGGTACTGGGATATTAACAGGCAACCTTTGATATGCCTTTAAAAGTAGAATTCATGGCTCTACTTTCCTGCGAGGGTCACAGCATCCCAAATGGTTACTCTGGCATGTTCGAGAAAAATACAATTTTTCATTAATTTTCCATCATTTATTATTACCATTTAATTAAAAGAGGGCACATGTGGTTTCTTTATTTCAACATCAATTGCAAACAGATTAGAGCAAGCGCTTATCTTAGCTGCGTCACTTTAGTAACCCTTTTCCAGCACTAAACTCTCAGGACACTTTTCCATCTCGTGGAAAATCTTACTGAAATTTATATCCTGCACTTACTTATCTGTCGAGAAATAAAGAAGCAAACTATTGTATCCAGCCTTCTGGTATTTCACCAGAAAGTAGAAAATACTCAAGATCTGACGCAATGAAACTAGACATAAAAGAAAAAGGCCCAATGGTATTGCAACATTAACAACTCCCGATAAGACAATTAGAATAAAAACTGGGAAATGGTTCGAAACAAGTCACTTTTTTATTCAGCATTGTTCATGCGGAAGCAGAGACAATCGTGAATAATAATCTACTTGTCGCGATTTTTAACGCTATATCCCCAAAAGTTCGCCCCAGAAATAACAAATGAACATTTAACCGATTTCATCACCAAAAGGCGCCAATTGTTTCTTGACAGTGTTTCCGTGGGAGCTTTCAAGTATTCAAGTATTACCAAGTTTATTATTAGAGGTCACTAACGCATATATATTTTCATATCTTTGATGGTCCTCAAAATTTTGTTGAAAATATAATTTCATCTGTTAAAATTTTCCTGCATACGAGCCTACACTCCTGGCTATGCAAATGCACAGTAACCCTTTTCTCAGAATCTATAAAGGGCAGGAATATGAAACTATACGTTAGTGATTATTTTTTTCATTTAAATACTTTTTTTTCCTAGTTAAAGCCCACAATTTTTTCGGTACTTTCTGATTATCCGCATTCCTTATTTTAACACTAGAAGCGCCGTTGGGGTCATTTTGACCTTTTCTTCCAATTTTCCGCGTTTTTTTTTTTAACATACAGCTGAGCTTCGAAGCTGATATTTTTTTACTTTTTCTAAAATGTTTCCAAGTATACTATGCCAATTTTTCATATTTCTACGTTAATTATTTAAATAAATAATCGCAGATATACCTAAAACAGCCAACTGGGGTCATTTTGACCCTCATAAGAAAAACGACATATTTTTAAGCGAATGTCCGTTTTCGAATTCCCAATGCCACGTTTTCGCTTTCTGCGCATTGGGATACACACAGCTCTTATCGCGATGACTCAGGGGAGAAAAATAAAATCCAGAACGGAGCATATTCTCTCTCCATTGCAATACCGAGAGGAAGAGGATTGAGTACACAAGAATGCCTTCTGAAACCTGGCACAAGCTAATGGAAAACTTATTTATGCTATAATCCTGGACCAGAAATAACCCTTGATGAACAATTGTTGCCTTCTAAATTAAGATGTAGATTTATCCAGTACATGGCGAATAAACCGGACAAGTTTGGCATCAAATTCTGGCTAGCAACTGGTGTAAAATCCAAATATGTTTTGAATGGTTATCCTTATCTGGGCAAGGATGAAGAGCGACCAACTAATTTACAACTTGGGGAAACTGTAGTTCTCAAATTACTGCAACCACATCTAAACTCCGGACTCAATGTCACAACTGAAATATTTTTTTTTACTTCTGTGAAACAGATGTGTGCAGATGAACTTTCTGCGAAGAAAACCACAATTGTCGGGACGATGCGTCTGAATAAGCGAGAATTACCCCCTATTGCTCGTGACACTTCTTAGGCACGATATTCATGTTTTGCACTGAAAAATGGAGACAAAACACTCACAAGAAATAGGTGCAAGAGCAAAAGGAATGTCGTGATTCTGAGCACGATGCACAGTAACGTGTTTGTTGACGACAGCATAAAGAAAAAACCGAACACTGTCACTTACTACAACAGTACAAAATGTGGCGTTGATGTCGCAGATCAGTTGCTGAGGAAATATAGTACAAGTAATGGAAGTCGTAGATGGCCTGTAGATGTTTTTTACAACGTCCTTGACATTGCTGCACTCAATGCTTGGATTTTATTCAAAGAATCCTTCGGCACCTCTATTTCCCGTCGAGAATTTATTCTTGCCCTCCTGGAAGAACTACGAGTCGGTGCACTATGATGCCCTCCAATTGCTCAAATGCAGACACTTAAACGAAAGAAATGTGCATTTCAAAGTTGCAAGGGACAAAACAACACTGTTGTCAGCTGTGAGGGATGCCAGAAACCAATTTGTGGTAAATGTGTTGCTGTCACTGTCAAGCGTTCATATTCTATCACCTGCGGTAATGTATAACAAACTTTGAAAAACATTGTGTGTTTATTCCCAATTTATGTTTTTTTTTTTTTTAATTTTTTTAATTTCTTGCATATGTTCTATTTTCCACTTTTTGCATTTGTATCTTTTGTTTGTTTTTCATAGATTTTGTTTTTGTTTTTGTAATCTTACATTGAAAGATATTGTGTGCTAATTTGCACTTATTGCACGAAAAAAAGTTCTAAAGTATAAAAAATAAATAAAAACCTCTAAAAACTCTTATGTGGTCCTTTCAGCATCATTTCAACCATTTACTGTGTTTCTACTTACATTTCTTATGAGGGTCAAATTGACCCCCAATGGCGGTTTTCGGTTAGTCTGAAATTCGGCTGTTCTAGTGTTAAGATCGCAGTCTTGTTTTGGGACACATTTCCGAGTATATACGCGACGATAGCCAACCTACACATACACACACATATATCACACACGTGTTTGAGTACACGTGTACGCTGGGATTTGCATGTTCTATATTTAACCAGCATTTCGCTGAACATGCCTTCTCATTCGATTGTAAAAATCTAAATTTCGGCAGCGAGAACTTTTTTTTTTATAAAATACTTATTTTTATGAACAACCTACGAGTTGTCAAGATACCAAACAGAAGTGTTTCGCTAATGAATTGGCTACTTTTGAGGGGATGCCGATAATCAGAAAGTACCATTATTTAATAAAATTAAATAACTGCCGCTTTTCGAAATACAATCTAACAAATTTATTTCTCTAAAATAATAATTTCTAGATTGATTTTTAAATCTATGATTAAAATGCATTTATTTTGAAACGAAAGTAGCAAAACTAAAGAAAACAATTCTTAAACTTGATTTTGAAAATGATTTATCCGAAGATATCTCAATAAATGTCAGCAAATTTATCAAAAATTATAATTTAACAAAATCATTTATTTATAAACAGAATTGTGTACTTCCTTATCTGTCAATGACAGACTCAGTAGTGCTGTCCTTGCCGAATAAAAATTCGGTTCGATGGCAGTTGAAGGGTGAAGGACCCTCGGATCGAGTGTCAGACAAATGAGATAGGCCACAACAAAATTATGACATTTGAGGTGAGACTTTAGAGAAAGGAAAATAGTCTACAGTTGCTAAATCTGTAGAATAATGGGCATGGGTTGGAACTGTGACATTTATATTTGATAGAAAGTAGTCGGCGCAAAAGAAGTTGTGTGTCGGCTAATTATTATGCATCAGAAATTAGTAATTCAGTTGAAAGTTGTCAGGTTTGACAAGTGTATCAGTCACATCTTGATAATATCTGGATATCATTGACCTCTCTTTACGGAAAAAAATTCTTTCTGAAGCTTTTCTTTTAAAATAAATAAAGGTTACTAACACGATGTTACCCAAGATTTATGAAATATAACTGTGGATGTAGTGAACCTTTCTTAGCCATCTAAGCAAAGTACTATCTCCAGGCACAATTTAAACAATTAGAATTAAGAACTGCCATCTAATTCAAGTCATGACACGCAGATATTTGAGCTTCCGTGCTGTACTCAATGGCTGAGGGAGAAAAAGGAAGGAAAGTTTTGCCTTTTCGAGATCTTTCATGACACTTTGGTGAGCAGTTTCTTTAGTCATGTCATCCCAAGAGATAGGCTACATTCTGTAAACAACAATTTCCGACTTTTATCGATGTTCTTAGCCGCTCAAGACTAGGAAGGACTGCCATTTCTGAGTGTGACTTCCTTGCGCTCATTGGATTGTTTCAAGGCTTTGATCTCTGTTTACTCAACATTTCTAATGACCCCCATCTTTCTAATGTCTTTATCACTTTACGACAAAACTTTATTGCTAGCCTTTGCTCAGTTTTAGAATTGCTAAGAGCAGACGCTTAATGGCTTAAAGCAACGGATTAATTGAGTGGTAAATTATCTTTGCAAGCAGACCTTATTTCAGGAAGGAAAATTGAGATGTCTGGTAGCTTTTCTTAGCAAAAATTAAACCTGAAATTTCGAATACGCGTTGGGTAATTTTGCTTTAAAGAAAAATTAAAATATACATGCGCATGAGTGCGTTAACCTACTTTATGGCTACACATGAAGAGCTAACTATTTCAACAAGCCAGCACTTGCTGTTATCAAACCCTACTGAAGTCGAAATTAGTTAATTATACTCCGTTGAACTGTAGAAATGACGTTATGACTTGATCTAAAGCTTTAAAAACAATTTGCATAAACAAATTACAGCAATGCAAGAAAAAGAAGATTTTAACAGAATAGTAAAAATCCAAGAACTTTTGACCAAGTCTCTGAACTAAAAAAAAAAGTATTTAGGATTTGAGATGCCCAATTGTCATCACAGGTCATCTCAACGGAGCTAAAAACCTAGTTAACGAGGAATCTAGCAGAATGTTCATCGAGAATATACTCCTCTAAAAGCAGGTTTTACTTCGCCTGGGGAAATACAGACGGAAAGGTCGACAAGGTTGGTATTCCCCAGTTTTCGGAATTTCCTCACTAGAGAATACGTAACTTTCGCATTTCATTCAGGACGTGCATAGTGCATATCAATGTGTAAAAACACATTCTTGCTTTAGGGTATCAGAATATGCGTATCGTTAAGATCTGCACTCTAAACAGTTGGACACTTTCCTGTAACATCAACCTTCCTCTAACGTTATAAACACAAAAGAGTTTTAGGAAGAAATAATTTTGACAATATTATACCTGCTTAACTGATTATCGTGAATCTGTCCTGCGGAAAGGGAATCCTTCGTGAGGAATTTCCTGTGGAAAACTGCGCATGTTCATGATACACATAATGAAGACCAAAAATTTCCTATGTAGTCAGCTGGACTGCCAAGGCTTAAATTATTTAGAATATGACAAAGTACGCGTGCGCTATTTGCGTAAGCAAAGGATGCCATTGTGGAGAACTTCTTAAAGCAAACTGAATATTCACATTACACCTAGGGAAAATCACGTAATCTCCCACGCAATCAATCCGTTCTCAGCGATTTGAACCCAGCGCGAACTAACAGTATTCTCCGGGTTTACCGCTCGGCTGCTGGCGGGGTTTCTAGTATTTCACACTTAACACTATTCTCTTCAAATCTATTTAGACCTTTAAATTGAATATCAACACCAAGTTAAACTAAATGCCTCCAATTAACTCATTAATGAACAAAAGCATTTAATTTGTTTCCTCGTTGTAATTTTAGCACATATGTACTACCTTATTAATGGAGTTAACACGATAGTAACTGCGGGCTTTTATGTAATTAAGGCAAAATGCATAGTATCAATTAAACGTAAAACGATAACAATAGTTTTACACTCCATCTGTTTTATTTTCACGGGCATTTCCAAAAACACAGAGGTGAACTACTAAAACATAATTCTGTACATTTTAATACATAAACAACTAAAATTACGATTAACATTGTAATGAAATTATACTATATTTTTAGCGTTATTCCATACACATACGATAATGTTAAATATCAAACGTAATATTGAGAGTTATTGCGTACGAAATAAGTTATCATGCTGTTTGTTCTGTAAGATTATTATGCACATATTTTGGAGCTTAGTGAAACTGTAAATTCTGCCAATATTATGATTCTAGTAAGTGCTCTTTGTAAAGCATTATTCTAGTTAACTGTTATACCGACGAAAATTACTGATTATCAGAATATCTAACATGTGACAACCGAGAGTATAAATATACCAAAAGTACATCGATTTTAGCTATTGATGCATGCTGCAAACGAAGCTGTTGGAGAATTTTGATCAGAAAGAATGTTCATGAAATATTTTTTTAAATAAAGATAATGAATACATAAAAATTGAAAGAAAATGATAAACATTTACTATTCGTTAATTAGATAAGCAAAAACTCATTTTACACTGACAATTATGAAGTCATTATCGCAGAAACCCGTATTGCAAAGTCATTGGTCCAAGAATGCAATAATGTCTTGAAACGGTTTCATGTAACTTAAATATCTGCATATTAGAAGAAATTATCTTTTGCAAATTCATTAAGAAAAATAACATCGAACTATTTTTACTAATAATGCATCTTTGTTATGAAAAAAATATCAGAAGGCAGGCTTCTGTATCTATCAGAAATATAATTTTATTGCATTTAATAGAAAACATACGAATATATTTTATGCTTCCTCAAATGTCTGTGAATAGATTTAATGAGGAAATCTGCTAACGATGGCATTTTTTTTTACCTCCAGATGATGCAAATGTGTTTTTCGGTATTTTTCTATTTTAATTATTTTTTAAATACATTTTCACAACATATATACCGTGGTTTCAGTTTTACACTACCTTTGACGCACTTCTTCGTCATTTCTAAGAAACTCATTCACTACGTTCTCTAAGCATGGCATTAATAGAGTTAAAAAATTTAGATTTAGGATTGAATGCAGAAGCAAAACCTTTGCAAACTAAAACTTTATTTACAAAAATGGGACACGGTGATTTTTCTTTAGTATTGAGAAACTGAAAAACTTTTTCAAGCAGTTTTATTTTCGTAATTTCTTTCAGCTATATGGCTCTAAATGAAACAAACTCATATCTGCACTCCACATAACTGAATTTGTACTTAGAGTGCTATAATATCCACAACACAGTACTGTAACAAATATTCCTTGCGTCCACCAGCTGCCTGAAAAGTTAAATTGTATAACACAGATAATTACAACTGGGTTCAAATCTGGGCCAACACAACTGACCGAAGTTTTCCCCAATGGGCAACATGAATATAAGCCAGTTTCTGTTAAAAAGTCTTTCACGAAGGCATCGCTTCAACCAAGGCAAATAGCTCAAGCGAGCTTGCCATAATCTAGGTCCAGTTCAAATATTCTTTGCGCAAACCAGCAGCATGCGAGTAGCTCAAATTCCCCCCCCCCTCCCTTAGCATCTCTCAAATTTCGTATTCTGCTCCCTGCCGTCTCATACAGTAATTATATACATATCCGGCGGATAGTATCTCAACTTGTAAGCTTACTCCTAAGGAAGGCCATCTTCCAGTAGCATTGAGACGGCATTTTGACTGTTTTATTTCTTTCAGACTGTTAGCCCTTCGACGCATAAGTGGAAGTATGTCTCTTGTATAAAATGCATGCTTTCAGCTTATCTAGACGCACAATACAATCAGTGCCGGCGCAAGAGCAACCGGTGCAGCAAAATTTTTATATTCAGAGAAGTACCGAGCAGGATGTCAAAATTTTTAGAATTTAAGAATGTAAAGGCGGAAGAAATTTTAAATTTAAGTAGGGACCGGCCATCTCAGCTTAGGATCCACAAAGATTGCACCAGATGGCAAAATCCTTAGCTCCTATCTTGAATGCAGTACTGTAAGTTTCGAAAGATATCAGTTACTAGGAAAATAATTTTTTGTGTGCGTGTGTTACTATCCATTATGTAGGATACAGTATTTTTATTATTAAAATAAATCGATTCTAATAGCTTGTTACAGAGAAATACGACATGATCTGTAAGTATCTCACGTGCATTAAAAGACAAGTAGCATCTAAAAAATAGAAGAAAAAACACAGTAAAAATATGTCAATCAATTTTATACATCATAATCTTTCAGTATTGGATATACCATATTAAGAGTTTCTTTAGACAGCTGTTTAAAGAAAGCCGTTTTGGGAAGACTTATGAACTCAACAATTAACTTAATTATAAATTCCAACTAATAAAAGCAAAACATTTACAGAAATCTTAAAATTAATAAATTATTTTACTATTTCTTAAGTAATGATTCACAAATTTCTTTCATATTAATTATGCGACTACCAGAAATTTATTAGTGAGCATAGTCATAAACTTTTAATTACTGACTAATATACTTCAAGGATTATTAGTTATTACCGTTACTGCAAAAAACTAGTAATACTTACTTTAAAAAAAGGAGATTTAAAACACATTTAAAGAAATGATTCCATGTAGTTATTTCAAATACGCAAAATGTATTGCAATTTTTTTAAAAGATAAAAATCAAAGGTTTCAGATTTTAAATAACGTCCAAAGGGCCGTTTATTAAATATTTTGTCTGTTACATTTATTTATTAGATATCACGTTCTTCGCACTTGAACCATAAAATTCAGTTCAAAATGAGCATATCCTTTAGAATTTCCGATACACAGACTCGCGCGCTGGAGATAATGTTTTTACTGTACAACGTTGCCATTGCTCGCTTTGAAATCCTCTAGTTTGTTAATCAAAAATTCGTTAAAGTTTTACAAAATATGAAATCGATCATAAAACAAATTCCGGCTTCCACATGCCCTATTCGCAGTAGGATTACGTCATTCAAAATTCGATGGCTCTGTGTACCTTTGTTTTATCACAATGCGAGAAATATACATACATTTATGCAGATGTTTCATTATTTAATTTCTTCAAATTTATGCACGACTCTAAATTTGGTGGCAACAGTTTGAAAAGTGAAATGGACATTTATAGTGAACCAACGCAAAACGAAAACTATAGTCCTTCAGGAACAAAGCCTCTTTGGACTAATTATTAAAGGTTATACGAAATTTTCATTGCATGAATAAGAATGTTTTCGTAGCTCTTTCCCATTACTTACCTCTTTTCTATTATCAATTGCACTCACTTTTCAGTTATTGACCACTTTTTTTAATAAGTAAATCTTACTTTAATTCCGAGGAGCTTTTATGTATACGAAATATCATAAATCACAGGAAATTTTTTTTAATGAACAACATCCGAAAAAACTATTTTCTTAAGGGCGAATATTTTCATGGACCGATTTTTCAAAGGACACTGACTCGTATTCACGTTACATATGAGGAAATCCACGCAACATTAAAGAACTCAATCCTTTTACAAAGACACGAACACAGCTCGAACTACCCATGTTTAGTGGTTTTTATTCATTCGATCTCAGAAACGCCCCTTATGACATTTTCCCAGTAATAAAATGTATTTACAGAAACCACTATATTTGTTATCACATTTGGTCATTATTTGGCCCAACCTTTGGTAAATAAGATATAAAATATCCAATCTTAAACGAATCTTAAAAGAAAAATAAGCTTTACTTCTGTAGTTACCTAATTACTATTACAAATACAATTTAATCCTGATAATTCTAAAATTTCTCCAAACTAATTTAAGGACATTACCTTAAACTAACAGATTATGTGCAATTCAAATCATGGACTTATCTGATAATTACCTTTCAAATTTTTCTTCGGCGACCTTTGGTTGTTTTCCCCACCTGACATGTGGTAAGCTATTCATTTGATAATCGGATTTCTGTCATTCTGCCAGGTGATTAAATTCTAAATATTCTTGATAGGTTTCTTGAAAAATAATGTAAAGAAATCGGAAAATAAACCGCTACTTTGAAGATAAGGATGAATCCAAAATCACGTTTTAAAGAAAAGACTAAAAACCTAAGCTTTCGTAATTTTCCGTTAAGCGTATGCAACTAGACATTTAAGAGAAACTAATAAATTACAAGTTCTTCACCACGAAACACCATGGAGCTTCTTCTCAAGCATGTAATAGTTACTTAGAAAACTGAAAATCTGAAGGAATATTTTAAAATTCAGTATGCATTTATAACTATTTATTGCTATAATTAAACACACACGGTAATTCGCTCTTGAATATTTTGAAAATTGTTCTCTATTTAGTTTCGTAATTAATGAATTCATTAATTCATAAAATAAGTTTAATTAAAAATATGCTTAAATATAACAATGTTAGACTAGCTTCAAATACTCTACACATTAAACACGTTCACGCCGGCGCGGGCCACCGGTGGCCTGCACTAGTCTGTCTTATCGGGCGGCGCGTGCCACCGATGGTACGCATTCGATTGTGTTATTACACGCTGAAAATTAAAATAAAAAAATTAACGTTTATTTATTATAAAAACTTTTTAATAACAATTATAATTAATAACTATTAGCAAACGTACACCTCGTATACAGGTCTGAACAGATAATAACAGCGCGCCGCCAGATGAAACGCGGCAAAAATTCTCACGGCGAAGAACATAAAAATTGGCCCCGGCGTGAAAGTGCTAAGAAAATAGAACACACGTCGATTCAAAGAACAAATTTATTCTGTAAAACTTCATTGGAATGAACACCGTTTCTTAGAGGCCTGCCTACATTGAAGAGTTCAAGGGAAATTTGGGCCCATCAGTAGCCATGAAGATAAAACTGTTCAACAATGGTAGTTTGACTATATTCTTAATCCAGGCGAACGGGCCTGCTAAGTAGATATTTTCGTAATTTCAGACATGTGTTACTGGATCTAAACCAATTTCCCTCCACCAAAGATCCTCTACGAAAACGTCTCTTTACTATGAGAAAACTTTCACGTATGACAGATAACTCTGGCGTTTGTCATAATCAAAGCGTACTAATTCAAGAAATTTTTTTCCCTAAATTTGCAGTAATTTGCAGTAACATCCACGTTAGGTGAACATTTAGATTACATTAAAGATCTGCCTATCTAATTAAAAATCTGACTATCTAATTAAAAATTAACGTAGTTCAATTCCATGACTTTCATGCTACGGAATATGCCTATTTCAGATATTACTCTTACCTGGAATAAGGAAAATTTATTTCAGCTTATTAGGAGAAGCATTCTTTTGTATTATATTTCAGTAAGAAAATGGCTTACACGAAATCAAATTCTTTTAGAACCTCAACAATTTTTACAATTCATAAACTCATGGTTTTCATAAACCAGAGAGTTTTCAAAATTAAAAGTAGATATCATTAACGGCATTAATGAATTATCTCACTTACTGATGTTAGAATATGCAAAATTTATTTAATTTCAATAAATATAAGGTTTTTTTAGATTATTAATGTTATTTTTATTAACTTTTATTTGTTTTTTAATTATTAATTCTGGGAATGGGACTATTTGCCGACAGGGCCGTATTGCCGCCATGCCTTTTTCGCGTTAGGCCGATTCACTATCAGAAATCATTTAAAGAAATTGTCTTTTCTTTAAATGATTGTATTATATCTTGTATATTAAGATCATTTAATTCAATAAGATTGTTTACCTATTGTATAATCGAGACATTTTTCTTTACATGCCTATATTTTAGCTTTATATGCCTAATGTTATATCTATTTTGTTTACCCATTTCTGGCCGTCTTAAATTTTAAAAGAAAAAAGCTTTTATTAAACAAAGCTTCTAGACTTATTTATATTAAAATAAATTCGTTAATGATATGTGGTATTTAGTCAAGTTTAAATCAGTAGCTAAAAGCATTTCAACCTAAGATGAAACATAATATAATTATAAAAATAATATATGTTAATAAAATAAAGCATAATAATATAATGCAGCATTCATAGTAAAAAAGAAATTGAGATTTCAGAATTAATCCAACATTTTTAAGGTAATATTTGAAGAGTATTTTCTTCATAAAATTAAAAATGTTGAATTTTTTTATTTTATGTTAAAACTTTTAAAACAAGTCGAATGCAAAAATTTGTTCTACAACCCAAGTTATAGTAAAACAGCTTTCTAACCTTTTGCTATTTAAAGAACCAGATGGTTTGTCAACATTTATATTTCATCAAAATCCTCGCATTGAAAGCTTCTGAATCATATATAAACTGTTTTTGTATACAATTTTATATAAATATATTCATTTCACATGACAGAAAAGTTAACTTATTAGTATAACCGAACTATACATTAATTTTAAAACAATAATGTGCTAACGAGATTCCAAAGTAATTCCGTTTCAATGAAGATTTTATAAAATGGGAACTTCTTGCTTGCATAACCGATTTCTCTTAACTAGCTGATAAAAAGCTCAAGAAATTTTGACGAAAAATGTAAATATTATGTCTGAATAATTTTAGAAACAATTATACAAGTTCCGTTTTATTAGAGATTTACCCATAATTATGGAATGTGATAAATTTGTTCTATTTGATATTGACATTTTGCAACCCTTTTCGGTACTATTCGGTTTCGAGGGCCGTAAAAAAATCGCCAAACTATTGTTGATGTCAGTGCTGCCAAAAGTAATTGCGGCAACCCTAACGCAAGAAAGGAAGTATAATAGTAAATAACTATCTAAATATTGATGTTTCAATTTAGATGAAAGGTTAATTTCATAATTTCGCTACCGAGTTATCGCTAAAGCATAATGTCATCTCGTTGGTTGTTCAAACATAATTTTCTAAAAGGAATGATGCCTTTTATTTGAAAACATTTTCGGTAAAGTGCAGAATCGCCCGCTTATTTCTTTGCCGCTTTTTACAAGGGTAAAAACAATTGGAATTGTGTCAATTTTCTTTTACTTTTTAAGTGACAATAGGTAGATGTGTACATAAAGTCAAGGGTGTGCGCAGTGCCATTTTTGTGCAATTCTAGGATTTTTTTTAAGTGAAACTAGATCGATGTCCACATGGATACCGAGTATGTGCAATTCTTAAGGGAACTCATACACCTTAAAACCCATAAGATCTTCGAATATGTGACTGTTGCAATAATTGAGATAACTTATTTATTTTAAAAGCAATTACTTCCAACTTTTTACAGCTGACTACGTAATATAGCTGCTTTCTGAAATAGTAATCAGAAAGTTTGTGTTGCCACAAATATGTTTATAATTTATTCCGCTTTGTGACAAAATGTTTCGTCATGTTTCCACCTTGCGCGCACAGTTTAAAACTTACTGTTGCATAATTTGATTCCATATTTAATATGTATCTTTCATAACATTTGGAAGCTACCGTGAACCAAAAATTCTAAGAATTTCATGTTAAATTTTTATTTTATTTGAAATTGAGTTTAAAAAATGTATTTTATTAAAAAATCTGTAATGTTTTCGTGCATAAAAATTTTTAATATTAAAATATTCATCATATTTTTGATTCAGTTAGAAGATAGTGCCCATATAAAGAATTCCATCAACTTTCAAGTATGTACCATTAGCCATTTTTAAAATATCATGCGCGCAAGGTGGAAATATGACGAAAACGTTTGTCACAAAGCGGATTAAATTGCAAACATATTTGTGGCAACACAAACTTTCTGATTACTATTTCAGAAAGCAGCTATATTATGTAGTCAGCTGTAAAAGTTGGAAGTAATTGCTTTTAAAATAAATAAAATATCCCAATTCTTGAAACAGTCACATATTCGAAGATCATAAGGGGTTTAAGGTGTATGAGCCCCCTTAAAAACGCGTCAAGCAGTGGGTGATTCTGCACTTTACCCAAAATTCTATCGCAGACTTTTCATCATAGGCAATTCCCAAATTGTTAAATCCATAGGATATCAAAAAAAGGAATTAAAAATTAAACTAGTATTTGAATGGCGTGTTAAGAAATATAGAATTATATAAACTTACGCAATCTGAAATCAGCGCGTACGCGAGATTTGGCACGCTTTTAAATGGGCTTGTTTGCTAGATTTGGCGCTTTCGCGCATACATTTTCGCTGCAATTTTTTTACGGCCCTCGAAACCGAACAGTACCCTATTTTCTAACTAAGTGTAATTTCTTTATATCCCATGTTTGTAAACAATTATATATATTTTAAGAAACCTTTATTACATAGTTCATTTCTATTTAAAGGCTTAACGGCTCGTGGCGAATCAGTTGACGTCCTATCGGCGAAAGAGCGTAGGTGAAAAGGCCTAGACCCTTAATTCTTTACTGAAACTGTACCGATAAATGAAAAAATTGTATAAGGGCTCTGGGATTTTGCGAAGCAGACCTTGAAAAGCAGGATTTGTTTTTGTCGGAAGTAAAGGAAGTTTCCTCTACCAAGCACTGACATTAGAACTACTGATCTTTTTTTTTAATTAGACTTAATAGGAAGTACCCAATTTGCAACAAATACGATAAGACGAACATTATTTAAAGCTTCTATTTATACATATGTAGAAATTAGTACTTTGCATTATAGCGGTCATCGTAATAAAATCGCTAAATACAAATTGTACAGCGTGAAAATCCCTCAAGTTAGAAAACACACGAAAATAATCAAAAAGGTTACAAAAAATTACATTTATTTCTTGCATGCAATTTCCGGTGGTCTCTTTGCATATAGTTAATGCAGTTTCTATTATTTAATCCTAAAAGTATTTTATATTCTTATAATTTCCTGTGCACTGACGGTACAAACATTCTGCCAGGTACGACTGAAAGTAATCCCCAAACCACGCATAATATTCTTACTAGAGAAAGAAATTTAAACTCGAAATGCGATATACAAAAATGACCCCAAATTTCATCAATTAGGGTTCCGGATTTAACAAATGCGTCCGGACTTCCGTCCGGTATAGAAAAATGTCCCAAAATCTTTAATGAGACATTATCGCCTAGTTTCGCCATTAAATACATCAGCTCTAGTTCACAGGGCCTTTTTCAACAATATTTAGTCTTCGGGGAAAAAGTCCATTATAGAATCATCAGAAGTCAGCATCAAAGGAATATTTAAACATGAAAGTGAACTTCTAAATATTCATGCAATGATTTTAATGAGCAGGCAAAACCGAAAAAATTTCTTTTGGTTTATTTTATTGTTGCTAAGCACGTGATGGCTATCCGCCTAAGGGAAAGGATGCCTTCGTGAAGAATTTTCTAAGGGAAACTGGCTCGTACCAAGTTACTCGTGTGAAAAATTACAGAAACGGCCGTGCGAAATCGAATCCGGGACGAACTAACAATTTCAGCAACTTTACCGCTTGGCCATTCGTAGGATAAAATCTAATAGAAATTCTGAGATTATTAGATATGCTGCGAAATGTATGCAGTCTATTTTTCAGTGCCTTGAATATTCTAATTGAATCTTGAAATTGGTTCTATGATTTCTTAAAACATTACTTTTGGACCAAATAACTCCTCCTTAAATAATATAAGAAGCTATTAAAATATAGGAGCAATCGGTTACAGGAAATTCCTGTGGTCAAAACACTATGCGGCTCCTATACACAATTTTTATTTATCCTCAAAGATGCCGAAGATGGTCTCCACTTGCACAAACATTTAGTACTCATTTATTAAGTACTAATATGTAGCAAATGTCATGTCAAATAGACAGCAAAATTAATATACAAACTAAAAATATTTTTAAACCAGCAGTATTTCAATTTAGAAAATTAACTTTTGTCACATTTACGTTTATCAAATATGTTGGATAACTCCTTTCCTGTTCTATGCCCAGATTAAATTATTTCTTCTCCCCCCCCTACAGATTACGTGCTAGTAATCTTCTTAAACCAAGCATACTTTTCTTCTGTATTAATATTTTGAACTTAATAAACAAACTATTTGAATCTTTTACAGTACAAAACACACCATACAATTTTCTCGAGAAAGATACTATGCATCAGCTTGATACATCCGGTAGTATAATTACTCTAAACAAAAGAAATATGTCTTTAGTTATTTCAACAAATAAAAAATTAAATAAAATGATGCCTTAAAAATCCTGTTGACATTACTCTCCTGGAAAACAGGAACATTTTCATACGCGATAAGTACAACACATTTAATTTAATGACTCATTATTTACTAAAAGTTATTTGGCGCAAGTTGTCCTGTACCAAAAAGATCCAACTATAACCGAGCCTCGATTATCCAAGCTAACTGGAACTACGACTACCTCGAATAGTCGAAAACTTTGTTGACAGAAACTAAATTTATTATCATGTCAATTTTCTGAAACTGTTTAAGATTTTTAAAATGAGTGCCTAAGTATTAAAAACTGAGAATTTAAAAAGTGTTGTTATCTACGTTCCGGTAAAAAAAAAAGGTTCTTATCTACGTTACACATTCAGAAAATTACGAAACTCTATTTTCATGAAACCTGTTCGCCAGGAGCTGCGTGAGTGTTAAGTTTAGGATTGTGTATCCATAGATCGCCAATAGATGGCGGTAGTGTTTGTAAAAAGAAACTGATGTCAATTATGTATATGTATCAGTTCGTCTTTGGTGTTCGTGAATAAATGTTGTGTGGAAGAACGCTCCTCTGTTTATTACTTTAACTGCGATCCAGTCTGATTTATTAGAGATTTACACATATTTTCTTTATGGTGCCTGCAAACCGGGATTATTACGAACCAGAAAATCGACAGACTGAATATTTCGAAAATGGAGGGCGTTCTTGAAAATTTGAAAAAGAAACGATCGGTTGTAAGACAATTAACTACGAAACTGATAAGCAAAGTCGAATCGAATTTAGCAAATAATATTCCGCTAAATGAGAAAATTGAGATAATCGAGGATTTATATGAACAGTTATAATTGAGAAAAATCAATGAACTGAAAAGTTTAGATTCAGAAATAGAAACGAAAGTAACTTCGGAGGAGATTGAAAATGAAGTTACCTTAAGTCAAGAATACCAGGATAAAACTGTTATATGGAGAGGAAGAATGCAACGATTTTTGAAGAAGAATTCGGAATCTTCTAGAACAGTTCATCAGAACGAAACGGCTAATGTTGCACTTCCAGTTGAAACGAAAACAGTGAAGTTGCCACCTCTGCAAATAGGAACTTATTACGGAGATTCGTGTAAATGGTTAGACTTCTGGAACCAGTTCGAAAATACAATTCATAATCATAGTAGATTGAGAAAAACTGAAAAATTTGCGTACCTAAAATCCTTACTTGGAGGTAATGCTTTAGCTGCCATTTCCGGTTTCGCTTTAAGTGACCAGAATTATGATTCCGCAGTAGAAATATTGAAAGAACGTTTTGGAAGACAAGATGTTGTTATCACCTCGCATATGAATAAATTATTATCCCTTGAACCAGTGGGAAGCATTTCAAATGTTAAAGCACTGCGTAAGCTGTACGATGAATGCGAAGTCAACATTCGAAGTTTAGAATCGTTAAACGTTACTTCTGGAAGTTATGGAAATATTCTCTGTCCTATCATTTTGCAGAAATTTCCAGAGGAATTAAATTTGGAATTTAATCGTAGTCGAAATATGGAAGCAGGAGTTGATATAAAGGAACTTATAGAATTCTTAAAAAAGGAAGTTAACTGTCGAGAAGCTGCAAGTTTAATGAACTCTGCGAAAACGAATCAGAAACCATACTTTCGTCAAAATAACAACGCACGAAAGTTTATCCGAATTATAAACCGAAAGTTCCGACTGCTTCAGCTTTATCAACAATTGAATACAAATGTATATTTTGTGACAAAGAAGATCATACGAAATATAAATGTACTGAGGTGAACGCTGATGAGAAACGCAACATTTTGAAACGTACAGGAAAATGTTTTCTGTGTTTTGGATGTAAACATTTAGCTATCAACTGTAAGAACACACAGTTTTCCTGCAAAAAGTGCCGCGGTAAACATCATGAAAGTGTGTGTGTAAATCCCACATCAGCTGTCTCCAGTGTAAAAAATAAGGAAACCGAAACATCGGTGGAAATTGTTCAAAATTCTTCTGCCAAAACTGGATCTAATATTATGCTTCAAACGGTGTATGCTGTGGCTGAGGACGGAAATAAGAATTGTATTGTGAGATGTCTTCTTGACGGCGGTAGCCAAATCTCTGCAATTCGAGAAGATTTATCAAGAAAATTACAATTGCCAGTGAAAGGAGAAACTGTTTTAAATCTACATACCTTCGGTGAAAAGAACGGGAAATATTGGCGTCGAAAGAAAGTTGAACTTACGCTCCGAAATATTAATGACCCTGAAAAATCCATAAATCTAGAAGTTATTGAAATACCAGTCATAACAAATGCCGATATACGAGTACCAGATGTAGAAATCAAATCCAAACTCCAAGCATTCGGCGTCACTTTGACAGACTGCGGCGGCGCCGATGGAATGAATCATATTTCCGTTTTAATCGGCGCGGACATTATGTGGAAAATAGCAAGCGAAGAAATAAAAAGGATAAACAGAAATGCCGTAGCTATGAAAACCTTGTTTGGGTGGTGTATACAAGGCAAATTTCCTTCATCAGACTTTCAAATCCATGATGCGTGTTTAAACGTAAGTGTAGAAGAGAAACTTCAAAAAGCGTCGAATCGTTTTGGGATATTGAATCTATAGGAATTAAAAATGTTTCTTACGAAGAACAAAATGAAATCGCGTTGCAGATATTTAACAACTCGATTACACAAAAGGGTGATAGATGCGAAGTTAGACTTCCATGGAAAGATCAGAATGTGACTTTAAGAGACAATTTTAAGAATGCTGAAAGACGGTTCTTAAATCTGATCAAACAATTTAAATCAAACTTGAACTTTTATGCGCAATATAAAGAAGTGGAGACGAACTTACTACATACCTCACCGTGCTGTCATCCGTGAAGATCATAATTCTACGAAACTTCGCATTGTTTATGATGCTTCTTCAAAGGAAAAAAATCATGAATCTCTAAATGATAATTTACTACAAGGACCAAATCTTCTTTCTGAACTTTTGAAAGTTTTAATAAATTTTCGACTTCATCGAATTGCATTTACGTCAGATATTGAGAAAGCGTTTTTACAAATTTCTGTTGCACCTGAAGATCGGGATTCAATGCGATTTTTGTGGATTGATGAGAATTCAAGCTTGAGCAATCCGAGAATTCAAGTTTATCGGATGTGTCGTGTAATTTTTGGAGCAAATTCAAGTCCATTTTTGCTGAGCGCTTGCATTAAGCATCATATAAAGAAATTTGAAGACATCCATCCCAGAACTGTAGAAATGTTAGAAAACTTCATGTATGTTGACGATTTTATTTGTGGATCAGATACGGAGGAGGAAGCTATACAGATATATCATGAAGCCAATGATATAATGAAAAAGGCATCAATGACTTTGACCAAATGGAATTCTAATTCGGATACTGTAAAAAACCAGTATAAACCAAGTGACAACTTCGTTAACTTTAAATTGCCCGACTGTGATTCCCCCTCAAAGATTCTTGGACTTCAATGGGATACAATTAAGGATATCTTCTGTTTTAATGCACAAGACGTTATTGATTTCATCCAGTCAAATAACCAAACAAAACGTTGTGTTTTAAAAGCTGCTTCAAAAATCTTCGATCCTGTTGGGTTTCTTGCTCCATATGTTATTCAAGCAAAGGTTCTGTTTCAGGATTTATGGCTGAAAGGTGTTGATTGGGATGAAATTATCCCACCAGAATTGCAAGACAAGTGGAATAAATGGTATAGGCAACTATGTGATCTACCTAATATCCAGATACCTCGGTGGTATTTTCGTGATGTTGATGAAACGCCTGAAACACTGGAACTACATTGTTTTTGTGATTCATCTCAAAGTGCTTACGGAGCAGCAGTGTACGTGAAATTCCGTAGCTTAAAATATTGTGGAACAAGTTTAGTGATAGCCAAGAGCAGAGTGGCTCCCCTGAAAAAATTATCTTTACCAAGACTCGAGCTTATGGCAGCAGTGTTAGGTGCAAGACTTGTGACTACAGTCCGTGTGCATTTTACTCAAGCTAAGATTCATTTATGGACAGATTCTCTTATTGTCCTTCATTGGATAAAGAACTCACCACGGCGATGGAAAACATTCGTACAAAATCGAGTGTCTGAAATTCAAAACAAAACATCCCCGAGCATGTGGCATCATTGTCCTGGCTCAGATAATCCAGCCGATAAAATCACACGTGGTGTTAAAGTGAGTGATCTTGTAGTAGATCAAGTGTGGTGGCATGGACCTCCATGGCTTCATCAAGATGAAATCAATTGGCCTAAAGTGAACGAGCATTGTAACATAGTAGATAGTGCTGAAGAAAGAGTTGTGACTCAAGTTACTAGCAGTGTTCAACCTTTACAACCTGTGTTAAAAATAGAAAACTTTAGTGACTTAGGTAAACTTTTAAGAGTCACGTCATATGTATTTAGATTCATTAATAATTTAAAGTCACAGAATAGAGTGATTGGTCCTGTGACCAAAAATGAAATATGTAATGCTATGCGTTATTGGATTATCTTATCACAAGGTGAGTATTTTTTTGAAGAGTTGAATGATGTTAAATGTAAAAAACCATTGTCTCATAATTCCAAATTGTTTGGGTTAAATCCAGTAATGGATGAAAAGGGTTGTTTAAGAGTTGGAAGTAGATTAGTGAAATCATTATTAGATGTCGATGAAATTCAGCCTATAATATTACCAAATAATTATTTTTCTCGTTTAATTATTTTGAATTGTCATGAAAAGGTGTTAAGGAATATTCTTTGATATCGCCAAGAGATGGCGTTAGGAGTCCATCTATTGGCTTACTTGACCTTTCCCCTTCTGAACACGTGACTTGAAAAAATATTCTTCTTCTTGAAGGTAGAATTTCGATGCACTACGCAATAGAATTCGATTTAGATTTAAGCTGGAACTATTCAGTTCTTGTCTTTTGAGCATTAAATATTCGATTCAGGCATTTTAGCCTACATTGTATATATGTAAATATTAAGTTTAATTAAAATTTATGGAAAACCCTCCAGGCCATGCATCTCGTCTTTTGGATTATGAGTGATTCGACTTTGATCTAGAACGTTTCGTTACATAATGGTGCATCGGCTCCAGAAAAGAATCTGATTAATTTGAAGATTTGTGTTTTTCGCCCTTTGGATTAGCTTTGTAAGCGAAGACTTCTCACGGTAAGTCTCCTTTGATAATTTATTAAAATGGAACAGAAGACACTAATTAAGAATCGAGCACATATACGTGCTTCTGTAACTCAAATTATTAAAAATGTAGATGAGTATTTAAAAGAAGAAAATCAAGAAGAGTTAGAAACTTGTTTGGAATTGTTAAATAGTAAAGAAACGGAACTACATGATTTCAATGAAAAAATACAAAATTTGATTGAAGATGAATCAAAATTAGATTCAGATATTAACACTTCTATGGAATATAACGATAAAATAATAATAGCGAAGTCTAAAATCAACCGCTATTTAAGGCAATACAATATTCAAAATATCAACACGAATTTAAATAATTCATCTACAGAAGTTGAAACCAAAAGACAGATTGAAGGCAATGTAAAATTGCCCAAACTGTTAATTTACAAATTTTCCGGAGATTATAACGATTGGATGAATTTTTGGAATTCATTCAAGGTCACTATTCATGACAATGTTATACTTTCGAAGATAGAAAAATTCAATTATTTGAGAACTTATTTATGTGGAAACGCAGCATCAGCCATAGAAGGTCTCTCAATCTCAGAGGCTAATTATGACTCTGCTATAGACATTCTTAAAAATAGATTCGGCCAAAGTGACCTTATTATCAATACACACATTTCTAATCTCTTAAATTTAAATCCCGTTCAAAGTTCAAGTGAAGTGGCAAAATTGCGAAAACTTTATGATACAATTAATGTTCAAGTCAGAAGCCTTTTAGCATTCGGTGTGAAACCAGAAACATATTCCAACATATTTATTCCAATTTTGATGAAAATTGTCCCGAACGATATAACTTTAGAATTTCATCGTACAAATACTGAAAATCCTTCAACCTATGATTTAAACAAATTTCTAGACTTTCTCCGATTAGAAATAGAATCGCGAGAAAAGATTAATTCGTTATCCTTCCCACGCAAGTCAAACCCGGAAATGAAAGGTATCCACCGACGCTGAAACATAAACAAACTGTCACTACACATGAATTTATGGCAGCCGCGTCATCAAATCGAAACTGCATTTTTTGTTTTCAAAACCATGACTCAGAGTCCTGTTTATGCCTTACAGTTAATGAGAAGAGAGATATTTTAAAAAAACAAGCGCGTTGTCTGCTTTGTTTGGCCCCTAAACACAAAATCTCACAGTGCCGGCAACGCCAAACAAAAGTTTGTAAAATTTGCAAAGGTAAACATTCAGAAGCCATATGTTTTAAATCCACTTCGATAGTTAAAAATACACCAAGCGGTAAAAAGGATAGTATATTAATTTCGAAAAATGATACACAAACTAAGGAACAGAAAGAAGAAATTGTTTCGGCCGTTTCACATAATGCAAATAATACAATTCTTTTACAGACTTGCACGATAAAAGTTAAAACAGCTAAGGAAAAGGTGTTTGCCAGACTTCTCTTGGATAGTGGAAGTATGAAAAGTTTTTGTGCTCGCGAGTTAGCGGACAGATTAAACCTCGAAGTCATAAGAAAAGAAAAATTGACTGTCTACACTTTTGGGAATACTTCTCCCATCCAAAAAAATTATGACGTAGTTAAATTAACTTTAGAACATAGAAGTTCTCCCGATTCTAGAATAGAAGTTGAATTATTAGTAACTGATCATATATCAGGTGCAGATATTCCACCTCCTAAATCAGAAGAAATTAAGCAAAACAGACAATTAAAAAATTTGCTGCTCGCAGATTTTCCCGACTGTAAAAAACCCATTGCCATTCTAATTGGTGCAGATTATTATTACAACATAGTAATGGGACACGTTAAATACTTAAGCAAAAATCTTCTTGCAGTGGAAACTATTTTCGGCTGGTGCCTATATGGACGAAAAGGTGATGATGATGTCTCTTTAGCTTTCAATGTAGTTGTAGGGGAAGATTTGATTTCCAAACAAATAACAAAATTTTGGGACTTGGAAAACTCAGGACTTATTGATAAGAGGGAAAACTTCGATTCAACTGAAAATGAAGTCGTCGAATATTTCGAATCAAATATAACATATGAAAATTCTCGCTATAAAGTTAGATTGCCTTGGAAACATGACACATCAAATCTAAATAATAATAAGGAAATCGCAGAACAAAGATTTCATCGACTTAGAAAACGATTTAAAAAAGATCCTAATCTATTTTCCGAATACAGGAACGTATTAAGAGATCAGTTAAAACAAAATATTATCGAACCAGTTTCAGAAATTTCAAATGAAGAGGATGTCGTGTTTTACTTGCCACATAGGGAAGTTATACGCGAGGATCGAGCTACAAGTAAATTACGTATTGTTTATGATGCATCATCGCATGCCCCAGGATCCATTTCTTTAAATGACTGTCTACATGTTGGGCCAAATTTATACCCTGAAATATTCGAAATATTGTTAAAATTTCGGTATAATTTAATAGCCTTCACCGCAGATATAAAACAAGCCTTTTTACAGATTCTCATACATGAAAAGGATCGAGACGCAACCAGGTTTCTGTTTTCCGATTTCCCTAATGATGAAACCATTTCTCCTGACATATATAGGTTCACTAGAGTTTTATTCGGAATAAATAGTAGTCCATTTCTATTAGCCGCTACCATTAAACATCATCTGAAAAAATATAATAAACTTTATCCTACAACGGTTAACTTTTTGAATGAGAACGTATATGTAGATGATGTGATTGGAAGCCAACCAACGATCAATGAAGCATTAACTACGAGTCTAGAATCGGTCCAAATATTTAAGGAAGCAAGCATGCAGCTTCACAAATGGCACAGTAACTCGAGACAATTACATGAATTGTGGGTAAAAAAGGGTATCGTTCCAGATGAAAATCCTGAAGATTTTAATAAAGAAAATTTCCCATTTAAAGTCTTAGGTATGGCATGGGATAATTCAAAGGACTTACTATATTTTGATGTTCGGAACTTATTGTCTTTCACATCTAAACCAATAGAAACAAAACGATTTCTTCTACAAGTGTTGGGTCGGATATTCGATCCGATTGGAATTTTAGGACCTTTCACTGTTAGAATAAAGTGCTTAATACAGAAGATTTGGTTGTCACAAATATATTGGGATGAACCGTTACCTGAAGATTTGTCCTCTGAATGGAGAAGGTGGTGTGAAGAGCTACCTCAAATGGCTGAATTCTCCATCTCTCGTTACCTTTTCATGCACTCGAACATTAATGTCGAAAATCTCGAACTACATTGCTTTTCAGATGCAAGTGTCAAAGCCTATGGTACAGTCGCATATTTACGTTTCACGACAGAAAATAAAGAAATCAAAACGGCCTTTGTCTCTTCTAAAAATAGGGTAGCCCCACTAAAATCCCTTACTTTACGGAGGTTAGAATTAATGGGGGCATTGTTATCAGTTAAGTTAGTCAGCAATATTCTGAAAGCACTGAAATTGAGAATTCCGTGCTATTTTTGGACAGACTCAACAATTACTTATTTTTGGATCCAGAAACAACCTGAAGCCTTCAAACCCTTTGTCAGGAATCGTGTCGAAGAAATACAAAAATTGAGTTCACCTCAAGATTGGCATTATTGCCCAGGTGTCGACAACCCTGCAGATCTCGTATCTCGGGGAACGAAGATTTCCAAGTTAATAAATGAGACCATTTGGACGCAAGGTCCCCAATGGCTTCAACTCCCGCACGAACTTTGGCCAAGATTAGATATTAAAGAAACAATAGATGAAAACAAATTAGAATACCGAAAGAGATCCGGTGATATACATCAACTTGAATGTACAATCGAAAAAAGTGCAGATGATCTTTTCGACATATCAAAATATAGCAAATTAGAGAAGGTGTTGAGAGTCACTGCTTGGACAACACGTTTCATTAGAAAATTAAGAAAAACTAGCGACATTCAAGGAACTCTCACAGCTGAAGAGTTACAAGAAGCAGAAAATTTCTGGATAAGATTAGAGCAAAAGAAGTTTTTTGCCGAAGAATATAAATCCCTCAAAGAAGGTAATTCAGTTGGAAAAAATTCTCCTTTGTATAATTTTCTTCCTTACATTGATGAAAAGGAAATCATGAGGTTGAGAGGAAGACTAGAATTTTCTGACTTCTCACTAGATAATAAACATCCAATAATCTTACCTAAAAATTCTCGACTAACGATTCTGATTGTATGCAAAGAACATGAGAAGATAATGCATGGAGGAATTGCTGCAACTTTAGCTAAAGTCAGATCACGCTTCTGGATTCCTAAAGGACGACAGTTAGTCAAAAAAGCATTAAAAGGTTGTATAATTTGCCAAAAATATTTAGCTAAACCAGCAGACCAGATGACAGCACCCTTACCAAAGGATAGAATCCAAGAATCGCCTCCATTTGCAGTCTGTGGAATTGATTTCGCCGGACCAGTTTACGTAAAGAATTCTAAAGACATTCGAAAATCCTATATTGTTTTGTTCGTTTGTGCAGTAACCCGAGCTGTACACTTAGAACTTGTATCAGATATGTCAACAGAATCCTTTTTACTTGCATTTCGCAGATTTTTGAGCAGAAGAGGAAACTGCGTAATCATCTACTCTGACAACGCCAAGACCTTTAAAAGGACAAAGAAAGAACTTGAGAATTTTTCAAAAGTTTTAAAAGATGACAAATTCAAGAATTTCATTGCCAAAGAAAGAATCCATTGGAAATTTATAATCGAACGAGCCCCATGGTGGGGAGGGTTTTATGAGAGACTTGTTAGATCTGTTAAAGAATGTTTAAGAAAAATCGTAGGAAAAGCATTGTTGACGTTCGAAGAAATGTCTACACTACTTGTCGAAGTGGAGTCAGTTCTTAATTCACGACCTCTAAATTACGTTTACAACGACAATGACGAGCCGCAACCGTTGACTCCAATGCACTTCTTAAACATTGGACAAACTGATTTGAAGTATCCTTTGACCTTTGCTAGAATCATCGGTAGCGAAACGACAAGAGAAACGCTGTTAAAAAGAAAGCGTTATCAAGAATTGCTGTTAAAACAGTTGTGGTGGAAATGGAAGCAACAATATTTATTAGATCTTAGAACTGCCCATTTCTTGAAGAATCCGCAACTTCAACCAGAACTAAAAGTAGGAGATGTTGTTTTAGTCGAAGGAGATAATAAAAACAAACTCTTATGGAAACTTGGTAGAATCATAAAAATTATTCCTGGACGTGATGGTAAAGTCCGATCATTCGAATTAAAAACTGGTAATGGGACTTTAAAACGTACTGTTCAACATCTATATCCTCTTGAACTTTAGATATTTTGAACTTTAACAATTTAGTTATACTTTTTTCCTTTTTTGTCTATTAATGATTAAATTGAATATCGTTAGTTAAGTTTGTTCAGTTAAGTGGAAAATATTTTTAGAATTTAGTTCATTTATTAGTTATAACATTTATTATTTGATACCTGTATTGGAATTGAAGTGTTTGACTAATTAGTATTTTTTAATATTTTTATAGAATAGTGATTTATGTACTTGATTGTATGTATAACTGAGTTAGATGAACTCTTGTCAGAGTTCAGGTGGGGAGTGTGTTAAGGAATATTCTTTGATATCGCCAAGAGATGGCGTTAGGAGTCCATCTATTGGCTTACTTGACCTTTCCCCTTCTGAACACGTGACTTGAAAAAATATTCTTCTTCTTGAAGGTAGAATTTCGATGCACTACGCAATAGAATTCGATTTAGATTTAAGCTGGAACTATTCAGTTCTTGCCTTTTGAGCATTAAATATTCGATCCAGGCATTTTAGCCTTTATTGTATATATGTAAATATTAAGTTTAATTAAAATTTATGGAAAACCCTCCAGGCCATGCATCTCGTCTTTTGGATTATGAGTGATTCGACTTTGATATAGAACTTTCGTTACATAAAGGTACTTCATAGTGGTGTAAATGAAACTTTAGTGCAAGTAAGAGGGAAATTTTGGATTTTAAAAGCTAGACGTTTTGTAAAATCTGTGTTACATGATTGTAGATTTTGTAAAAAATATAATGCTAAAGCTGGACACGAGATATCGGCTCCTCTTCCAGCTGACCGAGTGGAGAAAGCTCAACCATTTGAGGTAAGTGGCATAGATTTCGCTGGCCCTTTGTATTTAAAGGATGGTACAAAAGTCATTGTTTACCTGTGCAGTGACTCGAGGAGTCCATTTAGAATTGTTATCAAATTTAAGTGCAGAGTGTTTCATTCAAGCCTTACGTAGATTTTTTGCACGTAGGGGTATTTGTAGAGTTATATATTCTGATAATGCTAAAACCTTTAAGACTGCTGATCGTGAATTAAAATATTTGTATAAATTATGTAAAGATGAAAAGGTTCTAAATTCCCTTGGTAAAAATGGGTTTGAATGGAAGTTTATTGTAGAAGGTGCTCCTTGGTGGGGCGGATTCTGGGAACGTTTGGTAAGATCTGTGAAAACTTGTTTAAAACGTATCTTAGGTAAAGCTTCTTTATATTATGAAGAACTGTATACTGTTTTAGTTGAAGTTGAAGCTGTTATTAATTCTAGACCTATAACGTATGTATACAATGAACCAAATGAACCTGATCCTCTTTCACCATCTCATTTTATAACTGGATCTAGATTGACTGTTTTACCTTCACCTGAATCTAAACTAGAATCTACAAGATCTCAGTTGATTAAAAGATGGAAGCATAGGCAATTAATATTAGAGCATTTTTGGAAAAGGTTTTATAAAGAATATTTGTTAGAGTTAAGATCAGTCATGTTTTCAAAAACTCCAAAGAATTCTCCCGTGTTTAAAATTAATGATCTTGTACTTGTACGAGAAGATAATGTGAAACACTGTAACTGGAAGATAGGTAGGATTAAGGAATTATTTCATGGAAGAGATGATAGAATTAGATCTTGTGAGATTCAGTTGGATAAGGGTGTTGTTAGAAGACCAATTGAAAGACTTTATAATCTTGAAGTTCAATAAAATTGATGCATCCGTTACGGATGCATGGGGGGGGGAGTGTTAAGTTTAGGATTGTGTATCCATAGATCGCCAATAGATGGCGGTAGTGTTTGTAAAAAGAAACTGATGTCAATTATGTATATGTACCAGTTCGTCTTTGGTGTTCGTGAATAAATGTTGTGTGGAAGAACGCTCCTCTGTTTATTACTTTAACTGCGATCCAGTCTGATTTATTAGAGATTTACACATATTTTGTTTAGTGAGGGACCGAGTGATTTAGAACGCTGAACACGCGGAGTTCCACGAGCCAGTTTCCTTTAAAAAGTTCTTCCCGAATGCATTTCTTCCCTTAGATAACCCTCGTCGGCTTTACCATACTCAAATAGCTAAAACTAACCTATATTAAAAACAATTATTGTTATGTATTTTGACCGATACTGCGCATTCTGAGATAAATAGATGGAAGTCCGCAGTGACGATCATGCTCGCTATTCTGCTGGAACGTACCTTTTTTGGATGCGTCCTGGTTGACAAGACTTTGCCATGGGATAGGTAATAAAACCGATATTTCACATCAATAAATCTATTTGTCCTTTGTGTGCTGCAACTATTTGCCAAATGCGAAAATTTTCTATTCTACAACAGGCAGAATAGGCAGGATTATGGCGCTACACTAATTTTAAATTTATTACTCGCTAGACGTAAGTGACCATGTTCGGGCTTTACGCAGAGTGAAGAGGCTTCATTTAGGGAGAAGGGGGTAATTTCTTTGAAATTTCAGATGGCCAGTAAATTTTCCCCTATTCTGATACAAGATGAAATGTGTAAAATTTAATTAAGCTCGAATAAAACTGTAGAACTGTGTAGAAATAATACCGCGCAGTGTAACAGTTTGAGTAAGAACCGATACTTGCGTTGTTATGGGTTATATTTTTTTGGAAATTAGCTTCTCGAAATTCACCATCCAGTTTGGCCTATTTCTTCACCTTTACCCAAATATTCGATAAAAATTCAGACAGGACGCTTAATTTCTGCTTTGAAAATTTTATAGATTTCTAAAAAGTAAATAAACATAGCATTATCTAACAGTTTTAAGTAACAACTGTTACAGGGATCCAATACGGCGACGTTACTAATACAGATGAGGCGAATTAAAAAATGACACTACATAAAAATATTAATATGTATTTTTTCATAAAAAATAAATTAGAAATTCCTTGATTAGTATATTTGGCTATTACTGACAGCGTGAATTAAGCAGCGGCGACGTGAACCTGAGTGCCGTGAGCGCAACGTTCCATAAACGTGAACCCCGTAGGGCGATTTTTCAAAATCTTATGAACACAACGACTTTCCTCTTGTTTCAAGCTAATTGTACAAAATTTAAGATCGGAATAAAACTATAGATTTTCAGGGCACTCTTCTTTGCGCATATAGACGATTTTAACGAATCCAGTCAGTGTAATTTCCGATTCCAGATAGTAAGTAATAATAATTGGAAGAATCTGTATTTTTTCTATATCTTTTTGTTAATTAATAACAGAAAATTTTAAGAGAAAATTATTGTACTCTTTGCTAAGTGACAATGCACTGCAGCATGAAGATTAAAAAAAATATTTTAATTCGGGAAATGACAATGCATTTCTCTTAAATCGCTGAGTTTATAAAATTCGAAAGACAAATGAATGTATTGGGTTTTCCGGAGTGATAACAGAATTCTTTCACATAGCCGAGTTTTCTGATTATACTCGAAGCATAAATTTTTCACCCTTTACAGAGCGGCATACTTAAATCGCCGAGTTTTTAACCAAAAGTTCGTTAAATTAATGTAAAATATATGTACATAGGATTGGATTGGATTATTGTAATTTGGCACAAAACCTGTCAAGGTTATCTGCGCCAGACAAATGGTGACAATGCAATTAGTTATATATGTATATAAAAAGTGCGGGATGGTTTTTAGAAATCTTAGACACATAGGACCTTCCTTTTGTTTTGAAGGTCAAATGTGCCTGATTTTATCAAGATCGAAACAAAATTTACGGATTTGTATGAAAGGCAAACACACGAACAATATTTATATAAATTCCAAAAATTCATATTTACAAGGGAATTGCATGGACCAATTAAATTTAAAATGTTTATGCTTTCTTTATGCTTTACATTTTACAGCATTCGTTTCTGAAGATTTCATTAATATTAGCTACGGCTTGCAACAGTCACTCAACAGACGCATTTGAAGTTTCATAGATAAAATCTGGCGATTTAAGATTATATCAAAAGTAATTTGAAAGATACTTTGATTGTTTAACCATAATAATCATTCTATTCGTGTAGGTTATTTCCTGTATATTATGAATATTATTTGATCTGATTGCTCCCTAGATTAAAAGAGCTAGTAGCTTTTTTTTATCTGTTATTAAATAATAACGAATCTGTATGTATGGTTATTCCTGGAATTGCAGAAAACGGCGGCACCTATAGCTACTAAAATTTCAACACAATAGTTCTTTCCCCAAAACGTGTGAACTTCGAGGCTCGAATTTTAAATTTGTTTTATATATTTTGCTCTGTGTGAACTTAATGTAATTTTGGTTAATAAAATCCGCGATTTCACAGCTTTGCGGTGTTAAACTCAGCAGTTTGAATGTTTCAAATTGAAACAGAAAACTCAGCAGTTTAAAACAAATATGCTGTTATTCAGCAAAGCGCAAATTATGTTTCTCACATTTATTCCACAAACTTTTCGAGAAAGGAGTTGCCATTGCCCAAAATAAAATATATTTATTTAATATTGCATGTACCAGCGTGTTGCCACTCGGCAAAGTTTAAGATATTTAATTTATCTTTCAAAATTACTTTATCTGTTACTATTTAATAAACTGAGAGATTAAAAGTAATAAACACATATCTTCACCTCTGTTGGTATTTACTAGTTGGATATTATTAACGGTAGTTGGATACGCTAGCATATGACGCTGGTATCTAAATGAGGCCCTGGAAATCCAGTCCTCAGGTTGAAGTTTTCTTACTGCCAGAAAATTTTGTATCCCGGTATCTTTACACTTTTATCTACTACACTTTTATTTAAACTATTATAATCTTTTCAGGGAATAATTGCAAACATGTTTGGAAAATGCTCACAAGTGTAATTTTATTCATAAGTTTGTACAGGATTATTTGGCTTACGATAAACGCACGCAAGGTCTATTTGCTGAAAGGTTGGTTGATTAGATTACGGCAAAGCACTCGAGGGCTATCTGCCTTAAGGTAGGGATGCCTTCGTGGAGGACTTTTTAAGGGAAACTGGCTCGTTTACACGTTACACATGGGGAAAACCACGAAAATTCCCATGCAGCCAGCCCGTTCGCGAGATTCGAACCTCGGACCGAACTACCAATGTTCAGCGACGTTACCGCTCGGCCGCTGGTAGGCCCTATTTGCTGAAAGGAAAGATGTTTTAAATACGTTTAGTACCTTGTCAGTCACCAGTGACTGTGTGCATTTTTCGTTCAAGTTGCGTCAATCATTGCTGACAGTGTAAAATTTAAATAATTACTTTCTTCTATCAAATCTTGTAACAAATTCTACATAGATCATCTGCAAGGATATGGGTGAAATAGGATATCGCGGGCTAAACGGAAAGGAAAACAAAACGATCTTGGGACTTAATGTGTTAAAAGAAATAGACTCGATTTCATGTTATACAGGAGAAAAATTCTCTCTAAGCCAGCTTATTCGCCAAGATATGGAACCAGATCGAACTACCATAGATCGGTGATTTTATTGCTTGGGCGTTGGTAGGCTCGCGTCCGTATAGCAGATTATATGGGTTATTAAATGGTTCACAGAATATTTCTCTCCCATTGTTCTCGGAAAAGATTGGAAAGATACATAATTCATTCTTTCATTGTCTGTAATCTTGCTTTTGTTTAGGCATGGTTTGAAATACATATTTCGTTTAAAATGCATCAATACACTTCACTTACTTTCGTATATCATTAACAGATTGTATGTTTGGTTTCAATTGGAAAACAAAGTATTAGTACTCACTAACTGTAAATATTTTTGGTACTTGTATATTAACTGGTAGCCACGGATACATGACGAGTAGTCTATTAATGATGAAATATATTTTCGATGTTGTAGAGTGATCAAAGTTGGTTTGTTTTGTTTGTTGCCGGCAGGTGAGGATTTGTACACGTTACACATGGGGAAAACCACGAAAACGCCCATGCAGCCAGCCCGTTCGCGGGATTCGAACCTCGGACCGAACTACCAGTGTTCAACAACATTACCGCTCGGCCGCTGGTGGGCCCCGTCATCAAAATTAAATAATAAGACTTTATTTTTGTTTAATCGCACATCCTGTTTCAACTGAAAACAGTGAAATTTTCTCAGTCCCGCGAGTAAAATCCCCGCGAGTAAATGCAATTTTCTCTAATTTTTGTTTCCTGTACTATAATCAAATAAAGAAATTGCTTACTGCATAAAAATAATTTATTTTTATTTCTGTTTAAATAAAAGAACATTTTTCTGACACTGATTAATGAATAAGACAACTTAATAATGTGCATTACAACAGTAATACCATCATTTTTCAGTTCAACTGATCTAATAGTGTAAAATATGTGATTTGTTATTTTGTATTATTTAAATAAATGAAGAGGATGAAATCACGTCAGCAATTTAACAAGCTTGACTTTACTAAATCAGCAAGAACAATCGATTGGGATACTTAAAAGTACCTGATAATTTGCGCCGGATAATCAAATTTACACCTTTGTAATTATTTTGAATTTTTTATATCTGTAACTTCTATAATTTAAAAAATTAAATACGCAGTGTACCAAAACATTTACTAAATTTATGGATAACAAATACATTATTTTGTTAAAAACAAATTATTTTACAAATCAGTTCCATAAGCTAAATATCCACTCATTTAGTGAGTGAAGTAAATCAATTATTACGCAAAATCAGAAAAGTCATTCAAACACTTTTCTTAATTAATATTTCTTTGAAGGTGCTATGGTAATATATAATAGAAGTTTGAAGTCTACTAAAAAACATTATCTTAGAACTAAGTTTAGCCGAGGAGTTCTCATTTAGTTCAAACAAACGACAATTGCACTAAAAGATAATGCAGTTTAAAACTAAACTAAGACTTTATCATTAGCATATTTTCCTTTTTCTCCCTAAATTCTATAGAAGAAGACTAAAACTCGAATGGAAAATCTATCAAAATTACTACGAATATTTATTGCTAAATAAACATAAAACCATTTTTTACCTTAATCAGCTCCTGAGCCGTTAAAAGCCAGATGTTATACCTATCGTACACTCTAAAAGAAAATGTTTCAAAATTTTCTCTCAAATTTTAGTGCCAAGCGTTCAGCGCAAGGATTGCCGGGAAGATCGGCGCAGAAACAAGCCGAGCATTCCCCAAGGGAAGGTCAAACGATTACGAAAACTAAAAAAAAAAAAAAAAAATGAACACGATTAGAATATCTTAATTCGGGAAAGCACATGGCTAAAGGGGGAAGGCCTTGGAAAATACGTTTACTCCAATAACCGATGGATGCTGGCGCGTGCATTACAAAATACGATCATAAAGATTTGTTAACATAACATCATAAGTGACACGTAAGATATAAATTACTAAATGGGCAGGCTTGTAGATTATTAACAAAATCTATTTAGTGTCCAGTTGGAGGAAAGTCCTAAAGGAAGTGGATGATGTTTTTCTTGTGTGATTTGCGTCACTACAAATAGTTTTATTTGAGTTTTTATCCAAATTGGTATTTAAATTGAGTCTAGCCTTGGCAAAGTTGCTCTTCAACATGTGATAATGATCCTATGAGTTATTAGAGAATTTTCCGAGTTTTAAGTTTCAAAATAAATTAAAATTCATTATTATTTGCAAAGAAAGGTAACAAAATGATTAAGGACTTAAGTCCCTCTAATCTTGAAAGATATGAGGTTTGTTTTGGGCGGGCAGATAAGTTTAAATCCATTTTCAAAGCGTTTACTGAATTTCAAAACTTTTAACTGGTGTAAAGAGAAAGCCACGAGAATCTCTCAGCTTTTGAGACTGAGGCCAAAACCACAAAATGCGACCCAAATATGTATTTTATTTATTTATTTAAAAAATAATAAGATGTGTATAATATATGTGTATGCCATTTATACAACAGTACCATTTCTACCTTTACTATTTTAAATTGTTAGACATTAAATTTGCTACATAAAAAAGTACACAACGAACTTGAAATTTGTATGAAAGGTAGAATATACTAGGATATGCAAATGATTAATATCTGACGGTATGAATGCATTACAGGCAAGAGTAAAAGAAAGTAAAAAAGGGTTAAAAAAGTATAAAAAAGGGCAGACCAAAAAAAGTATAAAAAAAATAATTCGAAAAGTATAAAAAAGGGCAGACAGAAACGCCCCTATTTCATTCAAAAATAATCTTTTACTTTTTTTTTTTTTTTTATTTGAGATAATATTAAAGCTCATAAAAGAAGGAATTACAACTCAGTGTACCTCAGAGTTCGAGTGCGGAAAAAAGGCGCCAATAGTGACTACACATTATTGTACCTTTCAATGGTGCCTCGCGTTGAGATCCAGTGACTGTTATTAGAATTTACAATCAATGGGTCAAGAGAGCAAGATAGACGTATGCTCGTGATGTCAATAGGCCCCACTGACCAATGCCCAAGATGCTTAACATATTATCCGAAATGTTGTTAGAAATCGCACAGCCACATCAGATAGCCTTGTCAGGATTTCGTATGTGTTACATAGCACCTTAAGACAATTGAACATCACGCACCAAGTCAATTGTTGCTTCTACTTCTCTTAACGTTGAAAAACAAAAGAATCAGTCCTACGACGACATATTCATTGACGCACATGGATGCATCAATAGCGTGACGTCGTCTTTCCTGATGAATCCCGCTTCTGCATATGGTGATTCATGACGATGATTCATTCTGTGATGTATTCATGTGAGCAGTCACCGAGAGGAACCAACGATCAGAGATTACATTCTTCACTGCCATGCTGCTTCAGTATATAGATTGATGCTGATCGTGCCATTGGACACCCCCTTTTACCCCGTCATTTTTCTCTCAGGCCTCTAGTTCGCATATCCGCTCTTTTCTCAACTTTCGATACATTACTGAGGATTTAATGTCCACGGCTATGCCATCAATTGAAGACCTTAGTCATGTCACCTTGAAACAAGACAATGCCTGACCGTATTTCACTCACACTGTCATAAGTTTAATTAATACACAGAACAGGAGAAGAAATTAAGCAGTACATCAGAACTTCAGTTGTTTTGAAGGTATGGTCCCAGTGAACTAACTGTACAGTTTCATTTCAATTTGGGTGGAGAATTTCAACGCAGAGGACGAAACCTATGGCCCCCACCCTCATTCCTACCACCAAGCCACTCGAAAGGACTAACAATATTTTAAGTTCCCTAAAGCTGCACAGACACTATACGTTTTGAAACCTGCATCCGTCCATAGGATTCGAACTCAAGCTCAACAGTAAAGCAGCAAGCATTGCCAACTACTATACCGATTAGGGCGCTTCTTCAGTACACAGGGCTTTGACTCCTGCCTTGGCCGGTAAGCACAATTGCCAGAATTTTTAATCATATTGTCTTTTCATAGTAATATATTTGTAAAATAAATATGAGACTATTCTTTAATAGTATAGAAACTTTAATGATCAACAGTATAAAATATTGAACAAAAAAAAATTTGAAAAATATTCTTCACCATCTGGTACGCTTTTGGGACTAAATTGATAGATATATTTGCATGATATACGAGTATATTTGCATGATATATTGATAGATATATTTTATTTTATGCAACCACTTCTTGTAACTTTATATTTAATTCAGTAGCGTTCCTAGTTTTATTAATGTGTATTTCAGACTTCAGAGAGACTCAGAGAAAGCACTTGCATATATTGACAAGGCAGGAGAACTTGCCAGCTACGGAACGTCTTCTCCTTTAGGAATTGCATGGCTGGGATACATTTGACAAAGCACAATCATGAATAGCTTGGCAATATTTTATGTTCTTTTAGCCTAACTGAAACATTGCTTCTACAGATTTGCATTTTTGCGAGTCCGTGCTACTGAAAAAGGCGTTATCTTCCTCAAACACATCTGAAAAACGCGTAGTTAAAAAAAAAAAAAAAAAGAAAAGAAACAAATGTCTGAAACTAATAATGGCTGTTTTTTAAGCAAATAACATTGTATATCATACTGTTTGTACAAGGAAATAAATGTTTGAACTCATTTCAAGGTGATGATTTCAACAAAATTGTTAAATTGCTGTGGTTGTGCAACTGCAATGTCGCATCTACCTGAACTCTTTTTGTTGAATATGAATTATTTTATGCTTAGTAACCTTTACTGAAGATTTGTCATTAATTTTTAAAGAAATATATAGATACTGAGCTATTCCTTATTAAAAACGAAGGAATTATTGCCCACAATATTTTTTGCAGATAGCCATAAAAAATTATGTTCTGCAGTTAAAAGTAGAGATAGAAAAAGGCGAAACAAAAGTATTTTTGCATGCGTACGGTTCGTAATAAATTGAATGCACAAATCCGATGAAAAGGGAATAAAATTTATTCTTATTACAAGAAATAAAAACAAAACATTTAAATTTCTTTAGAGATATTCGTACAATATCCCAATATCACACAGAAGTTATCTTTTAAACTACTAAAACGTTCAAAAGAACTTCGTTCAAAACAGAGAAAGCTAATTCGATTTCACCGCGAATTCGCTACAGTAAACAACAACAGTTATCCAAATAACGATAATTACTGAATTGAGATGTTTTCTTCCAGATTTTATAAGCTTTTTAAATATGCGCGAGAAACGTCTCGTATTTTCTCGATTTTTCTGGATAGCGAAAGAGTACAATTACGAGATACCTGTTATTAAAATGTTAGATGCGCGTGCTCTTGTATTTAATATTTTCTGAGTAACTTTCTCTTCAAATAAGTCTCGTGCTGCAATTTTAATAACAATTCTATTAGGAATAGCAAACTAAATAAATACAAAATCCGTGACAGTATGATTACAAATAATCAAGTACTTGCTTATCTGTTAAGCAATAAATACATCTACATGTTCTTCATTTATAGATCACATCTATATGGAGTGATACTAAATTTTATCTGTCGACAGTTATGAATACAAGAAGTCTTCTGAATAAATATAGAAGAAATCTTCTGAATCGATATTTCATAGTTCTCTAATTTTTTTCTTCCACGTCTTACAACGGAAATAATCGAGTTTCATTATCCTTTCATAAAACACGTAAATATACTGTACATTTACATATAAAGCCGACGTATCTACACCATCTACTTTACGTTTTCAGTGCAACTAAACATTCATATGTGAAGATAGTAACACGGTTGAAAAGAAATTGCATCTTAACTTCAAAATACAAAATATTGTCAGAGTAGTAAGTAATTGCGACACTGGAGTAAAGCTTCATGAAGAAAAATATAAAGCAACATTCAAGCATCTACTGAATTCTATTTAACCTTATTAGCTTCATTTATTTGTATGTCATGAAAACTGTGGTTTGAAAGAAAATGTAGCTGGTAAGTGACAAATTCTAGAGTAGTTGCAAAACAGCGAAGAGTTACGACATTGGAATGAAGTTTCGAGAAGAGGTATACACAATTTGCGAGTTTGCTCAGTTTTCTCTAACCTCATTCACCTTTAAATTATTCTGTAAACAGTTCTTCTCGAAGAAAGTGTTGCTTGTTTGACACGTAACAGAGAAGCACGTGGGTAAAAGCCTTCTAGAAGGCCATGGCATTGGAGGAAGTTAATGGTACGCTTGAATGCTCCATGCAGTGTTATTTAGCTTAATAGCATTACGGGTTTATTCAACTTAAAGCTTCAGGTATACAATTAAATGGAAGCAATATGAATTTTATGATATAAACTTTGGATCATGCATGCAAATCATAAAGTGAAATTTCCTTAAATACTCAACTAAATGGCTAATAGGCACAGTTAGTTAGCTTAATCTGTTGTAGAGTTGCCGCCCTTAACTTTCTGAAGCCTGCTGGTACAGCAGTGATTGAAGCCGGCTGGTACCAGGAAAATGACTTACTTTGACGCCGGCTGTGGTACAACTGTCGTACCAGCCATCACCTGCCTATTTTAGAGAATCGCCTATCTGTAGATCTCTGGGTGGTCTATTGTCGCTGCTCAGAATAGCCGCTCGCTACGCATTATTTTCCCTCTTCTTATCAGTTTGGCTACGTTTTGGCAAAAACCGCAGGTTTCGCCTTGCGTCAATATACTTGAAAATCAAATAGAGGCTATCTCTTTCTCAAACGTTAGAGCACTGTCTCGTAATTTTAGTGCTAATTTTTTTAGTACTGACTTTTGCTATGATTAAAACGTCAGCGATTTTGCACGCTGTTTAAGCTTACCTGATTTAATGCTTTTTAATCATAGCAAATAAGAATACATTAATATTTTAGATTTAATGCCCTTCTAGAAAATAGGTAAAACCGCTTGTATCGTTTACTTCCTTTTTATACTTATGAATAATAAGATTTTATTTTTATTTAGATTATTATTTTTTTTTGGGGGGGGTGCATAAAACCCTTAAGAACTGTTAACTCCTTCAAAGTGCTTCTATTATGTAGGCAATTTTGTCTGATTTATCAGGAGATATATGAAACAATTGTATGCATAATATTTTTTGTGATTTTCATTCATTCAATGATTTCATTCAATGATTGATTTCAATGATTTTCATTGATTGTAAATTAAATAAAATCAATTTATCTTTAGACCCTCTTTTAGGATGAGATCTGCCAAAAAGTGTTTAAATATCAGTAAAGCTCACGTTACTTCTAAACTGAATCAAAACATCAGTTACATTGTATAAAATTTCGGCCAGTTTTATTTGCTGAAATTCTTATACTCCTCAAGAGATAAAGGGGATTCAGACAAGTTAATTAAAAAAATATCTTTAAAAAAGGTTGTTATTTTGTCTGTAATAAGGTGTATGTCAACTTACTATTAAATGTATGAGAATTAGGATTGGATTACGGAAAAGCATGCGAAAGCTATCTGCTTAAGGGGATGGATGCTTTCGTGTAAACCTTTTTAAGAGAAAATTGCTCGCTTTGAAACCTAAATGCTCCACATGTAATCAACTCTTTCTTCCGGTTTGATTGGATTAATTTTGTTCGCTTACTGAATTACATCAAAGCACACAACAATTACGTGTATAAGGGGAGAGATGCCTTCGCGGAGGACTTTCTAAGGGAAGCTGGCTTGTATTTACGTTACACAAAAATCATGAATCCAACCCTTCAGCCGGAATTCAAACTCGAGCGAGCTACAAGTGTTCAGCCACCTTTACCGCTCTACTGAAGGGCCCGTAAAAAAAAAAAAAAAAAAAAAAAAAAAAAAAAAAAAAATTGATAAAGAAAAAGTATTGAAATAACCGGTTTAATTTACTAACCTATATTTCTCAATCGACAGTACATAAATTAGGCATATGAGAGGATTATTTGTGAATTTGGTGTCATTACCATAAGCTATATTGCACTATTATCCACTATTTCATATTACAAAGGAATAATTGCATTTCAAATTTATTTCTCATGAATTAATTTTGCTCCGTTCATGATTTTTTATTTTTTCCAAAGAGAAAATTTCACATTTTAAATAAAATTACATGAGAAGATACTTTATGCAAAATTTTGCGTAAGCAGTTTTCTTAATTTTGCTTTGAAAATATTCCAGGGTAATCGTTTTCATTACTGGAGGAAATATGAAAAACAGATTTACTACATTGTGTCAACACCCAGTATGTCCTTATTCTTTTGAAAACGTGAAAGATTACTCTTTCTAAAATAAATTAGAAAATATATTATGTGCAAATGGAATATTCGTTACAAAATGAAATAGACTTCAACCTTTGGATATAACGATGGTTTTAGACGAAATTTCTACCTATGAAAAGAAATTGACGTATAATTAATTCTTCATGAACATTTAAAACTCTTCTGAAAAATACTTTTGATGATTGCATGTATAGGTCACAGATTTTTTTCTCAGCTAACATAAACAAAAGCCAATTTTTCAAATAAAAATTCTCGTTAAAGCTCTACCTCCTTTGCCTGATAGTCCAATGTAATATTTGTTAAAGTTAAATGATGAAACGCAACCAATGTATCTCGGATTTTCTTTTTTATATTATATTAACAAAATTATCGAAAAAAGCAGATTTAAAGCTCCGTTATTGTTATGCAAAGCTTTATCATTGCTGTAAATTCATCTCAAAATCTAATTGTATTGAATCTCATTCTAATCATCTAATGGTAAAAATATTATTATTATTATTTCATTAAATTAGTCATTACCATTATTTTGTTAATGAAAATATGTTATTAAAAATCGCATTTCAACCTGCAGACTTACAAAGCTAGTTCGTATTTATTATATTTTGTAAAATTTTGTTCTCGTTTTCTAATTTCTAATACAAAAATACGCGAATATAAATGAAGTGTGAAAACAAAGTTATAAAATTCCCAAAGTATTGCCGAGATTGTGAAATATAAACATTACATACATTTTGTTCTAAATAAGTACTAATTTATTTAGAACTTCATTTAAATGAAAGCAAAATAATCATCGAAAAAATCGCAAATCTAGCAACCCATCTACTATGGAACAACGTCGTTGGCGTGGCAAATGCGGTCAAGAGCAGGAGACTGACGTTAATTACGGAAGGGGAAAGTAAACGGCTGTGTCAGGGATCATAAGGGGAGATATATTTTTTTTAAAAAGTGTTTTTTGGCTAGTTTATACATTCAAAGGAAAATACAAGTTACTCACTGAACTTCGCACATTAATCTGAATAACCTTTAAACCCGATGAACAGTACATTTGTGTGACAAGGCGAGCTTTCTGACTGTACAATCTGTTTTACATTTAGCGAGCTTGTGCCGAATAAGTTTATTCGCTATTTTATGTAATTTCTGCAATATTTTGTAATTCTTTTATTTTTTTCATTTAAATTTTATTTTTTTAAAGATAATTTCTTTTTATTCACAAATATTTATATTTTCTATTTTTCTAATAAGTGAAACATTTAATTAAATTCTGATATTTTGTTTTCATAAGATAAAGTACGAAACCTTTGTTAAAATTTTCATAGCTCACTGTAGTTCAGTGACCGTATTTTAATGTGCCATTTTATTCGCGAGTCCATTCATCCGATTTGAAACTTGGAAATGAATTAACAAATCGATCTGTCCATTCAATTGGTCCTATCGACTTGAATACAGTGAGCCTGAGTAAACGGGAAGTATCTTTCGTAAATATAAAAACCATTATAAGCGCATTTCTAAATAATAATTTTAAAATATAATTTTCACAGCTGTTTGACGCTGCTTTCATTTCTTAATTATAAATATAAATATATGTACTGAAAATTACGAAGAGAATAACACATACGTATCTGTTATTACGAGAATGAGTATTGCTAATGTATGCGATAGGGCTTGAAAACTAATTTTGATTCACCTTTCTTTTCTTTATGAATGACGAATATCTGTTTGCCATACACGTGATCAAATAGGGAATAAGTGTTTAATCCGTAAGATTATAAGTATTGATTAACATTTCATATAACTACTTTTAATTGAGGCTTTCTAAGAGCAATCCCCTTAATTCTGACTCGCAGCTTTTAATTTTAAGACTAGGATATGAGCATAGAATCTACCTTTAAACAATGGGATTTTTTTTTTAAACACTGTGGCATGACAGTGCCTAGTAATAATAGTTTTAGCGTCACTAAGAATCATTTTCTGGATTCTCATATTGATTTTTTTCCAAAAGATATTAAAAGCTGCAATTGACGAGTATGAGCAATGCATAATACATACATATATAACGTAAGCATACCATAAAGAAAAATGAACCCCAACAAAAGCTGATCGACTGCTATTAAACTCTAAAGAGGGGTTTATCAGAGGGAAAATGGCAATTAAAATCAATTAAAATTCCATTTAATTGATTTTAATTATTTATTTACTGTATCGATTTATTATTAATTCTAATGGATTGGAATATTTGAATATGAATTAGCTGAATATTTAAGAAAAATATTATGACTGCGAGAATAGGAAAAAAAAAAAACATTTTTTGAATATTTACTTTCTTATAGAATGCAGATAAATTCATTTTTACTCAATGAAAATCCAAATTTAGTAGCTAATTAATCTGTCCTGTATCGAGCACTTTAGTTCAGTGATCCGTATTAATGTGCGCTTTTTTTTAAAAAAATTTAAATGTTTCAAGAATAATTAGAAAAGGGCATAACTCTCTTCTTACCCTTAAATTCTTCAATAAAAAAACTGCATTTTCAGCTATAACCAAGTGAAATAATTTTCTAAATATAATTCAAAGCATGAAAAATAAGGTACATAAACAGCTTGGAAATGGAACTAGCATTGAGATTCTCTTTAAGAAATATGGTGAAGCTTAGCAGAAAGTCTACGAAGTGAAGTAATTCCGTAGAATATTTTCTCTTTATGATTAAATTGCACTCAATTATACTTTATAAACGACATGTAAATACTATTTAATGTATATGTGTGGATGTGTGTGTGTGTAGCTCACTAGCGGCTGAGCTGTAAAACCTGGCAGGTCGATCAGGGGTTCGAATCCGGATCGACGGGGATGGCTGTATTGGCGTTTCCGAGGTTTTCCCCACGTGTAACGTGCATAAGAGTCAGTTTTGCTTAGAAAGTTCTCCACGAGGCACCCTTACCCTTAGGCAAATAACAGTCGAATGCTTTGCTATAATCAAAGAAACCAGACCAAACAATAGATATAAGTAGCTTAAAAACTGCTATATTTTACGTATACTTATCAAGTAATATTTCAATATATATAATGATTAAAAGAAAGGAAAAGTAGGATCCTAACTGATTGTATATAATGTAATCCCTATGAAGGCCCTAACAATTCTTTCTCACTTAAAGTCGTAACCCAAAAAGAGAACAAGTAAAATTAAACTTCAGATACGTATACAATACTGAATCTAATACAAAAAATACAAAATATAAAAATAAATTATATATGTACGAAACCTAACTAACCATTTATATTGATATTACGTAAATATACGTATGGTAATGAACATTGTATAATAAAGATATTTTATACCTTGTTCTATATTTGGTTCCATTTATATATACCTATACATAGTTATATAAAATTTAAGGATTCCATTTAAGGATTATAGTAGTAGTTAATACTACTACATATAAAACACAAAAGTGCATCAATAATGTATCTTTCTGTATTATTTAACTTCCTTCTTAAGAATTTCTGCATTATAGTTTGCGTTATTTTATTCTAAGTCTCAAATAAAAACAACTATTGTTTATATGTTATTAGAAAATTAACCAAAAAGCAGCGACCACAATGTAATTGAGAAACGGTTGTAGGAAAAAATGTCACCTGGAAAAAAGGGAAACGGAAAGAATATCCCCGGAAAATAAGGAACGGAAAAAATGTCACCCTTCGTTTGAAATGGGAAATATAAGACATGTTTAGAAAGATCGCCAATCTGGGTGATAAAAGTTTTATCTCAACAACCGTAACTTCGGATGACCGGAAACATGTGCGAGTAGAAGCAAGAAGATGTGTTGGCTGCTTGTTTCTTCCATGGAGCCTACCTCCATAGTTTCTTCGCTAAGGTTAAAAATAGAGGGTTGTTTAGAGAGGGAAGCTTTCGCGATGGACGCCAGGGGGGAAAGGCGGGTTGTCCAGCGTCGGTCATTGTCAGGTCTTTAGTAATTACTCTCCTCGCACTGCATGTAGTTATAGCCTTAAGCTGCGGTTTAGTGAAACATTTATTGACGCACAACAGAAAACTAATTCATCCTGAGCTTTGGTATAAGAAACAGTTGTAGATGCAATTTCAAGTTACGGTTTGCGATAAGAATAGGACTAAATTTTTTACCTAATTAATTTTCGCATAATTTTTTTTTTCTCATTTGATTTTAATTAAAAGTAACGCATCTGCACAAGAAACATTTGTTTAAATTTGCACTTAAGTTTGAAAACAAGAATACCACAGTTATTAAAATTAAGAGGTTTATTTCAAAATTATTAGTCCAAAATTATTAGTCTCTGAGGGACTAATGTTTTCATTTTGCGTCGAATCACTCTGAATGTCCGTTTCACTTTTCAAACTGTTGCCACCAAATATTGTGATAAAACAACGGTACCTACAGCCATCGAGTTTCGAATGACGTAATCCTACTGCGAATATGGGCAACTGGAAGCCCAAATTTGAAATTTGGAATTCGTTTTATTATCTATTTTATATTTTGTAACGAATTTTTGATTAACAAACTCAAGAATTTCAAAGCGAGCCATGGCAATGTTGTACAGAAAAAACATTTTTATCTCCAGCGCGTGAGACTGTGAATCGGAAATTCTAAAAATGTGCTCAATTAAAAATTATTTTGCGATACTGCTCTTGAACTGAATTTTATGGTTTAAGTGCGAAGAATATGATATTTAATAAATAAAGGTAACACACAGAATGTTAAAAAAAAGGCCCCTTTGGACGTAATTTAAAATCTGAAACCTTTCAGATTTTTTATTTTACTAAAATTTTAAAATCTAATTAAAATGGATCCCATAACCACGCGATCTGGATTTAAACATTTAATATGCAAGGCCCTCTTATGGCGACCTCTTCCAAAATAATTTCTCAGAGTAGAAATTAACACTTGTACCGAGCATTATCTCTTTAAGATGACCACTTCCACCAAAGACCAAAATAATTAGAAACGTAGATGATCGTATTAGAGAGGATTTAATGCATTTTACAATGCACCAATGCGTAACCTACTCAGAGCCGGACCATCTAGTAGCCCATAAACGATTGGCGACCATCTCCTTAAGAGGATCACTTCCAAAAGTTACCGGCATTTCTATAGGTATAAACAAACACTTGCACTGAATATCATCTTTCTAGGGTGGTGATCTTCACAGATATCAAAAATCCACTAGAAACATGGATGGATTAGGATTATTCAATTATGGCAAAGCGCACGAGGGCTATCTACCTAAAGGGAGGGATGCCTTCGTGGAGAACTTTCTAAGGGAAACTGGCTCGTATACATATTACACATGGGGAAAACCACGAAAGTGCCCATGCAGCCAGCCCGTTCGCGGGATTGGAATCTCGGACCGAACGACCAGTGTTCAGCGTCTTTACCGCTCGGCCGCTGATAGGCTGAAATCTGATGGATGGCTGATGGATATCTTAGAAAGGATTTTTACTTATAGTAGTTATATTAATTACAATTACGTGTAGAGCTTATGGAAACTTAAAAGCGGCCGAGCGGTTAAGTTGTTGAATACCCTGGTTGTTATATCTGGGTACGATTCCTAGCAAAGCAGCTTTTCGTGGTTTTCCCCCTATATAACGTGGTTACGAGCTAGTTTTCCTTAGGAAGCCCTCCACGAAGGTAACCATTCTCTTAGGCAGATACCTTTCGTGCGCTTTGTTATAGTCAAGTAAACCAAACCAAATTAAAGAAGCTTATTTATTCTACTCTCCAAATTGAGATCCAAATAAGTCATACGTGGGAGCTTTTCGTATTCATAACGTAAAACGTATCAAAATTGGAAAATTAAATAAATTTAATTATTTAACTTTGTTATCTAGAATTCCAGTTTTTAATTTATCTCTTGTTTCCAAAAATCTGAGCATGAATAAATGTGTAATAAAGCATAGGCAGATAACTTTGAAATTCAGAGAATAACTTAAATGACCTTTGACCACTAGCAGCCGAGAGGTAAAAATAGTTGAATATTGGTAGTTCGACTGGCACGCCACGATAATTTCCTGGTAAGCAGCACATCCACCATGGCGTTCAAACCATGGCGGATGTGCTACTTACCAGGAAATTTTCGTTTTTTTCTCCATGTGTAACATAAATACGAGGCAGTTTCTATCAGACGTATGAAATAATTTTTGTCAACTACTCGCTATAAACAGTCCTCCGTGAAGGCATCCATATTCACTTCGGCAGATAATCTTATGGTACTTTGCCATAACCTAAATAATCTGATTTGATGATTATGCTAATTTTTTCTCATACTGAATCCTGTGATGCTTTAATTAATGTTTTATTTATCATAAACTGTGTTAACTGCTTAAATTAACCAAATCAGGATTTTTTTCTGTTAGATTTCCTTTTTGAAATTTTTCACATCATTTTAGAAGCCTAAATATGTCAGATCGTTTTAGTAAGACGTATTATTTGTAACTGTTTTTCATATAAGTACAGAGAATCTCATGACGGCGAACTCTAAAAGTGTTTCCTACAACATAAATAAACAGGCTTTTATACATTTGCCTCTCTAATGCAACCATCTATAGAAGTGGCCTAAAAATCGCTTGAAGCCACCGTTAGTATTCGCATTAGAAAAGTCTCATTATATTTGCATTTTTGTGGCATTTAATAATTTCAGTTACATGTCTGCCTTATAAACTATAATATTGATTTTTTAAGGTCGTGTAACAACTTTCAATATAAATTAGAATAGTAATAATCTTTTACATTCCATTCGGATTATTGTATTCGTATGAAAGCCTTGAATCAATTGTTGATCATTATTTTGTACGTATGTTATTGCAAAAATTTAAAAATTCTTAATTATGATATTTTCCAATATTCGGGCTTTAAATGCCCAAGTTATTTAATTTTATGCCAAGATTTAAACTTTGTGCATTTACAATAAGAAGGTCTTAATTCTGGAACTTTTTAACATTTGAAGCTGGTTAAAACTGGTTGAAATGTGTTGCAGTCGCAGTTCGTATGCAAAACCATTCTCGCACTGATTTGTTTTATGCTTAATTTATAGCAATTTCCCTAAGTAACCAAATTTTAGATTTATATCATTTTTTTTTAAATTGTGAAAATAAACAAAAAGAAAGGAGAAAATTTTTCTTTCTTACATTATAATTATTTTCAGTTCATCTTTTATGATAATTAGTGTATTTTTCAATTTTCCTCAACTGTCAAATCTTGTTGTATTTCTAAATATCTTTAGATTATTTACAGTCCCTGCAATTTTAGAGGTTTTATGTTAAACTCTAAAATAGTTATTAGAAGAATTATTAGAAGCATTTGATGTAATTAATGACGTACGTCGCCCATAGATTCGCAAATTTTGAATTTTCAATATTGTTGCAAGCACTTGAGCAGAAAATTCGTCTTTTCTAGCAAATTGCAAATTTTAAAATTCAAAAAATTCAACTCCATCAATCCAATTTTCAGACTCAATTAAAGGCACTGAAGTTATTTAACATTTAAGAACTCTCGGTGATTTAGAACTCCCCGGGATTGGTACTCAAGAAATGATTTCAAAAATGCTCTTCTACATCTATTAATAATTGTTCTATCCCTTGAATAGCTAGTATCTACTGCATTTTCTCCTCATTTCTTCTTTGGTGGTTATTTGAATCATGGCAAAGCACGGGAACTTGCCTTCATGGAGGACTTAACGAAGTATGAGAATGGGAAACTTGATTGTATTTACCTTACACAGGAAGAAATAACTAAATCATCTTGCAACCAGCTTGTTTGCTGGGATTTGAGCCCCTGTCGAACTGTCAGTGTTAAGCGACCGCCAGAGTCGTAGCTAGGGTTTTCAGCGCCCAGGGACAACTGAACATTAATTCTACAATGTCGTAATATCAGTTTGGCTCCCCTTGGATTCTGCGCCCGGGGACAGATGCCCCCTTCTAGCTACGGCCCTGGCGACCGCTGGAGCGCTGATGAGCTGCATTATGTATTCTGCTTAAGAATATAGAACACAAATGACTGTCAATTTTATTATATCATCAGTGTTTGGTAACTTTCCCTATGAAAATAAAATTGTTAGAAATATGAGTGAAAAGACATGTAAATATTTGGAATTTGGATTCAATTTAATCCCCTTCATGTAACATATAATGCAGTTTACGTAATAGCATTTAAAATTTTTGAATATATTAACACAAAAGGATACGGCAATGCTGTTACGGCATTCGACAAAATATGTCTCGTTTACGTATATATATATACGTATATATTCTTTGCAGAAGGAAGAAAATTATAGCCAATGCAGAAAATTTCTAAATTCAATTTCGCCAGATAAATTTCACATAAAATGAAAAAACAATTTTCAGTACATATAAATAATTAATTGAATGAATGTAAATTTTTACTGCGGAATACATAAACTTATTTTCAGCTCAATGTAAAACTGTTCCCACGCAAAATTTATATTATAAGAAAAAGTTAAATGTCTGTTATGTCGAATATTTCTTCACTTAGATTGCAGAGACATTCGATATTTTATGGAAGCAGGAGACTTGAAAAATGAGCAACCCCCTCTCCGGGAATCGAACTGCGGATCTCTGGAATACGCGCCCAGCGTGCAGACCACTACACCACGAAAGCACGTCAAGAAGGCTCAAGTCTAAAATTTATGCATATTTAGTATTAATTCTATATTTTGCATATTAACATTTTAAAAATACCTGACTAAATTACTCCTGGACGGTTGTGTATAAACCTATGGTTTGTTTGATCAAGTGCGACTCATTTGTAAAGTATTGAATGGTGTACTCGCTTGCAAAACCTTGTGAATTTTGTTTTTCTTGAAAAATCGGCAATACTAAGTATGATTGCTAAATATTACATTCTTTTTAAGGGAACGTTATAGTATAATAATAAGAATATTTTCTCCTGGGATATACTTTTATCAATGATATGTTACTGTAGAGCAGTTTTGCTAAATTCCTATAAATCAGTTCTAATTATTCTAAGCTGATTTACTAAGACTTGGAATGATGCTCAAGGCCGGCGCTAGACGTTTTGCCGCACGGTGCCTGCTTTACAACTTCAAAATTCTGCCGCCCAGCTCTTTCCAAAGTTCTAAAAATTTTGCGTTCTCTCAATTCTGCCGGCCGGTGCGGCCGCACCGATTGCATATGCTCTGGCACCGGCCCTGATGATACTAGGAATGACTAGTAACGATAATTCAGATAATACTTATTATCTGAATTGTCATTTCCTCCTAAACATGATGCTTATTAAAAATTACAGATGTTTTAATTAATAACAACCTTAAAAACTGGTTGTTAGTAGCTTTAATTTTGACTCCATACACTTCAACAATTAAAAAAGCCAAAAGATAGGAAGTTTCCTTGTGAGCTCTTTTTGAGGCCTTTTCTAATACTGCTAAAATTCTGCATGATATTTGTTTTAGAACTGCTAACAAACTGCTAACAAAATTTTAAATACAAAAGTAATACTGCAATTTTAAGTCTGAAAAGTAATTAATTCAGACTTGAAAGCTCTTGAAACATAGAACTTGAGCTCAAAACAATAAGAATAGAATTTTGCATCCATTTTTTTTAATTATACGATTGTTGCTTCATTGATAACAATGTTATAAATACTTCATTTAGAATTACACTACAATTGCTGCATTAGAATCCATATTTCTTACTAATTATTTAAACATGAAAAATGAGAACTATAATATTTATATATACTTTTTAATCTCCAAAGTCATAATAAAGTTTTCTCATAAATAGGAAATTGACTGTTTTCAACAGTTTTCACCTCTTCGTCAAGATGCATTTCTTTTACGGTCCTAATTAAAAATTACAGAACAGGAGAACATAATCTTCTATCTCACGAAATTTGCTAAAACAAATTCTTTCGCATTAATTTTGAATTTTATTTAACTCTAATTTATTCAATATTTCGAGTTCTGGATAATCAAATTAGCGGTATCATTCTAAAGCTGCAAAATGTAATTAAGAAGCTCAGCTTCGTTTTTAATGATTCATTTTACCACGCCACTGGGGAAAAAAAAAATATCTGAGTTTTCAGATTTTCAATTACGTCCAAAGGGCGTTTTTTTAACATTTTGTGTGTTACCTTTACTTATTAAATATCATGTTCTTTGCACTTAAACCATAAAATTCAATTCAATAGCAATGCCGCAGCATATCTTTAGAATTTCCCATACACACTTCCGCGCGCTGGAGACAAAAAAGTTATTTCCCAGCCGTAGAGTGTTGCCATTGCTCCCTTTTAAATCGCTGAGTTTGTTACTCAAAAATTCGTTAAAGTTTTGCAAAATATAAAATCGATAATAAATCAAATTCCAAATTTCAAATTTGGTCTTCCACATGCCCATATTCGTAGGAGGATTACGTCATTCAAAATTCGATGGCTCTATGTACCGTTGTTTTATCACAATGCGAGAAACATACATTATGCATATCACAATACATACATTTATGCAGATTTTTCATTATTTAAAGGAAAATCTGAAAGCTTTCGTATTTCATATTGCGCCCAAAAGGATTTTTTTTAACGTTTTGTGTGGTACCTTTATTTATTAAATATAATGTTCTTCGCACTTTACCATAAAATTCAATTCCACAGCAATATCACAAAATATTTAAAAAGCGCAAAATTTAAGAATTTCCAATACACAGTTTCGGGCGCTGGAGATACATTTCTTTTTTCGTACAGTGTTCCCGTTGCACGCTTTTAAATCGATGAGTTTGTTAATTAAAAAATTCGTTAATGTGTTGCAAAATTGGGAATAGCTAATAAAACAAATTCCAAATTCGGAATTTCAAGTGCTCATGTTTGGTTGGAGCACTGCGTTATTCAAAATTGGATGGCTCTAGGTACTGTTGTTTTTTGAAAATGCGGAAACATTCATGCATTCATGCAGAATCTTCATTATTTAGTTTCTTTAAATATAATGCATGGCAATAATATTTTGTAGCAACAGTTTGAAAAGTGAATCAACGCAGAAAGTGAAACCACGCAAAATGTCGTTTTGAGACTAATAGCCCTTTGGGCTTAAAAAAAAATAAATAAATAAATGTTAGATTAGCAAGTTAAAAGTCAGAAATAGCAACATTTAACCGATAAGAAAGTCAGAACTCTTTACGACCTCGCTCGAAAAATGCAATTTTGAATAAAATGATAATTTTGCTTCTTTATTAAATTATTCTTATAACAGGGCTTGCATGAATGGATTATATTCTACTATAAGAAATTTTTTCATACCAATAAATTGCCACAGTTAGAGACAGAAAGTACAGTAAACCCTTTCTAAGATGACCACAGGTTCATAAGATTTTGGGCTTTTGCGAATTAGAGAAATAGCTCTCAGCACCGATGTCCAAGTTCTCAGAAATACTGATCATCATAGGAAGATAATCACCAGAAGAATGTTCACTGTTCACATTCGGAAGTGCATTATTCTATAAATGAAAGTACATTAAGCCGATTCGATTGCGTCTATGGCCGTTTATTTATATATAGGAAAAATTTTAATATAAAATAAATATAGTGTAAAATATATGTTAGCGTTAAAGCGTATAATTAAGTTATTTGTTATTTCCTCGAATAAGTAAATATTTGGCGGGGGGGGGGGAACTAGCCAAGCCGGTTTAGCTAATTATTTTAAAATAACTATATTAATTAGTATAGAATATAATATTCTATAAACTAACCAATGATAAATGCCGTTCAGAGGGTGTAGTGGTTAGGGGAGCCAACTTCTATACCTAACGGCTTGGGTTCGAATCCAGGGGAATGCATAGTTCTAATGGTCCGTCCCTTTATAGAAGGCAAAGGTGGCCCACCTATTAGGTGACTGCATAATAAAGTGACAACTGCTTCTGGTCAAGTCGAAGTCGGCTGAGGGACCATCATTCATATTATATATATATATATATAAAGAACTTAATAACAAACAAAAAAAAAAAAAAAAAAATCTCAAAAGTTTCAGGTTTTAAACTACGTCCAAAGAGGGCGTTTTTTTTTTAACGTTTCGTGTGCAACCTTTATTTATTAAATATCATATTCTTTGCACTTAAACCATAAAATTCATTTAAATAGCAATGTCGCAAAAGAATTTTAAAAAAGCATATCTTTAGAAGAATTTCCGATACACAGTTCCGCGCGCTGGAGATAATTTTTTTTTTTTTTTTCGTATAGTGTTGCCATTCCTCGCTTTTAAATCGTTGAGTTTGTTAATCAAAAATTCGTTAAAGTTTTACAAAATATGAAATAGATAATAAAACGAATTTCAAATTTGGGCTTCCAGATGCCCATATTCGCAGGAGGATTACGTCATTCAAAATTCGATGGCTCTATGTACCGTTGTTTTATCACAATGCGAGAAATATGCATATATTTATGCACATTTTTCATTATTTAATTTCTTCGAATATAATGCAGGACTCTAACATTTGGTGGCAACAGTTTGAAAAGTGATTCGCCGTTTATAGTGATTCAACGCAAAATCGCAAAACGAAAAGAATGGTCCTCCAGGATCAAAGTCTCTTACACCTAATGATAAACCGTTAAAGTGGCGAAAAAAAATGACACTATAAAATATCTGTCGTTTTATAAATTAACTGATGATAAACCGTTAGTGTTTAGAAAATTATATTTCATATTACGGATAGATTAAATAATAACGGAATGCATAATATAATATTATTGCTAGATTCGTTAAACCGTAATAAGAAATAACAAACAATACTACGCCAATAGTTCTGTTTAGCAGCTTTCGTGTGCCGTCTTTACTGACAATTCGTCATTTATCAACACTTTAATGTGTTGATAAATGACGAATTGTCAAACAATTGTCAAACTTAATGTGAACAAGCTGTTAGCTTCCAGTTAGGGATGGATGAAATTTAGTTTAAAGACCGGCAATCATTATTTAACAGAGGAGAAACATTTGCTCCCCGTGAATTCTTTCCTTCCGGGTGAGGTGGGTCGGTTTCTTTAAGGAAACGGGTGAAGCAAACCCATGAACCCATGGAGGTAGGAAGTAAGTAGTTCCTACCTCCATGCATGAACCACGGGGGAGAACATACGATTTTCCCGCAGGCAAGTTGGAAAAACCTGCTATCGAAATGAACTTGCTCAGCTGCAGCCAGCTCAACGTCTTACCCTTAAAACCTCCCTCAAGAGAGCCCGCTATAACCCTGCCCGTTTGGCAGGTTTCCCCATCTCCAATCGGCGACATTATTTGGCGAGATTTTAGAGTTCCTTTTTTTCCGTTCCTTATTTTCCGAGTGACATTTTTTCCGTTCCTTATTTTCCAGGGACATTCTTTCCGTTTCCCTTTTTTCCGGGTGACATTTTTTCCGCACACCTTGAGAAACAGTCCTTAGCCGTGAAAAGGTTGAAAGCCATTCAGTTATGACTATTATCTCACATACTGAGCTACTTCGCATACATGGAACATAGCATTCGAAATGAAAAACTCAATATTTACTACAAATTCATTCGTGTAACAAATATCTGTCTTTCTACACCTATGGCTTTAAAAAAAGATGTTATTTATCTTACAGTTTATCATTAAGTAATACATTTTCATTGTACAAAATTGCATTCATTCGAAGAATTCAATTTGTATTTTCCTCTGTATAAAACTGAATGTAGAGAAGTTAGATGTTTAAACGACCCCCAAGACCCCGAGCAAGATTACTCCCTACTTTTCAGCCCCCCTCTGAAAAAAGGGGTTCTAAATTTACGACCTGACCGCATATAAGGGTATTTCCGTCCGACAAACATGTAAATTTTACTGCATCCATCATGGAGGGACTAACGACTTTTCTCATTAGGAAAATGTCAAAGAGGGAGCAAAACTGCTTCGAATCTCGCCGGTCTGAAGGCTAATCATGAAAATTTCGACTCGGTTTTAGAAGGTTAACAGCTAACTCAAAACGGAGAAACAAGTAAAATTAAAAATCAAATAATTAATAAAAATAAATGTGAGCAATTCCTTTGATTTTTTGAAAAATTACAACTGAAAATTAGAATACAAACTTAAAGCTTAATTAGTCATATGTAACTGACACAAAGATGAGGCTGATTCTCCTCTGGTGGAATATCAAGGCATTTTTTACACAATAGAGCTCCATTTCAAATCGAACACCTGGTCAGGATACGCTACAGATAAACCTTTGAATCACTTACGAACAGCATAATTACTTTCATTGATCCATATAAAGGGTTAGCATTGCTATAAGGAGCAAAGTTAACTCGAGTCTGCCTAGTATCATTGGGCCCGGTCTCGGACCATAAAGAAGGCTTGGACGCTCTGAAGTGTAAATTACTTGCGACATGGGGCACTTAAATACATTTCGATCCGAAAGACTGAGAAAGAAATGTGGGAGACCTTTGCATACATTCCCTAGGGGATTAGGATCACCTCTGGGGAATGAAGCGTTTAACTGTGTTAAGATGGCCATGTGCTAGCCAGATCTGGATGCCCCTTCCTCCTAGTGTACTGTTAGACCTAAAAATAACGGTCATGACATCAGCTGAATTCAGGTAGTTCGAACTGATATATTAGCATTCAATTATTAGATTGTGGTTGAATTTTTTTAATGTTTGAGCTTCATCAATATACCAGTGTACTGTTCTCGAGCAAATTTCAACAAGAATCGTCTACATTACACTCATTTGGCTTATAATGCATAAACCTAAATTTTAATGCCATGCAATAGTACAAATATTAATAAAAATCTTGCACTTAACTCTTACTGTCATTTTATGCAGATCTTCCTCTTTAAATAAACCAGTAAAGCATTTCAACAAATAGAAGTAAAAATTTTACTTTTATTGTATTTTTATGCAAATCTGGCTCATTAAGTAAATCAGTAAAATATTTTAGGAATTATTTCGGGCAATTTTTGTCCTGCAAAATTTTAGTAGTTTTTTACAAAGTTCCAAATCTGTCAACGTTTTGAAACTAAGAAATGCTTTTATCAGGAAAAACAAATGTCTTTATCTTTATGATTTTAATGAGAATTAATAATAATACTCGGCATACTAACAGATAAGAAATTAAGTAAAGTCATCATATATAGTTTAATTATTACTGGATGATATTTCTTCATCTTCAAGACGGTCAGCAGAAAAGCTTTGCTGTGATTTTTTTTTTTTTTTTTTTTTTTTTTTTTGTTGAAATGGAATCCTCGTGGTTTGTTTTGTCTCTTCATCCACAATATGCGAGGGCTACAATATGTTCTGAGACACACTTTTTCAAAGTATATCAAAGCAGAATTGCATATTGTTCTATTATTAAAAAGAGCATTTACTCTCACAGGCATGTCGTTCTGTGAACGTGCGAAATAAATAATGAAATCATAGTATTTGAGGGCCCACCAGCGGCCGAGCGGTAAAGTCGCTGAACACTGGTAGTTCGGTCCGAGGTTCGAATCCCGCGAACGGTCTGGCTGCATGGGCGTTTTCGTGGTTTTCCCCATGTGTAACGTGCATACGGGCCAGTTTCCCTTAGAAAGTCCTCCACGAAGGCATCCCTCATCTTAGGCAGATAGCCCTCGAGGCTTTGCCATAATCACACACACACATAGTATTTGAGTAGCTCAATTTCTAAAACAACTGACATATTGTAGGTGCCAAAACTGATTCTTTTCAAAATAAAATCATTGTATACTTCACAAAAATTTCCGACATATACTTATGCTTCATATTTTTATGTTTGCATTAATAAATTTGTTTCTTTCACATTTCAAGGAAATGTATAGATTTATACACCAAAAGAGTACTAATGAGATTATGGTCCTGCATTTAAAACGCAAATGACACATAAGCAGGTTAATAACAATCATGGACTTTAAGAATAGTTTACATGTTACAGAAAGCTTAAAATACTTGCTAAGAAGTGTATGATAATTTATCACTGTATTTATATGTACTTTTGTCCAAAATTAATTTAGCAAAAAATGTCAAAATTTCATCAAGTAATACATAAATTATATTCATGAAATTTACATATTTTATACCTAGTAAACATACAAAACAATAAACAAGGCTATTTAGACACAATAATGTGTAATGCGAACTATTTTATGAAATCCAAAAATGAGCTAAAATCAGTTTGAGAAGCATTAGCACAAGCTAAATCTTCTGAATGCCTTAACATGCATGTTTCTTTATAAACCAACTTAAGCGCTTTTTAAGCAAGCACTCTAATACATGAAATGAAGGCTGAAAATGCTCCTGAAATGCTTTATTTCTAACAGTTTACAACTTCCTTACTTTAACATTTTTAAAATATTGATAGTGTTTCTGACAATTTAATTTTGTTACACTATGTTAAGTACGAAAATGGTGGTTTTTAATGAACACGCAGAAGGCGTGAAATCAGTATAATTCTTAAACCCCTTATTAATATCTTACAAGCTATAAATAAATTTCCTTCCAGATTTATTTTATTAAAATATTAATTTACTTAGATAGGACGATAATGATTTGACTTGCATGAGTGATAATGTTGCGTGATCGCAGAACGTTCTGCTTCTTGCATTTTCTCAAAAAAAAAAAAAAAAAGGGAGCAAACAATACATACTGAAAGTTGTGAAAATACATGCAACAGTTCCATGGAGATAAAATCAATCACCTCTCTTACCCAGACAATGACACTTCCAGTCTGACAGTTACCTTAAAAATGAGCTTAATGATTTTCGATTCATCGACAGCGGTTTCTTCGAAATTAGAAGAACTTAATGTATGTTTCAACAATGTTATTACGTTGACATTTATCAACAGCGCTCTAAGCGTTAAAAGCTTAAGTTTTTGTGGTATAGCGTCTTATAGCAAACGGGTTATTTTGAAGGCTACTGTCTGCTTTAGCCAATAATTTAATATTATTAATTGATTATTTGTGATCAATTAGTTACCGATTTTTAATTCAAGTATTGATCAATCAATTATTGATTATTAAAACAGTTCATGATTATAAATTATGAGAATATAACATCATTACACAATAATTCTTTTCCTGTTTCTGATTAGCTAATTTAGTACTTATTTACTTATGAATGAAATTTCACAATGAGAAACCTTTTCATATCTTATTACAACCTCTCCCAAGTCAGCTTTCTGGAGGTGACAACAAAAATCGTGCCATTATGGTCCTTTTTCTTTCTTTCTGCAAGAGTTCATGGTAAGAACATCATAACTCATGCCATTTCAGCCTTCCTTTTACATTAGAGAAATATTTTTTTAAAAAAAGTTTTAAAATGAGATTTTTATACTAACCACTTTTCAAAAGTTTTAATTTTTCATTTTCATTTAAGATGTGGTATTCTCAAAATATTTTAGCTCGGATTACTTTTTAAAACTCGACATGACAATATGTAAAAATAACACAGAATCGTAAACAAATTTTAAAATAATCATGTCTATTACATCAAGTATTATCCACAGAAACATTAATGTTGTATCTAAACATTATCTAGACAAAATGTTATAACTGCCAATAAAAGAAAAAAGGCGTTGGGCAACATGTTACCAGTATACAAAAGCGGTGAGAGAAAGTAAACATTGCTATATGGATGATAGATTCAAAAATAGTAAAGTTGTGGTTTCTCTTTATTCCTATTAATTGATTAAAAATTTGTTTTGCCAATTTTAATATTATTATTGACTGAGTTTCATATCTGCCGTTATATAAATTACATCCCTTACGAGCTTCCTATAAGAAATACGGAGACTAATTTTGAAATGACGCACTTCATAAAAGATCTATCATAAGCATGTTGCCATTTTTAAGATAGGAAGGGAAAGTAATGAATTTAAAAAGAGCAACTGCAAACTGCAAATCAAAATTAGAATTTTAGTTGCATCTTGAAGAACGAACACGTGTGTACAGCGATTTTTAATTTTTATTTTAGTTTTGTTTTTGATTTTACCATAAAATTAATTAATTTTTGAAACGTTTTCCACCTATATAAATTTAGGATTTCTAAATTTGCTTTCATTTTTAATTTAGATATTTATATCTTTAAGATAAAAAATGGTAAAATAAAGAATTAATTTTAATTTGTATTAGCTTCAAACCATTTTTAATTCAGTTATTTCCCCTTCTAAAAACTAAACTAAAGATAACACGCTTGTCAGTCTTAACTGTATTCAACGCTCTTAGCGAAAATATTTTACGTCCTTTTCCTTAAAAACTGAAAATATGGAATTCATGATAGGGTATTTGGCAAAATATGCTTTTTTGCTTTCTAAAAAAAAAAAAAAAAAATCTTGATTATTCAGGGTGCTGCCCTCTCTGGATTCGGCATCCTGGGCGGTAGCTCTAACTCGCTCTCTTAAGGCCGCTCCTGATAAGTATAAAAAATAAATATTTCCCAAATGCGGTAATTTCAAAATTAATCCCTGTCATGTGATTCTTTTATAATGACAATGATACGCGTACTTAGATACGAAAAATTAAAAACTATATAAAATTACACAATTTGATTTGAATAATTTTATTTGAAGTTCTTTGTATAAATGAGCTCTGAAACGAGTGATAGTAAGCACAATGAAATATTTCCACGTTAATAATAAAATAAGGGAAATAATCATAGAACCTTTTACTTTTAATGACGACACATAAATGCAGAGCAATAATAGAAAGAATTATTCATTTAAAGCCAATTTTCTCACTATAACCACACAGAGGCTCGGAATATAAAGGCCTTTATTAGTAAGCTAGATAGAGGAAAATGTTATTATAATGTCATTTTATGTCGTTATTCTTTATTAGCACAATAGAGAAAAGTAATAGATCTACATTTAAAACGAAAATACATTTTAACCTAGATTAAAATGAAATAATTTTACATTCTTACGTAGATTTTTGTGCATCAGCGGATTACCTTTTTGGTTTGTTAAGAAATAGTAATTTAAATAAAATCTTGCGTAGCAATTCACATAGCTCTTAATCTAATCAACGGTTGTGTGACGCGAAATGTTATACATAATTATGTTAGTAAAAAAAAATTATCTGTTTTTTGAACGTTATAGAAATATGGTCATTCAAAAGTTTAATTTTGAAAATAGAGATTGGCCGGAAAAGGATTGTTTCCTTCAAATTCAGAAGGGTGGGGTCTTCTACGTCGCTTCCGTGTACCCTAGTTCATTTCCATTTCATATTGCTGCTGAGAACTAATTTTAGAACAGTTAGCGAGCACGCCACCCTGACAATTCAAGGTTATTCCGGAACTAAGCGCACTCGGACCAAAAAATAGTCAGTTCAACAGCAGCTGCCTGACCTTTTAATCATTGCTTTGTTACTTAAAGAAATCTGTAGAGAATAATTTCAAGTATCTCGCTCTCGTTAGGCTTAAGTCATTTTTCTTAGTGTCACGTTTGTGCCATGGGCGGTTACTTAGAACAAGCCAGTAGATGTCAACTTTATTCTGATTTTTCACGGATACACCTAATCTCCTGGGACATTTGATGCCTTGTAAATGTGCAACGAAATGAGATTTAAAACGTTATGTTCTTCGAAGTCAGTCGTTCGAAGTCTCATTGTGCAATAATGAGTAATTTTGGTAACTAGAATTTGAAAATTACAATGAAAATCAGTTAACTTGTTTCATACGGATGTCATTAATCGTACAAGGTCGGGATCAAATAACAACCTGTAATGCATGAAAGTGCAATAATACATAATGTAGAATACATAATGTAGAATAGAATACATAATGTATGATATTTTGCAATTTTTTTAGATATTGGAGGTAACATGAAAACAATTTGTCAACGGAACTTATGAAGTGTGTATCAAAATCATTCACTGAGCCAATATTTATAAAACAAAAATAAAATACCTCATTTACTCTATCTAAAATCCATTGAAAATGACTAGTATAGAAATTATTATACAAAATTTTAGAAAAGGAACTGTCGCATTTTCCATACTCTGCGTGAAGTAGATTATAAATTTATATCAAATGGTTCGAAAATACTTGATGTAAATATTTAATTCAAAAGCTTTTTTTAAATTAAAAAATATTTTAAAAAAATTGATAAACTGGCTTGCTAATTCATATGATTTATTTTAATTAATACGTAATCTCCTAAATTAAAATCTTTCCTGCTCTTCTACAGTTTCATCTACTTTACCAGAATATGTAAATAAAGTCAGTTTTCAATAAAAGCGAGAATCTAAGTTTAAAAGAGATTAGCAACCTCAGTCTATCTTGGGAACAATTTAAAGTTTAGTTTTCTAGTTATCGTAACCTATAACCAAATTTTTAACTGTCAGCGAATTATCACCAAGTCTAAACTAACAACTGAACCTCTTGAGAAGGGTGTAAAATGACCCTGTATTTAAAACTAAGAAGGAATATACGTCACACCTGGTGCTTACACTGACTACCAATAAGTATTTGGACACCTGTGATAGAAAAGAAAAACTAACTTTACTCAAAATCAATAGTTGGTAGAGCCTCCACGAGAGGTAATTACAGGCGTGGACCCTCCGGGGCTTTGTATGACAGCTAGTGGTATTTCTTCCACTCAGCTTGGAGAAGACATAAAAGTTGTTTCACCGATTTTGCACGGGTAGTGCACCCCTGAATTCGGCGATGCAACTCGTCCCAGAGGTTCTCGATAGGGTTCAGGTCTGGACTCTGGGCAGGCCAGTCCATTCGATGAACTTCATTGGCACCATACCAAACCTTGGTTAACGTCGAAACATGACAACTGGCATCGTCGTCCTGAAAGTAACAGGGGTCCAACCCGTAAAACTGCCACAACGTAGGAAGCACATTGTCATCCAAAATAGTGCAGTAGGCATCGGAGTTGAGCTTACCATGAATGGGGACCAAGGGTACCAGCCCATATCAGGAGAAACACCCCCAGACCATAATTCCACCTCCGCCGAACTTGACTGTTGGCACAATGCATTCTGGCAGGAGACGTTCTCCAGGTAGACGCCAGACCCAGACCCTGCCATCCGAACGGTAAAGGGGTGAACCTTGATTGGTCACTCCAAAGAACTTGTTTCCACTGATCTACGGTCCAATTTCGATGTGCTTTGCACCACATTAACCGAGGAGCGCGGTTGGACTTTGTGATCAAAGGCTTATGGGCAGCAGCACGACTATGAAAACCAAGCAGATATGCTTCCTTACGGATGGTATTCATTGAAAAAATACTCTCGGATGCCTGTTGAAACTCCTCGCGGATGAGGACCATCGGTAGGGTGCGGTTCTTCCGAATTTCTTTGGACAGCACTCGTCGGTCTCTATCTCCCAGTTTCGTTGGTCTGCCGACTCGGGGCACATTCCGACTATCACCGCTCACCTTCCACTTCTTAATCACATAGGCCACTGTCGATTTTGGGTACTTCAGATCACTAGATATGTCCCTTAAGTATCGGCCACATTTGTGATACCCGATAATTATATCTTTCTCGAAATCGGAGAGCTCCGAACTGCGAGGCATCTTGCATGCGACTAAAGCCGATGCTGTTTCCTAAACGATATATACCGGCGGAGTCCGTGACGTACCTTAGGACCGCAGATATCGTCATTTGCATAGGTGTCGAAATACTTATTGGTAGTCAGTGTACAACTCAGCCAATCACTTGTGTCAATTTAATTTAAAGTAACAGTCAAATGTAAAATTTAAATTTAAGTAAGCTAGAAGCTGAAGGCTACACAAATCAGTTTAACGCAAGTCGTCTCACATGCCTAACCGGCGTAGGTATTCAGGTATCGGCAATTATAAAACAAGGCCGAATACTATAAATCCTGTCTGAGCTAATAAAAGCAACTTAGTAAAGTGGCCTCGAGAGACAGAACACGCTCTGCATTACAATCTAAAAACAGTTTAAATACTCACGACTGATTTGCATTCTGGCGAGAAAACGATAGGAGAAGTCACAGTAAAGGTACTAAGCATAAAATAACTGGTTAGGTTAACATAACAGAACATTATAAATTCAATTGTTAGTGATCGCCTTATTAAGTTCTGTTGCTATCAGTTGGTGAGTTTGTTATTTAAAATTAAGTTAGTAGTCACGAAATAGCAGAGCCAAGTTTTGTTAAGCTTTAATTTAAACTATTATTTATAAATACTTCAAATGATTGTTGTTCGTCAAAACCAACAAGAAGTGGAAATTAAATTTGTTTTGTTTTCAGTTGTAGGAATTTTCCCTTTCCTCACAGCGTGTCTTCTAGGTGTAAGTAGTAGCAGGTGCGGCTGGCAGTCGGAAGATCTGGAACCCAAATACCGATGAGGACATAGCTGATTTGTCACATTTTCTGCTTCAAAAAATATAATAGTTTTGAGGGTGGCACCTGACTGAAAATGTGGTAGGCAACAATTAACCACCACCTATATTTGGCAACTAGGTTGACCCTTCTCAATCGCTTTTTAAGTTGGTGAGATTATAAGGAATTTTTCTTCTTCCTGACTACACGCCTTCATGGTGTAAGTAGTAATAAATCAGTCTAGTAATCAGAAAATCTACATTTGCATCTTATATGAGGTACAGAATATTAGAAAACAATAAAAAGATTTGAAAGCTTATATATTATAAAACAAAAAATACAAATTTTTTACACCCTGCAAGATTTACCAGAAACGTGCCGCAGCTAATACATTAGCATTGTGTACTACAAGATTCATTAATTGGAAAAATGCTTCAAAAAGATTAACTGAACGGATCTAAAATCCACAGAGAGTGCAACGATTAAGTGGCAAATTGCAGCGAGTACAATAAATGAAATCATGATAGGAAATCGATCACAGCATTGAGTGATTAATTCACATAGAGAAAGAAAACTGTAGAGATATTCTACACATGGCCGTGGATTCTGCATTGCATCTTTTAACTAACTGTCTTTACTTATTCTAAACTTATTCATTTGCACTTTGGCAGCTGAGGAGGATGATTCGGTAGTTAAACCATCGAAACTAGTCCTGAAAAATTTGTAAATATAACTCTAATTTTTGTTGTTTGACTTCTAAAATAGACTGTCTTTCTTTCCGTGGCTCTTACGAAACCCGTAGCTGCCTGTTCACAAAATATCCTCAGCATAGCGAAGGAAATTTTTTGAATTTATTCTTTCAGCTTGGCAAACATAATTCAGCATTTAAGTATCAGAGAGCGCGAGTATTTCTCAACGGATTTTGTGGAAAAACTTTGATGGTTTTCATTTGAAGAATGTCGTGGTCACTGTTACGATAGCGGGTCTAATGTAGCCGTTACTTATAAGCCAGGATTAGAGAAATGAATGAGCTGGGAGAATTAGTGCCATGTTTGGCTCACTCTTTGAATCTTGTCGGTATGCATTTTGTGTCATCGTGCTCGGAAGCAGTTTGAATTTAGAATTATTCAGAATTATTCTGAATTCTATTATTATTCTGAATTTAGAATTATTCAGAAATTATTTTGTTTTTTGTCTACTCGATGGGATAATATGAAAAAATGTTCAAAACCCAACTTAGAAAGCAAATAGACGAGAGGGTAGGCAAAATATGTGGTTGTAAAAGTATTTGTAATGAATTTACCGCAAGTAAAAAAATCTTTTAAAGAAATTGAAGACATTTCTCTTAAAGCGAAATCAAAGTAGGAGGCAGGACATTTGCTACATGCTGTGAAAAATTTTGAAATTACTATCAGCCTAACCATTTGGCCTAATATTCTCTGAGAAATCAATTGAGTAAATATTGTTATTGTTGTTGCGCATTCCATTACATGAAAGTCTGTCCAAAACTTTGCAAAGCATTAGAGAAAATCCTATGGAATATTAGATAGAAGATGCTAAAACAGTAGTCGAAAACGATATTCTGAGAAATAAACCAATTCTAAAGCCCAAAAAGCAATTTGAGGAATTATGCGAGAATTAATCACGGACACTTCAATCTGTTCAGCTATTTTCTAAGGCAATAAAAACTGTATTTGACTGAATCTAATCAGAAATTAAAACGAAGGTTAACAGCGCTATTACTCTAAATTCAGATTTTGCATTTTTCAATAATAATGAGACATTGAATATGTCGACTGTGAACTGCAAAAGAATTGAGCAGATCTATCACAAAAATATCATTTAGTTTGGTTAATTAATTACAGCAAACCACTTAAAAGCTGGCTATTTGCCTAACGGTAGGGATGACTTCGTGAAGGTCTTTTTAATGGAAATTGGCTCTTACACACGTTACACGTGTGGAAAACTATGAAAACAAACGCCTATGCAGCAGTTCGTCGAGATTCGAACTCTGGCCCGAACTACGAACGTTCAGCGAACGAAAGCTCTCAACCACTAGTGGGCCGCACGAAAACATGACCGAGATTTAAATACATTTGAGTTTCTGCCATGAACTCGCCGTTTTTAAAGAATACGCCCCACTATTATTCTGCGACTTAAAAGTGTTATCAAATTTAAACTTATTAAAAACTAGCTGCTTTCATTGATGAGCGAGGAACGTTTATCAAGTCACGCGATCTGGCAATCGAAAGTGAAACCGTACATCAGATTAACTATGACGATGTCATAGGCTTATTTTCAGAATAATAGGCTCGCAGAATAAAATTTTAATTTTCATTACTAAATCTGAAATATTTTTATAGCGTTAGAGGGCAGGTAAGAACGAAAAAAACGGGAGTGCGGAAAACAAGGCGGGAACTACCAACATTAAACTTTTCCTTCAAGCGACAACTCGTATTCTTCATAATATAGAATGATGAGAAGCTTAGGGGGTGGCCGCTACCCCCTAAGCTCCTAGAGAAACGATTTTTCCAATTTACCTACCTCCTAGAGAAACGATTGTTGGGGAGAAGTGGAAGATTACAGGCACTCGTGCCTGAATCGGAAGACGACTTCCCTAAGAGAGGTAGCGCGAGTTTTTAATTATGTCATTTTTAGTATGTACTTTTCTATTTTTAACAAAACAAAACAAAACAAGAAAAAACGCAAACATAAAGAATTTAGTAAAAATGGAGTTTACATTTTACCTCACACACTATCCTATTTCTATGCTTATTAAAAAATTAAAACTTATTAGAGAAACTCAAATTAGGATGGATGAGGGTGGCAATTTAATGTTTTTGCCCCATTTCGAAAAAATCCAAGATCGGGCCCTGTTTTTATGGATTAAATGCAAAATACACAAATAAAAAATTCATACTTATTAGAAAACGAAAATCTGTTGGGAAGAACAGGCAAAACAATTATAGATTTATTATATCCCTTTTTCATTGTTAATGACTTGCTTAGCACTTGTGAAGGTAAAAGTGATAAACAAGATAATGCTGAAGGTAAAATACTGCGTATAAACTTTGCGGTTACGCAGGCTCTTGTTTCTCTCCAATTAATGTGATATAACAATATATGTTTATTCTGCGGTTGCGCAGTGCCATTTTTCCCTTTTAATGCGACAAAATAATATTTATTTCTTAACCACTAATCGTTTTCAATACTGCTTGCGTATTAAAAATAATGTATTACCAATTAACGTAATACGACAATTTTCAGTCTGTTCTGTGATTATAAAATCCCCTTTTCCCCTAACGGTATGATACAAAATATTTTCCGAAATGCTTCCGTTTTATATTTCTTAACTATAAGTTTTTTAGAAGTTTGTTATTTATTATCAATCATGCTGTATCTTATTTAACCAGTTATTATGATAAATTAGTTATTATTTGATCTGTATTATAACTTCTTCTTACCGTATTCCTCACCAGAATGCAAATTAGTTTTGATAGTATTTAAGCTGAGGGTTTTGATTCTTAGACAGATAGTTTCTAGCACTCGCGCCATGCTGTTATAATTTCTAGCTAGCTCTATAAGTGATTATTCTGGCTTTTGCATTCCCTCCCAAGCTGACGTAGACTTACGCACCGACAAAATATTTAGCCAGCTTATAGTTTAATTTATTGAACGTATAATCTTATACTATTTTATCCAAGTTTAAATTTAAGTATCTGTTAAGTCTCTTTTTTTTTTTTTTTTTTTCCTCTCTCCATTAGTGTGAGCAACAGTATTTTGCAAAATATATAGTGATTCCCTTTTATATTTCTTAACTATTAAATTAAAAAATTCGTAATTTTTTTCAACTATTTATTACCAATTAAAATGATACAATAACATTCTAAGTATGTTCTGCATTTATCGAGTGTCTTCTTTTTCTTTTAATATTCTAACACAACAGTATTTTACAAAATATATTCGTCTCCTGTTTTATATTTCTTAACATATTCTTAGATTTTTTCTTCATAATAATTTTTCAAAAATTTATCAGTTATTAGCAGTCATATATTATCGGTAAATGGAACTCCAGTTGTGTTCTGTGATTCAGAAGTGACAACCCCTCCCCTCCGAATTATTGTCACACAGCAGTATTTTACAAAATGTATTCTATTTACTTTATATACATCTTAACTATTAATTTTTTAAAAACTATCGGTGTATTATAAGCCATTTCGCCACCACTCATACGCTAGCTATTAATGTGATACAACAAAATTCCATTTTTGTTCCGTGGTTATGAAATGCCTTTTTTCTTCCCTCCTTTCGAGTGATACAACACTATTTTGAGTAATAGATTCTGCTTTCTTTTTATATTTATATTTTTAAATTGCTTGGGAAAATTAAAAATCGTTTTGGAATTATAATAATTGTTTTGAAATTATTTAAAACTATTTCGAAATTGTTTCAGAAGAGTGTAAATGTATTAAAATTTTAAAAAGGGGAAATTGTATTCGTATCAGTACGTTTTTAAAAGAAATTCTAATCTCTCTTTGCGCAGAAAGCTATAGTGTGAAGCGGAAAACACAGCCATTTAAAAAATACGCTAACACATTTATTGCGCAAATATAACTGCATGCATTTAAGTAGTTAGTGTCTTCAAGTACCAAAACAGATAACACTTTATGCAGAAAACAATAACACATTTATTGGGAATAGTTATTATATGCAATTGTACACATTTATATAATTCAGTACCTTTGAATGACAAAGAAGACAACAGTTCATTAATATAACATTTTCGAGTTGCCCTTCATGGCAGTCATCCATGACAATCTCCATAATATTTGATCACTATATGAATTACTTCATAATTTCATTATATAAGTTATTCGGATTTTGGCAAAGCTCGCAAGGGTTCTCTGTTTAAGAGAAGGGATGCGTTCGTGGAGGATTTCCTAACAGAAGCTGTCTCATATTTGTGTTACATATGAAGAAAGCCATGAACATTTCCTTGCGGCTAGCCCGATTGCCATATCTGATTATCGTTATTTTGGATTAGCATTGGACATCTTCCCCAGAGAAAAGATAGTCCTTCCAATTAACGTAAATGTATAAGACAATATTTCTACTTAACGTAAATTTATACCATTATACTTCTTGTTAACGTAAATTTATAAAATGGTACTTCCATTTACCGTAACTTTATATGATTATACTTCCAAATAACATAAATTTATAAGATAGCATTTAAAGTAAATTTATAAAATAGAACTTCCAGTCCATAAATTTGAAATATTTATTAAATTTATAAATATTTATATTGTAAATATAGAGTCCATAAATATTTCAACATTTATGAACCAGAATATAACGCCTAAGACAAGTGAAAACAATTTTAAACTAGTCAAAGTAATAGTAAAACAAAATTATTCAAAACCCCAACAAAGACTTTCTTCAAAATGTTTAGATATTTTAAAAGAGAGAACAAGACAAATAGATATAAAATCTTCAAATTGGCTTACCTGTTAACTTCCAGGACTTTTTTTTTTTCAGTGTGGCATATTTCAGTATAAAAACTGGGTGCACTTCATTGAAAATCCAATCATGGAAATTTCCATTATTTATTTTCACGTTTGATGAAACAAATTCTATTACAAGCGTTTTGTATTGTTCAAAAATCGTACCTTCACAGCACGTGTAACGGATGCTCAGGAAAAGTAAATCCTGGTGCCCATGCAACTGTCGCAATCAAAACAAACACACAGAGCGTAAGTGAAACACGATATTAATCCATTCACGCTTGACGTCCGAGGAATCTGCACTAATCCGAAGTTCTTATCAGAACCTTGCCGAACCTCGACTAGTCTTGCCGGAGGCTTGAAAGCGAATTACGAAGTTCGGAAGAAAAAGGTCCACTTTGACCTTCGAAACGTTGTTTATCGTGCATTTAAAGCAAAGCGGGCTTTGGTACGAGGAAAGGCTGGTTTTTAATGCCAACTCTATAAATTGCTAACGACAAATTTCATGTTCTTTATTTGTTCGTTTTCTTTGTCCGATTATATGAAAGGAAATCGCTAAATTACCTCAGCTATTGTGTTTAATCTGATATTATCTACTTGTTAAAAAGCGTACACTGTGACTTTTGCATCGTGCTGTGACATTTACGTCGCATATGTTAAAATTTCAAAATTGGTAGGTTTTGATATAAGCGTAATAGATTGATGAGTTTTTGACAGAGCTTTTTTTCCGTGACTATGATGCGAATGCACACAATACTATCAGATAAAAAGCCAAATTTTAAAGAGTCTAAATGTGCATATATTCGATCAATTACATATTGCTGTATTTTTTTTCAATTGCCCAGTATGTGAAATGGAGCTTTTAAGTACTTTTGATGATCAATCATATATCAATAAAATATCCTATCACATTTCTTCCTTCTGGAGTTAATATTAACAGACAAGCTCGGGTATTGGCACTTTTTTTTTTTCATTCTGATTACTAAAAACTCAGGTTTTTTCTTACCTTTACTACAGTTATTTTAACTCGTCTGATATGCATATACCAACCAGTGATTAAGCGGTAAGACTGCTAAACACTGGCAGTTCAACTCGATATCAGATCTTGGATCCGATTCAAATCCTGACTGAATTTCAGTCCGATTTCAAATCCTGGCTGGCTGCATAGGAGTTATCACGATTTCCTTCATGTGTAACACAAATGCTGTCTGCCATATCGCAGGGCACATGTTCGAATCCTGAAAACGGTATGGATGTTTTGAAGTGTGTAATATCTTTTCAGCATGGGGGCACTTAAAATACTACTCCATAGGTTTGGTTTATTTAATTATGGCAAAGCACACTAATGCTATCTGCCTAAGGGGGGATGCCTTCGTGGAGGACTTTTTAAGGGAAACTGGCTCGTATACATGTTACTCCATAGGAGACAAAAGTCCTATCGAGTAGTCTTGTTGTAAAAAAAAAAAAAAAAAGAAAAGAAAAAAAAAAAGAAAAGAAAAGAAAAGAAAAAAGAAAAAAAGAAAGAGGGATGGGATAGTCTTGTATCCATTCTTCAGAAATTTTCCCATCAAAATTGGAGCGAAGCTGTACAGTTAGCTCATTGGGATTAAATCTGTACAACTTTTAACGTCTTTTATGCTTGGCTATCATAAAATATATTCGACGTTGAAGTCTATTTAGTGAATAATCACCAAATCCTTAAATTACTACAAATTCAGGAGAACGGTGTAAAGAACCTTTTATTAACTCCAATAAAGTTCACTGTCGACACCAAATTGTGCTTACAAAGCCACCACTTCAAACTTAACTCCAAAGGTAATGAATAACTTAAAAAATTAAAAAAGTTAAATCTAGCCTAACAGCTTCAAAGTTAATTATCTCGCAAGCTAGCTCTGACCCGAAAGTTGGCGTAAACAAGCTTAATGGCAAGAATAGCTTAACGTCACAAAATTCTAATCACTAGAGAATCAATGGTAAGCAACGTGTCCTACAGGCAGGCAGAACACTCTCCAATTTTTCACATTCCAAAACCTTCCTTTAAATACTAACTTCCTTCTATCGTATTTGAATACACGTCCGCTAATCAGTTTGCATTATGGCAGGAAAGTGTGAGTTGAAAGCAAGAGCGATAGTAAATTTAAAATAATTGTCAAGTAAATTAAATAAATGTTCACAAACTAATAGTGAAATTTTGATGTACCACTTACTTCATTTTGTTCTGCGTAAGATGAATACAAGACAGTTTCCCTTAAAATATTCTTCACCAAGGCATCTCTGAGGCAGATAACTCTTAAAAAGTTCTGACATATTCCAAGTAACCGAATAACTAAATCGTGCGCAGATCAGGGGATCACGGCACTAAACGAAAATAAATCTTTTCTTTTTATTAAAACTTTTACAATTTCTGTAAGAACAGGTGACAGCATTTCAAGCGAGAAGAATTAATTTCCCATAACCTATTTCGCATTAATTAGCAAGGAGTTTCCGCATTATTGTAAAACTATTGTTTACTTTTATGATCCTGTGTCGTATTCAGGTAAATTATGTGAACAGAAGTGGCTCGTCATCATATTTATTTTATGCTAATCGTTTCAATTAAACCCAATTATGAAACAGTACGAAACATTTCATTTACGTTCCTGTCAAGACTCTTTATATGGATTGTTATTTTTAATCATACCTGTAATTTTCAGTTATCTAATACGTACCGTACGTAAGAATACGTACCGAAAATAGTATTTTTTGTTTTGGCTAATTGTTGAAAATTCTAAAGAAATTGTTACTATTTTAGAATTTTGAGATATTCTTATGCTGCGGTATTTTTTAGTTAGAATTTTTATTAAAAACTGTATTTTTCAATTAATGGTGGAAAAAGGAATGATTTTAAAATTTTAACTGAACTGTGCGCTTTGCTGTTCATCTTTGAAAATCAATTCTTCATACTTAAACTAGCATTATAATAGTTGCTATGGCTATAAATATTTATATTTATGCAGTGAAGCGTCATTTCATGAATGTAATGCGTCTTCGAAGACCGCTCGTCATACGAAACCGAAACTATATTTTCTTTGGGAATTAGTGTAATTAGATTATTTTATTCCCGGACTGCAAATGATTGCTTATTTAAACTTCTATCCAGACAGGACAGTGATTAAAGACTCTGACTATCGTACCAAAGGGCCCGGGTTCGAATCCCGGAGAAGGCATGGATATAAGAAGCACAGACACTATGAAGCGTATAGCGTCTGTACGGCAAGGACTCACTCATCGAAATTCTCTTGAGAGGTTCGTTTTAGGGGAAGAGTAGTGAAAGACTGTCGAACGGTACCTAGATGTGTTCTAGAAATTCAGATCGGGGAGGAAGCTTAGTTATTAGCAAGGCCCAGCGATACGTAATATGCCTATTGGGATGCACAAGTGCTGGCCTTGTTTCATCCTGTATCCACTTATTTAAACTTTGCAACAGTATTTTGTGTGGAGGTTCATAACACAGAACAAATGGGAATAATTTCAGGTAAACAAATTTAGTTTTACCGTACCCGTATGAAAGAGAGTGCCAGGCTTAAGTAAAAAGTGAGGAAATAGAGAAAGGGAAGATTCTATTGCTTGAATGTGGCGAATCTTTCCACAAATACATCCGGTAACTCTTTTTCAGAAATATTTTCTTTTATTTATAATTTGTTTCTTGGCGCCTGTCAATGGTCCTGTCATCAGTGTCAAAGCCTTCGAAATATCTACCTGCAATATAGTTTGGTGGTAAATTCCACCAGGCTGGATTTATGGTCCTGGTCAATTGTTGCCAGGTTTTGTTGAAACTTAAAAGCAACGGAAAAACATTAAAATGATATTTCTAGAAGTGTCTGAATGTTAATTCTGTACCAGAAGTTACTTCAAAACATCTTTGAAAACCAATTGTTGCCTACTTAAGTGTTTGTAACTGAGACATCGTTCGTCATTGAATGCATTTTTTGTTCCGATAATTTGTTCGTGAGCAGAATTTCGGAGTAGTAAGAAGCTTTTGTAATCCGATATTCCACTGAAGACTCTTAAGATCAGTTCGGAGTAGCTCGGCACTGGTTAAGTATCAAAAACGGGAATCCTGTTTTTGAGTTGCCATACTGATCGTTTGCAATAGAAAGACTCTCTATCAACTACGTCATCTTTATTGATAAAACAATATCCAATAACAACGTTAAAGTACTAAAACGAAGTCGAGTAATGTCAAAGTTTTTTTTTAATTAACAGTTTTGTAGCTCACCTGCTTAATAATGTATATAAAAAAACTAATGACCAGAAAATATCAACATACATTTTGCATTTTGTAATATGCATATGTAAGATAAAAAATTTGGTAATTCAAAATTATAAATTAATTAGCAATATCCCCGTAATCCCTCATTTTAACTTATGTACCTCCCGTTTCGGCTCTAAATTGTTTATAATATCTTTCCTAGACAGCGACTTTCTGTTTCATGTTTGCTTACGTAATCGCTCTGCATTGCTATCCAATAGCAGATCCAGAATTTAAACAAAGAATCAAATCTACAGGTATCACTGCTATTATAGCGCAGCCCTTTTTTTCTACTTCGCCTTCCTGCTGGCAACGTGTAGCTTAGCATCTACTAGCTATTTTCCATTACTGTGAAATTCTGAGCTGCACGAAATTGACGACTGCATAGCACGCTTATAAATGATGATTATGTAAATCTATTTATGCGTATTAAATCTTGCTCTATGAAGAAATAAAATTGTGTTGAACACAATGGCCGCTTCCGAAAGCTTTTCTCCTCCTTTAAGTCATCTTAAGTATTTTCGCTGCTGTTTTCTAAATCATCAACTTATATCACAAACACATACTGTTGTATATATATTTATATAATAAATATTATCTCGCTCTCTCTCTCTATATATATAAATACAAATTGTATATATTAGTTGACTTCCTTCAAATATACGAGGGAGGCGAAACACCATCATATCCAAATTATCACGGAAGTTCTGGGGGAGGGTTAATTCGCTTTGAAAATAAGTCAATCTTTTTCCGGAAAATCAGTAGTAATTTTTTGCTTTTCTATGTATGTAATGTTTTATTTAATCTTTATACAGGTACTATTCTTTTTCTTTTTTAAAATGTACGATTTTAATCCATCCCATTACAAATTTTAAACGTCTTTTAAGTTTATTGGAAATGTTTAATAGTTTTAACACACTCCTCTTAAGTATTAAGATTTCTTAGTTCCAGCTTACCCGGGGGTCGACGTAGAGTACTCTGCGAAGTACTGGCTAGGATCTGTACCTAGGCAGTCTCGGCCACGGGGGTATAACAATTACGAGCCTGGCGGTTCCCGATGATCCGTCGGGTGGGGCTTATCTCCACTCTTCACGGGTCGGGTGTCGTAAATCCCCGTAACTAGGGCATCGGTAGCCAAATAGCGCCTGGGCCATTGAGCGTCCAGTCACCGCTGTCCTTGGTATTCCGTGTAAGGTCTGGAGAGAGGGATAGTCCGTTTAGTACTGGTGGGTAGCATCACTGACGACCAGTCATAGCTCAGGTATTTAGCCCACCTCATCGTGGTCTCTGATCGCTGGTACGGACGAGTGTAGCGGTGGGCCTGCTTTGCAGATGGAGATCTTTTTGAAGCTGTCGTTCCTGGTGATGTGGGCACCAGGACCTGAGTTGGAGTGTACGACCATCTCCAAGGTGGCTTTTTGCTGGGTAGCCCGCCTCGTGCATAATATCGGGGGATTGAGTTGGGTAGTACTAGCCGCGTAGTGTCATTAAGTTGACGAGGCGCGTATAAAGCTTAGTTAGTTAGCTTAGTTAGTAGCTTAGTTAGCTTACAATAGTTTTACATTTTCTTTCCTAGGAGATAATCATAAGTAGAAAATCAATAATTAAATACACACGCACACACATATATATAAAACTAGCTTAGATTTGAATTAAAAAGACATGCTCCAATTCAATGAAATTTAACTAATCGCTTGAGCATAATTAACTGTGGGTTTGATTATAGTTTGAAAAGCTGATAAACTATTAATATTTTTGCCTGTGCTGATGAAATAAAATAGCAGCTTTAACGGTGCATTTTCCTTTTTAATAAAGATAAAACTATAGTTAAACATGTAGTCAGGAAAAAATCTTTTCACATTGTTGACAGTTTAAAAAATTACTTATTTGAAAGCCTAGATATGCAACATATAATTATATAAGGGTAAAAAAAGAGATTTGTGTGTAACGATGAAAATAACCTCCGCAAGTTCGATAATTTTAGAAGGCGTAACAAATTTCCGTGAGTCTAAAGTTAGCTTTCTCTTATATGGTTTCCTTAAATTTATTCTTGTGGTTAATTTATCTATACTTTATTTTATATTTTTTATGTATGGTTGTTAGTTTCAAATTACCATCTCATTACCTAACAGTTAGATTCGAATAACTTCCTCTTCACAGTAAAAATTAAGAGACATATAATGGTGATTGTAATTTTCTTTGAAATGTGCTTTTTCAGTTTTCCTTGAAATTCGTTTTAAGTTCTGTGTTTGAAAAGTTGCATAATTTGCGTAATTACACGGAAGTGCCATGATGTAAATATTACATTGTGAGAAAAATGCAGAATTAACGAAAATTTGATGTATTTATGTTTGTGCGTAGTTATGTTTTTTGAAGATGTTTCTGACCCATAATTGTCTATAATCGTACCAAAAAGAAAGATTTTTATCGGTCTTTTTTCATTTAATTTACGTACAAGACATAATGAATTCGTTACGAAGCAGAAGTTCGAAAAGAGTTACCATCGTCTGTCAGCTATGAAAAATAATTGTTAAAATCAGAGATTAATAGAAATTGATGCACTTGTAGATTCCTAGATTTTGGTAAAATAAAATTTTCTTTTTTCAACATTAAAATGTTTTGATAAACAGTTGTAAAATTAAGAAAACTTTGAAAAATAAATTCACCGTTTTAAAAATTAGCATGCTTTGGTAAAATAAAACTTGTTTATTTTAAAATGAAAGCATTTACTTTAATATTTTTTTTTTATTTCTGAATCACAATATATATAACGATGGTAGAAAAAATTTACCTAATTATTATAATTTATTGTAGTATTCCGTAGTTTCTTATTTTTAAATTAGCAAGTTATGATTTTGATCCTTACTTGACTTCTTCTTTCAGTATTACTCACTAGAATGCAAATTAGTTTGTAGTGTATTTAAAACACTACAAATCAAACACTACAAATTAGTTTGTAGTGTTTGGATCTATAGCTCTTGACTTTCGCGTTGTAGGTTAGATTTCTGCCAGCTCCAGCTAAATGGAATTATTTCGGCCTTAGATGCGCTAGCGGCCAATTCTTTAATCTGATGCACCGTTAGATTATTTGAGCTAGCTTGTAGTATTTAACTGTGCAGTTTTACACTACTAATTAAGATGATTTGACTGTTCTAATTTAGTTTGTATTGTCAAAAGCAGTGGCTTTTTGTAGCCAGAACCGGGATCTGTTTTGCTACCAAGTTCAGTGCAATAAAAAGTTGTTGAAGACCAACTATTGGGTTATTCTAAACATTCTGCGTTTTCTTTTGTAATAAATATAAACAGAGCGATACACAAATATAAGAAACTTTCACTGAATTACATAAGCACTATTTTATTTAACGACTTTTTGCCATATAACAGACAGCTGGAAAATACCTTTTCTGAAAAACAGTCATTAGGTTTATTCGTAAAGAAATTATCGACCTATGTTTGACATAGGAGCAAAGTGAACTCTAGGCCGTTCAGAGAATTCTGAAGTGACTTGAAGAGAGGAAATTCGAAAAGGCATGCTCTAGTGAATATGGGGTGTCAGCCATACTCAATAATGTTTTGTTTGGCATTCGTCTAAATGTGAGGCTAGAAATGTGAGACATCATCATGCTAGAAGACCATACCTCAAAGATTGGTCATTGGTCATTTCTAGATCCATTACTTCAATTTGTACTTTTAAAACTGCCATTTGGGAATAGAATGTCTTCCAAAGTATAGCTTCATCTGATGGCAAACATTCATAATGAACATTTCCTTTATATTCTCTAAGTACAAAATGCATTACATTTTTGGAATGCAGCCACCCTCTCGATGTTACAAAAGGAAGTTTTCTTAGCTTACTCTATGATCTATTTTTTGTAACATTATTGCATTTCTAATCGCAAGCATATTCTGTTGTGTTACACTATCGGATACCCATATGTCATAGCAGCTTACGTACCCGGTCGTCTTCAGATGATCATGTATGTAAATTTTAAAATCTTTATTCTGCCTGATAGTTTCTGGACTTGGATAGCTTGGATTTTCAGTTGCAGGTTCTTTTATTACGTCCTTTGCTTCATAGGACGTTTTTCTGGAGAGTGCACCACATTCGAGATGGAACTTCTGAAGCATTCTCATTTCATCCGAGATGGAATTTCTCAAGCATTCTTATTTCATTCGAGATGAAATTTCTCAAGCAACCTTCTAACTATGTTGTTCTTTATATTATTATAAAAAGAGCACTTTCTCTATATATAGCACAATTTTTTCTGATAGTTGAGTAGCCTTCCTTTTTTTTTTCTTTTCTGAAAATATTTTTTCCTATTTTTAAAATAAAAATGCGACAAAAATCAACTTTCGAGTTCTCCATTCATAGAGCTATTTTGAAAAAAAAAAAATCTATGTCACAGTAAATGCTAAAACAACGGACTATATTTAAACATCCACTTCAATCTAGGCTACTTCGTATTTTGAGTAGCAAAATTATTAATAGAAAACGCTTTTCGATTTGAAAGACTGCCGAAGCTTTCGAATGACTCAATATTTTAAACATGGCGATAACTCTCTACTTCTCTAGCAAGATTATAGGACTAAAGTTCCTGTATTATACTAAGTATAACCTTATGTCACTTTTGAAAGTAATTCTGAGTGATTTCGTTACTAAGTTAAAACTGAAATAAAATATAGTAGTTACCTTTCCCACACGTATATCTGCTGATGGCAGTTGCTACATACTTTGTAGGGGTTTATTTTATTTTGTTAATAGTTATTTTTATTTTTGAACAAGTCTTTCTTTAGCTTCTTAATTTCTTACCTACGTTTTCCTTCCAGAAATATGCAAATAAGATAGAAACAAGTATTTAAGCTGAAGTCTGGATTACTGAAGTAAGAAGCGTGTTCTGTATTTCAGCCACTTTGTTGCTATTAGTTTGTAGGGTTTATATTTATTTTAACAAACATTTATTTTAAGTTTAAACTATCTTTCCTGTCAAGCCTTACTTTCCCCTGGAACTGTTAATGCCAGAATATGTAAATTTTAGTAGAACGCGCAAGGATTCAAATTATCAGCGGAAGTATTATGATTTAAATAGAAGGGAAACAAGTTCGGTGTGTGATATTCTTACTTCACTAGCGCGGAGGTAGTTAGCGAGAAATTGAAGAACCCCGCGTTTCGGCCTATGTGCTTGGCGGGAAGTAGTGTTAATCGTTCAAGTGAGCTTCAAGTCTGCTGAATTAGCAGCGGTATTGTAAAACGCGGTGAGTTAGTTATTTTAGAGAGCCTCGTAGTTAGAGTCTTGTCTTTAGTTTCTTTTCAGGTTATTATTTTTATTTGACCGCCGAGTTGGCGCAGTCTGTGAGCGTCAAGAGCACGCAATTGTAATTTTTACGTTGAATAAAAAGGGACTTAAACCCTTCACAAGACTCTGTATTTTATCCAGTTTTCACAGTCACCTCTTGCCTGCGTGCAAGTTGGAGGCGCGCAACGTTACATTGGCGTCCGAACACTTATCGAACTGAAATGGCCGAAAATTGGATGGAAGCCGCTGGACAACACCAAGAAATGACAACTCAGTTGGAAGGATTTGGATACCTGGTCCAGGCTTTGAGAGCGTCAATCAAGCCAAACGTCCATTTCGACGGAAAAAATTCGGTGGCGGTATTTCTAGAAGGTCTAGAAAACCACTTTCAGCTCTACCTTGTTCCTGAAAGACAAAAAGTTGCCATCGCCACATCAGCACTAAGAGGACAGGCTGCGCTATGGTGGAAAAATATAGGCAAATTTTTATTAGGGGAATTTGGAAGCCAGACATATACATTTGAAAATTTCAAAAAATCGTTAGTAAAGGCCTTCCCCATAGTGAAAGATCGCGCACGGCTGGAAGCCGAACTATATAGTTTCTATCAACGGGATATAGCAGAATTGACGGACTTTATTCTACGAAAAATCAAGCTAACGGATATGCTGTATGGAAAGAAACCCGATGCGGAGATTATTGAAATAATATTACCAAGATTGCTACCTGCTGTTCAAGACTACTTTGAAATTAGAAACCCAAGCACATTGCAGGAACTCTTCGAATTGGCGGTGAAGTTTCAAAATCGCAGAATAGCGGAAAAAGCGAGAGGGGCAACGTATTTTCAAAGTACCCGAAGGAACTCTTCAAATGAGGAAACCAGAAATAGAAATCGCTCTTATGGGGGAAAGAGCTATCAAGCTAACTCATCGAAACTCGAAGGTCAAGGCCCAAAAAGAAAACTTGAAAATAAAGATCCGCGTACCCAGAAGACACAGATTGAAAGGAAAGCTTTAAACGACTAGAGGGGCCTGTGAAAGGGAGGGTCCAGACCCCGGAAGTTTAAAAAAACCCTCAAATAGACATTTAAATACGGTCATCGTAAAAAACTCACAGCTACCAATTATACAAGTCCTGGTTGGCGATGTACCAGTAGAAGCCCTCATCGATACAGGAGCAGAAGGAAATTTTATGAGTGAAAATTTCTTCAAAAAGAATTTTTATAGGGTACGATTATTTAAAACCAAAAATATGGAAATTATAGCGGCGCAAGGAAAAACATGTCACTGCATCGGGAAATTATCATTAAACTTACAGGTAAAAGAGGAAAGTCTCAAAGTATTAATTTTTGTGGTGAAAGATCTGCAACATTCTCTTATTTTAGGTATGGAGTTTTTAAGGGCCGCGAGGGCCAAATTAAATTTTCAAGATAGTTCCGTGGTGTTGGAGATGGACCAGAGGGTGGTGGAACCTGTGGTGACACCGCAATTGGATCTTAGCCATCTGAATGACCATGAAAGGAAAGCAATACAGCAAGTGGTGAGTAATTTTTCTCATTTATTTTCAGAAAAACCAGGAAACTGCCAAATAGTTACGCACAAGATTCAATTAAATGCCGAAAAACCTTGTAGGACTAAACCTTATCGGTATGACAAACAAAAAGACGTAATCATCGAAGAACATATTCAGGAGATGTTAAAGAATAAAATAATAACGCCCATAAATAGTGAGTACGCGAGTCCAGTCGTACTATGTAGGAAAAAGAACGAGTTTCCTCCTTCGGATAAAAGGGCTTGGAGGTTTGCTATTGATTACAGAAAATTAAATAGTATTACCAAATTTCCAGTTTACCCTTTGCCGGTTATAGACGAGATCATTAGACAGATCAAATCGACAAGATATATGTCTACTTTGGACTTAACGTCTGGCTACTATCAAATAGCTATGAGACCCGAAGATATACATAAAACTGCGTTTATAACAAAATCGGGCACTTATGCATTTTTACGCATGCCTTTTGGGTTGTGTGGGGCCCCATCAACATTCCAGAGAGCTATGGACATTGTTCTAAAGCCTGTCCTAGGAAAATCAACTTTAATTTATCTAGATGATATAATTATAACGAGTAGTACGTCGGAACAACACATTAATGATCTAGAACAAGTTTTTAAATTATTAAAAGAGGCCGGTCTTACAATTAACGCCTCAAAATGCAAGTTCGCAACTAAAGAACTTAAATATCTCGGTTATAAAATTTCGCAAAAGGGTATAGAAACGCAAGATTCAAAAATAAAAGCTATTAAGAATTTCCCACCGCCCAACACCGCCAAGAAACTTTTTTCCTTCCTTGGGTTATGTTCTTACTATCGATCTTTCATAAAAGATTTCGCTAATATTGTTGAACCACTCTTAGTAATCAAAAGAAAAAGGGGTAAATTTACGTGGACAGCGGAAGCTAACACAGCATTTGAAAGATTAAAAGAAGCGCTCATTAATGCCCCTGTTTTAAAATTCCCGGAGGGGGACGGAAACCTGGAAATTGCAGCAGATGCGTCAGACTATGCGGTGGGTGCGGTTCTTATGCAAAATAACCATCCTCTGGCATTTTTTAGTAAAACATTGAATCAGACACAAAGGAATTATACAGCTACAGAAAGAGAAACATTAGCCGTATTAATGGCTGCACACAAATTTCGAGTTTATTTCGGCAAATCGCCAGTAACAGTCTTTTCGGATCATGCGGCTATTGGTAGACTTTACTCGGGGAAAAAACCTAACGCCCAGGTTAATAAGATGGGCTTTAAAACTCCAAGAATATAATATCACAATAAAATATAAACCGGGTAAGGAAAACAATGTAGCTGACGCACTTTCTCGTATAAAACTGGACGATGAAGGAAATGAACTTAAATGCGCTGTGTTGACTTCAAAAATTTTAGATTCTAGAGATACGGTTATTACTGAACTGAAAGCTGATCCTGAATTTGGAAATATCTATGCTTATTTGAAAGACCCCGAAAGCTTTGAGCATACAGATATCGATGCGATAAGAAATAGAGCAAAAAACTATGAAATAATAGATAATTTATTATTCTATACGAAAACAACAAACGAAAATCTTGAGTATAAACCAGTCATCCCAGCCTCGCTTCGGTTAAGCATTTTGAAGGAATTACACGAAGCAAAAACAGCCGGCCATTTAGGGGTCAGAAAGACTTTAAAAAGGGTACGCGAGGCGGTATATTTCCCGCAATTATACAAAATAGTAACGGCGTATGTCAGGTCCTGCAATCAATGTCAGTTAATAAATGATATTAATTACAGCCCGGCCGGGTACTTAAATAGCATTTGCGCTACATTTCCGAATGAAATTTTAGGCATAGATCTTCTTGGTCCCTTCCCCCAGAGCGAGTTAAATAAAAATCGTTTTCTTTTAGTAATAGTAGATCATTTTTCAAAATGGACAGAAATTGTTCCACTTAAACGCGCGTCAGCCAAAACAGTCGCAGATGCATTCTTACACAGATACATTTTAAAATACGGTGCACCGATAAAAGTCATTAGCGATAACGGAAAACAATTCATTAGTCAAATATTTGAAAACATATGCAATGGACTTGGCATACGCCATATCAAAATGGTTCCGTATAGACCACAGGCTAACATAGCAGAAAGAGTTAATAAAAACATAGTAAAAATAATTCGCAGTTACGTGAGCACACATCACAAGCGCTGGGATGGCTACATAAATGAATTAGCTTATGCTTTAAGAACGGCAAATCATGATACTACGGGAAAAACTCCAGCAGAATTATTTTTAGGCAGAAAGTTAATTACGCCTTTAGATAAATTATTCTTTGTGCAACAAAGAGAGCAGGAGTTTAAACAAAAAGATGTGCAAAAGCTGATTGATCAGGCGCTTAAAAGCTCGGATACGGCAAGAAATAGGCAGAAAATATATTATGATAGAAAACGCCGTGAAGCAGATTTTAAAGTTGGGGATAAAGTATTGAAGCGGAAATTTTCTTTATCAAGTGCCCCAGACAATTTTACGGCAAAGCTAGCTCCAAAGTTTGAAAGCCCCTATGCAATTCAGGAAATCAAAGGAGTAGTATTATATCTTAAGAACGAGAGAGGGGAAATCTGTAAAGCAAGTCCCGACCAGGTGAAAAAATACTATAATCCAAATGATTTTGAAATCCTTAAAAGTTTCTTGCAGGACTCAAGTCTAAACGAAATAGAAGGTCCAGAGATAACAACTATTCCACCACCCAAGAAACAGAGAAGAACTGAAGAGAGACCTAGCTCTTCTACAACCCGGACGTCGGTATCAAAAAGAAAAAATAAATTTCAAACTCCAGCGTTTAAGAAAAACAAAAATACAGATGCACCGGGTAAAGAAACCGTGGTAAAGAGAAAAACACCACCTACAAAGGATTGCAGGAAAAATTATACATCAAGGAGAACGCGCACACGGCCACAGAGTCAGGTGCCAGCAAGGCCGCCGTTCCGGAAACTGAAACGGCAACAGGAGGCACAAAAATACGAGGAACAGAAGAAATTCAAGAAGGACTCCAGACCGGAGGACGTCAAGACCAGCCGTCCCAGGGAAAAACGGAAATGCCAACCACCAGACGGTTACTCCGCCAAGAGGCCAGCATGTAGAGGACGCAAAAGAAAAAGTAATGTGGACGACACTCGGAGGGCAGTAAGGAGAAGATTAACATCCATGAAACCTCTAACTTGGGACCAATTTTGCCAAAAACGAATGACGGAGTTTCAAGCATCGAAAACTCAAAGATAAGTTAAAACCTTCTATAAATTTTTTTTTCTCTTTTGTTCCGAAATGTTATGCATAAGTACGAAGTTCTATGTTTTGACGAAAGTCAATATGTCTCGGTTGAGACTTAGTTTGTTTTACTTTATTTAGCTAAGGCAAAAGTATTATTTTCTTGAAGTGTAAAAGCTAAAAACAAGCATTTTCTGTTGGTCGAAAGACTAATTCTGTTATGTTAAAGCCAAAATTTGGCCGAAGATAAAAATAACTTCGTATTCTTGTACTAATAAGAATTTTAGTTTCAGTGCCGCCAGCTTGGCGAAGAATGAGTAAAGTAAAAATTTATTGTCTCTTATTCATTTTATGGTAAATTGTAAAAATCATATGCATTAAAATTTTGTAAATGTACGTAAATACTTGAATGTTATGTAAAAGTAGAATTTAGTCTAGAAGCATAAAATTGTAGATGCTAAAAGTGAATGCTTAAAAGCAATGAAGTCAAAATTTAAGTATTAAATTGTAGATAAAGTCATGCTTTAGAGCGAAAGCCTGCAAGTTTAAAGATGAATGAGGGGGAAGTTAGAATGAATGTGTTTTGTAGGGTTCTCCACCTACATTTGAATTTTTAAGAATATTAAAGTAGCTCATTGAGTTGTAGAATGTCGAGTAAGGTGTGTCTATTTGGTCGTTGAACTCTAACAAATCATGCTGGTTAGGAGAAGTGTTGTAAGACTAAAACACGAATATTCCCGTTTGACACCACACACGGTGGAGAGCCAGGGTAAAGTTAAATTAATGCTTGAAAAATTGAATGAATGTGAAGTAAGCAATAACTAAGAAAAACGAATCGTTTAAAAACAAAAATTTATTGTGTCAAGAAAGTGTAAATTATAATGTATTTAGAAAGATACTGATACTTATTCCTTCCAGATGCTGGAAGGAAAGACCAAGATTGATTGATGAAGTCCAGGAAAAGTTGCTGTAAGAAGAGAGCTTTATAACGATCAACAGAATTTTAGTATACAATTTGTTACATAAGATTTTTTTTGTGTAAACGAGGTTCTCGCCAGTTAGTTCAGAATTAGAGAAACTTACAACAGGTCGTTTGTAGGACCTGCTTCTAAGTTTTCCAAATTCTGGCAACGGCAAATGTAGGGTTTATATTTATTTTAACTAACATTTATTTTAAGTTTAAACTATCTTTCCTGTCAAGCCTTACTTTCCCCTGGAACTGCCAATGCCAGAATATGTAAATTTTAGTAGAACGCGCAAGGATTCAAATTATCAGCGGAAGTATTATGATTTAAATAGAAGGGAAACAAGTTCGGTGTGTGATATTCTTACTTCACTAGCGCGGAGGTAGTTAGCGAGAAATTGAAGAACCCCGCGTTTCGGCCTATGTGCTTGGCGGGAAGTAGTGTTAATCGTTCAAGTGAGCTTCAAGTCTGCTGAATTAGCAGCGGTATTGTAAAACGCGGTGAGTTAGTTATTTTAGAGAGCCTCGTAGTTAGAGTCTTGTCTTTAGTTTCTTTTCAGGTTATTATTTTTATTTGACCGCCGAGTTGGCGCAGTCTGTGAGCGTCAAGAGCACGCAATTGTAATTTTTACGTTGAATAAAAAGGGACTTAAACCCTTCACAAGACTCTGTATTTTATCCAGTTTTCACAGTCACCTCTTGCCTGCGTGCAAGTTGGAGGCGCGCAACGTTACATTGGCGTCCGAACACTTATCGAACTGAAATGGCCGAAAATTGGATGGAAGCCGCTGGACAACACCAAGAAATGACAACTCAGTTGGAAGGATTTGGATACCTGGTCCAGGCTTTGAGAGCGTCAATCAAGCCAAACGTCCATTTCGACGGAAAAAATTCGGTGGCGGTATTTCTAGAAGGTCTAGAAAACCACTTTCAGCTCTACCTTGTTCCTGAAAGACAAAAAGTTGCCATCGCCACATCAGCACTAAGAGGACAGGCTGCGCTATGGTGGAAAAATATAGGCAAATTTTTATTAGGGGAATTTGGAAGCCAGACATATACATTTGAAAATTTCAAAAAATCGTTAGTAAAGGCCTTCCCCATAGTGAAAGATCGCGCACGGCTGGAAGCCGAACTATATAGTTTCTATCAACGGGATATAGCAGAATTGACGGACTTTATTCTACGAAAAATCAAGCTAAGGAGTATGCTTTATGGAAAGAAACCCGATGCGGAGATTATTGAAATAATATTACCAAGATTGCTACCTGCTGTTCAAGACTACTTTGAAATTAGAAACCCAAGCACATTGCAGGAACTCTTCGAATTGGCGGTGAAGTTTCAAAACCGCAGAATAGCGGAAAAAGCGAGAGGGGCAACGTATTTTCAAAGTACCCGAAGGAAATCTTCAAATGAGGAAACCAGAAATAGAAATCGCTCTTATGGGGGAAAGAGCTATCAAGCTAACTCATCGAAACTCGAAGGTCAAGGCCCAAAAAGAAAACTTGAAAATAAAGATCCGCGTACCCAGAAGACACAGATTGAAAGGAAAGCTTTAAACGACTAGAGGGGCCTGTGAAAGGGAGGGTCCAGACCCCGGAAGTTTTAAAAAAACCCTCAAATAGACATTTAAATACGGTCATCGTAAAAAACTCACAGCTACCAATTATACAAGTCCTGGTTGGCGATGTACCAGTAGAAGCCCTCATCGATACAGGAGCAGAAGGAAATTTTATGAGTGAAAATTTCTTCAAAAAGAATTTTTATAGGGTACGATTATTTAAAACCAAAAATATGGAAATTATAGCGGCGCAAGGAAAAACATGTCACTGCATCGGGAAATTATCATTAAACTTACAGGTAAAAGAGGAAAGTCTCAAAGTATTAATTTTTGTGGTGAAAGATCTGCAACATTCTCTTATTTTAGGTATGGAGTTTTTAAGGGCCGCGAGGGCCAAATTAAATTTTCAAGATAGTTCCGTGGTGTTGGAGATGGACCAGAGGGTGGTGGAAGCTGTGGTGACACCGCAATTGGATCTTAGCCATCTGAATGACCATGAAAGGAAAGCAATACAGCAAGTGGTGAGTAATTTTTCTCATTTATTTTCAGAAAAACCAGGAAACTGCCAAATAGTTACGCACAAGATTCAATTAAATGCCGAAAAACCTTGTAGGACTAAACCTTATCGGTTTGACAAACAAAAAGACGTAATCATCGAAGAACATATTCAGGAGATGTTAAAGAATAAAATAATAACGCCCATAAATAGTGAGTACGCGAGTCCAGTCGTACTATGTAGGAAAAAGAACGAGTTTCCTCCTTCGGATAAAAGGGCTTGGAGGTTTGCTATTGATTACAGAAAACTAAATAGTATTACCAAATTTCCAGTTTACCCTTTGCCGGTTATAGACGAGATCATTAGACAGATCAAATCGACAAGATATATGTCTACTTTGGACTTAACGTCTGGCTACTATCAAATAGCTATGAGACCCGAAGATATACATAAAACTGCGTTTATAACAAAATCGGGCACTTATGCATTTTTACGCATGCCTTTTGGGTTGTGTGGGGCCCCATCAACATTCCAGAGAGCTATGGACATTGTTCTAAAGCCTGTCCTAGGAAAATCAACTTTAATTTATCTAGATGATATAATTATAACGAGTAGTACGTTGGAACAACACATTAATGATCTAGAACAAGTTTTTAAATTATTAAAAGAGGCCGGTCTTACAATTAACGCCTCAAAATGCAAGTTCGCAACTAAAGAACTTAAATATCTCGGTTATAAAATTTCGCAAAAGGGTATAGAAACGCAAGATTCAAAAATAAAAGCTATTAAGAATTTCCCACCGCCCAACACCGCCAAGAAACTTTTTTCCTTCCTTGGGTTATGTTCTTACTATCGATCTTTCATAAAAGATTTCGCTAATATTGTTGAACCACTCTTAGTAATCAAAAGAAAAAGGGGTAAATTTACGTGGACAGCGGAAGCTAACACAGCATTTGAAAGATTAAAAGAAGCGCTCATTAATGCCCCTGTTTTAAAATTCCCGGAGGGGGACGGAAACCTGGAAATTGCAGCAGATGCGTCAGACTATGCGGTGGGTGCGGTTCTTATGCAAAATAACCATCCTCTGGCATTTTTTAGTAAAACACTGAATCAGACACAAAGGAATTATACAGCTACAGAAAGAGAAACATTAGCCGTATTAATGGCTGTACACAAATTTCGAGTTTATTTCGGGCAAATCGCCAGTAACAGTCTTTTTGGATCATGCGGCTGTTGGTAGACTTTACTCGGGGAAAAAACCTAACGCCCAGGTTAATAAGATGGGCTTTAAAACTCCAAGAATATAATATCACAATAAAATATAAACCGGGTAAGGAAAACAATGTAGCTGACGCACTTTCTCGTATAAAACTGGACGATGAAGGAAATGAACTTAAATGCGCTGTGTTGACTTCAAAAATTTTAGATTCTAGAGATACGGTTATTACTGAACTGAAAGCTGATCCTGAATTTGGAAATATCTATGCTTATTTGAAAGACCCCGAAAGCTTTGAGCATACAGATATCGATGCGATAAGAAATAGAGCAAAAAACTATGAAATAATAGATAATTTATTATTCTATACGAAAACAACAAACGAAAATCTTGAGTATAAACCAGTCATCCCAGCCTCGCTTCGGTTAAGCATTTTGAAGGAATTACACGAAGCAAAAACAGCCGGCCATTTAGGGGTCAGAAAGACTTTAAAAAGGGTACGCGAGGCGGTATATTTCCCGCAATTATACAAAATAGTAACGGCGTATGTCAGGTCCTGCAATCAATGTCAGTTAATAAATGATATTAATTACAGCCCGGCCGGGTACTTAAATAGCATTTGCGCTACATTTCCGAATGAAATTTTAGGCATAGATCTTCTTGGTCCCTTCCCCCAGAGCGAGTTAAATAAAAATCGTTTTCTTTTAGTAATAGTAGATCATTTTTCAAAATGGACAGAAATTGTTCCACTTAAACGCGCGTCAGCCAAAACAGTCGCAGATGCATTCTTACACAGATACATTTTAAAATACGGTGCACCGATAAAAGTTATTAGCGATAACGGAAAACAATTCATTAGTCAAATATTTGAAAACATATGCAATGGACTTGGCATACGCCATATCAAAATGGTTCCGTATAGACCACAGGCTAACATAGCAGAAAGAGTTAATAAAAACATAGTAAAAATAATTCGCAGTTACGTGAGCACACATCACAAGCGCTGGGATGGCTACATAAATGAATTAGCTTATGCTTTAAGAACGGCAAATCATGATACTACGGGAAAAACTCCAGCAGAATTATTTTTAGGCAGAAAGTTAATTACGCCTTTAGATAAATTATTCTTTGTGCAACAAAGAGAGCAGGAGTTTAAACAAAAAGATGTGCAAAAGCTGATTGATCAGGCGCTTAAAAGCTCGGATACGGCAAGAAATAGGCAGAAAATATATTATGATAGAAAACGCCGTGAAGCAGATTTTAAAGTTGGGGATAAAGTATTGAAGCGGAAATTTTCTTTATCAAGTGCCCCAGACAATTTTACGGCAAAGCTAGCTCCAAAGTTTGAAAGCCCCTATGCAATTCAGGAAATCAAAGGAGTAGTATTATATCTTAAGAACGAGAGAGGGGAAATCTGTAAAGCAAGTCCCGACCAGGTGAAAAAATACTATAATCCAAATGATTTTGAAATCCTTAAAAGTTTCTTGCAGGACTCAAGTCTAAACGAAATAGAAGGTCCAGAGATAACAACTATTCCACCACCCAAGAAACAGAGAAGAACTGAAGAGAGACCTAGCTCTTCTACAACCCGGACGTCGGTATCAAAAAGAAAAAATAAATTTCAAACTCCAGCGTTTAAGAAAAACAAAAATACAGATGCACCGGGTAAAGAAACCGTGGTAAAGAGAAAAACACCACCTACAAAGGATTGCAGGAAAAATTATACATCAAGGAGAACGCGCACACGGCCACAGAGTCAGGTGCCAGCAAGGCCGCCGTTCCGGAAACTGAAACGGCAACAGGAGGCACAAAAATACGAGGAACAGAAGAAATTCAAGAAGGACTCCAGACCGGAGGACGTCAAGACCAGCCGTCCCAGGGAAAAACGGAAATGCCAACCACCAGACGGTTACTCCGCCAAGAGGCCAGCATGTAGAGGACGCAAAAGAAAAAGTAATGTGGACGACACTCGGAGGGCAGTAAGGAGAAGATTAACATCCATGAAACCTCTAACTTGGGACCAATTTTGCCAAAAACGAATGACGGAGTTTCAAGCATCGAAAACTCAAAGATAAGTTAAAACCTTCTATAAATTTTTTTTTCTCTTTTGTTCCGAAATGTTATGCATAAGTACGAAGTTCTATGTTTTGACGAAAGTCAATATGTCTCGGTTGAGACTTAGTTTGTTTTACTTTATTTAGCTAAGGCAAAAGTATTATTTTCTTGAAGTGTAAAAGCTAAAAACAAGCATTTTCTGTTGGTCGAAAGACTAATTCTGTTATGTTAAAGCCAAAATTTGGCCGAAGATAAAAATAACTTCGTATTCTTGTACTAATAAGAATTTTAGTTTCAGTGCCGCCAGCTTGGCGAAGAATGAGTAAAGTAAAAATTTATTGTCTCTTATTCATTTTATGGTAAATTGTAAAAATCATATGCATTAAAATTTTGTAAATGTACGTAAATACTTGAATGTTATGTAAAAGTAGAATTTAGTCTAGAAGCATAAAATTGTAGATGCTAAAAGTGAATGCTTAAAAGCAATGAAGTCAAAATTTAAGTATTAAATTGTAGATAAAGTCATGCTTTAGAGCGAAAGCCTGCAAGTTTAAAGATGAATGAGGGGGAAGTTAGAATGAATGTGTTTTGTAGGGTTCTCCACCTACATTTGAATTTTTAAGAATATTAAAGTAGCTCATTGAGTTGTAGAATGTCGAGTAAGGTGTGTCTATTTGGTCGTTGAACTCTAACAAATCATGCTGGTTAGGAGAAGTGTTGTAAGACTAAAACACGAATATTCCCGTTTGACACCACACACGGTGGAGAGCCAGGGTAAAGTTAAATTAATGCTTGAAAAATTGAATGAATGTGAAGTAAGCAATAACTAAGAAAAACGAATCGTTTAAAAACAAAAATTTATTGTGTCAAGAAAGTGTAAATTATAATGTATTTAGAAAGATACTGATACTTATTCCTTCCAGATGCTGGAAGGAAAGACCAAGATTGATTGATGAAGTCCAGGAAAAGTTGCTGTAAGAAGAGAGCTTTATAACGATCAACAGAATTTTAGTATACAATTTGTTACATAAGATTTTTTTTGTGTAAACGAGGTTCTCGCCAGTTAGTTCAGAATTAGAGAAACTTACAACAGGTCGTTTGTAGGACCTGCTTCTAAGTTTTCCAAATTCTGGCAACGGCAAATGTAGGGTTTATATTTATTTTAACTAACATTTATTTTAAGTTTAAACTATCTTTCCTGTCAAGCCTTACTTTCCCCTGGAACTGCCAATGCCAGAATATGTAAATTTTAGTAGAACGCGCAAGGATTCAAATTATCAGCGGAAGTATTATGATTTAAATAGAAGGGAAACAAGTTCGGTGTGTGATATTCTTACTTCACTAGCGCGGAGGTAGTTAGCGAGAAATTGAAGAACCCCGCGTTTCGGCCTATGTGCTTGGCGGGAAGTAGTGTTAATCGTTCAAGTGAGCTTCAAGTCTGCTGAATTAGCAGCGGTATTGTAAAACGCGGTGAGTTAGTTATTTTAGAGAGCCTCGTAGTTAGAGTCTTGTCTTTAGTTTCTTTTCAGGTTATTATTTTTATTTGACCGCCGAGTTGGCGCAGTCTGTGAGCGTCAAGAGCACGCAATTGTAATTTTTACGTTGAATAAAAAGGGACTTAAACCCTTCACAAGACTCTGTATTTTATCCAGTTTTCACAGTCACCTCTTGCCTGCGTGCAAGTTGGAGGCGCGCAACGTTACATTGGCGTCCGAACACTTATCGAACTGAAATGGCCGAAAATTGGATGGAAGCCGCTGGACAACACCAAGAAATGACAACTCAGTTGGAAGGATTTGGATACCTGGTCCAGGCTTTGAGAGCGTCAATCAAGCCAAACGTCCATTTCGACGGAAAAAATTCGGTGGCGGTATTTCTAGAAGGTCTAGAAAACCACTTTCAGCTCTACCTTGTTCCTGAAAGACAAAAAGTTGCCATCGCCACATCAGCACTAAGAGGACAGGCTGCGCTATGGTGGAAAAATATAGGCAAATTTTTATTAGGGGAATTTGGAAGCCAGACATATACATTTGAAAATTTCAAAAAATCGTTAGTAAAGGCCTTCCCCATAGTGAAAGATCGCGCACGGCTGGAAGCCGAACTATATAGTTTCTATCAACGGGATATAGCAGAATTGACGGACTTTATTCTACGAAAAATCAAGCTAAGGAGTATGCTGTATGGAAAGAAACCCGATGCGGAGATTATTGAAATAATATTACCAAGATTGCTACCTGCTGTTCAAGACTACTTTGAAATTAGAAACCCAAGCACATTGCAGGAACTCTTCGAATTGGCGGTGAAGTTTCAAAACCGCAGAATAGCGGAAAAAGCGAGAGGGGCAACGTATTTTCAAAGTACCCGAAGGAAATCTTCAAATGAGGAAACCAGAAATAGAAATCGCTCTTATGGGGGAAAGAGCTATCAAGCTAACTCATCGAAACTCGAAGGTCAAGGCCCAAAAAGAAAACTTGAAAATAAAGATCCGCGTACCCAGAAGACACAGATTGAAAGGAAAGCTTTAAACGACTAGAGGGGCCTGTGAAAGGGAGGGTCCAGACCCCGGAAGTTTTAAAAAAACCCTCAAATAGACATTTAAATACGGTCATCGTAAAAAACTCACAGCTACCAATTATACAAGTCCTGGTTGGCGATGTACCAGTAGAAGCCCTCATCGATACAGGAGCAGAAGGAAATTTTATGAGTGAAAATTTCTTCAAAAAGAATTTTTATAGGGTACGATTATTTAAAACCAAAAATATGGAAATTATAGCGGCGCAAGGAAAAACATGTCACTGCATCGGGAAATTATCATTAAACTTACAGGTAAAAGAGGAAAGTCTCAAAGTATTAATTTTTGTGGTGAAAGATCTGCAACATTCTCTTATTTTAGGTATGGAGTTTTTAAGGGCCGCGAGGGCCAAATTAAATTTTCAAGATAGTTCCGTGGTGTTGGAGATGGACCAGAGGGTGGTGGAAGCTGTGGTGACACCGCAATTGGATCTTAGCCATCTGAATGACCATGAAAGGAAAGCAATACAGCAAGTGGTGAGTAATTTTTCTCATTTATTTTCAGAAAAACCAGGAAACTGCCAAATAGTTACGCACAAGATTCAATTAAATGCCGAAAAACCTTGTAGGACTAAACCTTATCGGTTTGACAAACAAAAAGACGTAATCATCGAAGAACATATTCAGGAGATGTTAAAGAATAAAATAATAACGCCCATAAATAGTGAGTACGCGAGTCCAGTCGTACTATGTAGGAAAAAGAACGAGTTTCCTCCTTCGGATAAAAGGGCTTGGAGGTTTGCTATTGATTACAGAAAACTAAATAGTATTACCAAATTTCCAGTTTACCCTTTGCCGGTTATAGACGAGATCATTAGACAGATCAAATCGACAAGATATATGTCTACTTTGGACTTAACGTCTGGCTACTATCAAATAGCTATGAGACCCGAAGATATACATAAAACTGCGTTTATAACAAAATCGGGCACTTATGCATTTTTACGCATGCCTTTTGGGTTGTGTGGGGCCCCATCAACATTCCAGAGAGCTATGGACATTGTTCTAAAGCCTGTCCTAGGAAAATCAACTTTAATTTATCTAGATGATATAATTATAACGAGTAGTACGTTGGAACAACACATTAATGATCTAGAACAAGTTTTTAAATTATTAAAAGAGGCCGGTCTTACAATTAACGCCTCAAAATGCAAGTTCGCAACTAAAGAACTTAAATATCTCGGTTATAAAATTTCGCAAAAGGGTATAGAAACGCAAGATTCAAAAATAAAAGCTATTAAGAATTTCCCACCGCCCAACACCGCCAAGAAACTTTTTTCCTTCCTTGGGTTATGTTCTTACTATCGATCTTTCATAAAAGATTTCGCTAATATTGTTGAACCACTCTTAGTAATCAAAAGAAAAAGGGGTAAATTTACGTGGACAGCGGAAGCTAACACAGCATTTGAAAGATTAAAAGAAGCGCTCATTAATGCCCCTGTTTTAAAATTCCCGGAGGGGGACGGAAACCTGGAAATTGCAGCAGATGCGTCAGACTATGCGGTGGGTGCGGTTCTTATGCAAAATAACCATCCTCTGGCATTTTTTAGTAAAACACTGAATCAGACACAAAGGAATTATACAGCTACAGAAAGAGAAACATTAGCCGTATTAATGGCTGTACACAAATTTCGAGTTTATTTCGGGCAAATCGCCAGTAACAGTCTTTTTGGATCATGCGGCTGTTGGTAGACTTTACTCGGGGAAAAAACCTAACGCCCAGGTTAATAAGATGGGCTTTAAAACTCCAAGAATATAATATCACAATAAAATATAAACCGGGTAAGGAAAACAATGTAGCTGACGCACTTTCTCGTATAAAACTGGACGATGAAGGAAATGAACTTAAATGCGCTGTGTTGACTTCAAAAATTTTAGATTCTAGAGATACGGTTATTACTGAACTGAAAGCTGATCCTGAATTTGGAAATATCTATGCTTATTTGAAAGACCCCGAAAGCTTTGAGCATACAGATATCGATGCGATAAGAAATAGAGCAAAAAACTATGAAATAATAGATAATTTATTATTCTATACGAAAACAACAAACGAAAATCTTGAGTATAAACCAGTCATCCCAGCCTCGCTTCGGTTAAGCATTTTGAAGGAATTACACGAAGCAAAAACAGCCGGCCATTTAGGGGTCAGAAAGACTTTAAAAAGGGTACGCGAGGCGGTATATTTCCCGCAATTATACAAAATAGTAACGGCGTATGTCAGGTCCTGCAATCAATGTCAGTTAATAAATGATATTAATTACAGCCCGGCCGGGTACTTAAATAGCATTTGCGCTACATTTCCGAATGAAATTTTAGGCATAGATCTTCTTGGTCCCTTCCCCCAGAGCGAGTTAAATAAAAATCGTTTTCTTTTAGTAATAGTAGATCATTTTTCAAAATGGACAGAAATTGTTCCACTTAAACGCGCGTCAGCCAAAACAGTCGCAGATGCATTCTTACACAGATACATTTTAAAATACGGTGCACCGATAAAAGTTATTAGCGATAACGGAAAACAATTCATTAGTCAAATATTTGAAAACATATGCAATGGACTTGGCATACGCCATATCAAAATGGTTCCGTATAGACCACAGGCTAACATAGCAGAAAGAGTTAATAAAAACATAGTAAAAATAATTCGCAGTTACGTGAGCACACATCACAAGCGCTGGGATGGCTACATAAATGAATTAGCTTATGCTTTAAGAACGGCAAATCATGATACTACGGGAAAAACTCCAGCAGAATTATTTTTAGGCAGAAAGTTAATTACGCCTTTAGATAAATTATTCTTTGTGCAACAAAGAGAGCAGGAGTTTAAACAAAAAGATGTGCAAAAGCTGATTGATCAGGCGCTTAAAAGCTCGGATACGGCAAGAAATAGGCAGAAAATATATTATGATAGAAAACGCCGTGAAGCAGATTTTAAAGTTGGGGATAAAGTATTGAAGCGGAAATTTTCTTTATCAAGTGCCCCAGACAATTTTACGGCAAAGCTAGCTCCAAAGTTTGAAAGCCCCTATGCAATTCAGGAAATCAAAGGAGTAGTATTATATCTTAAGAACGAGAGAGGGGAAATCTGTAAAGCAAGTCCCGACCAGGTGAAAAAATACTATAATCCAAATGATTTTGAAATCCTTAAAAGTTTCTTGCAGGACTCAAGTCTAAACGAAATAGAAGGTCCAGAGATAACAACTATTCCACCACCCAAGAAACAGAGAACTGAAGAGAGACCTAGCCCTTCTACAACCCGGACGTCGGTATCAAAAAGAAAAAATAAATTTCAGACTCCAGCGTTTAAGAAAAACAAAAATACAGATGCACCGGGTAAAGAAACCGTGGTAAAGAGAAAAACACCACCTACAAAGGATTGCAGGAAAAATTATACATCAAGGAGAACGCGCACACGGCCACAGAGTCAGGTGCCAGCAAGGCCGCCGTTCCGGAAACTGAAACGGCAACAGGAGGCACAAAAATACGAGGAACAGAAGAAATTCAAGAAGGACTCCAGACCGGAGGACGTCAAGACCAGCCGTCCCAGGGAAAAACGGAAATGCCAACCACCAGACGGTTACTCCGCCAAGAGGCCAGCATGTAGAGGACGCAAAAGAAAAAGTAATGTGGACGACACTCGGAGGGCAGTAAGGAGAAGATTAACATCCATGAAACCTCTAACTTGGGACCAATTTTGCCAAAAACGAATGACGGAGTTTCAAGCATCGAAAACTCAAAGATAAGTTAAAACCTTCTATAATTTTTTTTTTCTCTTTTGTTCCGAAATGTTATGCATAAGTACGAAGTTCTATGTTTTGACGAAAGTCAATATGTCTCGGTTGAGACTTAGTTTGTTTTACTTTATTTAGCTAAGGCAAAAGTATTATTTTCTTGAAGTGTAAAAGCTAAAAACAAGCATTTTCTGTTGGTCGAAAGACTAATTCTGTTATGTTAAAGCCAAAATTTGGCCGAAGATAAAAATAACTTCGTATTCTTGTACTAATAAGAATTTTAGTTTCAGTGCCGCCAGCTTGGCGAAGAATGAGTAAAGTAAAAATTTATTGTCTCTTATTCATTTTATGGTAAATTGTAAAAATCATATGCATTAAAATTTTGTAAATGTACGTAAATACTTGAATGTTATGTAAAAGTAGAATTTAGTCTAGAAGCATAAAATTGTAGATGCTAAAAGTGAATGCTTAAAAGCAATGAAGTCAAAATTTAAGTATTAAATTGTAGATAAAGTCATGCTTTAGAGCGAAAGCCTGCAAGTTTAAAGATGAATGAGGGGGAAGTTAGAATGAATGTGTTTTGTAGGGTTCTCCACCTACATTTGAATTTTTAAGAATATTAAAGTAGCTCATTGAGTTGTAGAATGTCGAGTAAGGTGTGTCTATTTGGTCGTTGAACTCTAACAAATCATGCTGGTTAGGAGAAGTGTTGTAAGACTAAAACACGAATATTCCCGTTTGACACCACACACGGTGGAGAGCCAGGGTAAAGTTAAATTAATGCTTGAAAAATTGAATGAATGTGAAGTAAGCAATAACTAAGAAAAACGAATCGTTTAAAAACAAAAATTTATTGTGTCAAGAAAGTGTAAATTATAATGTATTTAGAAAGATACTGATACTTATTCCTTCCAGATGCTGGAAGGAAAGACCAAGATTGATTGATGAAGTCCAGGAAAAGTTGCTGTAAGAAGAGAGCTTTATAACGATCAACAGAATTTTAGTATACAATTTGTTACATAAGATTTTTTTTGTGTAAACGAGGTTCTCGCCAGTTAGTTCAGAATTAGAGAAACTTACAACAGGTCGTTTGTAGGACCTGCTTCTAAGTTTTCCAAATTCTGGCAACGGCAAATGTAGGGTTTATATTTATTTTAACTAACATTTATTTTAAGTTTAAACTATCTTTCCTGTCAAGCCTTACTTTCCCCTGGAACTGCCAATGCCAGAATATGTAAATTTTAGTAGAACGCGCAAGGATTCAAATTATCAGCGGAAGTATTATGATTTAAATAGAAGGGAAACAAGTTCGGTGTGTGATATTCTTACTTCACTAGCGCGGAGGTAGTTAGCGAGAAATTGAAGAACCCCGCGTTTCGGCCTATGTGCTTGGCGGGAAGTAGTGTTAATCGTTCAAGTGAGCTTCAAGTCTGCTGAATTAGCAGCGGTATTGTAAAACGCGGTGAGTTAGTTATTTTAGAGAGCCTCGTAGTTAGAGTCTTGTCTTTAGTTTCTTTTCAGGTTATTATTTTTATTTGACCGCCGAGTTGGCGCAGTCTGTGAGCGTCAAGAGCACGCAATTGTAATTTTTACGTTGAATAAAAAGGGACTTAAACCCTTCACAAGACTCTGTATTTTATCCAGTTTTCACAGTCACCTCTTGGTTGCGTGCAAGTTGGAGGCGCGCAACGTTACAAGTTAAAGCTTGCTATTTTACGGCCGCACTCAATACGTGCCTGCTATAGTATACGCCAGTGTTTCTTAATTAAGGGCCAACTATACAAGTTTGAATCTGTGTAGCTTCGGCTGATTAAAGTTATCTAGCATTAGTCTAGTTTTGTATTTTCTATTGAGTTAAAGCCTAAGTGGAGGCATTTTGTACGTCCAAGAGGGGCCATCTGTAAAGCTATTTTTAGTTGGAATAAAAGAGTATTTAATCCTTTCGAGTGTTTACTTACGCACAAGAACTCAGCGAATAGTCGCTACATAGTTCTATCAGTATTCTAGCTGCCAAAGAAGTCTATTTTAGCTAGAGTATTACAACATTTTTGGCAATAAATCTTTCATCCATTTTAGATATTTCAAAACGACTGCACGCATTTCTTGTATATTTAGTTGTAGATCCAAGTTTCTAATTTATGATGTGAGTCAAATAAGACAGGTTTTGGGAAAGTTACGCTTTTGATTACGTGCCATATTTTATGTCGGCTTTCTATGAGGGAAATTAGTTAACAATTCTTAATTTTATTGAATTTCATTAAAAACTGTATGCGTTTCGCCACATTCAAAACTATCAGTTGAAAAAATTATGTCAAATACAAAATTTCTAATTTTCGACTTTCTGTAAGTGAAATTGGACTGTTTCCTGCTTCAAAATGTTTCGAATTTTCCTGCTTCAAAAATCTGTATAGACTCTACAAGTGGCACCAAATATAAGGAATTTTCTTCTTCCTAGCCGCATGTCTTCGTGGTGTAGTTCGAATCCCATTGAAGCCACCACTGATACTTTTTTTATGTCTTCAAAGAAATTCTAATAGACTCTAAAAATGGCGCCTGAACTAATAAAGAGTAGAAAATAATCAATGTAGTAAAAACTTGGATTTGGGGAAGGGATCCTTTCCTTCCCAGTAACCCTTCAACTGGGAGAGAATGTAAGGAATTTTCTCATTTTCTGCCGCGTGTTTTCATGGTATAATTGAAAACACGTCCAATTAGCAATTGGGATGTTCAATGTTCGAATCTTGGCGAGGGACTGTTGAGTTTTCATATTTTCTGCCCGTAAATACGAAGGTCAGTCAAAAAGTTAGTTGCACTGCTTTAGAGATCAAAACAGGAGAGAAATTTTACAATAACTTTATTTTATCTTAAATTTCCATTCAAAATCTACTTTTCAATGTAATTACCTCCATTATTTAAGCATTTTTCAAGGCATGGTACAAGTTTGTCGATGCCTTCTGCAAAGAAATCCCGTCCTATGCCCAATAACCATTCTTGGATTGCCGTTTTCCCCTCGTCACCCCAGTGATATCATCGCTTTAAAAGTTCTATTTCTGTGGGACCAAAAACAAATTACGTTGCAAGGTGCGAGCTATAAAAAGGATGATTCTAGACTTCCCACCTAAACTTTTTCAGAAGTTCCCACGTTTGTTTTGCTTCATGCGGTCTTTCACTGTCACGCAGGAGCACAATGCATTTCGACAGTTTACCTGGCCGTCGATTTTTAAGTGATTTTTGCAATCGTTTTAGTGTTTCACAATAAAAAGATGCATTAATTGTGGCACCCTTCGGCATGAACTCGGTATGCAGCAAACCTTCTCTGCCGAAGACAGCGGGGCCCACCAGCGGCCGAGCGGTAAAGTCGCCGAACACTGGTAGTTCGGTCCGATCTTCGAATCCCGCGAACGGGCTGGCTGCATGGGTGTTTTCGTGGTTTTCCCCATGTGCAACGTGTATACGAGCCAGTTTCCCTTAGAAAGTCCTCCCCGAAGGCATTCTTCCCCTTAGGCAGATAGCCCTAGTGTGCTTTGCCATAATTAAATACACAACACAACCTGCCGAAAACAGCTTCAGCATCCCGTTTCTTGCAGATGGAACAGTTCGACATTTTTTTCGTGTGTATGTCTGGGAAGAGGAATGTTTGCACTTAGGGGAGCTGCGTGTCGTTTCAGGTGAGAAGTGGTGAATCCAAGACTCATCTCCGGTCACAATTTTGTCTAAAAACTGATTTCCTTCCTTTTGGTAACACTGCAGAAATTTCAACGCAATTTCAAAACGCTTCCCTTTATGTTCCTCCGTCAGTAGACAGGGCACCCATCGAGCACAAACTTTATGAAACTGAAGCTGATCGGCAGAAATTTTATGCCCAATGAAATATGAAATTTCCATGAAATTATGAAATTTCCATGAGAAATATCCAGTTCATTAGAGATTTCGGATATTGTTATGCGTCTGTTTGCAAGAATGCATTCATTCCCTCGAGAAGACATTCAGAATTTGTGGCAGTTGATGATCTTCCATCGCGCTCAGGGTCGTCAGTATTTATATGTCGGTTCTTAAACATGTCGCACAATTTCGCGATAGCTTGACGATACACTTTAACCATAAACTTCATACAACTGCCGATAAATTTCACAGCCGTTACACGTTTTCGCCTACAAAAAGCGAACCACTGCACGCATTTCCAATTTGGACGCCACTTGCGTCTGTCCAGACATGCTTACGACTGATTATCAGACAAACTAAGATTGCCTCGTAAAAGTCGCTATGCCACACGATACAGCTAAATGTCTCAATTGTTGCCAGAGAGTTTCATCAAAATAGCCTTTAAAAGAAAGTTTTTACAAATGGCAGCAACTACCTTTCTGACTTACCTACGTACATCTCCTCATTATTCTACTACAGTTCTTCCACGGCATGAATACAATTTATTTTTGGAAGTAATTTTAATTAAAAGCTATGATATGATTAAAATTCTGAAGCGTTAACGCATTTGGTATATTTTTAAAGGAGAACAAAAATCTGCGACTAACTCTTGGAGAGAGATATATTGAAATATTGCTTCTTAAAATATCTTATTTCAATAAGTTTGTAAGATCTGGTTTTCTTCGGTAGCTCACAATTAGACCAGAACTCTAAAAGGCAACTGGTGACTTTTCACGGTGTCTTTGTAAGTACCACAGAGACAAGGAAAGAGAATAAAGAACTCTTTTATTAATCCAGATAAAGCTCAACAGACAGCACCAATTCGTGCTTATAGAATCCAACACGTTCGGCTTTAAATCAAAGATAATGGATAAACTAAAATTAATGAAATTTAAGTATATCCTGACGGCTTTACAGTATAGCTAGTACGCAAGTTAGCTCTGAGTGAAGTCAGAGTAAATAAACGTAATGGCAAGAATAACTCAACGCCGCAGAATTCTAATCGAGAGAATCAAAGTTAGCAATGTGGCCTTCAAGCAAGGGGAAGAACACATTCTAATTTCACCCTCCAAAACCTTCCCCACTTTTAAATAATTCCTTCTTTCTACGTAGTTTGAATATCGCGCGTGCTGGAAATTTACATTCTAGTAGAGAAATGAAACGAGACTTGATAGGAAAGGGTATTAACATAAAATAACTGGTTTGAAATCAAAATGACATGCTATAAGCTTTTTTGATCAGAAAGAAACATACTTTGATCTGAACAGATACATGCGAAACGTGCTATGTAGATAATAAACGCAACAAATTTGCAAAAATAGTTGTCTAATTTACAAGTAACGTCATTCCTTCGCTTTCAATTCAAACCTGTTATGATCCCTTTGCAAAAACTGGAATTAGCAGAAGCTCCTTTAGAGTGAAAATGAAGGTGTCATCTGGAAGTCGTTTATTAACGACTAAAATTTGTCGTCTTTATAATGCCATGTGCTTAACTTTAAGATGATTGAACATGTTGCTGGTTATATGAAGATTTCATAGCATTTTTATACATAACTGTAAAATGGAGCTCTTCCTTTTTACCCAATCCATTGCAGTAGACATTTACTCCAATCTCTGAGTGTTATTTGTTTGTTCTTTGCTCGAAATCTGAGGGCTGAATATGCTGGTTAGGTGGATTGATTTTTATAATTCCACTTCCATCAACAGAAAAATGAGTCAAAGAGAAAATTCCTTTTCTCTCATGATTCAATTCCTTACATACTTACTTATCAGAATTTAAGTATACCTTAGTATATAATGTATATATCAGTATTTAAAGTAAAGTAAATAATGTTTAAAATAAGGCAAATATGTTTAATTTTAATTTCAAAGTAAAAATAATATGAAAGTTGTTAGTCATGTTTACCCACTTCCATGAATGTTTTTCGTGACAGTATCGTGGGTTTTAATTAACGTAATACTATAATTAAATGAGAAGCAAACTATTCTGACATTTTAAAAAATAAGTTTTAAATGAAAACTTTGTTGTTCTGACAAGAGTCAAATTCTTCTAATGGTGTTTAAAAATTATAGAGATGTTTAATTTTATATGAAATCCTGAATTAGCCAATGCTCATAGTAAGATTATTCTGTATGCCGTGACGGCATGTTGGAAAAGCATAAAATGTCTTTCTATCCTGAAAATTACGCTTTCTACCTTGATGGATTCAAAAACAAAATACTGAGAAACAAATAGCTGAATGAGTCACTAAAAAAATGTATAGTTGACGGTCATAATAGCAACCCTTTATGTCCTCATGGAAAAAATATTAGAACAAGTAGTCCCTATAGGGAAAGTAGATTTAATGTACATCCTCAACTGGGGACTCCTTATACCATTGAAATGGAATTTTCGCTATAATTAGCGATCATTACAACGAGTGTCGGTTACATAAATGACATCAGAAGTTCTTATATGCTCTGTGGTACACATTTCTTTAATGATGTGAAATAAAATGCATCAGATATTAAACGTTATAAAATAGATACCTATATGTTATAACAGATTTATAGGAAGAATTTTAGCTCTGAAGCTAAAATTACTGAGCTTTTCAGGCTATTTACCTTATACCAACCAAAACATGTAATGCTAAGATATTCCTGACTATAGGGAAATATTATGCCTTCCTTCCAACTATGAAACATTAGTTTGAAGATACTCTTCTTATAATAATTAAAACGTTTAATGTTTTTTCTTACCTTGAAAGAATGAAAATTCCATAAAGTTGAATCGATCTAAAAACCTTCCATAGCGTTATCTAGCTTTTACTTACAGACAGGACGTTTAGCATTTAGCTTTTATGCTACTTACAATATAAAACTTATTTATTTATTTATGATTGTTGCACTGAGCGTTTTGTCAAAAGTGTGGGCTCAGGTTCAAACATGTATCTATGTCTGTTGCATATTCACAAATACAGTGGTACCTTGACTTACGAACTTTATTCGTTCTCGTCCACGGTTACCTCGAAACGCATTTTTTTCAATTTACCTTATGAAAAATTATTCAATCCGTTCCCATATTTAGAAATTTTAGAAAGAAATAAAGCGGTGTGCATTTACGCAGAAATTATTAATTGTATTTATAAAATCTGTATTTACATGGTCTTTGTATAGAAAGAAGCAATAACAAATTATTTAAAAAAATCAATTTTTTTTACTTTATTTTATGTTTTGGTTCTGCTGTCATTAATTGCTTGTTTCAGTCGCTTTGGAGAAGGAGATTTGAAAATGGTCTATCAGATGGCGAGTCGTTTATTTATTTTACGTCTTTCTAAAATGATTAATGACTTGTCACTGAACGTATTGATGACTCTAAAAGCAACAGCTTGATTTCGATTTTACATCTTAACCAGTTCTTCAAATACTTTCTAGTGCTCCAGGATTTTCTTAACAACCACTTGCGTTAGTTACTTACTTTTTTTTTTTTTTTTTTTTTTTTTTTTTTGTTGCAAGCTTTTACATTCTCTAAAAACATTTGCTTTTCTTCCTTTATCCTATTCTTTTTCCTTCTCCCTTTTTGATTGCTATTGCTCTTCAGCAGTAAGCTGAGTATACTGTGTCCCTCTGTTACCTTTATATCTGCTTTATTCCCAATTTCGTGGTTTTACTTAATAGAAATGTAGAATCTATAATATGTCTCTCTTTCTAGTCCTTTCAGTCATTTGCCTCAGAATGTTTTCTAGCCTAATTTTAATGCTGTCATTGAAGCATCTTCCTTGGCTGAATAGCTTTAGATTAGGCAAAAACTGCTCACGAGAATTAAGAATTAAGATCTGATTTGCTTAAATACATATCATATTTTTAAACAGTAGCTATTTAACTGAAAAAAAGAAATATTGACTATGTGTTGTAAATAAAAAACCTATAATAAACTTTGAGAAATTTATGATTTGTTTAACAAATAAAACACAAACTGCAAAGAGATACAACAGATAGAGAGTAAAAATTAATATACTACATATCACAGAAAATTTAATGCTGCTGTTTTAAATACAGTCAGGGTTAGAATTATCCAAAACCGCTTATTGGATCGGATCAAACCGCTCACTGAACTGAATCAGTTCTTTTTATGACTGACCGCTCACTAACATTTTCGCTCCTTCCTTGCTAACCGCTCCTGAATCACTCTCTGTTTCCGATGTAACCTTGATAGAAAACATCGGAAACAATGAGTGATTCGTTAGCAAGGAAGGAGCGAAAAGGAAGAAAGAATAGAATGAGCGGTGGAATCGGGAAAAGCAACTCAATCAAACGGTAACTTCCAGATCTGATTTCTTTCATCTGCAGTTTTGAGATTCGCTAAAACCTCCTTTCCCGATAGAACTCCCAATAAAGTTCTAGAATTAAAAAAATTCAAAAAGTTGAGAAATAATAAATATTAACCTATATTGTACAGCTGTCTTAAATATAGGACAACCCAATCAAATTTCCTTAAATTGTAAAGAAAGGTAAACGAATAGATAGACTCTGGCATAATACCCTTAAAATAGACATAAGTTTCATATGTAGGCTGAAAAAAATGGTCTGTCAAAATTACTTTCATTAAAAAAAATGACTAAAAATAACCCTTTAAAACGATTTATTTTTGAACCGTTATTTAGGATTAAAATCTATATTTTTTCTAAACAGATGTATACATTTCTGATAGTAGATTTATAATACTATTTATGGAAATATAAATATCCACGAAAAAAATTATCTTTTTAAGGTATTTTGTTTGCATTTTAAATGTGTCCTGTAAACAGGACAAGGGTCCAATCCCCAACTTTCTTTCGCTCATCACTACAATTCATGGATCGCATTCCTTCAAACCAATTTTGAACAATAACTATTTATACAGTAACATTACAGAGACATATGGAAGGATTCGGTAATAGATTATTCTGGAATTTTTTTGGGGTACCTTTTGTATTATATTACAAAAGCAAAATGTCACAAAGCCTCCTAAGTAGGGTTTTCTGAGATCCTAAGCAAGATTCATCTATGTAATGTTATAGTAGTAGCAGGTGTTACTTTTGTATAAAATATATAAACATTCGAAGTAGAAATTAGCCTGGAAATTTCTTTTTGACCTTAGACCCTAATGGTTTCCTTGTGGGTATTCAAATCTGCGACGTCAGATGAAATATTTCTGTAGAATTGCATAAGCGCTTATTCTTTTGGGAGAAATAATCCCCAGTATATTTTTCTCAGTAGATCAGTTAATTCCCTGTTTATTACTTGAGTGGACATTTTAATTGTTTTTGAAAGATCAGTGTTTCTAAAATGGAAAGACAATTTCTAACAGGTCTAGAGGATCTTCGATATAGTTGTAGAGACTAACCAGTATGTAAAGCAAGTAAACAATTATTCTTTTAGTGTCACTGAAAGTGAATTTAAGCAATTTCTAGGTGTCTTGTTTTACAGTGGATATCATAGGAATCGTAGAACACTTTAACATTTCGATTTTGAAGCTTAAATTCAACTAGCATTAGTTTAGTTTTCAATTTTCTATTATTTAAAGCTCAAGTAAAAGCTTCTTGAACACTCAAGAGAGGCCATCTGCAAATATATTTTGAGTTGAAACAAAAAGGTAATTTAATCCTTCTCCTGCGTTGTTACTTACGCAGAAGAACTCGGCGTTCCTTACGAACAGTTCTTCAATACTCTAGCTTTCACAGAACCCTATTTTAGCAAAGATATTATAGTAGCATAGCTTTATTCAACTTTTTACTTGATATTTCTCATGTATAAGGGATTGCACGAAGTAGCATTTTTAAACGGTGCAAAACACTGCTTCACATTAGCCTGTCTGCATTTCCGCAATAATTTTTTTCACGAGAACTTACACTTCCCTATTACATGCGCGTAGATCCATCTAACTTTTCGCTAGTGGTTATACTCCCGTCTGAAATAAAATGTGCATAATTTGACGAGATAAGGGACAATCGCCGAATCATAACGAATGTCCTTAGGGGCAATTAAATTCTAATATCTTACAGTTAATAAGATTTTTTTCTCAAAAGGCTGTCTAATTATTTCAAGTCAAATCAAAGTGAATTTGGGGCATTTATGCTTAAGTTAAACTAATGAAATATTATTTAATTTACATCTTTTCTATTTGCCTCATTCACCACGAGATTCTTTCATTCCAAAATTTATGTAGTTTGAATGGCAAGAAATTCTACTGTAAAGTTAGAAGAGTAACTTTCGAAGTATGACTCGTTGCTTTGTCTTGATCAAATTTCTCTCTTTGAAAGTCCAAGAAAAGGAATTTTTTCTGTAAATATCGGACATAAAACTCTCTCTTGATAGTATATTGAGTGATTTTAACAATCTTTTTAACTTTTCTTATTTTTAATTTTCCACTGTAAGAGAATCCTGCGATAATCATAAAAACTTTCTTCCAGATTCAGACGGATCCATTGACAGATCCAGGTTTGTACACTTTTTTTTTCGTTTTTGACAGTAAATAGACGTCTTTTTGTCAGTGTCATTTAGGTAAACCAGTGTTCCTGCAAGAATCACAATTTATTTCCATTTATTTCCAGCTAAATAGTTGTCATGCAGGGTTCTACAAATTGTTCTGCGTTGAACCATATGCTCCAGCAAAAGCTAATGAACACTGAATTTTTAAAAAATTTTGATCTCTAAATCCTAATTTATTATTTCATTAATTGTTGCTGGAGATATATATAAATAACTCTGTAACTGGCTTCTGCATCGGGGGGCGGATTTTCTCTTGTTACCTACGATTTAACTTAAAAGAAAACGTACCTTTTTCAAGTATTCATTTGGAGTCCTCTTGCTATATAGGAAATGATAGACGGTTTTTCCCTTTCCGATTAATAATGTTACTTATTTTGTATTTCTAAACTGTAATACCATGCATTTCACAACATTTTTTAATTATGGAATGAGATTATTTCAATGAGGAAAGTTCAAAAACATATCGTTTAAGTCGCAGCTTGTTTACATGCGACATTTTGAAAAAAAGAATAAATTTAGTAATATAAACATTGCTACTTTATACAAGTAGCAGACGACATCTCTCATTTCAAATAATAAACTGTTGCCAGAAATGTTTTCCATAACATTTGCTTTTTTCAAGTTCTTTATCAAAATCGTTCAAAAAATGGGTAAACACACTCAGCGCAGAGATGGATAGAAAGTTTAACTCGCTGTAACAATTTTAATGAAAACTTATAAGTTCTATCAAGGTAATTTAAAGAGTTTTAAATTAAAGCATTTTTGAAGGAAGGTTGTGTTTTTAAAGCCAGGTGACTGGCAGTTTGCATTGAATATATTTAATCTAAACCTCACAAGCGGTGAGATAGAATAAATAGTAGATCCGTAAAAGTTATTGCAATTGCAAAAAATGTAATTTTGCGTACAATTTAATTTGGTACAGTAAATAGTTGTGAAAATAAAATAAAAGACAAGGTAGAGGTTGAAGTAGGCGAAACACCTGAATTTCACCAATGGTAGTATAAGTATAGTTCTAACGCACTAACTATGCAGTTAAGCCTCGATTTTTTTTCTCTCCTTTATCCGGGAGAATATCCCGAGTAGACGGTCCGAGGGTCTTCCATCCCTCTTCCCTTACCACAAACCTCATAAGAGGACTTTCAACTCACTACGTATGTTGAGTTCGTCTTGCCGCACAGATACTATACGCTTACAAACATTCGTGCCTTCTCCGTAATTAGAACCCGTACCCATCGATACGACAGTCAGCATCACTACCATTTCCTAGGCAGGGAAATGATGCATTAGAAGAATTTGGATGGTTAATATATGTATTCATGCGACAGTTAAGGAAATTGTATTTGAGGCTTCGTTCAGAAGAAGATGGTAATAGGTTTTTGTGGCTTAAGGTCTAATAGTCATTAAGTCTGTTCAGTATATAAGTCTAACAGGGCTTAAGCCAATCTGGGAAGGTATTTTAACAGATTCATTGCACATGATTGCACAGATATAAAGTTACGATATCTAAATTTGTGTTGCTGGCTCAGTAAAACTGTCAACCGAATATCAGTGTGTGTTTGCCTTGCTGTAATTAGTTGGCTCTTATATTGAGGCGGCATATAGATAGAAAGTTAGAACATTTAGGAAAGATCCTTAAATCAATTTTGGTGACGTACCAAAGTGTAGTTGAGTAACAACGAAACTCGCTTTCTTGTGAGTGCTTGTAGGTGAAAAGCCCTTGTGTGAATGGAGGCAGATGGAACAATTACGGTACTGCAATTTCTAGAAAAGATTTAGACGCAATGTTTTGTATGCGCCGGAACAGCGCGTAATAGTATTAGCTGCATTAGTTTTAAAGAAACAATATTTAAAGCTAGCACAGATTTATTGCAAAGGCGTTGTTAGGTCCCATTGTTACACCAAGATTTTCTTATGAAGCTTTTAAATAAGCTCTGTTGAAAGCATTCCCACCAGTGAAAAATAGAGTTAAGTTAGAAACGGAGTTATATGATCGATTTCAGATGGAGGGATTGCTGCTGAAGATTGGAATTGGGATTAAATGCTCAAGGGTTACATGAGGAGGTCTGTGAAAACAAGAGCACTCTGTCAAAATGTGGCTCACTGAAAGGATAACATTGAATTTTGAAGCACATAAGGTCACTCTTCGCTGGGACTTTCTGAAGCCCAAAACATGAAAGCAAGAAGATTGTAGTGGCAAATGTATTCGTTCATGGAACGATATTAGGTTTCACGATAAAGGCATTCATTTCATTCATGCAGCTGAATATGCAGAGTTCAAAGAGAAGTTCCGACATACCGATACCTAAATTCGCATCTTTTTCCAGTGATGTGAATGGTCTGGACCTAATTCGCGCAACGGCAGATAGAGCAGGTGTGCCGGGCCTTGTATCTATAAGTTATTTTTATAACCAGATACTGTTTATAGTTAAGAAACCCGCTAAAATGCGTAACAAATGCATAAAGGAAAAGTACCATTAAAATGACACAAGTGTCTTTTGTAACGGTGTTATTTAACAGCAAAATTTGCACAGCATTTTATGCATTACGTTTGGCTACTACGAGATATCTGCAACCCTTAAACAAATTCGTGAATTTTTGAGCTGTTAATGTGCACAGTTTATATGCAGTTAAACGGATACAAATGAATTCACATATGTTTCATTGAATGTATAAAATGCACGAGAGAATTATCACTAAATTCTGAGCACATACAAATTAGAATTTTCTTATGGCAAAGATGCCTGCAGTTTCAAAAGCAATGCGTAAAAATCTTACTTATGCTTACTTTTGATGAATAAATAAATGGGATAATTAAAGTTCTGAACGAGAGGTAATGTATAATTCTTTTTCTTTTGTTGCTTACTATACAGGCGAAGCTGTTTTATGGGTAATGGCGTGGCCACGTATTTGACTATAAATTGAAAATAATTTAATTGCATCATTCAGGTTTTATTTTTGTAATAAAATCTGTAAGAAATTCTTTAGATTCCTCAATTTCAAACAGTTTTTCTTTTGGTTTGTTTTCGTTTCTTCCCCCAGAAAAATAAAAACTGGTTTAAAAACTGATTAATATATAAGTTCCACTCTCCACAACATAGATCCTATCCATGTTGTGGATAGGATCTATGACAATGTAATTAGTAATTGATCGTATATTTATTTTTCATCGGATTATTATGTAACAATTATTGTATTTAGCATTGTAATATTACTATCATTGATTCAGTGAATGCCGCTGGCGGCGGATGGTAGATTCTTGTCCGTCGCATGGACATATAACTCTGATTGGTGTAGAACCTTAGGTCGGAGGTCCATGTGACTGCGTTTCGGCTACAAACGGTTTTTTCCCTCTGCTGCTGCTAGACTCCGAAGGTGTAGGGCGGGCTTCTGTCCGTCCTCACCGGGGATGATGCGTGTCTGCAATTTGTTCTTTTTCGTGCCTTTCTGACGACCATCTCCATATAGTTTCAAGAGAATGCATTTTGTCAAAAAAAAAAATAATAGTAAGTGATATGAAGATTCAACTAAAATTGATCTAGATGCTGACTTCTGCTGTAAATGAATGATGTTTTACGACTTGACACGTTCTCGAAAGGAATTTCCGTGCACGTGTTGCGTCTTGATGCTAGAATTGGCCTTGTGTTTCCACAAAAATATACTGGAATGATAATTCAAGTCAAAGTCTTTCGCTATAAAAACTGAATTTTGTTATCATGTAACTTTGTGTAACGAAGATGAACTGAGATTTTTTAGATTGGAACTTTACGCATTTTGTGCACGAAAGGCTAGGACTCAAAATGTTAGGACTGATTCTTACTGCTGCAGTAGTTTGCTGTCTATTGTCTTCTGTCTGGATATGTTTTCTTGATTTATACTAGTATTAATTTAAAATTTCACGATGTCAAGATATAATAAATTTCTCGTAATTCACATTAATTGAAGTGTCATCCTTTGGGGATAAGTTACTCTTAATTCCATATTTTCTTTTAGACCACACACTTCTATTATTACATTTGGCAACCATTTATTATTACAATTTGCTTATGATATTTATCTGCAGTGCTGAATATAAATGGTACCTATTTACAATACCAAAAATAATTAGTGGATGAAGGGCAATAAGGAAATTCTGTCTCGGCCGCTCAGCTTTACAAATCGGACTCTGCTGACTGTCTTTATATATACAGTAATACTGCCTAATAATGTTAAAAAGCACTAAATATTCGTAAACCACCTCAAAGAAATCCAAAACTTTCGTAAAAGACTAAAATAATTAAATTACTATATGCTCATATTCTACTCGTACTTAATTTTAATTGTTTCAATATTTCTAAGCAGCGCTCTTCCTCTTTAGGTAAATCTAGAGCAAGCTTCCAGGCTGCCGTCTTCAAGATTAGCATGTAAATGTTCCTGGAGTTTTTTTTTTTTTTTTTTTTGGATATCGTTGAAAGAAATCTGCCTATAAATAAAGACATGCAGATAAAATCTCGCTATTCAGATGTCAACTTCGTGCTGCTCTCTGTTTAAATTGGAAAATGTGGATTATCAGTTTATTCCTTGCTTCATTTATTTTGTGTTGGGTAGAGGCGAGCGAACGTTTTTTCTTAAGCGCATGCGTATTAATTATGATGGCGCAGCTGTCTCTTCTACCGACACATCCGTCATTCGAGCTTCGAGCGTAGGGAGATGCTGATATGTTATTTGCTGTGTGATACTCAATATGATTTCCTGTGTGATATCTTTATTCATTATTCATGTAAATAAAGTGTGTTGTTCTACGATGGCTTCTTTACTCGAAATATCGGCCTCTGAACAACAAATGGTAGCAGCTCCGTAGTTTTGTCAAGAAGAATTGGATGTAAGAGACCAAGTCGAAACCGAAACTGGCTTAGTGGAAGCCAAAAATGGAGAAGTGGAATGTTCCCGAATTAACTGGAGAGAACTATTTTATTTGGTCTTTGAAAATTAAAGCTGCCTTATCACTGAAAAGACTTGACTCGGTAATTTCAACAGTAAAACCAGAAAATTTAGACGAGAAAGATGAAAGATTGTGGAATGAGAAAAACGCTGACGCCGTAGCATATATAAAACTTTCACTATCGGATCAACAGGCGCTTCAGTTCTCCACAGAAGATAATGCAAAAATTCTTTGGGAAAAAATAAAGTCAACATTTACGGGACAAGCCGAAGATCGAAAAATAGATGCTGGTAATGAGTTAAAAAATTTAGAAATGAAGTTGCATGAGTCGGCTAATGATTATATCGCTAGAGCGAGAGGAATAGCAACTAAGTCTCAATTGCTATGACTAGATGTATCTCCTCGGGAACTGGTGTTTTACACAGTCCGTGGACTTCGTGGAAAATTCTCTCGAATTAGGGAAATTGTAAAAACTCAGCGTGAAAAAACAATTGATGAAGTACTCGAAATACTCCGTGAGGAAGAGTCCGTTCACAATTCAACGAATGGGAAACGACCTGATGGAAACAACGCAGAGGCTTTCATATCAAGAAGGAATAAAAACTATAAGCCAAGAATTTGTTACATTTGCCGACGGCCCGGTCACATCGCGAAGGACTGCTATTACAGAAACAAGAATCCAAAAAGTGAGTTATCCAAAGGTAACAAGGAAAGAATGAAGTTACAACCTACAAGTGTGAACGTTTCATCTCGTTCTGATGAAAGAGAAAGTGATTTTGCTCTTCAACTTACGCGTGAAAAAAATGATGAATGTGATAAAATTTGGTTGGTGGATAGTGGTGCAACCGGACACATGGCAAAAGACTTCTTTTGGTTTCAGAATATTACACCAGAGGTGAGGGAAATTTACCAGGCAGGTAAACACTCAAAAATATATTCAGAAGGTATTAGTACTGTTAAAGCAAAAGCTATAAATACCAAGAATTCTAGTTTTATTAATTTAACTATTAATAATGTTAGTTATATTCCTGATTTAAAAAATAACTTATTGTCACTCACTGCCTTAATGGATAAAGGATGTAAAATTGAATCAAGGAATAATTCTGTATTAGTTTTTAGTAGGTGTAATGAATTACTTTTTAAAGCATTTAAGAATAACGGTAGGCTTGAAGTTAATTTAGAACCATGTTATAATTCTGAATCTTGCATTGCTAATGATTGTACTGGTAATGAACTTTGGCATAGTAGATTGTGCCATTTAAATCCAAAATATATGCTTAAAATGAAAGAATACATTGATATTAATCATGTAAGTGATTTTAAGTGTGAAACTTGTGACATAAGTAAAATAACTAGAAAAAGTCATCCAAATATTGACATTAATCAGAGTTCAGAAATTTTAGAATTAATTCATTCGGATCTATGTGGCCCTGTTCAAACTGAATCAATTGGTGGGTCTAAATATTTTATGATCTTAGTGGATGATTTTTCTGGAATGTATTTTACTTATTTTCTTAAAAGTAAAAGTGAAGTGTTTGACGCATTTTGTAAATTTAAAGCTAAGTATGAAAATTTAACTGGTAAAAGAATTAAACGTTTGAGAACAGACTATGGTTTAGAATTTGTAAATCAACAATTATATAATTATCTTGCTAATTCAGGTATTTTTCATGAAAAAAACAATTCCATATAACAGTGAGAGTAATGGGAAAGCTGAACGGGCAAACAGAGTTCTTTTAGAAAGGGCTAGGACATTACTACATGAGAGTGAGCTTCCGGTAAAATTCTGGGCTGAAGCAATTAATTTTAGTACTCAAGTATCAAATTTAACACCCCGGAAAGGAAAAGAAAAAATTCCTTTAGAAATTTGGACTGGTAAAAAACCCAAATTAAACTATCTAAAAAGGTTTGGATGTGTGGCATACTTTCACATTCCGAAAGTAATGCGAAACAAATTTGACATACGAGGGAAAAGAAGGATAATGTTAGGATATGCTAGAGAAAGAAAAGGATATCATATTTATGATATAGCAAGTAACAAAATAATTGAAGAACGATCAGTTAAATTTAACGAATCTTTAAAGGGTAGTAATTATATGGGAAAAAATAAAACCTTAGAAACTTGGGATATTGAAGAATTAGAAAGAAAGGGAAACGAAGTAGATCAAAAACCACACCTCGAATTGGTTGTTACGGAAAAAACCCAAGCAAGCGAATATGATGACTCATCGAATTTCGAAATCGCCGACATAAGCCGTTGTAGCGGGGGTGATGACAGGGGGAATGAAGTTCAAACATCTGATAGCTATGAAAAAAGTAATAAATATGGAAATGAAATACCATTAAGACGATCCGAGAGGCTCAAATCAAAACAACTAGCGTCAAGTGTAATCAGTAATGTTCCGAATGATTTTTCAGAAGCGAAACAAAGTGCGAATTGGTATGACTGGAAATCCGCAATGGAAAATGAATTAGATTCATTACATAAACACGAAGTGTGGGAAATAGTAGAGAGGCCTGAAAAAACAAAATTAGTAAAAAGTAAGTGGGTGTATACTTTGAAGGAAGGAGACTCTGGGGAAGTAAAATATAAAGCGCGATTAGTAGCGGCTGGGTTTAATCAAATAAAAAATAAGGATTATACCGAATCATATTCACCAGTAGTTAACATTGAATGTTTTAGATTATTGCTTGCACTTTCAGCTAAATTAAACTTGACTGTTAAATTTTATGATGTAAAAACAGCGTACTTGCACAGTGACTTAAACGAGGATGTGTATATGACTCCTCCACCTGGTTATGAAAAACTGATTGGAGAAGGTAAAGTATGTAAATTGAAGAAAAGTATTTATGGGTTGCCTCAATCCGGTAGAAATTGGTATATGAAAATAAAAAATGAATTAGAAAAACTTGGGCTGGTACAGTTAGCATCTGATAATATGATTGCAGATTTTCTTACTAAGAGTGTCAATGAAGAAAAATTAATGTATACATTGAAAGTAATTTCCTTAATTTCTTAATGTAATATGTTATATATTGTTTGTATTTCATTTTTGTATTGAAAAAAAATGTTGCTCGCAGGAGGGGTGTGTTGGGTAGAGGCGAGCGAACGTTTTTTCTTATGCGCATGCGTATTAATTATGATGGCGCAGCTGTCTCTTCTACCGACACATCCGTCATTCGAGCTTCGAGCATAGGGAGATGCTGATATGTTATTTGCTGTGTGATACTCAATATGATTTCCTGTGTGATATCTTTATTCATTATTCATGTAAATAAAGTGTGTTGTCCTACGATGGCTTCTTTACTCTAAATATCGGCCTCTGAACAACATTTTGTTTATAACACATAAATGAAAAAAAAGCAAGCTAATAATTTTGCAGACCATTAAATTAATTCTACACATCAGTCAAATTTTGGTAAGGAAGGATTCATGGAAAGCAGTTATGTTTATATTATGCTAAATGATATCTCCAGTTTATGAATCGGAAATCTTTGAATACTAGCAAGAACCTTTGACAATCCTTGAATTATATATATATATATATATATTACTTTGGAATTAATGTACTCAAAAAGAAGCCATTTTTAATAAATTCCGATTACTTTAAATTTCGGATCAAATTCAGTTACAGCACTGTTAATTATTACACAAACGATGTAAATATTCATTTAAGTAACCATCCACTGCTAACAGTTTCAGGATAAAAAATTCCCATGTTAAGTATCTACTTCTCAATATTGTTGTTTGCATTTGTTTAAAACAATTGAAATTAATTACATCTTTACAACAGCGAATTGCTTGTGTCGTGTTAAATAATAAACTGTAATTTTTGTTTAAATTTTATAAACTTTTTTTTGAGATGGTATCAGTTTGAAAATTAAATATTAACAAATATTTTAAAAAATTATATACAGCTTCTAACTCAAAAAAGGAAAATAATTATTCCTGAATTCGTCAGGAATTTAAACTCCTGCAAAACTTCTCTGAATCATAGTTTTTTGTTTAAATATACGATTATTTTTGAATAAAAAGAAAACATATAAAAGTTTCCAATGTTTAATATATAATATTAAAATACACCATTAAACATTTCGCAACCTAGGAATAATACTGATATATGACATTTAACAAGAAATAAGAAAAGAATATTTATTTCAACCATATCCATAGGAAAACAGATATAATTTATTAAGTACTGAAAACAAGTGCTAAAAATAGAAATGAAATATTTATATAACACTGAACACTTTTTTTTTTTAAATAAAAGTATGCTGAAATCTTATAAAATGTAAAGATATACTACAGTAGTCTACATAACATCATTAAATATTCTCTTCAGTTTTAAAGAAAACATTCTATGTCCTGATATGTATTAAAATCTGCATTCTATGCTAGTTTAGAATGTTTTTAGAAAGAAATGTTGTACTTATCTCGTGAAATATGCATTTGAAGACAATCGTGCTAGTATGTTTTACAAATACATCGAAACAGGTAAATTACACAAGGTGCGGAAGTGAATCGGACGATTTGGCAACAGCGCTTGTTTTGTTTGACTGGAGTGGAGAGGACGATTCTGCACCAACTTGCAAAAACCTTTAAAGCATTTTTAATAACAATAAAGCAGTGGGTAGGAATTCAACGCGCTTATGCTGTAAATGCATTTTATAAAAACGGCAACAATTACGATGTCGCTCAGCGTGAATTTCAAAGGGAGTTTAAGATTCTTCGTAATAATGCTGTTCCATCAGTCTATGCCATCAAGAACTGGGTAACGAACTTTGAGTACTCTGGTTCGACAGTAAATAAGAGAAGTTCTTACGACCGAGAACATAGCGGCAGTGAGAGAGGCCATGAAACGTAGTCTACGCCGTTCTGAGCATTGTCATTTTTAGATCACAACGTTCGACGTATCTTATAGACAGATCTTCATTTCCACGCTTACAAGATTCAAATTGTTCAGGCTCTAAGGCAGGCAGAACAACAGAAACAGACTTCAGTTTTGCCAGAAATTCTGCAGTCGATTAATGGAAACCAGAATCTTGTTAACAATTTACTGATGAAATACATTTCCATTTATCAGGATATGTTAACAGGCAAAATTTTCTTTATTGGGAGTATTCCTGTGGAACATGTAATGAGGGATGGTGGACATCTAAAAGACGCTATTTAATTAATTTATTTATTTGGAAAAATAAAGATTTTTTTTTATTTTTGTTTTTCAGTTTGAAAACTAAGTGCTTTAATGTTTACTGTATTTTCTCGTGTTTTTTAAGTAAATAAAGCTAACCAGAAACTCTTGATAACATTTTAAAAATCTCCTGTTTCTCTGCCGTGACCTGTTTAAAGCAAACGAAATTTCAGGTCTACTTTTTATGATAATTTGTACGTCAGGGTATATTCTCTTTGTCGTGCAGTTCGAAATTCCAGAAGATTTCATTTATGGTAAATACCAGTACCAAAGTATATCGTTGCTTTTCATTACACTACATCGGTAGTTATTATTAATAATTTAGATGTAAAGTTACATAGATATGTAAACATTTTGAGGCTCACAGTTACAGAAAACTTTCATCAGAATTAGAACTGGCTAGATGTTTGGGTCCGCGAAACTGAACTCTTCTTTTTTTGAATAGTCTTCTTGCATTCCTTTCTTGTTTTCTCAGTAAAAGTAAAGCTAAAAAATATAAAAACCCCTTGTAGAGTACCACAAATAGCATAAAAGTACCACAGAAATGTAGCCTCCGTAGCAACTGCTATCACGGCAAAAATCCACATGAGACCCATAGCAACAGCCAGTCTCATAGATACTAAGAAATGAAACCAAAGATCTGATTTGTTCTCAGCGGTCTTCATACTGGCACTGCTGATCATACAGAAACTCGATATATAAAATATAATATTCAGAAACAGAAGAATTAAAAAAGGAAGGGCAAAGTAAACAGAAAGAGCCTGTTTATAACGAAACCAGCACTCATCTGAGAAAATGAGTCTATATTCGGGATTCTCAGTTGTTCTGTCCACAATAAATGCAATTAACAGTATCAGTAAAGGGGTTCCCCAAGAGAAGGCAGAATATAAAGCAAAACGTACTACTTTGGGTCTGTCTGTCATGAGACGTAACTTGGAAGTTGCCATTCTCAGTGATCTCCATACATCGTAAGACATAACATTCATCCAAAAGAATGATGCCAGGTAGAAATAAAACATTATGATCCCAATCCAAGTACACTCGATTCGCCCACCCAAGCTATACTGTAGAAAACTCCCTGTATAAGCCATCAGCAATGCAACGCAAAGAGATAACAAACAGTATCCTGGCAAATTTCTTAATTTTTTGAGGAATATGAACATAATGATATGAAGAACGATAAACACTGCTGAAATAGCAAGACCAATTACGGTGACTAATTCTAAACCACTCGTAAACTTTGAATTCTCAACGACAGTGGGAAAAAAGTCTGGGCAGATAAAGAGAACTCTATCCTCTCCTATGAAGTAATCCGTTGTGTTAAAGGTTCTGAAGTATAAAGGTACGTAAACTGATCCATTAGATAATATTTCATAGCATTCTGGTTCTACCATGCTGTGAGAACAATTCAGGAATTCCTCACTAAAGCGTGAGAGATCTATGTCGCTGTCTGGAGATGCCGTTGTTGTGGTTATAAAGTTTCTAATATTCGCAGATCGCTTGCGATATTTAGTCTCGACTTGAGTCAAAGTTTCTGTGGAGACTTCATTTCTGCAAAGATTGACTTCACTTTCCTCAGTCTCAGTAGGCAAATGTCTACTATCAATGTGGATATATTTAGAAGAATTTGATGTTGCTCGTATGACACGATGAATCAAGGAATTATCCTCATTGGCTGTTAATGCCAATGACAGCTGAAGGGCAGCGTATATTAATAAGAGTCTTTTACTCATTTTTACACTGATGCAGGTACTAAATAAATTGAGCAACAAATTATTACACTTGCAGGAGCACTATAATCTCAGACTGATAATTGTGTATATATACATTAAATTATCCATCTTCCGTCACCTGTAAAATAAACGAAAATATTGTAAGCACTAATGTGACACATATTTATAAATGAACTAATATCTGATACTAAACATAGAAATAAATTATATGAAGAAATAACTAGCTTAGATATTCTGTGAAACAAATAATTTTAATTATATTGAATTTTTCTTTTACAGCTAAAAAGATATAACAAATATACTATTTAACTTGTCGAGGAACCTAGTGAACTAAGTAGCGAATTATCGCCGAGTTCAAGTAGTTACTACAGAGACTTGAGAAGGGTTAATATACTCTTTTATTCAGTCAAAGATATAATAACAGATGGTCCGTTCTCGGGCTTATAGGAAAGCCTCCATTTGGCCTTTTAAATCAGGATAAGAAAATAATAAACTAATCTAATACTAAACTAAATAGACTTAGCCAAAGCTAGACACAAATAAAGTAGTTGGCCCTTAAATTAACCTAGTCAGAGATTCTCAACAGGCATGTACAATGCGGCCTAGCGTTCAAAAATGAAGTAGCCAGAAGGCAAACACGCGTCACTAAGGACTCCTAAGCACTCTCTCTCGAAGTAAGTCGAACTTCCTTTAAATACTCCTTCTAATTCGTTTGCATAAAGCGCGATACTAAAAACTCATTCTGGTAAGGAATAGTAGATACGAAACGAGAATAGACAGTAAAGCAGGTTTAAACTTAAAATAACTGTTAGGAACTTAAAGTAACGTCTACAAACTATTCACGAAAAATTAAATTTTTGATTCGTATTGCGCGACTCTTTCTACTACGGCAAAACATTTTACCACATTTTCACTAACAACATTATTACAAAATATGATTTTTTTTGGAATATCACAAAACCATAAGCATTATTCTACGTTAGAAGTTTACAAAAACCTATTCTTTGGTATATGATTACTAATTTTGATACCGTAGCAAGCAATATTTTTTTTCTTCTTAAATCTGACATATCAGTATCTAGCCTAAACATGAACATTCTTGTCATATTTTTATGAACATGACAAGAGAATGTCTAAACATAGTCTTTTTCTAAGAAATATTTATGCTAAATTAAGGTCCCTCTAAAATCACTTCATTTATGAAATTCTGTCAACGGTATTTTTTTGGATACAAACAATAAATTTTACAGAGCTTGCAATATTGAAGATTATTATACCTAATATATTATATATATATTAGGTATGATATTATATATATATCAATTATCTGTTTGGGCCCACCAGCGGCCGAGCGGTAAAGTCGCTGAACACTGGTAGTTCGGTCCGAGGTTCGAATCCCGCGAACGGGCTGGCTGCATGGACGTTTTCGTGGTTTTCCCCATGTGTAACGTGTATACGAGCCAGTTTCCCTTAGAAAGTCCTCCACGAAGGCATCCCTCCTCTTAGGCAGATAGCCCTCGAGGCTTTGCCATAAACACACACACACAATTATCTGTTATAATATTGAGCTTATTACATTGTAGAACTTATTATATAAATGTAAAATAATACTTTTTTTCAGTGGCATGAAACGTCGGAGGCAGATAGGATTATCTACCTTCATCAACTTGCCGTTAAAGCAAGTAGTAATGTTACCTTGATCTTATGATTAGGGTAAATTCTGAAGAGTACAGTCCAGTTTTAACAATTATTTTTCAAACTGTAATAAAAGTGACAAAAGAGCGTATTCGTCTCATTTTGCTTTCATTTAATTTCATTTTGAGTTCATTTAAATAATTAGTAACAGAAATATTAATGCACTATTATGCACTTTGATTATAAATGAATTCTAATGTTAATGGTAGTTCCAGAAATTCTGAACCGGAAGCTGCAGCCTACGAGACGAAGCTCGTCCTGGAAAATCTGTAGAGCTTGAAGAGAATGACAGGAAAAATATGTTGAAACAAAACTAAAGCATAACTGCGAGTTTACTACCTTCTCACCACTTACACTTCGAAAGTATATGTGGGGAAGGAGAAAATTTCTTACATTTTCTTCTGGGAGCCAGTGTAGAGAGTAAAGACATTTTGGTACGAAACAGCGTGGCTAAACATCTGTGCTCCCACTGGGATTCGAAACACGGATCCCTTAAGAACTAGTTGGACATGCTAATCACATACACAAAGACAACATACACTAGAGAACGAGATTATTGTTTACAAGGTATGATATCATGGTCTATGATATCATATGATATCGAAGGTCGTTTTCCCTTCTGTCAATAAAATACGCATTTCCATAACTGAGAAACCCATTCCGGGTATGAACTCCTGAGCTATATATACAGAGGATTCCTTGCCAATGAGTTTCAATTCACATTCGTAAAACTGAGAGAGCCTTAAAATTTCGCGCTAAGGAACATGATTCATATGTTAGGAAAGAAGAAACACATAAATCTTCTGTTTTCTAGTTTTGTTGATCAGAAAGAAAAAAACACATTTTTGATTTTTTGCAGCCATTGTTAAAAAATATCTTCTGTTGGCGAATCAGATTTTGTAATTAGAGGCGTTTCGCATTCATAAAAATACTTTTGGTTCTAGTTAACAGCCCCGATTCCAATCTGTTTTTACCCTCAGATTTTAAGAAAATTATTTCATAGTTGCTTTCATTTTTCATCAATTGATGACTCCAATAGTTTGATTTCCTTCGTCTCGTTGTTATCTTATCACTGGCTTCTCTTTCGTTATTTGCACTTCTGTAGCTGAAGAAGTAGGTTCTATATTTAAATCTTCGAAACTATTCCTGCAAATTTACGCTGCAAATTTATACTCTGCTGCTTGTTGCTTTCACTCCTTCAATAATCATAAGCTAGCCTAGCGATATATGTGTGCTATCCAGCTCTAAGACAAACATCAAAAACTTATATCTGAATCAAAATTATGCTAATCAATCTTAATAGATCAATTAACTCTTATTTCAACACTGAAGCAATCAATACAGTTAAAAGAAAATTAGAATGAAAAACGTATTATAAAAAATTACTATAATTAAATATTCATTGTCTATATCTACTCCAAAACAGATATATTTTCACAGAAAATCCTTTAAGTAAACCAATTCGAATTTTGGGATACAAAACTGAAAAATTATCAAAATTGAACAAAGAAAACGTTTTTATTCTCTAGGATAGAGTTCTTAATAGATAATTTTCTGGTGAATTGCATTTTATTTGGCTTACGTACACGTAAAATATAATAAATAACGTTAACACAATGAAAGTTAGTACTAAAAAAGCTTTTTCTTGGTCATCTTATTAAGAAAACTGCATATTGATGTGATAAACTAAAAAAAGACTGATAAATTATAAAAATGTATGCCAACATTTAACACTGTACAGGGATATCTAAACATATGCTGCTATGCAGCTTTTAAAAATTTTGTAATTTTGTTGTTGAACTACATGTATATGGCGTTGTATATGTTGTTGCTATATGTATGTATGTTGTTGAACTACTGTATGCATATGTTGTATATGGGATAAGTACGAAGAAAATGATATTTCCAATTAAAGCTAAAAAGACAAAAAATAAATGAATGAATGAATAAATAAATAAAATGGGTTTGCAAGGTGAGTGCAAGAGCAGACTAGTAGACTGCGAGTTCAGCGAGAGAGTAAAAAAAGCCTTGACAAACTCTTTTGGACGACCGTTAGGTCTGAAATCCTTCACATTTTATTTAATTACTTTTCTTAATTTATTCTTTTATCGCACACTATTTATGGGTTTTAGATTACGTGTAATTAAATTAAGTACTATAATGGACAAAAATTAGCTCTAAAATTATATGATATTATCCTCATCATTGCTGTTGTCCCCTATATATGTTTCTTTTCCTTTCTGCATTTTCGGAAGATAGCTTTGCTTTATTCTGAAAGTTTAGGATAGTAATTTTTACATTGTATCGGAATAACTAACACTTTTTTTACATTCCTGGTTATTCAGCAATAGGGTTCGTCCACTCATGGTTAAATTGGAGCTAACGGTATTATTAAAGAAATAAAATAAAGTTTTAAATTATCAAGTAGTTTTATTGTGTTCAGATCTCTCAGTTTGTTAAGCAATAACAGATTAATTAAATTTGAAAGATAAAATTAAAAATCTTAGGCTTGCCGAAGGGCACTGCTTTTAGAAATGACTATTTGTGAGATTAATTAAAGGTGTTATTTTTCGCTCAATCACAACGTGAAAATACAGCGATGCCTCCGTTGAGACTCCAATTCCGGACCTTCCGAAGACTAGTACTACGTTCTTTCGAGTTACACCACAAAGGTAAACGGTGAGAAAGGGAAAAAAATCCTTAAAACTTAATCGGATATTTGTGTACAATGGACTAACATATAATCGAAATGTATGTTACAGGTTTAATACAGTCGAAATGAGTAATCCAGGATTTCCCTAAATCGGTAACAACAATTAAATTGATCAGGAAATTTTCCCAAGGCACAAATAAATAAATAAAATAAAAACAATAATGTCATAAATTTGTTTTTTTGCAATAGCTTTAAAACTGAAGTTATCTATATGAATAATTACTTATTAATGTTTTTTTTTTATTTCGCAATCAATTAACATTCACCCGAGACAATATAACATAAACCGAAGTGATTTCACGAGCTATTCCAGCTCTTTGTTGTAAACTGTAGTAAATACAGATAATATCTTTCTCGGCAAAATAAATAAAACGTAGTAACTAGTGCCAGAAGGGACATCCGGTGGCGGAAGCTGAGCCGAGCTATCAGCGGTAATTTTGCGAAAGCTTTTTCCCAATGATATTTATCACAGAATTAGTCATGATATGCATGTTGAATAGTGGTGATAAAAATCAACATTGAGACTATGCTTTCTTCGGAAATCAGCCAAGGCTTTAGAAATAGCATCGCAATAATATTATCATTCTTTTCCCTTAACAATTAATTTTCGACCGCAGAAAATAATGGCATAATAATACAAATAGAACAAATCCAAATTTTCTCAAATCCTAATCACAAAATATTCTCGGATTCATCAAATCCTTCACATAAGAATTTCTGATGTTAAATAATGAAGAATCAGTACCTACTTCCGTTCCTCGAATTTGTGGAAAACTTGGGGTATTTAGAGCCATCAAATTTTGAACACATACAGTACTCATAAAGTACTATGTGCACTATAAGTTCCAAATTCTGAATTTCGACTTTTTCTTTTTAAATATCTTTTATGTTTTGCGTGAGCTTAATGGATTTCATTAATAACAAACTCAGCGATTTAATGGGAATGTGTTGGTACTGTTAAAAATAAAAGGATTTTATCTTTCATTCGCCCGTAAGCGGCTATTCTTCAAAACTTAAGAAATTTACCTTTCAGATTTGATCTGTCGGTTACCGATTAAAAAAAAAACTAAGTTATTTAAAAGCAATAAACATAACTTTTAAGGACTTTTTAAAATTTCTTAATAATGTATCCGTTTGAGTTAAATAAAACATGCATATAATCCATGAGATGGCTAAATATAAATTTTATAAACATTTGCAGTGTCATCTTTTCTTCCTTTTGAATTTATAAGAGAGATTTTTCTAACGGCATGCATTTAATTAGTGATTTGCATAATTAATAACTTTTGTGAACATTCCAATTTTTATTTTTAAATTTATAATTGATTACAAAAGACCTAACACCATATGGTATGCAAATGAAGCAGAATCCTATTTTCTTTTAAATATTTTTATCGCCTTTTACAGCTTTTTTAAAAACAAGCCTTTCTTTGATGCATTACATTGTAATCTGAAAGTTTTAAATAAATCAGACTGGATCGCAGTTAAAGTAATAAACAGAGGAGCGTTCTTCCACACAACATTTATTCACGAACACCAAAGACGAACTGATACATATACATAATTGACATCACAGTTTCTTTTTACAAACAAACACTACCGCCATCTATTGGCGATCTATGGATACACAATCCTAAACTTAACAACCTTAAACTGTCGCCGCAGCAGCAGCAGCAGAGTTAACAGATTATCCTTTAAATGCAGTTGTCTTGCCTAGGTGGAGTCGTGCTAATAATCCAAAAAGCAACACCTGTTTTATTATTGCAAGTATTAAATATTTTCATGAAATCGCACTAGCTGAACTCATTAAAATCAATGTATATAGATTTTTTTCATTTTATAATTATTTCAAGTGAGTGTATTTTAGATGGCTAGTGAAAAAAACAATAAAGAGGAAAAAGGTTTTTGCTTAGTGTTAAATGTTTTTAATTAAAGCGATATTTGAAATCTATATTTAATGAATAGAATCCCTTCGTCTTCTCCATGGAGGTAAGAATTCTCTAACTCTTATTACTTCCTACCTCCATGGTCTTCTGAAGGCAAAGTTGCCAGTCGAAGACTTCCTCAGCACACATGCGAGCAGCTCGGGCCAGCGCTGTTGCTGCGCCCTGCAGAGACGTATAAATGCTGTTTTTTTTTTTTTTTTTTTTTTTTTTTTTTTTTTTAATCTCTTCCCTACGCAAGAAATCCAAAGAATTTGAATTGAACCCCTCCATATTCTTTGGTAAAGCCTCTCGATTCCCACGAAGGCTCACTTCCAGGCGCTGATGCCGTGAAGGACGTAGTGAGTTTCTGAACCACTGTTGAAAGCACGAGATAAGATTCCGTGCACGTGAAATAAAAGCGGGAGACGTCGTAGGACAGCGGCTCCCAGGGCATAAAAGTACACCTGTATTTATTAAGATTATACAAATAAATTTAACCCTTTGCACTACGTCACTGAGGCTGTCACTGAGGCGACACTGAAGGATAATCTGTTAACTCTGCTGCTGCTGCTGCGGCGACAGTTTAAGGTTGTTAAGTTTAGGATTGTGTATCCATAGATCGCCAATAGATGGCGGTAGTGTTTGTTTGTAAAAAGAAACTGTGATGTCAATTATGTATATGTATCAGTTCGTCTTTGGTGTTCGTGAATAAATGTTGTGTGGAAGAACGCTCCTCTGTTTATTACTTTAACTGCGATCCAGTCTGATTTATTAGAGATTTACACATATTTTGTTTATGGTGCCTGCAAACCGGGATTATTACGAACCAGAAAATCGACAGACTGAATATTTCGAAAATGGAGGGCGTTCTTGAACATTCGAAAAAGAAACGATCGGTTGTTAGACAATTAACTACGAAACTGATAAGCAAAGTCGAATCGAATTTAGCAAATAATATTCCGCTAAATGAGAAAATTGAGATAATCGAGGATTTATATGAACAGTTAATTGAGAAAATCAATGAACTGAAAAGTTTAGATTCAGAAATAGAAACGAAAGTAACTTCGGAGGAGATTGAAAATGAAGTTACCTTAAGTCAAGAATACCAGGATAAAACTGTTATATGGAGAGGAAGAATGCAACGATTTTTGAAGAAGAATTCGGAATCTTCTAGAACAGTTCATCAGAACGAAACGGCTAATGTTGCACTTCCAGTTGAAACAAAACCAGTGAAGTTACCACGTCTGCAAATCGGAACTTATTACGGAGATTCGTGTAAATGGTTAGACTTTTGGAACCAGTTCGAAAATACAATTCATAATCATAGTGGATTGATGAGAATTCAAGTTTGAGCAATCCGAGAATTCAAGTTTATCGGATGTGTCGTGTAATGTTTGGAGCAAAATCAAGTCCATTTTTGCTGAGCGCTTGCATTAAGCATCATATAAAGAAATTTGAAGACATCCATCCCAGAACTGTAGAAATGTTAGAAAACTTCATGTATGTTGACGATTTTATTTGTGGATCAGATACGGAGGAGGAAGCTATACAGATATATCATGAAGCCAATGTGTTCCGTCTTTTTGGTAGATAGGTGGCGCTCTTGATGCGCGCCGATGAAAAATATATCACTTGACGCTTGAACATGAAGAATGACGCATGTCATATATATTTGATGCTTGATTATGTTTCATGGCCGCTATAAGCGGAAGTAATATAAGTTTATCGTTAATAAATGTTATTTCTATGTTCCGTGAACTCTTGAAATTTTGATTTGAAATTCTAATGCTCTCCCAACCTTGACTCCTGAAACGAAACGATCTTTGAATTTATGACTCATGAAGAGAGACACCATACATTTTTCTGGTGTCTGAAACCCGCGACAAGGGGAATTACCTTTTGAAAGGTAAGAAATTTGATTTATTTGTTCTTGATATCGATCTTTGAAAACGAAACATAATGGATGATTTAGCAAAAGAGAAAAAGAAACGTGCTATTGTACGTAGTAAAGTTACTACACTTCTAAATAAACTTGAGAAATTATTATCGGAAGAATTAAGTAAAGAACATCTAGAAGATTTAAATTCATCATATGAATTGTTAATTGAATACCATGAGAAACTTAAAACTCTTGACTCAAAGATCGATGCTCTCATAATTGATGAAAAAGAATATGATAACGAACTACTTGTATGTGAAGAGTATGATGAAAAAATTATAACGTTTAAAGCTAAGATTGTTAGTAAAGTAAAGAAAATTAACAGTAATGAAGTTGTTGAAAGAAGTATAATTACAACTAATAATGGTATTAGTAGTGCTCTGAATGGTAATAATGTTGTTACAAGTAGTGCTTCAGTAAAGTTACCTAAATTAAATATTGAAAAATTTGCTGGTGATCCCAGTAAATGGCTCGAATTCTTTAATTCTTATGATAATGCTATTATTCATTCTAATCCAAGTTTATCTAAAATAGATAAGTTTACATATTTGAAAAGTTTATTATCTGGTTCAGCATATAATTGTGTTTCTGGTTATGCTTTATCTGAAGAAAACTATGATCTATGCATTAAAAGTTTAGAAGAGAGGTTTGGTCGTAAAGATGTTATTATATCAAAATTCATGCAGATGTTGTTACAGTTAGAACCAGTTAAAAGTTCTTCAAATGTTTTTGAGTTAAGAAAGCTCTATAATCAAAGAAAGCTCTATGATCAGTTACAAATCTGCGTTAGAAATTTAAGTAGTTTAGATGTTACTAGCGGTTCATACGGACAGTTATTGAACCCAATAATTCTTAAATTGTTACCTGAAGATTTAGCTCTTGAATTCCATAGAAAAAGAACATCTAACCAAAATATAGAAGTAAGTGAATTAATAGAGTTCATTAAAATAGAAACTGAATGCCGAGAAGCAAGTATTTTGATTAATAGCTCAAAAGGTAATAAATACACAGGGGTTAATTCTAAACAAGGGTTCAAAAATTATAAAGTCAAATCACAAGCTTCTGCTTTTAACACATCGGTAAAAATGTTTTGCATATTCTGCAAATCAAACGAACATACATCTGCCGGATGTTTGAAATTTTCCGACGAACAAAAACGAAAGAAATTAAAACATGAAGGTCGCTGTTACAGATGCTTTCTGAGATCACATTTGCGGTCGTTTTGTCATTCAAAAATACAACCATGCGAAAATTGTAACGACAAAAATCATAATAAACTTTTCTGCCGTTTGAAATCGAAAGAAATGGAAGATGTTAAATCCGCAGATACGCAAAATAAAACTTTATTATCTACTTCCCACTCTAACACTCTAAAACCTGAAAATAGTCTGCTTTTACAGACATGTTCTGTTATTGCTCAAAGCAAAAATAAATCGAGAATCGTAAGATTATTAATTGATTCAGGTAGTGAACGAAACTTCATCACCCACAAGTTAGCGCGCGATTTAGAATTGCAAGTCATTAGAAAAGAATTTCTAACAATTTATTCGTTTGGAAATCAGCGCGGTAACTCGCAAGAATTTGATGTATATAGTCTAAAAATAAAAAATAAAAACGATGATCGCTGCCTTGTTGTAGGAGCTATAGGGATAGAATTAATATCATCAATAGAATTCCAGGCGCCATCAACATGTCAAAACATTAAAGAATTTATGACTAAAAAGGGCTTGGAACTTTCGGATACAAGTCCCGTTAATGAGAACATAAATATTCTGCTTGGCGCGGAGCATTTCTGGTATATACAAACAGGAAGTAATTCAATGATAAATGATGGTTTGTTTATAGTACCGACCATATTTGGATACACAGTGATGTGTAAAGTAAAAAATAATAATACTCGAATTAATGCGTTGTTTTTATCTGCCGTTGAAGGAAACACATTTGATTTGCAGTCATTTTGGAAATTGGATTCGATAGGAATTGAAAATGAAAACAAAACATTTTCGGAAACTGATTTGGATACTATTAAGCATTTTAACGACAGTTTAAAATTTAATAACGGCAGGTACGAAACAAAACTCTTTTGGAAGGACAATAAATCACAACTCGCTGATAATTTTTTCGTTGCTAAACAACGATTTCTAGGACTTAAGCATAAATTAAAGGGAAATGATTTCCTGTATAATGAATATGATAATATAATTAGAGAACAAGTTGAAAGGGGGATTGTTGAACAATGTAAGTTTGTTGAAAATGAACCTAACTGTTATTATATGCCTCGTAGGCCCGTTATACGTGAAGGAAAAGTAACAACAAGAATAAGAATAGTTTATGATGCCTCTTCTAAGTCTGAAGGAGCTAAATCGTTAAATGAATGTTTGATATCAGGCCCTAATTTAAATCCTAACTTGTTGGATATAATTTTAAAATTTCGCGTACATAAAGTTGCATTTTGTGCAGACATAGAGAAGGCTTTTCACCAAATTCAAATTGATAGTGAAGATAGAAATTTTTTAAGGTTCTTATGGTTTGATCATTCTTACGACAATAGTGACAATAGTTTAGGCTTTAAGGTTTTCCGAATGTGCCGAGTGCCGTTTGGAATGACAACAAGTCCGTTTATTTTGTCCGCCACTATCAAACATCATATTAAGGGTTATGAAAAGAAATATAGCAAAGCTGTTGACATGTTAAATAAGTCCCTATATGTTGATGACCTTATCCATGTAGCAGACTCCGTTGAAGAAGTTTTCTCATTATCAACTGATGCAGTTAAAATTCTTCAAGACGCTGGTATGAACTTAAGAAAATTTGAATCAAATTCCGTATCTTTAAAAAATCATTGGCAAGATATTGGTTTAATTAATAAGGAAGATAATTTGGATAAGAAAACGTTAAAGGTGCTGGGAATAATTTGGGATTTGGATGAGGACACATTGAAATTAGATGTACAAGAACTTTTACAACCAGTTGACTGGAAACACGTTACAAATCGAAAGGTATTACAGATTGTGGCAAAAATTTATGATCCAGTTGGATTCATTGCACTCTTTGTTATCAGAATAAAATTCTTATTACAAGAGTTATGGGAATTGGGTATTGATTGGGACACAATTTTGCCCAGTTACTTGAGTGAAAAATTTAAAACTTGGTACTTTGAACTTGAAGTTATTCTCAACTTGTGTATTCCTAGAAAATACATATTAAATGATGAATGTGTAAATTTCGATAAAATAGAGCTTTTTGTCTTTTGTGACGCCAGCCTCAAGGGATATGGAGCTGTTGCATATTTTGGTGATCCTGATTCTTGCTGTACGTCTTTTGTTCTTTCAAAGAGCCGTGTATCCCCACTTAAAAAATTAACCTTGCCTCGTTTAGAACTTATGGGAGCCATTATTGCCGCAAGAATAGTTAAATATTTAAGGGAATTATTTAATATCCAAGAAGATAATGTATTTTGTTTTAGTGACTCTAAAATTGTTCTTCACTGGATCAGGAGTACCGCTGATAAATGGAAACCCTTTGTTGCTAATCGTGTACGTGAAATACAAGATGTTGTATCAACTTCGCAATGGAAATACTGTAAGGGAAATGACAATCCGGCTGACATAGTTTCACGTGGATTAAGAGCTTCTGATCTAGTGGAAAATAAACTTTGGTTCAATGGACCAGTGTGGTTAAAAGAGAAAAATGTACCTTCATCATCTTTTGATCCTTTGATTGAGCCTATGGTGGAAGAGGTACAGGTAGAACAGCGTCAAACTACTGTATATTCTGTTATTAGCCAAGAGGTTGAATTTGAATTGATATCCAGGTTTTCATCCTGGAAAAAATTGAAACGCGTAACTGCATGGTGTTTAAGATTCTGCCACAATATTAAACCTACATCTGTAAAACTCAAGGGTTTTTTAACAGTTCAAGAATTGGATATGGAAAGCAATTTGATTTTTAAAATCATGCAAAATTCCGAATTTAGAGAAGAAATTAGACTTTTGAAAGCTGGGAAGAAATTGAATCTCAGCAGTAAAATCCTGAAATTAAATCCTTTTCTTGATACAGAAGAAATCCTTAGAGTCGGTGGTAGACTCTGTAACTCGAATCTTTCAGAAAACACAAAGTATCCAATCATTCTTCCCAAAATTCACCAAGTTACTGAATTGATAGTCAAACACTTTCACGAAGTGAACCTTCACGGAGGAGCCACATTAACATTATCTGCTCTGCGACAGAAATATTGGATCGTTAATGGCCGAGAAATTGTAAGAAAAATAATTTGGAAATGTATAAAATGTTTTAAAAATCGAACAAGCACATCCAGTCAGATAATGGGCGACCTACCTGCTTCTCGCGTATTGCCGGATAGAACATTCTCGAATACAGGACTAGATTTTGCAGGCCCCTTTTTAATTAAAGCTAGGAAAGGAAGAGGAGGAACGAGATATAAATGTTACGTTTGCCTTTACATATGCTTCACCACAAAGGCCATTCACCTAGAAGTGGTCAGTGATCTAACAACTGAAGCATTCCTAGCATCTCTGAAAAGATTTGTGTCACGCAGAGGAAAACCCAAGAAAATCTTTTCAGATAGAGGAACCAACTTTGTTGGGGCTGATCGAGAATTAAGAAGATACAAAGCTACACTTTCCTCTGAAGAAGCATTTCAAAACTACCTGAGCGGTGAAAATATTCAATGGATCTTCAATCCTCCTGCTGCCCCTCACTTTGGAGGCCTTTGGGAGGCTGGAGTGAAACAAATGAAGATTCACTTAAAGCGGACTATTGGAACCCAGGTTCTGACATACGAAGAATTTCACACCTTAATTACACAAATCGAGGCGTGTTTGAATTCCAGGCCAATAGTTTCCATCTCATCTGACCCTGAAGATTTTAATCCTTTAACACCTGGACATTTCCTAATTGAGACTACATTAACAGCAATTCCTGAACCTGATCTTACAAATAATAAGCTAACCCCTGCTGAAAGATGGAAATTGACACAGCAAATTTTCCAGAGCTTTTGGAAGCGTTGGTCTAGAGATTATCTTTCACAATTACAAGGGCGTACCAAATGGTTGAGGGATAAACCAAATTTAGCCCTCAATGACTTAGTCTTGATAAAGGACGAAAATTTGCCTCCATTAAAGTGGCGACTTGGACGAGTAATTGAACTATATCCTGGTGCTGATGAAAAAGTTCGTGTTGTGAAACTAAAAACTTTATTGGGCGAAATGAAGCGTCCTATACATAAACTTTCCCGCTTACCATTGAGTGAATAAGACTCTAAAAAAAAACCATTAATTGTATATTCATAATTTGTGTCTTTATTATTATTATTAATTCAATTATGTTTCAGATTCATAGAATGGACCACAATTGTGGATTATGGTAATTTAGCAGTTTCATTATTTTGTTTTCCTTCTAGAGATTGTAAGTATGTTTTATTTGTAAAATTTGTGCTAAATTTAATGTTGTTATTCAATTTAAATTTGTCATTATACATTTTTATTTTATATGATATACTGTTGAACTTTGGAAAACTTGTTTGAATCTAAAATTGAAGATTTTTATAATAATCTTGTAATGAACCAATGTTCATCGGGGCGGAGTATGTTCCGTCTTTTTGGTAGATAGGTGGCGCTCTTGATGCGCGCCGATGAAAAATATATCACTTGACGCTTGAACATGAAGAATGACGCATGTCATATATATTTGATGCTTGATTATGTTTCATGGCCGCTATAAGCGGAAGTAATATAAGTTTATCGTTAATAAATGTTATTTCTATGTTCCGTGAACTCTTGAAATTTTGATTTGAAATTCTAATGCTCTCCCAACCTTGACTCCTGAAACGAAACGATCTTTGAATTTATGACTCATGAAGAGAGACACCACACACAATGATATAATGAAAAAGGCATCAATGACTTTGACCAAATGGAATTCTAATTCGGATACTGTAAAAAACCAGTATAAATCAAGTGACAACTTCGTTAGTTTTAAATTGCCTGACTGTGATTCCCCCTCAAAGATTCTTGGACTTCAATGGGATACAATTAAGGATATCTTCTGTTTTAATGCACAAGACGTTATTGATTTCATCCAGTCAAATGACCAAACAAAACGTTGTGTTTTAAAAGCTGCTTCAAAAATCTTCGATCCTGTTGGGTTTCTTGCTCCATATGTTATTCAAGCAAAAGTTCTGTTTCAGGATTTATGGCTGAAAGGTGTTGATTGGGATGAAATTATCCCACCAGAATTGCAAGACAAGTGGAATAAATGGTATAGGCAACTATGTGATCAACCTAATATCCAGATACCTCGGTGGTATTTTCGTGATGTTGATGAAACGCCTGAAACACTGGAACTACATTGTTTTTGTGATTCATCTCAAAGTGCTTACGGAGCAGCAGTGTACGTGAAATTCCGTAGCTTAAAATATTGTGGAACAAGTTTAGTGATAGCCAAGAGCAGAGTGGCTCCCCTGAAAAAATTATCTTTACCAAGACTCGAGCTCATGGCAGCAGTGTTAGGTGCAAGACTTGTAACTACAGTCCGTGTGCATTTTACTCAAGCTAAGATTCATTTATGGACAGATTCTCTTATTGTGCTTCATTGGATAAAGAACTCACCACGGCGATGGAAAACATTCGTACAAAATCGAGTGTCTGAAATTCAAGACAAAACATCCCCGAGCATGTGGCATCATTGTCCTGGCTCAGATAATCCAGCCGATAAAATCACACGTGGTGTTAAACTGAGTGATCTTGTAGTAGATCAAGTGTGGTGGCATGGACCTCCATGGCTTCATCAAGATGAAATCAATTGGCCTAAAGTGAACGAGCATTGTAACATAGTAGATAGTGCTGAAGAAAGAGTTGTGATTCAAGTTACTAGCAGTGTTCAACCTTTACAACCTGTGTTAAAAATAGAAAACTTTAGTGACTTAGGTAAACTTTTAAGAGTCACGTCATATGTATTTAGATTCATTAATAATTTAAAGTCACAGAATAGAGTAATTGGTCCTGTGACCAAAAATGAAATATGTAATGCTATGTGTTATTGGATTATCTTATCACAAGGTGAGTATTTTTTTGAAGAGTTGAATGATGTTAAATGTAAAAAACCATTGTCTCATAATTCCAAATTGTTTGGGTTAAATCCAATAATGGATGAAAAGGGTTGTTTAAGAGTTGGAAGTAGATTAGTAAAATCATCATTAGATGTCGATGAAATTCAGCCTATAATATTACCAAATAATTATTTTACTCGTTTAATTATTTTGAATTGTCATGAAAAGGTACTTCATAGTGGTGTAAATGAAACTTTAGTGCAAGTAAGAGGGAAATTTTGGATTTTAAAAGCTAGACGTTTTGTAAAATCTGTGTTACATGATTGTAGATTTTGTAAAAAATATAATGCTAAAGCTGGACACGAGATATCGGCTCCTCTTCCAGCTGACCGAGTGGAGAAAGCTCAACCATTTGAGGTAAGTGGCATAGATTTCGCTGGCCCTTTGTATTTAAAAGATGGTACAAAAGTCATTGTTTACCTGTGCAGTGACTCGAGGAGTCCATTTAGAATTGTTATCAAATTTAAGTGCAGAGTGTTTCATTCAAGCCTTACGTAGATTTTTTGCACGTAGGGGTATTTGTAGAGTTATATATTCTGATAATGCTAAAACCTTTAAGACTGCTGATCGTGAATTAAAATATTTGTATAAATTATGTAAAGATGAAAAGGTTCTAAATTCCCTTGGTAAAAATGGGTTTGAATGGAAGTTTATTGTAGAAGGTGCTCCTTGGTGGGGCGGATTCTGGGAACGTTTGGTAAGATCTGTGAAAACTTGTTTAAAACGTATCTTAGGTAAAGCTTCTTTATATTATGAAGAACTGTATACTGTTTTAGTTGAAGTTGAAGCTGTTATTAATTCTAGACCTATAACGTATGTATACAATGAACCAAATGAACCTGATCCTCTTTCACCATCTCATTTTATAACTGGATCTAGATTGACTGTTTTGCCTTCACCTGAATCTAAACTAGAATCTACAAGATCTCAGTTGATTAAAAGATGGAAGCATAGGCAATTAATATTAGAACATTTTTGGAAAAGGTTTTATAAAGAATATTTGTTAGAATTAAGATCAGTCATGTTTTCAAAACCTCCAAAGAATTCTCCCGTGTTTAAAATTAATGATGTTGTACTTGTACGAGAAGATAATGTGAAACACTGTAACTGGAAGATAGGTAGGATTAAGGAATTATTTCATGGAAGAGATGATAGAATTAGATCTTGTGAGATTCAGTTGGATAAGGGTGTTGTTAGAAGACCAATTGAAAGGCTTTATAATCTTGAAGTTCAATAAAATTGATGCATCCGTTACGGATGCATGGGGGGGGAGTGTTAAGTTTAGGATTGTGTATCCATAGATCGCCAATAGATGGCGGTAGTGTTTGTAAAAGAAACTGTGATGTCAATTATGTACATGTATCAGTTCGTCTTTGGTGTTCGTGAATAAATGTTGTGTGGAAGAACGTTCCTCTGTTTATTACTTTAACTGCGATCCAGTCTGATTTATTAGAGATTTACACAAAGGTAAGTTTATTCCGTAGTCCCTGCAGATATCATATTAACAATCGATTAGATAAATATCCTATTAGAAACCTCTCGGAGTGCAGAGGGTTAATACGTGCAATAATAATTCATACTTAATTGAAATTCTTGAATGCTGAGGTTCATTTTCTGAAAATTTGAGGAAATATACTCGAATTACAATTCACACATTCTTGCAATGTTTTTAAATAAAAACATGTAAGGTGGGTGGGAGATGATTTTAAGCGTTACTATGGCAAATATACTACATATGAAATATTAAACATTTTCTCCACAAAGGAAATCCTACAGGGGGATATTAGTGATACAAGCCAATGGAACGTGCAAAATTCACGTTACTTTTATGACTCGGAAGTATTCGAGTGATAAAATGAGCGCCAAATTTCGAGTTTCCCAACATTCGAAGATTCGAATGACTCATCCATAATATATAAGTTTTTACTGTGGTTGATCCCAAATGTCTTTAACAAGAAGAAGGCCACTAATTTCATTTTTACCAAGATTATGTCAGTCGTCTTGAGCATCAAACGGGTGAGAGTACAACTCTGGCCATCTTTGCCCTTCTGATGGAGGACACTACAAACAACGACCCACATACCATAATCACTCCCCCCACCAACAAAGTTCCAAACCGAAACACAAAAGAAATATGCATATACCATCTGTAAATAACTTATTGTATTTATTCCTGCAACTGCAAAGTTCCCTTGTAAAGCATATCTTATGTCAATATTGTCTGTAATGCAAATTATGCACCATTAATATGTAAACATTATGAATGCTGGAATATAAACAAATGCCCCAGCATGGCTTTAGCTTGCCCCGTCAGGGTGCACTTCCATAGATGGTTAGTGCAATGGGGCAATACCAGTTTTGCCCATGGCAATGTTTTCGCACCCCCTGTACTTCTTTCTTCTCCCCCTGGGGTTGACTCAGGAGAATTCCTGGGAAGTACTGGCTAGGATCTGTACCTAGGCAGTCTCAACCACGAGGGTATATAATCACTCTTCACATTACTAGAATCCGAGTTTATTTTCAGGATGGTTCAGGCTTGGCAGGGACCGCACTGGTGCTGTCGTGTCTGCGCCTTGGCTGTGGCGTTGTTACATCGTGGTTCGTCGCTGGCGAACTCAATTCCGTTTGGCATTAGCCTTAGATCGGAAGTTGTCCTGCTAGAAGTGTTGTAATACACTCCGATGTATTCCTGCCCCTCTTTTCCTATCATGAAACCATTTGAGAGGAGTTTTGGCTTGGCGTGTATTTTGTGTGCCCCATGCCCCACAGACATTATACATTTACCAGCATCTAGCCTTTCTTCGGGACTCGAACCCAACGAAAGATATAGCAGCCAGAAGAACTAAACACTACACCGATCACTCTATAATATTTAAGAATAAAGTAAGCATACTGAGCTTTGTCTTTCTTTCTTTTTTTAGCTCGATTCGAGGGTTCCATGCCTACATAAAAGAAGTTGTTATATATACGTCTGGTTACTCTGCCGTATGGTTGTTAGCGGAGGTTGATTTCTAGTTAAAACTCCAGAATGCTAGTCCGAATCCCGCATAAGGCTTATTTGTTTCTGTACGTGAATACCTCCACAAGTATAATATCGATCTACCCCACTTCCTGGAATTCAGTTTTGGCGATGCTCTCAGTGATGAGATAGCTTTAACGAACGATGAGTAGAACCATTGCTCACTAATGTTTAAGAAACAAGTGTGCAGCGATTAAAAGAAAGAAAGAAAGAAGGAAAAAAAAAACACTTACATTTAAGCAACATGTAGATATTTATCATTAAAATAAGATCTAAAAGAGCTCCCTCATACATAAAAAGCTACAAACGTCTGTGTTATTCTTAACATTATAATATAATTGTCTAAAGTGTTGCTCAGGATGAAGCTATATATTTTAGAGTACTAATACTTCATAACTACTGTATTTGTAAAATTAGCTGATCATTGATTGACGATCTGTGAGACTTTTCATTTGTAAAATCCTTTTCAGATTGCTGTTTCCCATAAAGATGAATCTGTAAAGAGCTTTTAATAGGAAGCAAACTGTAATCATAAGATTTATAGCCCGTCGAAGTTCGTACAGGAATATTTATCGTCAGATGGTTATTGCCAAAGAAGAATTCATTAAAACGGATACTGTCTAAAAGAGACTGACGTATTTCTTCTTTTCAATATAATTTCAATGATCTCATTCAAAACGCCAATTTAACACTAGAAGCGCCAAGCTTTCTCCCTAACTAGAAGCGCCAACGGCAGTCAAATTGACTGCTCAACGAATTAATGTATATATTCAAATGTAAATGCTTTATAATGCTTTTAAGAATATTAATTACAGTTGTTGAAGAAATTTAAAGAATAACAGATTATTTTAATAAAAAATAGAGGATATTTTATTATAAATTTCAGCCTACCCTTAATGAAACACATTTTACAGCTTTTCGCAATTTTTACAAAACACAACTTTTTCAATATTGGAAGTGCATTTTTCACACACATAATATGAACATTTTTTACACACATCACTTGTTTTGTTGCTCTTACAAAGTCCAATCTGGCATTGATGTCTTTTCTTCGAGAGTCTATTGCTAGATTTGGAAATTTCCTGGGGCAATTTTGCGGTTTTTCTTCTGTTTAAATAAAGCTCTCTTAATTCGTCTGCTAATTGAAATAGGAAGTCGTGCTTTGTAATATTTTTATCACTCAATTTATGGTAGATAATGTAGGCATTCGTCCCTGCTAAATCCAGCATACTATAGAAAACATGCACAGGCTATCTACGTGAAGTAGCCCGAACAGAATATTTACGTGTCATCTTGTCAACGATATCAACTCCACATTTGGTTTTGTTGTAGAACTCTACTGTTTCTGGAAGCTTTTTCTTATTTTGAGAGTCTATATTTACACTTTTGGATGTAAGGTACTTAGTAGTAGGACATTTTTTATTCCTTTTTCCCTGATAGACTGTGAGCGTAGTTTCACTATTTTTTAGCAAAACTGTTTCAAATAGCCGGGATTTCCTTACTTCATGCGGAATTTCTTGTCGATGTCTTCTTACTGTGCCGACAAATCTTGTGTCTTTCATTTTAAGTCTTCTAACTAATGATAGTGAGGAAAAATAATTGTCCGTTGTCAAATTTCGACCTGAATTCAGATAATGGCTTAGAAGACGCATTACTACATTTTCAGGAAGACTTTCAGTTTCACTTCTCGATGTATGTTTTCCAAGATATGGAAAAACATTGCGCATATACTTCGAGTCTACATCGACTAACATCCAAAATTTGATACCGAATTTATCAGGTTTATTCAGCATGTACTGTATAAACTTACACCTGGCTTTGGATGGAAATAACTGCTCATCCACAACTAGATTTTCTCCTGGTTTATAGGAAATCGCACAGTTCTGTATAAATTTATTCTAAATATCGAAAAAAAGTGCAAACTTATCACTTTCTAAACGTTGAGTCCTAGTTGACTTCAAGTCAAGTCTTAGATATTTCATAATGTCTCGAAAACGATTGCGAGACATTGTTTCTCGGAAAAAAGAAGGACTCCATGTATTATTCCACAAGAAATCATAATTCATATCATTGCAACCATATGCTCCTCTTGCATAAACTCCATTGTTTTTCCAAGAAAAATATTTTCTAAGCGAGAATACCATATAAATCTACCCAGTATTATTAGCAGTCATTATGACTGTTCGTGGCGCTTTTAAGTATAACTAATAATATCTCCGTTAATTTTAATTTCATTCGATTTATATTTGGTACCAATAATTTTTGACATATTTTAGGAAAATACCAAAATTTGTGATTTCTTAAGATAAAGGGTTTTTAAGGAATCCAAGGTCAAATGACGAAAGCAGTCAAAATGACTGCTCTGGCGCTTCTAGTGTTAAACATGAAGAGTATGGCGTTTCTTTCATCCATATTTCGTTCAAATGCTCAAATGAATGAACACCAGTCCCCTCCCTTAGAAAGACCTTCACGGAGGCATCCCTCCAGATTGCAGAAGGCAGAGAGTTTTACATGTTTTTCGTTTCCAAATAATCAATCAAAAAAAAACCTATGATATTTTAGTGAGTATCTAAATACATTGTTATACTCTTAGGCAACTACATTTACACCAACATTTATGTTTATGGTTTGATAGGCTGAAACTGAAAAAAAGAGACAGCAATGATGACCCCACGTCTTGAAAACATGTATTACTGCATTCATTACAGGATAAGACTCAAACCGGAAGAATAAGCACGTGCTGTAAAACCTAAAAGATGTTGTTGCCATTCTACTCAGAAAAAATCTCAATTACCTTACAGTTGCTGAGACACGATCTGATTACTATGACTGAGCGTTTTAGCGGTGAGATCTGTTGTCTGAACTCGATATGAGAGATACACCTTATATAAGCTATCATTACTTGAAAATAACTACGAATAAATATTTTTCATTCAAAAAATATTCATTTTTATAGGGCGAAAAAACTAGTTTTCATATGTTGTGATTAACTTCAATCGTTTGAAATCAGAGCAAACCCACGACCTTCATCATGGCAAGAGGCAAGATTCCGCTTGTCGTTGCAAGAGTCCTGGTCACCATACAGGGGACAGTACTACTTTGCAGCCTCTGGAGAGGACTCCCGGCTCGTCGCATATTTAGAGTGCCCTCATGCCGTAGAGACAGTATACGCTTACAAACATATATGGAACCCGGAAACCGGAATTCGAACCCTGAATTGTCAATAGTTTTCATATGTTAAGCTAAAATCAGAAGTAAACAGTTCTTCCCCACCTTTTCTATAAATTTTAGAAATATTTTTAGATTAATCTTTCCAAAATTTTTTCATCATTACTGACGTTACGTTACGCAATTACTCATCGTCATTCACGTGATTAGGCAAGCTTTACGATTGCTAGAAATTTAAATTTTTAACTTTTTAACTAATTTTCTACGCGAATTGGCAAATAGTCAGCCTCCAGAGTACTGACAATATATGTGAAAACAAATTCTTAATTTAACTTTCAAATTATGATTAAAACCCTAGGCAGTTCAAAATCAATTAATTCAAAGTAAATAAGTTCAAAGTCTACGCACTAAGTACAATAAATGTATTTCACATTAATTTCAATCTTTATTTCGTTTTTTAATACTTTTGTATTTAAGTATTGAAATTTAAAACACAGTGTTACGAAATGTACAGGCCGGGGTGAGATGGCTTCCCCGGAAAGCAGTTTTAGGGTTGCCATAAAGGGGAAAGGAAAGGCAGGGTTACCACATTTGGCGAGAAATCGACCATTTGGAGACAAAATTGGCGACATACCATGGACAGAGCTATCATTGCTGGTCCACAGTCAGTTAGTGTGTGTGCCTCGTCTAGCAAGCTGATAGTCAATCATTGAGCGAGTGTCTCGAAGTCTAGCGCCGAGTTGGTCGTCGAGTGCATCGAGAGAGTCTTTTAGTGCATAGCGAATTAGTGCATCGTCGAGTTTTGTTTTAGACTGTGCTGAGAGTTATACTCTTGTGTATCGTCGAGTGCTTCGCGTGGAGAGTCTCGAGAGTACGTGGGAGTTCCCAGAACGATTGAACCGAAGAGTTGGGAGCTGTACTCGGGTGCTTTGCAGTGAAGCTGTCTCCACCGTTATTGCCTGACAGTGTTAAGGCTGTAGCGCTGAACGTGTCAGCGTCTTTATAACAGTTTGACAACTGTAAAAGTGATTTTGGAGCTATGTGATTAATATTGGTAAATAAAGTGTGTTTCGATACTTCATCAAGTGTCGTCGTTATTCACTCCAAATCTACAAACCCCGTACGAACGTGAAAGAAGAAAATAACGTAACAACTGATGTCAGAAAAGAAAAACGCAACAATATTTATTTTATATTATATCCGAATGATAATTTTTAAGAAAATTTTTGGCATTATTATGGTTAATGAACGCTGTTTCTTATGTCATGTTGTTTCTTTTGTATGCCCTATTCACAGTCAGATGTGTAAACCAAAAGAAGCATTTTACTTAACTTTACTTTTCATTAGTACTTAAAAATCCGTATATCTGACAATAAATTATAATGGCAGATGTGATTACATTATTTAGGCTAGAGGAAAACATGCGAAGAATATCCGACTAAAGAAAGGGATGCCTTCGTGGAGAACTTTTTACAGGAAACTAGCTTTTATTCGAGGTACACCTGCCCGCTGGTTCGCCATGATTTCAGTCCTGGTTAAACAGCCATTGTTCAGCCATCTTATTGCTTGGTTATGGGTAGGCTTATAATAGAAGAAAATTGCTACAGCTAGTTTTTAAAATTAATTAATATACGATTAGTTTATCAAAAAGAATTATATTATTCTAGAATGAAAATGAAGGCAGGCTCATGTAAAGTGCATTTAATTTCACTTGTTAGAAATGAAAATTACCTAATCGTGCATTAGAAATCTGGAGCTAAATATCAATAAAATCTCAATCAATATCATTTCATAGAATAACTGGAATTATTTTTTTAGCTTTAATGACTCTGCTAATTGATTAATTATAAAACAACCGATTTCTAACAGCATTCTCTTTTATATGTTAAAAAAATTAACTAATCAATAATTTTTTTTAAAAAAAAATCAAAAGTATTTTTTCATAAAGTATATTTTTTTAATTCTACATATTAAATTGTTCACTCTATGTTACATATTGTTGTTTATGTTTTATTAAGAAAATTTATTTCGTAACCGTTATACATTTCAATTAAGGAATTGAAATGCATAGCAGCATTACTTGAAAATAATTTAAATATTTTAAGCCAAAATAATTCTTACTTAGAAATACACAATAATATAAAATATATGATATAAAATTATAATAATATAATTTATATTTTATGATTACAGGATTCAAAGAAAGACAGAGACATATAGTAACGGATCTTATGCAAAATATGAAACCAGAAAAATCTACCAAAATAATTGCTATTGTAAGAAGTATATTCTTCCTACAGTATCTATCGAGTATTATATCTAGATGTTATTGATAAGTTAAGTATAATTTCTATCAAATAAAGCATGCTTTTCATTAAACTGATGATATGATATTTTTAATTCGCAGTCACATAACAAGGCAGGCAACTTTACTTGCATATCTCCATGAATTTCATTTCATTGACGACAGATGGCGCCACTACAAAAAGTTAATTCAAACTTGTGGAATTTCTTCGAATCTTTTCTTTCTTTTTTTTTTTTTTTTTTTTTTTCCCCCCTTCTTTTTTTTTCCTTTTAGGAAATAGCAAACTTTGCAAATCAGTCATCAGAAAATTATTCGAAATTCTACCACTTTTACTGCAAAATACGAGCAATGTTTTTGAAAAAAATATGATAACCTTCTTTTAAATCGGCCGATACCGAATTTTCGACCACTCGTATAAAATAAACATATTAAGAACTGAAAGCGAAATATGCCCTTCTCGTGTATGGGAACAACTTAGCTGATGACTTTCACAAATCAGCGCTGTAGAAGGTTGCCTTCGTCTGTGCATCAGATTAATTCAATTGAGGCGAACTGCCACTCTGTTTGGTGGCTAACAGTCCCGGCTGCCATAGTAAGTAAGGAGCCTGGATTCGGATCCTAGACAAAGCGTGTATGTTTGTTTATCCCCTTCTTATAGATCTATTATCAGTCTACCCAGTACGGTACTCCCTGGATAATGTTTTCGGTGATGTTACGTTATGGTTAAATGAAAAATGAGAAATGGTCGGCCAGTGGAAGTTAAAAATTTGACTAATTAGCACTGAAAATTCGTTTATGCAACAATCTGTTATCGGCCCGCTTAAATGGAAGGAAAAATAGTACTACTTTGTACGGAAAATAATAGGTACGGTATATTCCGGCGTATAACGCACCCTATAATTTCAAACTACATTTTTTAATTTTTAGATATATTTGCCATATAACGCGCACCCTTTTCTTTAAGGAGGAACCAGAAAGATATATGTCCCACTTTCTTATCATTCGAAGTCATTCATTGGAAGATTTTTCTCAGAGTTTCGAACAATGGTGTATTGAATTGACAAGCGATAAAGAGAACAATATGTGTTTGAGAGAAATGCTTGAAGGAGTAATTCTGCATAGAGAGTGGGTCTCTTTTCAATGCAGGTGTGCACAAGAATGTTATTTTAGGGTGTGGAAAAACGGTTTACGATAAGAATGTTCTTTCGTCCCGAATGAATTCGAGGAATTAGGTGTCAAATGTTTTCTCTGAATGAATGAAAACACAATAATTAATATGCTTTTCGTAAACGAAATGCTACGTTCATTAAAAATTATCCGATAACGAAAATTTTAAATTCATTAGTGTATACTCTTTTTTAAGTAAACAAAATTTAAATACATGTAGTAATCTAATTTTTGTATGCTTTTCTTTTCCTTATTTTTAAACGTATCATTTTACGTCCGGCGTATAACGCATATTCGTAAATTTCCATCTTTTTTTTTTTTTTTTTTTTTTTTTTTTTGGTATTAAAATTGCACGTCCTACTCAGGAATATATGGTAACTAGAAATAAATGTAAATAAAATCATAAATTCTTGTGTTTAGTTACCTTACTCAGAATTGAATCTTACACTGTCAAAAATAGCTATAGGAAAACCGGATTTCTGTTAAAAGTTATTACATAAGATTAAGTAATCCTAGGATATCACGTTCATAAGAGCAATTTACCAAGTAATATGTAAAATTTCACATACTAGTAAAGGAAACTGCACCACAAGATTTACTTCTTGTACCATCATATCAAATGAACTCAGCTGTAATGGAACCCAACGGTTATTTTGTCCATATCATGCAATGCTAAAATGGATTTTTATTGTCGATTACGCAGTGGTTTCAAACTTCCTGCCCTCTATTTTATACAGCCCGAGGATGCATTTCCTGTAAATTACGTAGCCTTAATTATGATAAGAATTTGAACTTAAAGAAAAAGTTTAAGATTTAAAGGATTCAGTTTACATTCAATTTTACATTATTTTCATTGCTAAAAATTAACTCGAGTAACTCCCCAAAAAGTCTACATATTTAATTTACATAGTGTATCTTATTCAAAGATATTCAAGCTATAAATCTGATTTATTTTTATTCGCACTTGTCGAAAGATGAATACCGATTTTTTGCAATAAAAATAATCGCTTTCTTTGGCAGAACATTTATGTGTGATCAGTTCTTTACCAAAGTTGAAAATTAATAAGTCTAAGAAATGATTGCCGATGAGTATCTACAATTCGATATGAAAATTCTTCCTAGTAATTTTCATCACGATTACAAGCTTTATCAAAACTGAAACACAGTGTGTTTTTGCAACTGGATGTTAAGAAATAAAGATGTTTATAGTTATTTACCTTCAAATATATACAGAGTTTGTCCGTAAAGTAACGAGCCTCATTTTTTTTTCTCACAATTTATTGATCGTACACATACAAAAACTTAATATTCCTCGAAAAACATACATTCCGCATCATACACTTTAGCCAGCGCTATGCCCATGCTGTATATGCCTTTTGAAAGTCCTAGGCCGGGATGTCCGTTAGAACAGCCGTCGTGGTTGCTTGGATGTTCTCCACAGTGCCCAGATGATGTCCTTTAAGCACCCGTTTCAATCAAGGGAATAAAAAGAACTCCGCCGGGGCTAAGTCAGGACTGTAAGGTGAGTGGAGAACCGTTGCTACGTCAATCCGGGTCAGGTAGAACGTCACAACAAAGGGGTTGTGAGAGGGCTGATTGTCAGGATGCAATTTCCATGACCCTTAGAGCTTCTTTCGGACTACGGTGACCCTGTTCTAACGTTTGCTCTAACACTGCTAAACATTTTTTCCATCGTAAGTACGACAAGGTCACTACACAGTGGTTCACGCCGCAGCACTTTCTGGCTTGCCGAGAGCACGAAACCCGGTACCGCTGGAATAAGCTAAGCCCCGTACCGCTGGAATGCTTAAGGACCCTCCCACTCCTTTTTCACCGGTAGTACCGCTCGGCGCTGTACAGCCGCTTCACAGTCAATTGGGACTCGTTACTTCGAGGACAAACCCTGTATTTCTTCTGTATGCGCCTCAGAAAAATACAGCAAATAAAAGAAAGAAAATAGTTAGTCATTATTTGATCTTAAATTTTGCCCGGCTTGGAAAGTTTTTGTAAATCGTTTATTTTTAATTTAAGTAAGTTATTTAATGGTTGCTTCAATGTATTAGAATTATTTAAATAAATTTCAGCCTGAAAATTTAATATCTAGTATATTTGAATTACAAAGTGTAGCCAACAGAAATACCAATCTTCCAAATACCAATCTTTAGACTTCAGACCGAAAGTAAGTATAAATTAAAATTTTTTCTTTGTGTCATTATTATAACAATTCATACATGCTTTGAAAAATATGCAGTAATTTTTTTTTCAGTTGAAAAAATAAATTATTAAAAAAATACCTATTTTCTTTATGATTCAGGCGCATCAACTGTTTTCAGAACACGCATTGTGCCTGCATGCAATTTGAATTTAAGACCACTGGTTTCTGATTAAGTTTATTTAATTATGTCAAAGCACGCATGGACTTAGGGAAGTGATGCCTTCGGGGAGGACTCTCTAAGGGAAACTGACTCGTATAAACGTTACAGATGGGCAAAACCACGAAAACGCCCATGCAGCCAGCTAGGTCCCCTGGATCGAACCCAGGTTGGAACTAACAGCGTTCAGCGACTTAACTCCTCGGTCGCTGGTGGACTTTGAGATCACTGGATTACCGTATTTAATAGCACTGGAAAGTTTTCTATTATTCGTCTATTTTCACGGTCCCATCATGTATCGAAATACCAGATATATTAAAGAAGGTGTACAAAGTAAGAGTTAATACAACTGAAATGTACAATTTTTTTTCGAAATATATGCAGCAACAGAAATTGTACGCATAAATTTAAATTCAAAGTATAATTCATAAACAATAGCAGGTGCAAATGATTTAAATATTTACATTTTAAATTTAAAATACAATCTAACAAATAATTTTATAGCATCCATTCTCAATCAGACGCTCGTTGACTGCGTTTCTGGGCTAACTTATAAATGCACTCTGAAAAAATATTTAGGATGTATATGTATTTGACAAACACTTTGTTCTAAGCATCGCATTAATAGGCTTTGCATTATGAACAATTTCAACAGTGGGAATTTTCAGCCGATATGCTGACGTCCCAGGAGAGACTGGCGAAACAAAATGAAAAAGAGGTCGCACGCGTTTTGCTAGAATTTTATTTAATTTATTTTTAAGAAAAAGAGTAGGAAAAGAATATGATGAATTCTGAAAATTAATTGCCTAAAAATAACAAAACTGGTAAAAGAACTTGCACAAAGGTTTTTCATTGAGGTTTTTTACCTCAACATACGTATATATTTGAGAGTCATCTTATTCGTAAGTGCTAATCGTGTTAATGAGAACGTGGAGTAGAACTAATCAAAATTGTGTTTTACTGCAACATAATATAAAGAAATAAGTTTCCGTGTATCCTCAGTATAGAGGGTGTCTGCACATTTTTAAAACGATTTCGGGGCTATTTAAATGCTTAAAATGTAAAGACTGTATCTTAAAATGTCGATTTGATAGCCTTTTTTCTAGACTATAAGTATGTATCGTGATTTCCATGCTAGAAGGGTTTTTCGGTTTGCGATTAGAAAGCTTTTCAAGATATCAATGGCTCCAATCTCTTTTCAAGCTTCTCAAGAGACCAGCGGCTCCATCGTAAATAAGTGAAATGTTCTAGGAACTTCACAGGAATACGTCGAAAAGGTACCCTCGCAATACCTGGCTTCATTTTTTTTTTCAAGGAATGTAGAGATATGACTTTTGCTTTATCTTGCTAAAGTTTCACTCTTCGAAATTCATTAGGATAACGATAAGAAATTTCTTCTATAAATATCGGAAATAAATCTTTCTCTTGACAGTACGTTGAATTGATTTTAATATTTTCCCACTCTGCTTATTTTTAATTTTCTTTTATAAAAGAATCTTGCGACAATCATAAACCGCTTACCGCTTTCTTCGAACCAGTTTTTTACATTGATAAAACCAGTTTTATACATTTTTTTCTTCACTCTTAATAATAAATAGACATTTTCGAGATATGACTTTTGCTTTATCTTGATAAAGTTTCACTCTTCGAAATTCATTGGGATAACGATAAGAAATTTCTTCTATAAATATCGGAAATAAATCTTTCTCTTGACAGTACGTTGATTTTAATATTTTTTCCACTCTTCTTATTTTTTATTTTCTTTTATAAAAGAATCCAGCGACAATCATAAACCGCTTACTGCTTTCTTCGAACCAGTTTTGTACATTGATAAAACCAGTTTTATGCATTTCCCCCCCCTTCACTTTTAATAATAAATAGACATTTTTGTTGCAGTCATTTACATAAACTCATGTTTCAGCAGGTGTCACACCTTTAAACAGGTTTTATACAGGTTCTATAAATTGTTCTGCGTTGAGCCACATGCCTGAGCAAAAGCTGGTGAACATCATGTTTTTAGCTTCTTTTGTTTATAAATTTCGGTTTATTTTTTATTCATTATTTCTATAGTTATAGTTAAAGACTTTGTAAATGATTCATACGTAGGCGAATTTTCTGTTCTTACCACCGATTTAACTTTAGAAACATTAGAAACTTGCTAAAGTTTCACTCTTCGAAATTCATTAGGATAACGATAAGAAATTTCTTCTATAAATATCGGAAATAAATCTTTCTCTTGACAGTACCTTGAATTGATTTTAATATTTTCCCACTCTGCTTATTTTTAATTTTCTTTTATAAAAGAATCTTGCGACAATCATAAACCGCTTACCGCTTTCTTCGAACCAGTTTTTTACATTGATAAAACCAGTTTTATACATTTTTTTCTTCACTCTTAATAATAAATAGACATACAGTACGTACATTTTTGGAGAATTCGTGGTCATTTTTCCTTGTAGAAATGATCATTGACGTTTTCTCTTTCCTATTAATAACGTTGTTTACTTTTGATTTAGAAATTTAGTTCCATGCATTATACAATGTTTTTGAATTATGGGACAGGAATATTTTCTTTTTAAAGCGCAAAAACGTATGCTTTAAGCTATTGCCAGAAAATTTTATTCCCAAATAATTTTTTTAACTCTTTGTCGAAATTATTCTAAAAAATGTGTAAACAGCCTCTGTATTTAAATTCCTTTTCTAATTTCTTCGTCACATTAATTAATTTACTTCTTTTTCTAAAGTGTGCGTAAAATCCAAACAGATATTGCAAAACAAATGTTGAAAATAAATAATTTAGTGAATATTACATGGATTTCTCATGCGGGGTCTCGTCAGAAAGTTGACTGATCTTTTTCGCTAGTCGGTTACGCTTCGAAAAAGCAGAAAACTTCATAAATGTGACCACCTCCTTATAAAGATCAGTTTCTGACTTGTAAAAGGAAACCTTAGTAAAGATTATGTCGGAGCATCGCTTTAGAAATCCGGTTTTAGTTTGGTGTTCTGACGTGAAGTACATGAAAATTTTACTTAGCATAGTAGTGCTCTAGCATGAAAAATTCCTGAATTTTTATGAAAGCTTCTTTTTACTAGTCAGAAACTAATTTTCATAAACATACACTCATTTTCATGAAGATTTCAGTCTTTACGAACAGTGGCTGGCTTGTATGAAGTACCGGTATCTGTACGATATGGAATCGACATGAAATGGTCCTGTGCAACTGGCATCGGAACTACACCTCTACAGGCTAACCGAATATGTGTCGATGTTCTGATATTAGGCAAACCTAGTACTTTTTATCAAAGAAATGAAGTACCTATGTATGTATATAAAATTATGTAGATATATATCTAAGAAAGCTTGAGGGAATAAACGATACTTATGTATTATCCCATCGAACGTGATACTGTCGCCAAGCAGTGCGACTTAGCTTAAGTTATGTATAAGCATAATGTAACACACTCGTAACATCCGCACTTTCTTTTGATGTAATTCGATTGATTCTAAGCCACATTTTCGTTTTATGAACGACAATGTAGACAATGTAGTTGTTATTGCTGAATAACACAATGTAGTTGACAATGTAGTTGTTATTGCTGAATTTTTTCCTTACATTTTGAAAAAATTAATAATCTACCTTCTACAAAACAGCAAGCAGTCGTTTGTTTTCAAAGTTATGACATACTAACATAAAAAATTGTACATTAATGAACACGATATGGTTCAGCTGAATTTGGTTGAAGAAAGTAATAACAGATTGAAAGAACTACCTGCGGGGTTATAAACAAAACTTCCTCTAAAATCAAAGGGCGTAATAGAGTAGAAGAAATCAGCGAAAGCCTTTTTTTACAAACCGCAAAAATGAAGCGGTTTGAATACTAATTGTTTTTTTAAATAAAGGGGTATTAATTCTTTCAAAATTCCGTAGGAAAAATTAGCACACTTGGAGGTATCTCCGCGAACTTTTATGGCTCCCTGGTAGCCAACTTTGACAGTCCACAGGATAATACGTTAAGCACCGAATAAACACATAATACAAAAACTATTTTGACTCGTTTAATGCCGCCCAATCGGTCTAGTGGTTAGCTTCGCTGACAGCAGTGCCAAAGAGTCTGGGTTCGAATCCCGGAGAAGTTATGGATGTTTGTATATGTATAGGTCATGGGGGCACTCTAAATATGCGGTGAGCCGAAAGTCGCCTCGAGAGTCGGGTGGGAGGGGAAGAGGAGTGGTAGATCCTCGGCGTAAACTTGCTCTACTTGCCACAAGAAATTTTGTGGGCTTGGGCTGGCTATAAGTCAGACAAATAAGCATTAGCAACAACAACAAATCTTTTAATTCTACATTTGGTTTTGGTCCATTTTGGCCTGTATTAGCACAAAAATGACAATTACAAAATGAAAATTTTAGTTTCAGATTTCTTATACGTACTAGTTGTACATTCACTGAAATGCCACAAAATAAAGGTAATTGTTTATTTTTGCTTATTTTTATATAACTATTAGGTCAATAATTAAACTGAACTTAAAATGGGTACAGTAATAATGAGCAAAACGTTTTTGCCAGCAGTTTTCTAATCAAAGGTAATATTACGTCATTATATTATATTACTAGTGGTCATATATTATTTTGGTCATATATATAACTGGAGTACTATTACAAAAATGTGGTAGGTAAATTATTAGATACCTGAACAAGATACACTAATCATAGATTTCTCAATGGAAACTATTTCGTATGCACCAGCGGTAGTGGAAAACTGATTTCTCGACCTAAGTTTGAATTGCGGGGAAGGGGAGGATATATGCGTGGTTTCTAGGTTTTTCCAAAGTGCAACGTGAATGCAGGCCAGATTCCCTTATAAAGTCCTCTACGAAGGTAGACCTCTTTTAAAAAGATAGCCCTCTCATGTTTTATCATGATAAATTAACAAGTATATATGCATCAGATAGGGATGAGATCATTGCTTCAAAAATAAAAAATATTTGGAAGAATTTTTCGTATTATTCGAAAGAAAATATATAAATATTTTCATCTACTCAAAATCATCAGCACTCAAAATAAATTGGATAAAATTTTCATCCTCTACTTTTAAAAACGTGTATTTGACAAGGAGCAAAAAAAGTGTTGCTCTTACATGAATCCTCTAGTAGCGGCTAAGACCACTGAATACTGGTAGTTGCTCTCGAGTTCATTTGTCGGGGAAGAGACCATCTGTAAGGAAATTCGTAGTTTCACCATGTTTAACATGAAGTGAGTTCGTCGAAAAGGAACTATCAGCCAATAGTGTTCTGAAAACTATGTGCTAGGAAAAGGTTCTCAGCGGATTCATATTGACTTCCTAGCTGTTACGAAAACTCAAAAGCCAAAAATATGGACCGATAAGCGATCAGCATAATTAAGACATCGTTAATTACAAAAATATTATTACAAAAGTTGATAATTATTTAGTGTTGTAGAGCTATATCATACAAATTCTTACTCAAATACAACGGTATGCTAATGTTTTGAAACTTAAAAGCCATATACGAGAGAAATACCCCAAAATAAAATTTATAATTGAACCAACATTGTTGATTTTTTATTTTCCTTATCTAGTGGAAGCAGGCTTTAGTCAAATCAATAATTTACCAGAAAAATAAGAAACAAATTGAATATTTTTGAATGAAGTGTTTTAAGAATTAATTTAAGGAATTTTATAAACATTAAAGAAACTGCGGAAGTACCTTAAGTGCAGCATTCATATTCATTAAAATCAAACTTTCGTGCAACTAGAATTTTGTTTTTGAAAACTTGTTTCTATCTGTAAACATAAATAATAATAATAATAAAATCTAATAAATCTTTTTCTTTCAATTTTTTTATTCAATTCTTAGCCTAATTATTATCTTTAAGTTATATATGCGCAATTATTTATATTATGAATTTGCTGAATGTTGTAGAGTATAAATAAAGTATAAGGGATTTGATGAAGGAAACCATCCTTTAAAAAGGGTTTCGAAGGAAAACAAAGGTTGGGAATCTATCGTACAATATTCTACAGTTTTTAATTTCAGATTTGAAAAGACTCACAACTGCTGTCGAAAACGTTTTGAAATCGGAAAATGGGACTGACTCGATTGTAGTCAGAAAACAATATACGCACATTTCTATTTCTACATGATGAATTTTTCAAGACGTCACTAAGATAACTGCATGCAAATTTAAATAGGAAAGCATTTGCTGCTTAAAATGGGCTGTTAAAGAAGTTAAAAAAATTATAATTAAAAGAACGCTTACTTCAAGTATGTGTTTCATTTTTTCCCCTTCAGAGACCAGGTAAAACTTAATTCTTCACGTTGGTGATTACCTTGATTTTACATGATAGAGTTTCGTCTTACGTAAGCGGAATGCTCCCTAACGGATATCACATGACTAAGTCTTCCTACCAATCAACCAACTACTATGTACAATAAAACTTGTTCTAGCAAAATCTCTTTAGTACGCTGCGAGAATAAAAAATCGTTGGTTTTTGCCACGGAATTAAACGGCTTTTATCGAGTTGAAAGGTTACAAACTTCATATTTTATTTTACAGTTACTCACAAATGTTACAATAAAGAGAATAACCATCAGCAACCTGTAAAAGGTGACCTCCTTCATATTTTTCCATCAATTTTTTAAATTAGACCAAGTATCGTTGTGATTTATCTTGTCTGCCAGTAACATCCGAAAACGTCACCGAAATTTTTATGGTGGCGAGGAGCGCGGGCACCTTATACATAAGTTTTACCCCAGTTCGCCCCAATTTAGAGGAATAACCATGGGGAACTGACCCAAGTTCCTATAATCATCTTTTCTTACCACCAAACTACTTGACAGAACTTCGGGCTCGCCGTGTATTTTAAGTGCTCTCATGCTGCAAAGACACTATACATTAAACAATATTTAAGATTCACCAGAATTCGAACTTGGGCTCATCAGCAGGGCAGATAGCAAAGCTAACCACTGTTTCGATTAGGGCAGCAAAACAAGTGTACGGCGGCAATGATTATTTCAAGAGTTAACAGCGGTCAACACTCAGCACGGAATCTTAATTTCCAGCCAAGAAATTAAGTATGTCGCACTCTCACGATTGCTAGAATTTTAATGGCCATGAGGGCATGGAGAAATTTTCGGTTAGGCTTTCTGGGGCCAGAAATGTAACAAATCAAATATGCCCTTGCTGGAATTCGAACCATAGATCATCCAGTGCCAGTTGGCCAGTGTAGTACTTCCACAACAAAAGAAAGCTCTGCAGACTGCAACAATCAAAAAGATTTATAGCAATTTATATTTAATATCGGAATTATTATCATCGCATTAATTGTAATAATAATAATAATAATATAATTATAATTAATGCAGTATCTCATACATCTATTTGTCCATCTATTTAGCTACATATATATATCTTTAAATAATTCATGGTTTTCATTAAATTTCTGTTCTTTGGAGATGGTACATAAAAAGTTTTCTAATTATAAATTATTGGTTTATTACTTTGCATCTTTAGCGCAGGTTATAGGCTTTTTAATTTACTCATAATTACTTTTATTTAGAATTCCTGTAAATATATATATACTCTTAAACAACAACAAAAAAAAAAAAAAAAAAAAAAAAAACCGATGCACCGAGAAGATATAAAGCAAATTGGACACAAATTGATATGCATACAGGTTTCGACGGAAAATGCAAAATTTTACATTTTGGCTGCCAATGAATGAACGGTTGTCGCTACAGCGTATCTGATCTGCGCAACTGGCAGGATATTTAAGAGGAGAAATTACGGTTCCATGTCATAACTTCTTTACGAATTTCATTCCGTGTACTCTGGTATCCCTCAGGAAGACATTCGTAACCTCTATCTGTCGATACCAAGCTGAATAACTGTTTGCATAAGGGCCAGAGATGGACAAACGCGTTACTGACTTTTTCACTTTGTGAAGCTCTATCACTTCAATAAATCATCCATTGTTTCTCAAGCTGTAACCATTTGTTTTTTTGTACATGTACATCACTTCTACCGATTTTCGTCCCATTCGGATAACTCCTTCTTGGTGCGCCGGTTTTTTTTTTTTTTTTTGTCTAAGAGTGTATATATATTTAATATTTATACTAATAATATTAATTAACAGTACTGAGATAATACAATTTTTGCGATAATAATAATTATGATTAATTATTACAATTATTATATTGTTGGAATTTTTTATTACGGGAATTATTATTTAAAATGTTCCCTGAAATTGCAAAATCCGCATTCCTTTTTCAAAGAATGCTTCAGTTATTCATCAATAAAAATAATCTTCTTAGAAACTTAAATTAGATCACTTGAAACTTTCTTCACTTAAGATTTGACATATTCGAATGGTTAAAAATGTGCTTTCGAATTTCTTAATCTTTTTTCAAGATTAACAGAATTCAAATGCCCCCCCCCCAATTTTAAAATAAGATTTCCTTGCTTGTAACAGAGCACAAACAATAAGATGTACATTATCGTTGCAGTTTAGCGTTAGATTATAGCAAAAAACTGACAGTTGCAGTGTGCAATGTATTTGCAATATATTTCTATAGTTTTAATTCTAATAATTACTCTACTCCTATCGAGTAGCCCCTCTATCCCAAATATTTTTGCTTTGTTTTTCTGAAATTATTAAAAGACAAAACATGTGAAAGGTTTCAGATTTTATATTACGTCCAAAGGGGAGTTTTTTAATGTTTTGTGTGTTACCTTTATTTATTAAATATCATGTTCTACGTATTCAAACTATAAAATTTAGGGGTAAAGTGCAGAATCGTCCACTTATTTGACGCGTTGTGTTTCGCGCTTTTTACGAGATTGATAAGTGCGCCAAATGTGGTATCCAAGTCGATTTTGCCGTTCTGGAAGGCGAATTTCAGAGCATTTTCGCGCATGCCTAGTATGTATTTTAAATTGAAAATTTCTTTTGAGCGCGAAATTCGGAGCATTTTCGCGAGTGCTCAGTATGTATTTTAAAATTTAGAATTTCTGATTGTTGTAGAAGATAATAGATGGTAGAGGGGCAGTTATTTTAAACAATAATTCGAGAACATTTTGAAAATTCGTTACTTTTCGTTCATCGGCTGAGCGGAGTGGATTACCCCTTTTCAGGTAAGGGAAAGTATTTTAAATTTTCAGTGTTTTGTAACTATTTTAAGTGCTTAAAACTTACTAAGTTTTTGAAGCTATTTTTAGTTTTTAAAATTATGTTTTTGTCAGGACTGGATTTTCTTATTTTAAAATTTTTTGGAAGTGAAAGTATTAATTTTTCAAGGTTTTGTAAGGATTTTATGTTCTTTAAACTTACTATGTTTTTGAAATGATTTTAGTCTTGAAAGTTATTAGTTTTTTATTTTTATTTATTTATTTATTTTGAAAGGATTTCCAGTTTTAAAAATTTCTCACTTATTTGTTTTGCGCTTTTTACAAGAGTAAGAGAATTGGATTTTTATCAATTTTCTTTGACTTTTTAAGTGAAAATAGGTCGATGTGTACATGGATAAAGTCAAAAGAGTGCACAATGCCATTTTTGTGCAATTCTGGGATTTTTTTTAAGTGAAAATAGGTCGATGTGTACATGGATAAAGTCAAAGGTGTGAGCAATGCCATTTTTGTGCGATTCTGGGATGTTCTTTTTAAGTGAAAGTAGGTCCATGTGTACATGGATACCGAGTTTGTGCAACTCTTAAAAACGCGTCAAGCAGTGGGTGATTCTGCACATTCCCCATTTTTTTTTTTTTTTTTTTCAGATGAATGTATTTTAATTCTTCAGGGTTTTGTAACGATTTAAAGTTTTTGAAGCTTACCATGTTTTCTTAACCATGCTTGTTTTTTAAAATTATTATGCTGTTTTTAAAGGATTTTCAGTTTTCAAAATTTTGCTTCAACTTTTGTTTTGTATATATTTTATCTGTTCGCCATTGTAAATGTCGTGCCTTGCGTAGTGTCTTCTGGAGGGGTTGCGTGCCCACCAGCGGCCGAGCGGTAAAATCGCTGAACGCTGGTAGTTCGGTCCGAGGTTCGAATCCTGCGAACGGGCTGGCTGCATGGTCGTTTTCGTGGTTTTCCCCATGTGTAACGTGTATACGAGCCAGTTTCCCTTAGAAAGTCCTCCACGAAGGCATCCCTCCTCTTAGGCAGATAGCCCTCGAGGCTTTGCCATAATCACACACACACACACACACACACTCTGGAGGGGTTGCAAATCCAGGAGACAAGACGCGAGAGCGCGCCAAGTTTGCGATTTTGAAAAACGCGCCAAGCAGTGAGCGCTTCTGCACTTTCCCCAAATTCAGTTCAACAGCAATATCGCAAATTAATTTTAAAATGAACATATCTTTAGAATTTCCGAGGCGGTGTCTCGCGCGTTGGAGATAATTTTTTTTTTTTTTTTTAAATTTATTTTTCTTGCGGTGTTGCCATTGCTCGCTTTGAAATCGTATAGTTTTTTTAATCAAAAATTCGTCGAAGTGTTACTAAATCTGAAATCGATAATAAAACAAATTTCAGATTCAAATTAGAGCTTCCACATGTCCATATTCTATGGAAGATTACCTTATTCAAATTTTGATGGCTCTAGGTACCGTTGTTTTATCACAATGCGAGAAACATACTTACATTTATGCAGATTCTTCATTATATTAATTGCTTTAAGACATGCCGGTAGTAAATTATGGCAACGATTTCAAAAGTGATATAGCCTTTTAAAGTTTTCGACGCAAAATGCCAAAACGAAATTAATAGTCATTCTGGGCAAATTGCCCCTTTGGACTAATAATGAAAAAAAGTAGATGAACATTAAAAATTGATGATTAAATTAAAAATCCAGCCAATGAAGGAAAACAAAGGACGCATTCAGAATATGCACAAGAAGATCCAGGTCCAATGTCACATTACTTTTTTAATGAATTTGTTCATTAAATTGATTTCTCACAGTTTTTAGTGAAACTAAAATTAGAATGTTTAAAACATTTTCAGGTTACACTGGAAAGAATCAAATGACAAAGAAAAAGCGCAAAGATTTGTTTCAATTTCAAAGGGTTCCAGGATTCAGACATTCCGTTTCTAGAATTTAATAGTTTCTGTTACTCAAGCTGCAACAGTTCATTTAATACGTAATAGATGGCGCCACTATGAAACAAGAAGCGGGATAAGAAGCATATATAATAAAACACAAAAATAATTTCCCAAACCTTTTATCAGACTCGTTATATTTAATTTAATACCTTCATTTCAAACAAATGATACATTCTGAACTTTAGTAGGATGCGATCCATATATTCGTGAGGTGCCTGGGCCCTGTCTTATTCAAAAGACCATGAGTATCGATAGCTGTTAGTTTTTACAATGGAGTCGCTTCATATAGGATGAAAGAATGAAAGATTCTGGAACTGCTGATCCTGTTAATAGTGAAAATAATTTGAAGAAAAGTAGTATTAGTTTATAAATACTATAATACCATTGCAAATTTTGATCATTTTCGTTATAGGACAACACGCATCAAATAATTTTCTAGAGAAATACAAAATATGTTTGATTACTAGCAGAACTTTTCTTGATTCTTGTTTATGTGATCTCACGTAGAGGTGCCGGAAATAAGACAAAATAGTATTTGAAGAGATTTCAGTTTACAATATTGCTTGTTAGCCACCTTTAAATTAAATACGTTATATTTTTTTATCTCTTATAACAATTTTCTTGTTTTCAAAGTAAGTATCAAAACAAAATGTTTTCAAAGATTGCCATTATCCCCACAAGACCGTATCTCTTGTGAAGGTTTTACTCACTGAGCAGAAAAGGCGGTTTTTAAGGCCGAAATGCATTTTTGGCCTTATTGTTCGAGTTTTCATGCCGTGGTCGGAAAGCTTTTGAGTTTGGGCTTCAAAAGTACCAGAGCAATAAAGGGCACAGGCTTTCAGTGTGCCACTGTCGTCAAAGTTTGTCGTTAACAAATGCAAACCAATGCTCTCCAGCAACACTGCCGGTTAAAATATAGATGGTTCCATGTTCTTCGTAATTGCTTTCATAAGAGATTGTACTGTTGGCGTATTCTGCACTAAAACAAGAAAGGGAATATGTCAAGTCTGCTATCAGATCCTTGGATTCGAACCTCAGATCTTCTGTTAACTAGATGTGCTGACCACCTACATCGCAAGCACGGGGAAATGCGATAATTTCAAATCAATCCACTAAGCACATGTGCTGACAGATTTCTCGTTCACCACATTTTTAAGTCGAGTGCCTACGTAGAGTCAATTAAAATTTCCGCAACACATAAACAAGAAAATAAATTGTGCCTTAGCTGGGATTCGAACTTCTGAGCTTATCTTCCAGTTGCCAGATTGGATGTATGGATGTGCTTCTTATCTCCTTATACAGTGACATCACACTGAGCGGAATGTAATAATTTCTTACATTTTGGAACTAGGTAAAAATGAATGAGAAGGTTCGTGGATAAACTGCAGGTAGTTATCACGACAGTACTTCTTTGAAAGAAACCAAAATACCTTTACAGAATACATAACAATATTAAAATTAGCGTATCTAATAAGATATTTTCACATCTGCTTCCCTATCAATTGAATTTCGGTCTTTCTCACTGCTGTCTTTGCTACTCCTCAGACCTCAAATTCTTCATAAATAATTACAGAAGGTGAATTTACAGCTGAGCGAAATCGCACACTGAATGTCATTTCGTGTTTCGTATCATTTCGTCATTTCTGTGATGGGTCGTTTCTTATACTAGGCTGCCATAAAACTCAGCAGTTAGAAGGGAAAGGTTCGGCGTGACCTTCGTAGGTTTTTTGTGAGGGCTTGCCTTTATTACTGAGGGGAAAAAAATCATTGCCTGTACGAATCCATTTTAAAATTTATAAAAGCTAACGTACTGAGAAAGGGGAAAATTATATGAATATTTTAAAAATTTTCAGAACTTGACGCTAAGGGGAAAATACTTGAAGAAATATGGTATTATTCATTAATTGTTGAGCAACTCATTCTGCAGCATTATTATCTATTTTCACTTTCTATTTTAAATTTATATCTTAATTCAATCATTTGAAAACTGGAACGGAATTATTTAGCTTAAGATATTTGGACAAGAAAAATATATATATATATATATATATATATATATATATACAGTGTGGTTGTTTTAAACCAAATGAAATAACATTAAAGATAGTTACAGATCTCACCAACTCATGCATTAAGTTTCATTCTCTGTTTCCTTTTTGCAACTTCAGTTTATCGTAATTTAAAAGTTTAAAATTTTTTATAATTTTATTTATTTGTTTATTTGGAAGTATCTAGTAATTTCATACATATTCCTTTTCCATTGTTGTAATTTAATTTTTTTAATTTACGTTTGAAAAGTACATATTTTAGCAATTATGTTTTAGTCACTCAGACATTTTTCTGTTACCAAAAATTATTAATGATGCGATCCCTAATTTATATTTTGTTCTATATTTTTTCATATGAAGTGTAAACTGCTATTTAGAAAGCGTTTGGAAATAATTGACAATATAGTCTACCTTTCGTATTCGTATAATTATTGTAATAATAACGTGGGAAAATAACATACCATTATGTACTCAAATTTGGGAGACATGCTGCAAGGGAACTTAGACATCATACAATATGGGAGAGCAAGAAAAGTCTATCGTCAGACTATTTCAGAAAACTTACAAGAACGTGCATGAAAATTAAATAGCGTTTTTCCTTCTGACGGCCAACAGTCTGCGACTGGAAAATCGTCTAGAATGCCAAACTATTAAATATCTTCTTCTTTCTTTGATTTCCGCCTTCATCGCATGTCACTTGTCTAGTGCTACATACCCAAAGAATGACTTTGAGGACGCCTCTTAAGAGAAACCTATTCATATGTATTTTTTAGAGGTGTATCTATAAACGAATTTTCACTTTGCCGCCATTTTCAGAACAAAATTTCTTTAAACGTGTAAACACTCGTAGTTCTCATTATACGGGATTTCACAAAAAAGTTAAACAAGAATTCGTACGTGTTTTTCGCAAAAAGGTCAAAGTCAGTTTGAACTTATTATGTTAAACTCGGTTAAACAGTTTGGACTTATTATGTTAAACTCAGTCTAAACTGTCTTAGCCTACAGGACAAATTATCACAGTCATTATTCCTTTTAATCCCAAAAAACTAATTAATTTACAACAATAAATAATTAAAATTTTTATTTCTGTTTCAGCGTGAAGTTATAAAAAACTGAAACATTAACAAAATTAATTTCCGTTTCTTGCACGTGCGGAAGTTAATGTTGTTAACAACGATCTAATTTCGTTAATAAGTAAGCAAGGCTGATTCAAATTATTTACAAATCAGAATTTTAAATTTAAAATCTAACAAACTAGCTACGCTCTCAAAGACAAAGTCATCAAACAGCGCTAGGTAGGCAACAACAAAATAGTTTCAGACGGTAGTTTGAGGTAGCCAACTCTCTTTCCTATGATTCTGACGACTAACTTAGAACTTGTTGTATTTGCGTTATCTGTTGGAGCAGAAAAAAAAAAGAAGGATAGAAGAGGTTCAACATAAAAATAGCTCATCAGTTATTTAAAATCCTACAAAATAGATGTCTGGGACATTACACAATAGGAAAAGCACCAGGAATAAACAAAAAACAATAACAAAAAAAAAAAAAAAAAAAAAAAGAGAGAGAGAGAGAGAGATTCCTTAAGTTAAAACGACCGAATCTCCAAAATATAATTAAAATCAGTTATAAACAACAACAAAATAGGGATTAAAAGACGAAAGCTAAAAGGTTTTCTCTGTTGTTATTATTGTTTTTCAATGCAGTAGTTGAATTTTATAGGTACGTATAGATTTTTAGTTTGTATTTTTTAATTCATTCCGTAATATTTAGTTTCTGATAGATTTTTGGCATGAGGTAATATTACTGCTAAAAATCTTTAGATGCTAGATTCTCTTTCAGAAAAGATTCTACAGTCCAATGTCTCCGCTAATGTTCCCTATCAGCTAAAAATCTAGAATTTAAAATGTAACTTATTCTAGAAATACAGTAAAAGTAAAATATGATTAGGACTTTATGGAAGATTTTTATATATATATACACATTGTAAGTTGTACGGATTTTTTTCACTTATATATGTATAAATTCATTGAAGTTAGCATCATAGATTATGGGAGATGCAGTATCAAACCATTAAAAAGCAATAAAAACTTACATTTTCGCAAATAATCAATGCCTTTTCTTGCCTCATAAAATAGCTTCTGCTTATCACAATTGCGTTGCGTATCTCTCTCCCATTTTTCTTGGCAACGATACTGGTAAAACCTGTCACGTGATAAACACTTCCGATCTCTTTAACAAAGGATTTCCTATGAAAATATGTAACAAATTCATTGTTACTCAGTAACTCAACATTGCATTATTTATGACTATTTTAATGTATTAGTAGCCTCAAATCCCATTGAGAGATACTCTTCATCATTCTCTTAGATTCTAATTAGGCCTTATTTATAAACATCAGTGATATATATACACATATAAGTTTTCACGTATTAAGCTAACACGACTAAAACTTTCCGTTCTCAAAATAAGGGAAATTTTCTCATTAAAAATATTTGCGCGTTTTAGAATACCAGCCGCACACGATTATAGCATATGTTAATGTGAATATATAATATTAAAAAACAAAACTGTCAATGTATTTCCTCAATATAGGTATTTAAAAATGATATAAAGTAAATTTAGCTCACTAATGTACTTTTTTTTTTACGTTGTTTTGAAATTACAAAAACACTTTACAATTACAGTAATGATTTATTATTAATAATAGATATGACTTAAAATCGCTTTATTACTTTATTACTTATTAGAAATATTTGAAAAAGTTTTCATCGTTATTTTGCTTAACAGTACGTTATTGAATTCCTTGAAGCAGTGTTTTATACGGAATATGGAGCGAAATATTCGTGTATTTTTGCATATTATAACTTGTTTTATGTGAGGATTATTTCCTGCTTGTTCTTTATCTTTATTTTGATTTATATCTTTTGTGCGTACCGTTAATAAAATTGTTGTTTTTCCTTGTACGAAGTAAAGGAAGTATTGTAATCTCGAAAAGTTTCGGGTGCCGTATTTCATCAGAAATAACCAATTTGACCGTTCTCGAGTCCGTTTGAACGACTTCGGATTTTCTAGCATGGCGTCTGTGCATACGGTCAGAATAAAGGAGCGTTTTCCCCAAAACGGCTTATAAAATAGCTTTAAAATGGATTGGAACGGAATTTTATGTGACGCCTGTACGTACGTAATAATGTATGTGTGTATGTATCTCGCATAACTCAAAAACGATTAGTCGTAGAACGTTGAAATTTTGCCATATGGAACTGCTATGATATCTAGTTGTGCTCCTCTCTTTTTTTTTTTTTTTTTTTTTTTTTTATTGAAACAGACAGTACCAAACGTATATAAACGTATATACATTAACCGGCCTTAAAAATCCTTACCCATCCTTTATTTTTGCAAGCGTTGATCGTAGTCACATACTTCCAGAAATTAAAAAAAAAAAAAAAAAAAAAAAAAAAAATTCTACAAATAACGAAATATGACTTTTAATGCACTCTCTAGCTTCTTATGGTTACATTTGGGAAAGTTTTATATTCGTTAAGAAAAAAAAATAAAATAACAAGAAGTTTGACTCCCGAACGACAAAAATTGATCTGGATTTTAACAAATTTGCAATTTTTGATGCCATTTTCAACTTGCCTTGACAGGTTGGTTAATTAAGTGAGAATAATTTATGAAAATAATATTAAATAAAGTGCAGCAAAAAGTGTGTATAATTTAATGTCCGTACAAGAAAGTCATATGGTGCCCACATCAGATTTTTTTTGTAGCTAGAATTGTCATATTTGAGGGAAGATAATCCAGAACATTCTAAAAAAAAAAATTATTTCACTACTAAGATAGCCTGAGACTTCAGCGTTGTAAAGCAAACTATGATAAACAAAACTTTGCACAAGCAGAAAAAAAAAATTGCAAAACAAGAAAATTAGACTACAAAGCACGCAAAGTACCGAAAAGTAGATTGTGCATGTATATTCGGCAGCAAGTTTGTTGCGAAGATGTAGATGGTTAACGTAATTACACTTGAAAACCTTAAAAATTACGTGACTTTATTTGAAAGCGCCTATAAAAACATTTACTGTGCTTTCGAAAGTTTTGCCTTCATTATGTGTATAAATTAAAACGCTCTTCTGCTTCCGCAACCACTAATTTAAAAATCTCGAATGTCCTTCACTCCGAAGCGCAATCCTCCAACTATTTATAATAAATCTTGGAAGTCTGATATCCCTGATTATAATTCATAAAAACTTTGCCCTGATTTCTATACTGAGTGACCAACAGATCAATACAGCATTCGAATTTTTTTCTTATAAAAACAGCATGCTACAATGATATACAATATAACCATGCCGAACTCTAGGGTTACGTCAATTATACGTTGCGTATACCGCAAGATTAGCTTTCTATAAGAGAAATTTATTAAGTATAAATCAAATTAAGAAAATATGAATAATTTAAACAAATTTAAATATCTTTCTTATTAAACTCGGGGAAAATGAAGCAAATGTTAATTAAAATGATTTTTATTATTGTTTAATAAGAACGCGGTAAGATTATTTTTTTAAAAAGCTGGCGATTTTTGCGTGAGACAATGACTAATGCAACTCCTTAAAAGTTTCGTGATGAATAGCGCTAGGTGCTTTATCTTCCTCTTCGTTATCGTTGCTTTCATTATCCGCTGATGTTATAAGATCATCCAGTACTTCATTCTTCATTTATCGATCAATTCTTTGACGTCTCTTCCTTCCAGTTATGAAACTCCTTCACCTCTAATATCTGTTACAATTGATGCGGTTTCTTTGGCTTCATTTTCAATCAATTTATATCTTTTAAATTTTTGATAGTTTCCAGTCAGAGCTGATGTTAACAATCATTCATTGTTGATGAATGAATACTGAATTGAGTATAAATGAAATTGGACTTGTTGGCTTAAACCAACTTACCCGTAACTACTTCTCTGTAGCCTTTGGTCAAATTAAGAGTTAGCTTACATTTGAAGTTCAGTCTTTTGAGTTACTCCATAAAGACTGGCTGGTTTTGTAAGCACAAGAAATGCCTTCTGTTCAGTTATTTGAGTTCTGAATAAAAGGGTCTTTTACACCGTTCTTACGATGTCTGCATTCCCGACATAGCAATAATTCGCTCAAGTCTTTCAGAATCTTCACTTAGTGTATGTTTTCCAAAAGAATGAGACTCCATAAGGTGACCTATAAATTGGCCCATAAAGAAGAGACCAATATTTGATTTGAACACTTAAAAAGCTTCTTTTAAACAATAGAATAAATATTAATGTCATAAAATGACACTTACCTCCTGGGGAAAAAACCCTTTCTTCTATGAAAACAAATTTTTAGAAGTTATACCCTATAATAAAACTTATCTTTAATTTAGTCTTTAATCCGATTGATTTTTTCCTTTTCTGAGAGGTCTAGATTTCATCTTTTAAATGAGAGGTTAGATTTCTTTTTCTAAGAAATCAAGATATTGGTTGATAACCAACCGATGAAATTTCATTCACAAGCTCTAATAACCCATTCCAAAGTCGGGTTTCTTAATCATCAAAAAATAATGCAATTAAATTACATTTCTCCGTTACATCAGCACTTCTTCACAAAAGAAAGATGAAAAGTACAGTGCGTTCTTCCCTTTTTCGGGAAAAAAAAAAAAAAACTTTGATTACGAAACGTTCCGTTTTAGGAGTTCAGTCACGATGAACACACGTGTAACAGGTATTTTTCATGTCAAACCAGAGTTCTGTTAGGAAACTGTTAGCGGGTTCTCTTGCGTAGCGAAATTTCGCAAAATTATTTATTATATAGCTACTAACATTATTCATGATTCGTTTCGGAAATACGGTCGAATTAATTCTTTTAACCCGATGAATACACAGAGGAAGTGACTAAAAGGAAATTCGAGGTAATACTTAAGATATTCGTGACTGTCAATGATTTAAATGCAACTAATTGCATTCCTTCATTTAACAAATTTAAAAAGTTAACTAAATAACCTTAATGAAAATAATTATTTTTACATTTATACATCTTACTATATACTTGTATATAAAAAGAAAACTTTATGCTTTGTATTCGAGGTGGAATTTAGTGGAGGTACACAAAAGTCAATAAATAGTTAATAGTATATAAACAATTATTTTAGTCTAGTATAAACAGTTTTTGGTCTAGTATAAACAATGGTTTTGGTTTAGTGTAAATAATTTTTAAAAACTATTCATTTGAGATTAATTTTAAAAGCAAAATTACTCTTATTCAAAGACATATATCCTACAAGTGGAATGTTACCGAACAAAAATCATTTATTCTCAGATCAGTTTCTGGCGAACTGGTTGGCTGTATTTAAACTTTCGTCATTTTTCTGTTGAGTAAGGTGCCATTTCATCTATAATGTATCACTGAAAATGTTTTGGCATCTTCAAGATCGTACCGACCCTTTCTTCCAAGGTTACTATAGTGCAAAGTTTACTCTTTTCGACCAAGGTCGATCAGCGACGTGATGTCAGAGTCCTTGACTCGTAAAACTCCGTTTTCATTAGTGCGGTACGAATGCGTTACGTATGTGGTTTTCGAATCAGCGAACGAACTGACTTTGATTGACATCTTCGGAAAGACAATTGTTTGAATGCTCACTGACCTTGTTCATTTACGATCGTTCATTTACGACTTTGTTCATTTACTATGGTTATGATACAAGCCAGAAGAGAAAAAATGGTTTTGAGGTGAATTTTCTAATGTAACAGATAGTGGCGCATATACATATGCTGTCGTCCATCAGAAGAAGAACTGACTTTGATTGAGAGTTACATCTGTGATGCAGTTATTGAAAACAGAATACATGGGTTTTTAACATGTTGAACTTCTATTTTTATGTCTGCAAAAACTTTGAAGTCACTGGGGAAAAACCAGTAATAAGTTGAAAGCTACACAAAATACTGGTGATAGAAGCAATCATGGGAAAAAAGAAAGCGACATTTCTTAAATACATTGAAAATCAGAATGCATATTTTAGATCTTTTCCATTAGTTATGGTTTTAACGTTAGATTATGTTATTTGAATATGGCAAAGTTATATTAAGTTATTTGAATATGACAAATATCTACACAACAAAAAGGATGCTTTTGTGGAGGATTTTTTAAAGGAAAATAGCCTTCATTAAACGAAGTATGATAAAAAAGGGATATAGGTCAATAAAAGTTTTGAAAAACTGCTGAAGGATTATGGCATAATAGATAAAAAAACTGTTGCTTTCTCTCTTCAACAAAATGAAGTCGATGAAAGAAAGAATTGTACATTAAAGAGCAGAATCAACGGAAATTATTCTTCCAAGCATGTACTGAGGGAAAGGAACTTTGACTGCAAACTAGATTGCTAACTTTTTAAAAAAATAATGTTACTCCTTATAAAAAAATAGCATCAGATGAAATCCTTACAAACACATATAGAAGCATTTCGTACCCCAGCATATATGCATGTAGTGAAGGAGAAGTGGGAAAAAATGAAATGACATGTTTTAAATTATATCATCGTTGGATATAAAGAAAAAATGAAAAGTTAATAGATTTCAACACTATAGAAAGCAGTCAGGATTTGATCTTTATATATGAAAATTATTTTGCACGGAAAAGCAGAAGGATGTCGAAATTGTAAATACTCTTAAAGTTAATTCAAGATATAAAGATAAGTCTCAAAATATAGAACAATACTAACTTACTAGGTAAAGCAGAATGATATTATCTGATAAGTACAACATCATTTCATTCACAACACAGTTAGAAGACGCAGTGGACCCCGTAGCATGCCATACAAGTTATTCAATTGCCAGTAAAAATGTGGAAACAAGCTGTGTAAGAAGAGATTAATGATTTAAATATTAACTGCGTACATATATTGGAAAATGCTCCTGGTATAAGAACCGTTATAAACTGCAAAGCGGAATATAAGACCGAAAAGGATAGTAAAGAAAATGTCTTTTAATATAAAGGTAGACTGGATTTTCAAATATAATATGAATGCAGTAATATGAATAGTATGAAATCAGCAGTAATATGAATAATATGAAATCGAGTATAGCGGTATTTGCTATTGTAGAGAAGAAAAATACTTTCAGAATTCTTCTTATAACTGATATGTTGTTATTGTTGTGATTAATCTCGCTTGTCCGGTATCAGAGAAGCGCACGAAATTTGTTGTGGCAAGGTGGCGTCTGTCGTTGGCAAGAACCATGGGCACTATACACGTAACAGTATGACTTCGCTCAGTTCCGCCCCCAATTTTGAAGCAGTGCACCTCAGGGGGCACGGTCCCGAAGATCTTTCACGTCTCTTCCCCAACCATTAACATCTGGAGAAGGTTTCCAGCATATTTGGAGTGTCCCCATGCGGCAAAAATACTATATTTACAAATATCTTTGCTGTCTTTGGAATTCGACTCCGGGCCTTTCGGTACGGCGTCGCTAATCACTATCCCGCTTGGGCCGCATCAACTGATATAAAATTTAAAACTCTTACCGAAGAAAAGAAGTCTAGAAAAAGAAGAAAAGAATGTTTCAAGAGTTTTGTAGGATTTCCACGATGACAAAAAACTGTTTGCTTTATTTCAAAGGACAATCAAAACTGTATCAAAATGTTAAAGAAAGACAGAGACAAGGGCGTACCAAACATATAGAAAAAAGATATTTTGTGAAGGATAAGTATTACGATCTTATATATCTCCCATTTGAAGAAATGCTTGAAGACCTATTAACTAAACCGTTAGGGTTGAAACGGTTTATGATCTCTAGGCAGAATCTCAGGTTATGTTAAAAGTGTAATTTCATGATGTATTAAACAAGATATGTCATCTAGGTGTTTGTGTTACTTATAACTAGACCACGTTCCTTTGAATTAATTGTTGTAAAAAACACGATGAAGATGTTTTAGTGGAGGACTTTTTAAAGAAACCTGGCTTTGCATTTATGCTATATTTTTTTATCAGAAACCAGGGAAAACAACCAGTTCTCTTCTATTCAGATATTTAACTCACAGATCTAACATCTATTGGTAGGTCTATGAACTACCAATGGTCTAAATGTAGTAAATGCCTAAAATTTCAAATAAGTAAAGTCTAAGTGTAAAAAGTATAAAACGTCTTGAATCAAAATGTAAAACAGTATGGTTTTATTTCTTACAGTGGTGAATTATGCTATATATTTTGAAGTACATTTTAAAGTTAGTCAATTTAGTGAAGGCATATCAAGGCAGAGTAAGTTAAGTAACGGTTTAATCATCGAGGAAGGGTGTTGTTATTTTTTATTTCAACCCGTAAAAATATATAATGATAAATATTCTTTTGTCTTCTGCGCACCTGTTATGAGCTCTATAAGGGCGTGTATTTATTTTTAGCTGTCTGGTCATTCCAGCCTTGAACACTTTATTAAATGGTAAAGCTTACTGTAGTAATATTCTTGCATTTCCTCTACCCCTAATACACGTATGGGGCGCTTATGGTTTCTAAAAAAGCCTGCATTGGTAACTTATTGTTTGAAATACTAGAACTTTAAAGTGTCAAAAAAGGTATTCAGATTTTCCACTGTTTTTAATGTATAGTAATAAAAATGCAGCTTGAAATAATTTAGAGCCTTAGTATTAAAATGTGACATTTAACAAGAAAATACATTAAACGCTTAAGTTTAAATCACAGTCAGAGACAAAAGTAAATACATTTTATTGAAAACTAGCCATACGAATTAAAAACAGAAATAGAGTATATATACAAAATGAAACGTGAGTGTTTTATAAATTAAATATATATATATACTGAGAAAAATTCTAAAACTATAAACATACTCCAGCAGTTATATAATGTTAACTAACACCTGTTCTTCTCAGCTAGTTTTTAAATAATTTTCCAGCTCTGTTTTAAAATCTACATCTTTTGTAAATAGACGGAGTGGAGAATACTATAGTCATTATAACAACATGGCGCGACACAAGGTGATGACGCATGCGTCTGGTGAGTTACTGTTTCCAAGACTGGTTACAATATTTGCTTAGCTTTGTTTTCCTGTCTTATTTTTGTTGTTTGTTTATTACGTGTCAACTCAATATAATATCGTTGGAAAAATAGTTCATAAATATACCATATTCTGCAGAGACATTAGGTTAACTGGAAAAGCCGGAGAGAAGAAAAATAAGCAACCGCCTTCGCCGGGAATCAAACCACGGACCTTTGGAATACCGGCCCAGCATACAGAACCACTACACCACGAAGGTACGCAAGGAATGGGAATACTTATAATTCTTACATAAGAACTATTGAAAAGCATGTCATTGTTTCATTCCTGCAATCCTGAAGCTTTCCACTTATTGCCAACAACAAAGCTGAAAACTGCAGCAGCGAGATTTGCTTATAAAAGCAATTCATTCTGCTACATTTTCTATGCCAGTGCCTCTTAACCATTTTTTTTTTCCGTAATCCTTATTATAAAATTATTATAATTTTAGAATACCCTTGCCTTCTCCCTTCAAAACCTATTCCCTCACACACCTTCAATATTCCTGTAAGCATAATTCTTAAGAACACATAGGTATCGCAACTGAGGAAGACCAGTGAGTTGCTAGCGCTCATATAATGCTGAATATCTGAAAGCTGTTATTTGCATTTTATTTCGCATTTGTTTCGTAATGTTCAGTAGGCATTTGCTTGTATTAATTTCAAATTCTTCAGCCAAGGACTACTGAAATTGACATCACTACTTGTATTTGATCCAATTTTGAACTGAAAAGTTTCGCAAGAAATTCACGATATTTTATTTATTTTGTAGAGTAAATTGGTCGGCAGTATAGGTCACTTGAAAAAACAAAAAATACTACCAGAAGTTCAATAGCCCTCTTACGTTTTGCGATACCTATGTGCATTTATGAATTACATTTCGCATACCGTATCGTACAAACGAATTCTCTTATTACTATTAAATAAACTAACTGCTATGAATAAGGTCAGAAAAGTATAATGAAACAGCGATTGATTATTATATTATTTATTTAAAACACACACATACATAGCACATATTTTCAAAACAAAATATAATGGTGTATTTATTTTTATTATCAGCTGTAGTAAAGAAAACAGTAAGTAAATTAATAAATTTATTAATTACTGATCCGATCTGTAATAAGACTGAAAACCCGAAGTGTTTTGGAGATTGTATTATATCACAGTAAGATACCAGCATTATAATAAAATTATTAATAAGTTGGTTCATACTAAATTTAATATAAAATGAAGCTTTAGTCTAAAAAGGAAACGTTTAAATACCTTATATTTAAAAAGTAAAAAGAATAATGCACATTCTCATTATATGCGTAGAAATAATTTAAAAAAAAAAGAAAAAAGGAAAAGAAAGTCCAGATTTTAAAATTCAGATTTTAGCGTCGCACAAGAGGGTTTGTTAACGTTTTTTATGCTCTGGCTAAACTCGCTGTTTATCAATCTGCTCATGTATTCTTTCTTGCTCACAAAACAATTTTTAACTATTCCTTTCTTGATACTTTCGCTACGTAAAGTTCAACAGCAAAATCACAAAATATTAAGAACATCATACCATTTTCAAAATACACTGGTGTGCAAAAATTAAGTCAAAAAATTAGTATGTCAGCTGAACAGAGAGGCAGAGCGGACAGAAAGACCAATCAGGAGATTAAGTAAGGTGATGTACGGTAGCACAAGCGCAGATATGCAGGTAGACGTAATGGGGGAGTGTCTGAGTAGTATAAAGCATGTTGTCGGTGTAAGATCAGTATTTCTGGCAAAGAGATTGCACGCCGTATAGCACTTAAAATCACACCGAGTTGCTGCCTCAACGAGAAATGGCGAATAATCAATCTGTTAGACGACATCTGGATGCTTTTACCCGAGGTCGAATCATTGGGAAGTTGGAGGAAGGCCGCAGTGTGACAAGTGTGGCTGCAGAGTTCGGAATTGCTCACAGCATCGTTTCACGACTTTGTAGACAATTTCAAACTACAGGAACAGCTATTCGGGGTTTAGTAGTGGTCGTCCACGAGGAACCAAACCCGCAGATGACCGGTATATTGCCTTACAGGCCAGAAGAAACAGGCGGCAGACAGCGGGAGAAATCGCTAGACACACGAAACAGGCGACTGGACGACCGATATCGCGTTTTACCGTGGCCAGAAGACTGCACGGTGGTGGTCTGTTTGCACGACGCTCTGTACGGTGTGTACCTCTAACGCCTGCCCATTGGAGAAGGCATTCTCTGTGGTGCCGGGAACACCGGAATTGGAGAGACAATGAATGGGGAGGAGTACTCTTTACAGATGAGCAGATTCAGTCTGAGTAGCGATTCTCATCGCATACTCATCTGGAGAGAGCGGGGAAGCCGCAATCATCCCTCGAACATCATTGAAAGGGACAGGTATGGAGGTGGCGGTGTTCTCATTTGGGCGAGGCATCATGCTTGGTAGTCGTACAGACCTTCACATCTTCGACGCAGGTTCAGTCAACGGGACCCGTTATTGTAACGAGATTCTTCTTCCATATGTGAGTCTTTTTAGAGGCGCTATGGGTCCGCAGTTCCTTTTCATGGACGACAATGCACCATGTCATCGTACAGTAGCTGCCGAACAGCTCTTAGAGAGTGAGGATATTGAACGTATGGATTGGCCGGCACGATCTCCGGATCTCAATCCCATCGAGAATGTATGGGAGTTTCTAGGCAGACGCTTGGCAGCTCGTACCTTACCACCAGTAACGATTCTGGAGCTTCGATTGGCGCTGCAAGACGAATGGGCAGCAATGCCTCAACAACTCATTGACACCCTCATTCTCAGCATGGGCAGACGCTGTGAAACCTGCCTAGCAGTCAGGGGAGATCATATCCCCTATTAAAGACCGGATGTTTCTTGCTGGACACCCATCACAGGGATGTTTCGGCCTTCAGTCGCATTGCGCTCCATGCTACTTTTTCAATAAAGCTTCTTTTTATCCCTCTGATTTCTCTTCTAGTAAGTGTTGCTTACATTACTCATGTCCTTACGTATTGGGGATCTTACGGTATTAAATGTGTTGATTTGGAAAGCTTTTGTACAAAGTGATATTGAAAAAACCGTCTCGTTCTTAATTTTTGCACACCAGTGTATATTTTTTAGTGTTGGTATATATTTTTTGATTTTCGCTACATTATGTCTTTAAAAATAATACACGGCGATAACGGTGACTGCATCCTTTTATTCGAGAAGTGATATAGGCAAAAACGTGAGGCTAAAGACTAACAGCACACCTTGTGCTAATAAACTTTAAGTTTGTAAGATGTTTTCATTTTTGTCACGGGTTATCTCATTGGTATAATTGGAAGCACATCCTGTTAGCAATTGGAAGGTCTGGAGCATCCTTGATTTTTCTTCCAACCTCAAAATAAACCAACAACACCTAGGTATCCCTGAAATTATTCAGACAAGGGCCGACAACAGATGCTAAAAACAATTATTTCTTAGATATGTAAATTTGAAATCTTTTATGTCGGCAGACCACAATTTGTGGCAATATCTGCAATCTGCGATGACGCGACCATTATTGCCCTATAATTTTCTATGATTTGTAAGTGCACCTAAATGAAAGTGCGTGTCTTTAACGTCTCCATTTATTAAACGAAAATGAAGCTCCATCACGTGCCACTGTATTTAGATGGTTTGCAAAATTTCGTAGAGATCAAAATTTTCTCCCTGATGAAAAATATACAGGATGTCCTTTGACAGCTGCTGTTCCAGAAAATGTGTCGAGGATACTAAAATATTTTCATCAGTGATAATCGCTGTATCTGACAAATGATACAGAGGCACATATCATCTGATTCGCAGCTATACATAAAAGTATTCACGAAGGATTCCCTATGAAAAAATCAGTTTGTTGTTGAGTCCCGCATACATTAACAGACTATGAAAACACGGAACGTAAAGAAACCCTAAAATTACTTAATGGTGTACACCGCATTTGTTAAATAACTGAAAATTATAGGTGTTTTTTACTTTTATAGGTGTTTAGGGGTTTTAAACTCTTAATACTTTTAACTTTGACTCAATTTAACACATGGTTCCAGGCAAAACTAACTAAAAAAAAAAAATCACATTCGTCATAAGTCATATCGTATAGTGGTAATGAGTTAGTACAACAGGGTGCGTTGTGAAGCCTTCTAGGGAAAATCAATAATCCAAATTCAATAAAAGCTCCATGTTTCTTAAACGCCTCCCGGCTCAAACACAGACATGACAAACCACCCCAAAAATATACACACAAGCTAAAAATAAAATGCAATTAAATTTTAAACATACACATTTATTGATTTCTAGAATAATATTATATTACTAAATATTGGATAACTAATCAGTAATCCTACCACATATTTTACTATGAAAAGTAACACATAATGTCACACAAAATTACAGCTTTCAATAATTAACAAATTTTTTTTTCACAAATTAAGAAGGTGTAACATATTTTTAATTCTCCAAATAAATGGTTCTCATTAATTAGAAATTAACATTTTTCTAACTCACAAATTCAATAGGTGAAACAAATTTTAATCCTTCTAAAACTGGCCTTAACTTGAAATTATAAATCACTTCTCAATATTACTAACTAGCTATATTTAATTTATATAAGTAATGATAATATATGCAGGTAGATAAATCATTAGTAACTGTTCCACCATGGCATTGGGAAAACTAAGAGAGAAAATAATCTTAAAAAAATTTCACTCACAGATGGAAGACAGTTTTTCCTGGTAGCAGGATCCCTAGTGTCCAGTCCACAGGGATATGAGCCAAGCCCATTTTTCCTTCTGTCACAACCCTTTCAGAAGCGTCTAAAATTATTAGGAGTCACGAGTGGAAACTACAGTCTAATAATTCTTCAAACAGCCAGGAATCGCTTTATCTGTTATTAGATGGGAATCAATAGTCCAATTTAGAAGGATCATTTTTCAATTCAATAGCAGGTAGCTGAACATACACCAGTTTTTAGCACGATCACTTGCATCATCGAAGCGGAGAATCAACATTTTATGCTGAATGTTTCGGAAAAATGTTTCCTCACACAAAACTTTTAAACATCTCGCAGGGAAGAATGCATCCACTAGAGCAAAGGGAAAAAACGCAACTCAAGCCCTCTTGCTCAGGAAGCCCGCAGTAGGGCAAAACGCCCCTCGATCTTTCTTTCTCTTTCACATCGCGGGTGCTCAAAATTCACTTAAATCAGAATCCGCGACAACCATAATGACAGCCCGCTGGTTCACGTCGCTCGAGAGAGCATGACTCGCAAGGGGTCAAGCCCCCACTCTTTTTCTCCTATTCCTTTTAGCTCGAAAAATAATTCTAACATGGTGCAGCCTCCCAGGAAATCTCGGTCTCTCCGTCTCCGTAAGTTCATAGGCTTACAAAATTACATTAAATTAAATCACGTCAATCCCAGAATTTTACTTTATCTAAACTGAGAAAATTACACCCCCACAACGAATCAAAAACAAGGCAATCCGGACAATGCTGTCCTGACCATCTGTACTCTTAACGTGGGAAGTAAGATGAACCCCCAGCTAACAAGCAGAAACTAAGCGATAAGAAAAATACATTACCTAAGCTTACAACAACCCACTGCTTACTGTCTTTAAGTAAGCAAAATTGCAACTATAACATAGCGAAAGCAGTGAGTATGAGAAAGACGATTTACGTTTCAACGCCATTAGTAAAAAGGCCATCAGCAAAGAAAGTGACAACACAACACCCTAACTGTTTCCACTGTCAGTAAAAGGCCATAAACCAGGTGGCTCTTGCAACCGTTTCTTGTATGTTTACACTACAGTCTCAAGAATAACGAGCTTAGTAAAGCCCTAACAACTTAAGAAAACACTTTTACCAGATTAGAATACACATGGGTACAAACAAAAGAAATAGTAGAATAATGATAACTTAAAACAAATAGTAATATAATTAAAATTCGCGACATAACACATTTTTCTAAAATCCTAACCTGATGATAAAATATATACACTGTTTTTGACTTTCCAACTCATCAAGAAAATGAAGTATGTGTCTTTGAAGATGGCACCTAACATACAATTGTGAAATACAACGAGCAATGAAAAACGTAATGTATGCCGTTTCTTCAGAAGTAAATGACTGGTCAGAGCCATCAAGTTAGAGGGATAGAAAATAGTTACACTTAAATGATCCACCACTATCTTCCAGAAATCTTTCAAGAAGTGGCTCATGATAATGCACCTTCTCTTTCAGCAACACTGACAACTGAATTTCTTGAACAAAATTCATCAGTGAGTGAACATTCACCCTATGTGAATGATATTGTTATGTAGATCTTTGGCTGTTTTGTTATCTAAAGCAAAATTTACGTAATCATCGTTTTCATTTCGACGAGGAGACTGATGAAATTATAAAAGCATATTTTTCCCCCAATTAAAGAAATGGATATTTAATCTTTGAAAAATTCGCATACAAAGTTCATTTATGTTGCAGAAGATTACATTGAACACACCTAAGATTTGGTAAATTTAACATTTGCCATTTAGCTCTATTAAGAAAATTTCAGAGTGAATCTCGTATCTCACTTACAGTAAACGTAAGTGCTAAATCTTTTCACGGTTTCCCTTGTATCAATCTAGCAGAGATTACTAAATCCATATGCAAAGTAACACTGGTATTTAATTATTTTTCAATTACTAAACCTTTTATAGAAATCAATACTGTATAGACACTACGACTCACATTAACGCAAAGATCATTCTTGCGAGCAGCCTTTTCATAGGCCTTCCTTGTTTTCGTAATAAAGATAAAATTTAAAAAGCCTCTTCCAGAATTCTGCAGATCGCGTAACAGTATCACATAATCTGTGTAGCAAATGCAAATTCAAGGAAAAGTCGCATAAAATCCATAACAACAGTCTGTCTCATTGGCCTAAAAAACAAAACCAGAGATCTGGCTTATTTTTACAGTCTTCGCACTGCACTTCAATCAAGAAAATCAGTCTGTATTGTCACTTGTTCTGACTTCAGTAAATGCAATTAGCATAATCAGTAGAGAGATTCCCCAACAAAAGATGAAATATAAAGCAAAACATACTTCCTTTGATTTGTTAATCATAAATCGTAATTTAGATGGTGTGCCTTTCTTAATGGTCGCCACACATTATAGGATATAACATCCATCCAAGAGAACGATGCTAGATAAAAGTTAAACACCGTCATCTCAACAACAGAACACTCGGATCAGTCAGCCAAACCATATTGGATAAAGCTGCCTCCATAGGCCATCAGCAAAGCAATGCAAAGGGATAAGAAACAGTACCCCGGTAAATTCCTTAATTTTTTTTAGGAATGTGAACATAATGATATGAAGAAGAATGAAAACTACTAAAATAGCAAAACCAATGCATGAAATTATTTCGTGATCGCTTTTAAAATTGTAAACTGTCAAAGATAGGAATGATTATTTCTTGACCGCTGAATAATTTTAAGCTCTCGATGGTAGATGTAACTATTTCTTGATTGCCTGAAAATTTAAAACTGTTAAAAGTTGGTGTAATTATTTCTTGGCCTATAGACAATTTTAAAATATCAGAGGTTGGGGTAACTAGTTCTTCACTGTTAGAAAATTCTTAATATTATTAGTAAGACTTTTGACAGAACTTTTGAGACATAACTTTTGACAGCTAAAACATTTTTAATTTTCATCAGAATATAGTGAGTATATGAAGAGTATTCCATTTACTATAATTAAATAGTCAGTAATGTTTAAGTTTATGAAATAGTATAAAGGAACGTAAACATCCGTTAGCTAATAATTCATAACAGTCAGGCTTGATCATGGTATGTGTACAATTCAAGAATTCCTCACTGAAGCGTAAGAGATCTAGGTCGCTGGCGGGTGATATTTTTCTCAATGATTTATTGACTCAATCTTTCTGCAATGCTTTATTTCTAATTGTTGAGTTCTGAAACTTTCAATATTTTTACATTCAGAAGAATCTGATGATGCGATGAATGAAGCCATTATCCTTCTTGGCTGCAACTTCAGTGAAGAGCTGAATGTTTGAGTATGCTATTATGAAATTATTATTCATTTTTACACTTAATCAGAAACTAAATCGTCAATTAACAAAATATAGAACTTGCAGAAGCACAGTATATCAGAAAGCTGTGTGGAAGGGCAGCGAATTATCCGTCCTTAACCATTAAAACCTGCAAAAATGAAGGTATTATTAAATAAAATTCATAATTTATCAATAAATTATGAAATGATTCATCAAAATGTAAATATACATAGATTATATTGTAGAGACATTAAGTAAGCTATTAAGCTGGAGAGATGATAAATTAACAACCACCTTCGTCGGGAATCGAACCACGGACTCTGGATACCGGCCCAGCTTGCTACCGTTACACCATAAAGGCACGCTAGGGAAGTGGGAGAAATACCTTATAATATGAAACAAATGAGTACCAGATGCATTCTGGGAAACAAATAGCTCTATATTTTGGGTTGTCTTTTTTATTGCCGCAACCTACAGCAAATATTTTAGTCTATTTCCATAAGAATTAATTGTGATTGGTACAGTAACATCCCTCATAACCGGCAGACATCTAACTGCCAATATCAAAATAATGGTACATTTGAAGGCCTGAACTTAAATCCACCCAAAAGTTAGGGCTAAAAGAAAAATACAGTACATAATGGACTAATGATCGGAAGACATAGATGTGGAAAACATTTGTGTTAGACTTCTCCTGCCCAACGTAGCAAGCCTTATCCAATAAATTATCCAGAATATAAAGATGAACTACTAATCCTTTTTCGTGATATGATGTGTGAACTCAGAAAGTAGTGTGCATGATTTTCCGAAGCAGTAAAACTGACAGGCCCCAATTTTAGCGCTTGCTTGGAAAGATGTAAAGAACATTAAAGATGTAAAGAGCGTTTGTGTTAGTATAAATCGTAGCCTATGATCACATTCAGAGATGAGAATGACGAAGATTGTCTTGGTTTTAAAACACATCCGGGGCCCGTGATCAATATTTTGGATTTAGGTACTTGTTCGAAGAAGATTAGTGTTAGTGAAGAGGAAATGCAGGCTTGGATGAATATAATAAATTTCTTTCCGCCACACTCTGTCAATGTGAAATAATCGGAAGTGTACCAGGAAAGGAAAAAGATGAGGAAGAGGGAGGAAATGAAGATGATCACATTGCCAAAACAGGAGTTACGAGGGAAGTTGACGAAATATTGTAACATAAGATTAGCCGAACAAGGTTCATCTATGCCAGTACTTTATGTTATGAAGCTTCATAATATACACAGCAAATATTTAAAGCTACGGTGACTGTCTCATAAGCAGAGAGACTGTCAAAGTTATATGTCATCACTCTACGAAATTTGATTTCGTAGCGAAATGATATATATGTATAATATATATGAATGATATATATTTTATGATATATTTATATATAATATATACGTATATTTTAAAATGTGTTTAGTTTTATTAATTTTAAATAATGTATACGATTATTGATACTAATTATTCAAAACTGACCAACAGATCTAAAAATACAACTAACAGACTTTACAGGCTGCATTTTCTACACTAGGCATCATAAAACATGAACAGGCATGTTCTGGGAATATATTCAATTATGCGAAATAATCTCTTATCGGAAATTGGTGAGATCCTATTGATTTAAGAGAGATTTTACTTGTATAATGAAATTCTGCCCCCGCAAATTATGTTTTCGGCAAAGTATGAAACGCAGTCTTTCTATGGAGTACATAGGCATTTTATAGAATGCCTGGGACATTTAATCAAAACATCAAAATATGAGAATTATTACATACTTTATCTAGACATTCTATATAATTCCTAGGCATTTTGACTGACAAATGCTCTTTAGGCAAATAATGAAAAAAAGATAATGGTAATGATAAGGCTATTATTCAAAAGATATTCATTTCTCGAAAATACAAATGTTATTTTGAAAAAATAACGAATGAGTGTCCTTAAATTGTTTTTATTAAAAATACACAAAGAAAAATGAAACTTGTACGAGACAAAATGAATGCCTCTGTAATTAAGGAAAACAAAATTTTTATATAAAAATTAAGGAATTAAAAATTAACCTATTTGTTGCCACATGATAAGCTTGAATGACATTTTGAAAGCCTTTCATCATTTTTTTCACACACAGACATTCCATATTTTGGGACTTTGTTTTACACATTACACTTGTGAATCCTTAGGCATTTCAACTGGACATAGCAACTGAAACGTACTTGAGAGAAATTTCGAGGTCAGGAATGTCTTCAATTCTTCAACATAAAATGAACTGATATGATCTCGTATATAGTTGTTTTAAAATTCTTTCAGAAGCTCCAATTAAATACAAATTATCCTCTGTGTCACTCATTACACCTGCCAATATATTGCTCGAATTATCATTACTTTCCGTAGGCAATTTATATAATGTGGCGATTTATTTCATATTTTGCCGGATTGTCATTTGGCATTCTATAGAATATCTGGGTAATGTGGGAAGTGTTTTATCGTTTCATACATGGCAAGCCAGTTTTCGGCATTCTATAAGATGCCTAGGTATACTATAGAACGTCGGATTTTATACTGGTAACACTGCCATGGCAACATGAAATTTCCTGAGCGTAACGACCACAAACATTAAAGAATTATTTTTAACATTTTACTAAAGGATGTCTCGATAAAAAAAACTGATAGTTTCAATTAAAACTTTTAATATAACAACAGAATTTTTAGGGTCCAAAATATAAATTAATGAAGAAAAATAAATTAGCATATTCTGTAACTTATTGTTGGTATGTTTTCAATCATTAAGCGTATTTCCAGAAATATTCTCTACATTTTTAAGCTCATTAAAAGTTTTCCATTTTTACAATAGGTTAAATATTACGAAATATCTAATAAATCCTATAATCTGGTCAGATCGGTCACGAACATTTACAGCATACTGTCCCACATGAAAGACAAACGTCAAGAGTTTATTTCTGGATCAAAGTTGCGTCTGTCAGCCATTGTAACCCTAAGCTGCATATCATGTCCATTAAATTGAACCAGTCATAGGATACAGTTTTACAGAAAACAGTATCTAATTAAGAGTAAAAATGACAAATTAAAAATAAATTAATTACAATAAAATAACCAATGGGGCAGAGAAGTCTTCAAAATCTTCTAGAGTATACTAAATTTATATTAGGACTTTTAAACAATACGAAAGACTGAAAGTGCCATGGATAGAATTCTTCACTTTCACCCTACAGAAACAGAGTCACCCCGAGACAAGATAAACATACACAGAAACTGCTTATTTAGTTTTATCACTTCTTTAAAATTATATCAGATTCGTTGTTTCGCTATCACAGGCAATTATTTTACATCGAAATGTGCCATGTATAGTGTTATCTTTCATGCTATTAGTGAAAAACGTAAAAAAAAAAAAAAAAAAAAAAAAAAACATCTTTTACGCTATTGGTGCAAACATTTATTTACATTATTTATTAAACACATTATAAATTACAACATTAAATTGCATTATTTATTAAACATATTATAAATTACAACATTGAATTGCATTATAGATGGCATTAATTGGATATACCATTTGAAAGAGAGATAAAGTTTTCAGGTTTGTTACGTGTTTATTTTTTATCTCAAAAGTAAACGAATGAGCAGAGTGGAATGATATCACACCTGAGAACTCGCGATTCTACAAACACTTCGTGGTATATTTGGTACTACATTTTTCTTATCAATAGATTTTTAAATTATGTTATGCTAATTAATCATTTATTATGACTTAAGCCTTCACTTTAAATTCTCCTTTCTGTATTCCTCAGAAAAATGCAAAATAGCTTCGTTTGTATTTAAGCAGAGAGCTTCTAGCAATCTCATCTAGTTGATAACATGTTTCGCAAAATTTTGAAGATGTCAAAAAAAAATTAAATGTTGAAAAAAATAATCGTGTCTTATTCAAAGATACGTGCATTCTAAATATTCAGCTTAGTTCATATGGGGATTTTCATATACGTAAATTAAGAAAAATAGTTTAAGAACTTTTGTAAAGAAAAATAGTTTAAGACAATCCTTATCCAGACCTTTTAATATTATACTTAAAAAGTAAAGACGTAGATTCTCATAAAGTAATATAATACTGATAAATATGAGGTTGCAATTAATATAACGTAAATGTATTAATTTAAAATTCTATTTAACTGCTTTCTTATCAGTTTGCTTAGTATAATATTAGTCTGCGACGATGAATAAAGCACTTTCTTTTGGAAAAAAATCATATTTTAATGTTTTTTGGCAATATATATTGTACTTGCTACTTTTTCTGATGAAATATAGCACTTACCATTAAAATGGTGTTTATTTCGGTGTATTTTATTAATAATTTCAATACGCTATATAACCTTTTCCTGTAGGCTATAGAAACAAATGTTTTATGTTTTAGGGCCATTTAGTCAGTTATTTTTACAGGAAGGATCGTAAAAACAAATCAACAGAGTCTTACTCTTCCTACTATTATTAAAGAGTAAAGTTTAAATCTCCGTAATTTACTGAAATATCCCGAGACACGCTTAAAGAAGTCAACGCGCGGGACATCGAAGTGATATTCTGGCTTAGCATTCTCATTAGACTTATTTTAAATACGCGCCGGTAAAATATCTGAGCCGGCTTATTCTTATTTTGTTTAATGTGTAGAGTTAGACTACATTGTGAACGTTTGAAGTTAATTGTTTGTTCTTATTAAATTACCACAAATGGTGACATTTTGTCTGCCTTTAAATTCAACTTAAAAATAAATCAAAATGTTTATTTAAACTTGTTTTTGTGTGTTTTTTAAGATGTAGCGATAACTCGCTATCTGTCTAGAAGGGTCTGCAGAACTTTAACTCAAGTTTTCAAATGCAGTAAAATCATAGAGGTTTACCCAGTTCCCGTTTCTGGAACTTTCAGTTATAAGAAAAGATATAAATTCAGTTAAGAACAGTTTTCGTATTAAGTTAATGAACTTCATTTCTTTATCTTTAAATGATTTAATTTGAGGAATATAAAGAGTCACAATTCGTAATACTTTGTTAAAGTTGCTATATAATGAAGCAAAGCATTAGGAGAATTATATTTATTTTGCTAACACATTATAATGAAAAGATGAATTTTCTATTAAATTTCACCTAATTTAAAGTTATTGAGCATGCGGAAATCATTACCCCGAACATCTATTACCACTAACAATAGCAGTTGTTCCACGATTTAGTAAATGCCTATTGCTAAATTGAATTAAAAAGCTGATTTATATATTTTTTTAACTTTCATATATGAATTTCTAATAATTAAAAAAATTAATATTTTATAAGTATATGTTTGGTACTGCCTACTGCAATAAAAAGAGAAGTGCATATATAAATGTTATAGCCGTCCCATATGCAAAATTTCAGCGTTCTGCAGCTAATCTGTTTTGAGTTACGCAGTTGTGAGCGATGCATATATATACATACTCACATACATGCATGCATACGTACGTACGTACAGTCGTCACGAAAAAATCCTTTTTGAATCCATTTTATAATCTCTTTTGGAAAAACGGGTCCTTTATTTTATCCGTACGTACAGACTTCAAGAATAAAAAACCGTCTGAATGGATTCGGGAATGATCAAAATGGATATTTCAGATGATATATGATAGCCTTAATTTTTTGCGATTACAATACATCCTTTACCTCGTACAAGGAAGTAAATATAAATAAAAATCAGCTGTTGTCATCTCCTATATCACTAATGTATGCTAATAAAAGACTACATACATTAGTTTATGAAGATAATTATCTTTCATATAAAGTAGAACAGCTTATGATGGAAATTCTTTTTCATTTATGCTGACATTTGTTATTATTACGAATATATATAAAATTAAGCGATGAAAATGGAAACATATTTAAATGAATTAATAAAAATCTAAAATATTCATTTTTAAAATTCAAATATTCATTTTGAAAAAAAAAAAAAAAAAAAAAGATATCTAACAAACAATAATAATAGTAAATTTTTAGAACGGTAAGATAGTAAATTAAATTTTTGTTTTTATTACGGACATATATAAAATTAAGCAATGGCAATACAAATATATCTAAATGCAATGATAAAAAATCTGATTTGTACACCACGTGACTTCTTTGTACAACCTATTAAATTATACATATTTTTGGCTGCATTTCATTTAAACTTATTTCATTGGAGAGATATTTTACATTCAAACAATTTAGTCCTCACTTCGTCGCAAGGCAAAAATTCATGAAAATTCGAAACATCTTCTTTAAAGTTGTAAAATACCGTAAAGCCTAAAACACCAAATATCATTAAAAACAGTTACAAAAGTTAATTTTTTTTTACAATTAAAATTAAAGTTTCTATGCAAAAACATGTAATTAGGCCAAAGGGCAGAAAGGCAAAATTGTCAGTGAACAAAAAGTTAAAGTTAACTTTTGGTCACATTGAAAGAAAACACACTGAATTTGATACACCACCTGACTTCATTCACTCTACTACTAAGAGTTTCAAATGTTAAACAAATAGCCGCCCCGTTAGGGCTAGCGCTTCCACACTTTTCCATTTTAGATAATTTTACAACTATTGCATGCAGATTAACTAAAGACATAAAAACTTTAACCAGAACATAAGAACACGAACACATAAGAAAAAAAAAAGAAGAACAGAACTCACCGAGCCGGGCAAGTGAGTGGGTACATATATGTGATGGCAAAAAAAGTTTGATGGCGTAGAACGTAGATTAATATTGAAGAAGAAACTTGGCAGCTGAGTAAGATTACATATTCAACTTTATTTCAATTGAAATTTGCAGCTAGAATTTACTTAGTACTCTAATCGTGCCCATTCAAGAACTTTTACGTTTTTGATACTGTTCCGATAAGAAGACAGCAGAGGGAAATAGCCTCTTAACAGGAAATCTACAGGGAAACTTGCAAAAGATGGTTTTGGTTTAGGTTGCTCATTACGAGAAAGGTTTCAGTTTTCGAAATTTTTAGTTCAGCTTCCGAATTAGCGTCGCGTCATCAAATCCGAATCAACCCACGTCATATGCAAGCCTTGTAACACAGATTGATCTAGAAATGACCCTGTTCAAAAACGTTTTTACTGTTTTTAGAGTAGAGAGACCCAAATTAAAAATGAGTAATTAAGAGATAAAAATATATGAATTGGCTTTATAATTTAATTTAGCAATAACCTCTTTAATTTTAAATATCAAAACATTTTAAGCCACTGGATTACTCATGAAGAGAACTCATGAAATTAGGAACTAAGGTCAGTCTACAACGTTAAAAATTTTCACCGGCTTAATAATAATATTGAAAAAAACTTCAATGAATTTATTATCAAAACAATATAGAACTTAATCTACTATATTCATATAACGGAAAGCAGAAGTTTTAACAAAGTAAAGGTCCAGATGAATAAGATGAAATTTTCAGGCAATTAAATAGAGACAAAATTAAACACAAAATCCAAGCTCTGCAGACATTTGCTGTCACGAAAATAGATAAGGCAAGTGATAAGTTTAGTATTATTTGAAAAACGTATTACAGCCAACTAGTAGTTACAGAACTCAGTCAATCCATTACTTTAGCTCAAGCATAATTAAAAACAAAAACTTCCGAAAAAGATATCTCCATTATAAACAAGCTTAAAGCTTTTCATCACAAGCTTAGAATTTCAATTCCTACTGAAAACAATAAATTTTCTATTCTCTATGCTCTTCCTAGATTTCACGAAACACTACTTAAATTCAGATATATTTCCAATGGAACTGAAAGTTATAAAATGCACTTTGACTTCTTATTTGCCCAAATGTTTGAAAAGGTTAATGATTTGATTTTTATCTCTGCAAAAAAATAACATAAGTTTTGTTGGAGCATTAATAATAACTTTTCTATTATTTCCATTATTAAAGAACTAGAAACTAACTGTTATCATTTTGAGAACTTGTATACTACTCTTCCCTTACAAGAAATTTACAACAGTCTATTGCAATTTCCAACTTTATTTCCAGAAATGTTTTCAATAAAAATAAGTAAGTGGAAAATGTACCTCAATTGCACATAACAACTATAGTAAATTTAATAAAGTCACTTCTAAACAAATAATACCAGCACAATTTATTTATCCTTTTCTTAGAAAATCTGTCGCAGATTTAATGTTTAAACTAACACGTTATGATAAGCTTATCTGAAACTGTTAAGGAAGGTAAGAAAATATATTTTGTTGGGTTCAAACATCTGTATATTCTGTAAATAAATTGTAAAAAAAAAATTCTGTATATATTTTGGTCTCCTTCATTTTATATATAAAAAAAATCCTATTGCATGGCTTCTTTAACAAAATTAATTATTATTAGTTTTTAACCCTGCATTTCTTCATTAAACTGAATTTTGCCGAACAATTTTTTTTTTTTTTTTAGTGTGACCTTACATCATGTTATTTTGCTGAGTCATACCCCACTGAAATAAAATTCACATCAGTGCCAACCCCTATCCTATCTCAGTTTTACTGGTTTTCTTTTCTGTTTTGGCCTATAAGGGTTGTTCCTAAGCTTCAGTCATGACAACCTTTAGCAACTTCAAACATTTTGTTGTGAATGAGCCATTTATGATATCACCTTTGGTTAGGGTAAAATGTAAGTAATATTTGCAATTAATTGTGGCCTATTAATATACCAAAACCTTCTGTTTACTAGACTTTTATTGTAGAGTAATTAGGTAATTTTAAGCAGAAGCTATGAAAACTGAGCAATGCCCTCGCCGGGACTCGAACCAGGACCTCTGGGTCTGAGATGGCAATCCAGATCCAGAACAAAATAATTAATCATATTTGTAAAGAAGTACTTCGAGGGATGGATCACAACAATGGTATTAATACTAAGCAATTTTATCGTGTAATATTATCATGTAGTGAAATTGGAAAGAACAATCAACGCTACGCGTAAATAATTCTGATTTAATCTTTGTATGATTTTCTTTAGAATTAGATCCATAGTTCACTTCTTTTGGTAAATGTGACAATGCTAATAAGCTTCTTGGGAGGGATTTATCATTTGATTTTTACACGCTTTTAAGAGATAATTCATTTTTCTTTTCGGATTAGATACTGAGAACCATTGTCTACAGGAAACCAAACTCCCTACCCATTTAAGGTAGTTCAGCGGAGTTCAACTTTAGAATACAACCATTCGAAGGTGCACACACTTGAAATTTAAAGTATTTGTGTAAATATGGGAATACCACTATCGTAATAATCTCTAAACTTCTCTTATTAAATAAAGGAGAATCTATATTGTCTATATTACTAAATTCTGAAAACTATGTATGTATTTACGTATGCATATATACATTTAAGTTCCTCATTTGTAGAAAAATACTGGCGCTTAGAACCACCAATTTCATATTTTATAAGAGTTTAAGGAATTTTGATTAACTAACTGCGATTTAAAAGTGAAAAGTGGCAATATTGCTAGAAATAAAACATTTTTGTCTCCGAAACGTCAGACTCGTGTCATTCCGCAGAGTATAAGATACTTATATTTCAATTTGAACTTAAAAAACGTTCGACTTTTTAAAAACAGTGTGTTCCCAATGCCTTAAATTAAATATTTTTTTCATCGATTCTTCAGCATGTTGCATTCAGTAAAGCATAATACATGTAATTTTCATATCACTCTTTTGATTTCCTCTCATTGCGTAGCATGATGAATTTTCTCTCTGCGGGGAAATTATTTCTTTTGCTTATAAAGATTTAGACTGTTATTTTCTTTGTGTTTGAGTTGCGTGTCTTCAAGGAATTGTCTGCTGCATTTCATTTTATAAATATTATAATTTCTTATTATTAATTATAATACTTATTTTCTCATAACTATTAGTTAAAAGATTATTAAATATAAGATTGTTAATATATTATTTCATTTATTATTTACTTTTAGTATATCTTTAATATTTATATTTAGTCTACATTTTACATTTTCTAAATTTATTTAATGTTTATTCTATATTTAGTGTTTTTCTCATTCTTTTTTAATTTGGCTTAATTATTTCTACATTATATATGTCTAAATTCTTTAAAATGTATAATGACATTTTATATTATATAATTTGGTTATTCTTCAAAATTAATTTGCAAAATTTTGCGCTTTTGCAGCTGAGGATGGTGGTTCGGTAAAACCATCGAAACGAGTCCTGTGAAAATTTGAAAATATAACGCTGATTTTTGTTGCTTGACTTCTGAATTAGTAACCCGTACAAATTTTGGATAGCATGGATATTAATGGAAATTCATTCTGTGTTGTGTGCTAGTAAAATTGGAGGCAGAGTAGGTTTTGCTTATGTTCCATCTATGAAGATGGTGTTGAAAATTGAGAATCACCAGTTTCGTAATAGGAATGAAAGTACTGTATATATTTCTGAACTTCTATGTATTAGTTTTATAATTAAATGGATACTTAGTCAGGATAGGCATGTTTCCAGTTACTTAATTTCCACTAATTCTTTCTTTTCTTTGAAATCGCTAAAAATACCTCGTCATGTAATGATATTATTGTTAATATACTACAGAAGTCTCTCGAGGATCAACTAGATAAAAATCATTTCCGTGTTTTTCACATTCGGTCGTGGGAACGTGAGGATATATGAAAAGGAGAGAATTGACTGGCTTGCCAAGAATGCAACTCAGAAAAACATTAATGTTGATTAAATATCACAAAATTAAACATTAAAAATATTCAAAGCTTAAATAACTGCACAAGGAATTATATCAGTTCTGATAAGGGAAAAACAAAAAACAAAAAGCTTTTTTTTCCTATTATCTCTGAAAGGCTGAAAAATAAGGACTTACTGCTCAACTATAATGTTCCGCAATTTTTGTCTGGGCATCGGAATTTTAATGTTTATCATGAAAGCTTTAAGTTGACGTCTTCTTGTTTGTTCTATTATAATCTCGACATTCGGCAAAAATTCTTCCACTTACGTTTTGATTGTCCTTTGCTTAATTATGTCTACATTAAAATTAATTTCAGTCAGTTAATTCCAATTAACCGACCACCGAAATATCATGAATTTATTTCTCTGCCTTCGGCGTACCTTGAATTAATGATCTTGCTGACTCTTAGTTTAAATACTGTAAAGAATTTTCTTTGATTTCTTTGTATTATTTAAAGTTAATGAGCTTTTCTTTATTTACATTTTGTAAGGGTCATGTGATACTTTGTAGTGCACGAGAAAATTGCTTTACTCTTCAATGAAAATACTAATAAAAAGGTGAAAAGGACGTTATAATGTTGATGGCGAAACACATAGGTGGCATAATGAAGAGGAAGAATTCTGATTTCGTAGAATGCTAAAATGTAAAATCCGTAATAATTAAGAAACTTGGCAATCGAGGCGAATTAAATTCCATTTTTATTTAAACTGACATTTGTGGCCACAATTCACTTGGCATTCTAATCGTGCCTATTTACAGAACATTTATATTTTTTATGCAGAATGTTGCGATAGGAAGGCAGCACAGCAGAATGGCGTCCAAGCGGCAACAAAGGTAGAAGCTGAGCATTTAAAATCCAATATGGAAGCTCACCAAGAGAATATTTGGGTTTAGGTTAGAAAAGCTCCATTTCTCGTAATTTTGAGTTTAGGTGCGGAATTTTTCACGTCATCAGCGTTACGCAACCCGTGTGACATAGATTAATCTAGAAATGACGCAGTCCAGAAAAGTTATTATTATTTTTAGAATAGAGAGAGGAGATACCCAAATTAACTACTAATTTGAAATATTTTATGGCCATAAATTTAAAGTGCAGACTTTGATAATTATAAAATACTAGAAGACAGTTACCTTTATTAAGGAACGGAGGTTTTTAGGTTCTGTTGTATTTAAGGATCTTACCGCCATCAGCAAGTTGCAACCCTGATTCGCTTTGTAAGGACCTGTCCATTTTGATCAAAATTGCTCTGTTATTGTATTGTACTTTGTTAGTGATCTGTTATTAATTTCTAAAGTACATTTTACATTGCTTCACAAATACGAAAAGGTGGATTATTTTTATAAGTGTTAAATAATTAATTTTAATACAAATTTCATGAAAATGTATAAGGTATTTCTCCTAGGATTTGGCGAATGGGTTCCCTAAATCCCCAGTCACCCTTTATAAGGGGGAGTATTTAAGGCATTCCCGGCGAAGGGGTTGCTCATTTTTCATCTCTCCTGTTTCGAAATACCTAATGACTCTACACATGTAAAAGAAAATTGTGGTTTCATATTAAAAGCAACAATTTTTATGAAATGCTTTCAAGCTAAGGATTTCAAAATATTATGATTATGATATTGAAGCAAATATTTTATAGAACTGTGAGCTTTAAGAGTTATTTCTTGAAAATATTAAGACAGCTCTTATTTACAGAAATTACATATTTACAGAGAAAAGAACATACAGGCTTTCAAAATTTCAGTAGAATTTTCAATTAGCATTTATTGCTAATGATATTTACAAGATTTTGTTATTTTTAAAAATTAATTAGATCAAAATTTTAAGATTTTTTTCTCAAAATTGTATTTCGCTTGTTTCGTTTGCTTTCATACCCTCTTCTAAATGGTTTTTCTGTCGCCAAGCCTTTTTCTTTGAAGGGGGAATTATGTAAAATAAAAAATATGTAAATCAGCTTAGCTTGAATTTAGTTATAGAATTTTAATTCCTAATTTTTAATTTTGTTATTCCCTCTCTCTATTCTAAAAATAATAATAATTTTTCTAGACTGCGCCATTTCTAGATTAATCTATGACACATGGCTTGCGTAACGCTGATGACGTGACTAACTCGGAACTTAAAATTTCGAGAACTGAAACTTTTCTAACCTAAACAAAACCTCTGAGTGAGCTTCCATATCAGATAAATATGCCCCTTAGATTCTACCTTTGTTGCTGCTTGGATGCTAATTTGTTGTGCTGTCGCAAAAGTCTATCAAAAATGTAAATGTTCTGGAAATTAGAGAGCCAAGGAGTTGTGGCCACAAATGGCAATTTAAATAAAAATGGAATTTAATCCGCCTCGACCGCCAAGTTTCTTAGTTATTACGGATTTCACGTTTTAGCATTCTACGCAATCAGAATTCTTCCTCTTCAGTAAGCCATTTACATGCTTCGCCATCAGTTTTTCTGCGTTTCTGCATTTTTGTGTTCCTACGTCAGGACTTTAAGTTTATTTTTTTATTACATACATGTCAAATTACTCTCTATCATTAAATTGATATGAACAGTTCAAGATGTTTTTGAAAGATATGATAACATGTATTCTGTGTTAGTAAATGTTATGCATTACGCAGTAAACTACAATTTTAAAATTTACTAAGTTTAAATTTTAACATTTATTAAGGAGGGCTTCGTAATAACTTTGCTGTAGCCACTCAGGTTTTGAAATCAAGACTTGACAGCTACACTGTCTTATGCACAAAACACTAAATGTATACATATTATTAAAAACCTAAACGACGTAGAAGTTTCCAAAGCTTTTGTGAAAGTCTTAAATATATATTATTTTAGAAGAAATAGAAGATTATTTTGGACTTAGTACTATTAATACAAAGTGCAATAATAATGCTCTTTTCGCTTCTGCTCACATGTTTTATTACCTCAAGTGCGTGTATGTGTGTTCATGCAGACTACCTGCCAATTCCATTTCTGAAATTTTCATTATCTTATAATGCTTATGGTAATAATATGCTTTTGCAGTTTACTCCTAATAAACATTATATTATAATTCATTGCGTCTTAATTACTTCATTCATAAACAAAAATAAAAGTCTTTCAAAGGAAGAGGAAATATTCTAATTCTGTACATTTTAAAACTAGTACTAAAAGCGTGATATTTAACAGAAACAGCAATGAACATATGCTTAAATCATAGCCACAGAGGAAAAAATTCTGAATGATTTCAGATTTTAACAGCCACCTAAAAGGGATATTTTAAATTTTAACATGGTTTATCAGTAGAGATTATCAATGGAGATCGCCCGCGTAGAACAGCGAAACGATTTAGAGATTATTAGATGAATATACATTTAGACTAACAATGGGAACGTCCTATATATTCTGTATGTTTTAAAGGAGAAAATGCTATAAATTAATTCTGCAAAAATACTGAATATCTTTATTTGCATAGATCACGATTTTAATGCATTTTTATTTAAATAAACCCGATTTAAAAAGTAAAAAAAAAAATAATATTCTTAAGAACTACATCTATTGCTTTTTAAATATGTTAGTTTCTTAATCAATAACAGCCAGATTAAATTTGAAAGATAAATATTTTACATTCTGCCGAATAGCAACCGACTTGGATGAAAAGTTAAACAATGCATTTTCGGTAGAAGACATTCGAAGTATATCAATCAATAGCCATAAATCATGTTTCAAGCTAATAAAAAAATATATTCAGCTAAAGAATGAAAACAAGAAGTAAAAATATAAGTAGTGCATTTACATCATGTAAAACATGTTTTATTCATAAAACAAAAGTATACAGAGATGAAATATTATAAAAATATAAAGACATATTGCAGTAGTGTTACACATAGTTATTAAATATTTAATCACAAGCTAAGTTCTTTTTAACAAGAACTTTTTTTAACAAATAATACTTTTATCAAGAACTTGAGAGACCTCGAGATTTAAAAATAGAAACAGTGTATTTGCACAATACGTTTAAAAAAAGGATAGACAGATAAATTCTAAAAAAAAAATGTAAAGACATATTACAGTAGTTTGTATAAGTAAATAAATATTTTTTCTCGTAGACAAACCAAAATATTTTCAAACAAGAAATTTTTTAATATATATATTTTATTTAAACTTGATAGAATTGGATCATTTTAACAATAACTTAGTGTGTGTGAGTTTCTTGCTTTGCATTAATATGCTTTCAACTTTCCTCTTTTTCATTAATATCTGTTTCGTTTACTAAACTGACTACGAATTCGTTACGAAACGATAAAAATTTTAAATATATTAGAGAAATATAAAATTTTATCTTTTAAAGTCATATGTTTGCAGATGTTATTGTTGATATATATTTAGTTTATATAAAAAAACAGAGTTACGTGATACAAAGCCTCGTTTTACACATTTCGTTTGATATTGTAAAGATCATAGATGCTTCTTTTCATTGTATCACTTGCATAGTTTAATCCTAAGATCAACAAGATTCCACTTATGGTAAACATATACCGCAAAATATTCAATGTGTTACACTAATAATGATTATTAAATATATTGAGTGTTCAGAACTCCACATACAGTTAGGAAGAGGAAATCAGTATTAACCAGAATCACACGAGTACACAGGATCGGAAATAGGTGATAATGTACATCAGCTGAAACTTTATCATTAAACCTAGCGACATGCGACTTCTTATAGAGAACATGCTATTTTTATGTTGAGTTAAAAACACTGGATTTCTGGAACGCTGATTTGCTTCTAATTTGAACTTCTAGCAAGAACCGCAATCACTGCTATTAATACCCGAAAAATTCCAGATATTTTTCACAACTTCCTGGAATTCATTTCGTGTCGGCGTTGGACAAGCATCGTGAATGGTCGGAAATTCAAACATCTCTTTCTGAAAACGTATTCTGCGTTTACCAATTGTTGTATTATCCAATTCCGCCTAATAAACCGCTTTATACTGCTCTTGCAGTGTCTTTTTATGTCTTCTTCTATTCCCTGTTGATAAAGTGGAGTTTAATTTCCTAAGTGAGTGTGCTAAGTGAGTGCATTGATATTCTTTATTTCCTTTCAATGTCTGAACGTGGAGTTTTGAGATACCCTGTATAAGTAAAATTAGACTTGTAAAAGTTACTGTGCTTTTTAATCTTGACTTTGTATGTCTACACGCAATCTTGTAACTTACAGATGCAGAAAATTTTCATCAAGATCAGAACGGCCTAGATGTATGAGATGGCAAAACTGAGCTCTTCTTCTTTTGAATAGTCTACTTACATTCCTTCCTTGTTTTCTCAGTAAAAGGAAAACTAAAAAATATAAAAGCTCCTTGAAGGGTATTACAAATAGCATAAAAATACCACCAAACTGTGGTTTCGGTAGCAATTGCTATCACACCAAAGATCCACATGAGACCCATAGCAGCAGCCAATCTCATGGATACTAAGAAATACAACCACTGATCTGATTTGCTTTCGTCAGTCTTCATACTGGCACTGTTGATCATACAGAAGCTTGATATGTAAAACACAATATTCAAAAATAGAAGAATGAAGAAAGGAAGGGCAAAGTATACAGACAGAGCCTGCTTATACTGAAACCAGCAGTCATCTGTGAAAATCAGTCTATATTCGGGACTCACAGTTATTCTGTCTACAATAAATGCAATTAGCAATATCAGTAAAGGGGTTCCCCAAGAGAAGATAGAATATAAAGCAAAACGTACACCCACAGGATTGTCAGTGGTGAGTTGTAATTTGGAAGTTGCCATTCTCAGTGATCGCCATACATTGTAAGATATTGCATTCATCCAAAAGAATGATGAAGTAAAACATATCATCCCAACCCAAGAACATTCGGTTTGACGGGCGAAGCCATACTGTAAAAAGCTACCTGTATAGCCCATCAGCAAAGCAATACAAAGAGACAACAAGCAGTACCCTGGCAAATTCCTTAACTTTTTGAGGAACATAAACATAATGATATGAAGAATAATGAAAACTGTTGAAAGAGCCAGACCAACAAACGTAACTACACCTAAACCTGTACTAAATTTTGTACTGTCAACGACAGTGGGGAAAAAGTCTGGGCAGATGAAGAGAATCCCTGTTTTTCCTATAACATAGTCGGTTTCGTTAAAGATTGTGAGGTATACGGGAACGTAAACTGATCCGTTAGCTAATATTTCATAGCATTCTGGATTTACCATCATGTGTGAACAATTCAGAAATTCCTCACTAAAGCGTGAGAAATCTATGTCGTTGTCTGGTGTTATTGTCGTGGTTATCCAGCTTCTCTTATTTACAGATCGCTTGAAGTATACAGTTTGGACTGGAGTCAAAGTTTCTTCAAACCTTTTGCAAATATCGACATCAGTTTGCTGAGGAGTCAAGCGTCTACCTTCAGTGTAGATATATTTGGAAGATTTTGATGCTGATCTTATGATGCGGCGAATGTAAGAATTATCCCCATATGCTGTAAATGTTATGGAAAATTGAAGAATAAGGTTTATAATTAAGATAATTTTACTCATTTCTTCACTTAAACAGGATCTAAAGGCATCAGACAACAAAATAAGGAATTAAGAAGTACAATGATCTCAGCCTGGCAATTGCAGGTTTGCATTGAAGTACCCTTTCGTAACCATCATCAACTGCAAAATAAATGAGAATATATTGATAAAAAGTATACTTTATAAATGTACTATATATAAATACGATATATACAAATGACTATATATAAATACATTGTCAATAAATGTACTAAGTATCATAACGGCAAGCATAAATAGATTGCACGAAGAAATATTTGCCATGCATATTCTGGGAAACAACTATCTCTTTAATTTGAGCTATTTTAATTGCACAAATATGCGAAAACATCATAAAAAACCCTATTGTAGAATCAGGAGCTCACAAGGCACATATTGATATAGTCTCGGTTCATTGTTTGACCCAGTCGCATCTTGCTATCATCTAGGAAGAATTTCCAAAAACCTTTGTTATTATCTGTTTGAGGTTCCTTAAATTCGTTTATGAAAATCACAGTAGATACAGCCATTAAATAGGCAGTTAGGTTAGCCACGTAATGTGCGTTTGAAATTGTTAGTTTCTGATTAACATGCTTTTCCCCGTCACAGAATAAAGCATACTTTCTTATCAGAAATTAACCAATAAAATTATTTTTGATTCGTCTTAACCACTACCATTTGCAAAATCAAATTCCACGTGCAATGTAAATTAATTATAATTGTTTATTCGGTTTCTGTATTAATTGATTTCTTGCTTAGAAATTGGAATATCTGACGGAATTTTATTTTTTTACTCTTAAATTTGCTATACAATGAAAATAAAAGAAAATTTTAAAAAAATTACAGAGTGCTGTACTTTACTAAAAAATTTCCTATGCTGGGGGTACAGGTATATTTAAAGCAGTAAACATAAATTATTATTTTTAATTTTCTTTGGAAGGTTTTCGACTTGAAATTTGCGTTTTGTACTAATTTGATCCTATGAGAAATATAGCCAAGACTTTTATTTTTTAAATGAAGAAAGACTTATTCCAGGTTGGGCTCGCTTTGAAACAGAACTAAACTGAATCAGTCTTTATTTATTTAATTACGTTGTAGGGATTTATATTTATTTTAAATAACAAGTTAAAGCTTAATTTTAAAACTTTCCTATAAGCCTTCATTCCCCTAATTGTCAGTGCTAGAATAGTTAAATTTTCTAGCGCGCGTGAAGGAATTCAAATTTCTTCTTTGAAGAAAGTATTTAAGAGTCAAGTTTCGGTAGGAGAAAAGAGAGTTAGGCTCTAGCCGCCACCTCTGCCGTAGATATGTTTGCTTATTGCGGGTTCACGTGGCTTAATTGCATTTATTTGCTGCCACTCGTTTCGAAGGGGGTTTAAATTACTGGATCTCACTGAGCCCTGTAGGTTAGTTCTATAATTTGTTAATATCTTCAAATTCTAGTTTTGTTATTTGATTTTCAGTTACCGCCCAAGCAGAGGCGAAGTTTGTTAGCGTCGAGTTAACACATTGTAAATTTTAAAGATTTAATAAACCCTTCTCTTGTGTAGTTCCTGCTACTCCAGTCTTCATACAGAAGTTTATCTACTGGATTCTATAACGTTTAAAATTATCCTCCTTTATTTCCAATTATCACTGTCACCAATTCTAATTTCAGTTTAATTTTTTTATGTACGTAAAATTCTTAAATACCTCGTTTCATTTCCAGTCCCAAAACACTGAATAGTTTTTGCGTGCTAATTATTATTAATATATATGTCCTCTTTACAAGATTTATTTATGTTTTATTCCAGTTTCATGTTAAAGAGTATTAAAAAATCAACTCATAATTTACGTTTTTAGTTACTGCTGCTTTAGCGCATAATTGACTCAGTAATCACTGAGTGACAGGCTGAATAGTATAATACTCTGTAAGAGGCCACAAGTCGTAACTCAAATGGCTTAAAGCAGTATAAAGCTTTTTATTTATACAATTGCCATAAGGCGACAGGAGGTGTCTTTAAAATCATCCAGACACATCACTTCTAACTAACAACACTTCACACTTTAGAAAAGAATTTTCCAGGAGCTTGCAGTATGTCCTAGAGTTGGAAAAAAAAGTAAGTTCTGCTATATAAATTGTTGCCAGTCACGCATAGTGTGCCCTTACCTCCGCTTCTATGTGTGTTATCCTCTCATTTTCAAGTTCCATTGATTCAGAAACAAAACTTCTAAATGTAATGCATAGTTAAACTTATCTAACACAATTAATTGCCACAAATTCATTATCAAAGCAAATAAGTAATAAATAAATAAAAAATTTTTACACAAATTGCATTAAATAAATAAATAAACAACAACAACAGATACAAAATACCATAAACATTTATAAAATCAAACAAATGGACATAATACTAAATTGCGACAGCAATAATATTTTTTGTTTCCTTTAAATCAAAGAAAAAATAGATGTTTCTAATAGCTTTCTTCAGTGTGTAAACTGATGAATATTAACTATTGATGAAATCGAGGCTTAGATTAAAAACCGAAAACGTTCTGGAAATAGTATTGTAGCTCAGTAATATACTAAGCCTATAAAAAGCACCTTAATTTACAATTTCGTTCATACTAAAGATGAAAATTAAGACTGGATCTAGAAAGAAAAGTTAATAGCTCTTACTCTCAAAACACAAACGAATAATACAATATCTTAATATTCATCTAAAAATTAATAAAATAACCATTAATCAATAACTTCAATAGCAGAGCTGTGAATTGTTGTTCAAGCTACATTATTTATTTGGTACTCGAAACTGTTTCTTTAAGCTCAACTTATTGAAGTCAGAATCAAATCTGAAGAGGTCTTAAATCAGAACCCTTATTTAGTTTGATATGGCAATTGCATTTACTGATAATTCTCTTTTCATATTTTAAGTGTCTGTATATGGCAAAAAAATATTTTGATTCCTTTTTGCATATTTCTTTGTGTTCTTCGTGTTTCTGTCGAAATAAAAAAAAGTATAATGATTCTGAGATTGATTTAAAGTAATCTTCTTTTAAAAAATCGGAATTCAGTTGTTTTAATCATTTCGTTTGAGAAATTAATGCTTGAAGGGCCGTTAATGTTCTTTTTGAACTGTGTTTGTTTTGATTTATTTGACTTCATTTATCATTTTTGAATAAGAATTGTAAAATATCTCAAATATTTCAGTTTGTTTTTAAATATAGAATTCTCCAAATTTTTTTTTCATTACAGAATCAATCTCGTCAGATAATTTGAACACAGTTATGGAACTGTTCTGTAATCTAAAGTGATTTTGTTTATTTCAGAAAAAATATTGATTAAATATTCAAGCATGTGAAAACATTCAATGTTGTGAAATTTCAAGTTTAAATAAAACAGATGATATTCAGAAAAAAATGAAATTGTTGAACCTTGAACCTTGAAAGAATGTTGGAACCTTGGGTCTTAACTGGAACAATCTTAATTTCTCTCTCCAAACGCTAGTTTGCTTTCATACGCAAATATAATATAAAAAGTGAGATATCCATCACATGTATAATACTTTAAGCAGTCTGGGCTTTGCTAACTGGATTTAAGCAAATGACTGGAAGTTAAGTTTTAGCTTTGGATGCAACAATGACCGTGCGACTTTTTTGACGCACTTCGTTAACCTGTGTACCGTCCTGCTATGGATTTACCGTCTTCTGTGCAAATATCATAGCACTTGACCTAATCAAAGTTTGTTTCAAAAATAATAATCATTAATAGCATTAAAATATTTTTTCATTTATATCTTTCTGTGAATGGATAGCAGAATACAAGATTTTCCTCAAAAAATTCACCATTTATATAAAAAGCAAGATTAAAAGGTTCAATACATCGTACTCTTATCAAATTGGAATACATAAAGATGGACTACTTTTTAGTCTTTTAGATGCTGCTAATTCGACGTTCTTTGGAAGTTCTTGATCCTTTTATAAAATGTATTGTTTGGGAAAGGAAAGTTGTTAATTTTTCAAAATGTTCTTCTCCACAGACACATTTAGCATCGTCTTTAACATAAGGATGTATCAATTTCAATTCTCAGCAATTGTGTTGAATTATCACTTTCAGTAATCTTCTTTCAGTAATTTTACTTATCTTGTAAGACACTTCAAACATATTTTCATTGTCTGAGTTAGCTGATAATAGAAATCTTTCATAAAAACCTTCAGATTGTCACTGAGAAATGTTTAATTTTTTCTGTGTGTATTTGGGATGTTTTACTTTTAAATAACACAATAGTAACTAATGTTTCATATTTATATTTAGTAAAACCTCCTCACATACAATGCAAACAGGACTGGAACTGTTCTCGTTTCCTGAGAATAAAAAGTCCCACTCTTCTGTGGAGGAGTGCTATTTGAAATTTTCTGACTACTGATCAAACTATCCTTTAAAAGTAAAAGCTTTAATCCCACCCTCAACTTGTAGATCCAGTAGATTCATTGAAAGTGCTTGATGAAGATCCCAAATTAGAGCTATTATCTATGATAGTTTCAGTTGAGTTAATGTACTTAATTAGCAGTACTAAACGTACCAAGACTAATTCAGAACAAATAATCAATGGGACCTGAGTCAATGGGACCTGAGTGTTAGAATTGTGAAGAAAGAGAATTGAGTGATTCATTTGATTATTCACTCAGTACTGAAAGTATGGTTGATGTCCAGTCTTTTATATGATACGAAGTGACACAGCGAAGGTGAACTCGATTGGATTCCTTGGATTGTAACAATAAACTGGAGGCCTATCTGCATAAAAGGGGGGCGCTTTCATTGAAGACTTTGTGAGTCAAACTGGATGGTTTAAACTGGATAGTTATTCGCGTTGTACACGTAAATAAATTCCTTAAATATTAGAGGAATGTGAACATAATAATACGAGGAAGGGTGACAAACTACTGGAATAGCAAAATTAATACATGTAACTATTTCGTGATCATTAGAAAGTTTTAAACTGTCACCGACAGATTTTCTATTTCTTGATTTGAGTGTTTCTTGATTGTTAGATAATTTTAAACTGGCAAAGGCTTTTGAAACATTCACTGGGCAGATGAAGAGAATTCCGTATCCTAAAATTAAGTACTCAATTATGTCAAAAATTCTGAATATAAAGGTACGTAAACTGCTCCATTAGCTAATGTTTCACAGCATTCTGTTTCTATCATCATAGGAAATTACAGGAGTTCCTCATTAAAATCTAAGAGATCTCTCGAGTGGCTCATAATAAACCGAACCCAGAGTTATAGAAATCTCCTGTATCCGGTACGGTTTATATTAGGCCACCTTATCCTATCGCCTTACAATTTATGTGCTTTTCACTTGCTTTGGGTTCGATTTTTTCTTGTCCATCCTATATGACGTCATTGTTGCAACTATCAAGTTTCTGCTATGCGCAGATCGTACGAGGTGTACTGTTTGGACTGGAGTTAAAATTTTTGTAGCCACGTTTCTCCAACTATCGAATTATGTTTGTTGAGTACTTATATTTTCCGCATTGATTTATAGAGGAATTTCCTACTGGTCTGATGACTCTGAGAATAAAAGCATTATCCTATTATTTTATTTACCATGGACAGAATATGAATATATTACTCAGTTTGTGCACTCAGCTATCAACCTTTAAATGGTGAATTCTAATACATTAGAATTGATACCAAATAAAATAGGAAAAATACTAAAAAAATCTAAACTAAGTTTTTATTTTAAGTTTTGAAAACATAATGTTGCCAAATAGCTACATTATACGAGTACAAAAAAATTAGGCATAATAAGCAAACATGTAATAACAGTTTTATGTAATAATACATACCTTTTAAATTTCTTCAAACAATTTTAAAACTTTGCGTATACGAAACTAACATGAAATACAAAATCAAAAATTCTTAAACACAAATGATGTCCACACCTTACACATCAACTCACAATAATGACCGTTACACTGTTAAGTGGTCTAATCACACCGATACTTTCAAAACTATAAACGTAAGCAGTATGTATCCAATTGGTTACACTATGCAGTAAGATAAAATTTGTGTTTTGATTTACATCATTAAATATGAATATGTTGCCAAATGGCAATTACATGCATTTAAAGGTTACCTAAAGATGTCAGATGACAAATATAAAACTTGCAGAAGTACAATAATCTTCTATTTGGCAATTACACAGGTTTGTACTGATCTATTCAATCGTAAACATCATCTCCAAGAAAATAAATAAGATTATTATACACTAAATTTATGATGAATATTTTGCAAATGCAGTATAAAATTATATTACATATCACAGCACAAACATGCCCAGAATATATGACGAAATGACTGCCATATGCATTTTATCAAATATATAGCTCCCTTCTTGTTCAAAATGTATAGTAATTATACATTATACATTTTGTATAGCAATTATACATTCATAAAAGTGTTTACATAATAATTAGTTTTGTTTGGTACATTAAAATTTCTTTTGTGCAGCTGTTTGTGCTTACAAGTCACTACATTAGCACTGGTAATATTGTCACAGGGTATGAATTTATTTTAAATACAACTTAATCATAAACATCATTCAGTATTAAATGTTCCGCTGTAAACATTTCTCTTTTTGTGATAAAACTGAATTTTTGCTCTCCGGCATAAGTCCAAGCTTTCTTATCATATATAGGTATTTTTACTGAATTAAGGTCACTCATTTTATCTATTCCGAATTCATATATATTTGTATATTTTTTCACCTGCTTTTTATTAACAAATATGACCAAAGTATATGATCGCAACATATGAAAGCAATATATGCACTGTTAAAATTCCAGGATACTGGCACCCAGTGATTTTCCCCACTCGATAATCTGGCTCGCTTATATGTGATAATCTGGCTCGCTTATATGTTCTTGCAAACACATGAGCATGTTATACGGAAGCAACAGAAAACATTCGGGATTTACCTCGGGAACACCCTCTATATGACTGAATGTGATGTAGTAAAATTCTGAAGAAAACAAAAGCATTACTTCCTCAGTGATGTTTTGACAACAAGATGGACATTCCAGCTCTGATAAGCTTCCGTGCAACAACAGTACAATAGTAAATTAATTAAGAATGATGGATAATGCATACTGTCTTAGTTTATCTTCAAATATGTTTTTAGTCATTAAACGTACTTGTAGACTTATTCTATGCAGAGCCTAGTTTAAAGATTTACGTATTAAAATAAGTTTAAACTAAGCTGACAGATGTGACGCATTATCTTAATAAGTCTAGTCATCTGACGTACTTGATAATTCGGTGTGACCGCATAAAACTCCATACTATTCAGGTGCCAGACAGTCACGGCCTAGCTAGTATAGGGAATTTATTTAAATAGAGTAAAAGTTTTCTTTACCAACGCTTTATAAGTGTGAAGGATGGTCATGCTCTGTCAGGTTATAATCAAACCAAACAGGGAGGAGGAGCTGTTCTATTTCACACCAAAACTCGGACAGAGCTGGGAAAAAAATCAAATTGCCATCTGTAAGGTATTAATTAAGGCTTTATTCAACGATAGTCGATTTTTCATCAATTAATACATAGACTTGATCGAGATCCTCTCAGATCGTGAAGCTAAGAAACAAAAATTATGTTAAATTATTGAAAAATAATTAATTTATGCTTTTCGATGAATTCGAAAATCTCGAAGAAGTATAATAGATAACTCCAAGAAACATTGTTTCCTCACATGAGAAGTTCTAGATATAACTGATTAAATAACATCTATGGTATAATATTCAACAAAGCTCATAATTTTGGAAGTATTATTTCGCAATTCCATGTTATTATTAAAGTTGTTTCTAGACTTAATTTTTAAGAGTATAAATGGATATATTTATCTTAAGTTGTTTTTGTGAAAACAAGTCGTATGTAATGGTTATTTAAAAAGTAATGCTATAATATTAAAAATACATTAATTTATCCCCATCACCTGCATTATATTTCATATTGTATTTCTTTTTTCCCTTTTCATTTATCCCAGCTTAATGACCCAATATCGGCCAAAAGATAAAGTTGCTGTATACTGGTAGTTCGACCTTGGTTCGAATGGGTTACTTGCATGGCCGCTTTTAATGCTGTTTTCAAATGTAGCATGGAAACGAATCAATTTCCCTTCGAAAATCCTCTCTTAAGGCATCCTTCTTAAAAGAGACAGTCCTCATGCGTTTTGTCATTTTCAAATAAAACTATGTTTATCATATTTAAAACTTCTGCAGTTTTTTATTATATGTTCATTAACTTAAGTACTTTTGATTGATTAATTTACATACATTCCACCCCTATTATTGCTTTTTCATCTTTTTTAGTTTAGGTTTCTGAAACCTTCATTTTAGTAACTAAGATCCAGTCAGCAAGATAGTTTTTCAGCTGGTAAGATTTTAACAAGACCTGTTATTAATATTTCATAACTAATAATTCAGTGCTGAATAAAATATTAATTTCATTATTTGTGACTTGTTTTCAAATGAACTGTAAATTGGTAGTTATGAAATCTTTGCAGAGAAGATATTTCTATTATTATCTAGCTATTGATCATCTTTTTGTTTTCCACGTATGAGCGATTATTTAAGAGGAACTAATTTTGTATTGTTGAAAACACATATGTGTACATCAATAGTAAAATCAATAGAATAAGTAAAGGAATATGAGGATAGTGAGTAAATCTAGTAAAATAAAAAATGCGAAAACGAAAAATATGTAGCAAATATGTAGCCAGCTCATGTTCTTTCAGCATTTGAGCGTTTTAAATCGCGGCAAGTATTAAATAAATGATAACTTCCTGTTCATCGCTTGTAAACAAAATATAATTTGTTGTTCCCAAACTAGGAAGATCTGGAATACGAAATTTTGGGTTATTTTTTATTAGATTTTTTATTATATAAATGGCCGTGTGTAATAAACCGATTTTTTTTTATTTTCTATCTACATAATCAAGTGTTTGTCCTTTTATTTTTTTATTAAAAATTGTATTTTGTTAGGCTTCAATAAAATATAATGTAATCCGTTTTTAATTAAATGAAATTAAGTGCTTATGATATGTTTAAAACAAATACTTTGAAAGGAATACCTTACTTTAATTTTCTTCTATGTTATTTCTACAATATCAACAAATCTAAATTCATTTTGATTTGTATGCGTATCCCTCGATATTTAGGTATCAGTAAAGAGTGCTTTGTATTTTTTTAGAATGACCATTATATAATGACTACCGGGATCAATAAGAAATAAAGCAAAAGGTATTTTGGGATTAGCAATTTGCTCTTGTGTCACGTCATCATCAAAACAGTGTAAAAAAATAGCAAGTGCACATTTTGGTAACATGTATGCGTTACTGTAAAAGCCCGAAGTCTGGTAAATTCTAGGTTTTACCGGTAAGACCTAGCTTTTACCTGTAACACCTGGAATTACTAGTGGCTTGGTAAAAGTCCGAAGTCTGCTTTAATATCATTCCATTTCGGACTTTTACCAAACTTTTGTGGTAAAAACTTTTGTGGAGTTACCAACGCCTTCCGGTAAAACGAAACTAGGAATTACTTATGACAGGAATTTCCATTCGCAGATATATTGTACGCAGTGTGACCCAAAAAATTAAAACATGCTTTAACTTTTTAATTGATATTATAAATTGTAAAGAGGATTAAAATAAGGCATGAGTTAAGATTATGCCGATGAAACTGTCTTACAACAACAAAATGTTTCAACGAGTTACAAGAAATAAAAACACATTCAATACTTATGCCATTTCACAAATCAGATCCCATGTGAAAAACTGAATTAATGCACAATTCTCTCGAAAACTATTAAACAGATTTCAATAATTTAAAGAAAAATTTGCCAGTAGTTAAAAAATTAAATTGATAGCTCAGAAAAAAATTATGAAATTTAAAAAATAAGAAAAAAATGTAGTATGTTTTTCTTTATACATCTAATACTTCTTACTACCTGTTACTGTTATGACATTTTGAATAGCAAAGTAGATCAGCTAATTGGCACAAACATATCTTCGTAGTACACTTCTTTGTACAGTTGCATTTCTTGAGTCCTTTTTTTGTCCCCCAATTAAGGAAAGTTTTTTACTACTTCATGTACACTTATTTCTCCTGTACCAACTTCTTCGATGTTGAAAAAAATGTTCTTTGCAAAACGTAACCTGGTTTCTTGCGTACAACGACTTTAATTTACCAAACTTAGTACCAAGAACATAAAACTCATCATCTTTAGTGCCTGTATTAACGGCTTATACTGATTTTGAATCCATTTTCGATCTATCAATATCAGATACTTTTATTTTAATATTTTGTCCTAGACGAGGTTTCGGAAAGTATTTAGTAGATTTATAATTTTTTCTAAGTGCTCTTCAGTGGCCATGTTACTAATCAAATTACGTGCGAAAAACTGAATTAGCAATTCCCAGCTTCATAGGACAATAAACATAGTTTTGCAAGGTGAGCATTTGATTCCCCGGTGATATGCTTTGTTTTTTATTTGCATGAACAAATTTTAATCCTTCCGACCATTTTTCTGTCTTATTTGTTTCCATGTTCTCAACGTCTTGGTTCGTCCGTTCGACAGAACCTTGCGATTGTCTGTCTGGCTGTGATTGCCCTGTGTCTCGGCCTACCGTGAACTACTTTCATATCGGTCCACATTTCACATAAACTGTTTATGATTTGGTTGCAAAATTTCCTCCCATTGTCGGTATGGAAAATGTTCAGAGATCCAAAAGTTGTGAAAATACCCAGAAGGTGATATATTCTTTCATCAGCTCTTTTACTGTGCAGACTTCGGAGTAGGATGAATTTTGTAAGATGATTTTTAAACACTAAAATGAATTTCATATCACGATCAGGATTGCACTGTATATCCATTAAGCCGACTTGGCATCGAGAATTCATTTGCATTTCATGCACAACTGATTTGATTACAATCCTTTTTTTCACAGTTTTTTATTTTTTCTGACATGGTTCACATAGTCTCCAATACGTGATGATAGATTCTACTATTGCATCCTTGTACTTGCGATTCAGTTCCTTAATTATACGGGTTCTTTCACCATGGCTAATGCGATATGAGCATTATATAGGACATTGAAGATTTCATCAATTGTAACATAATACAGGATTTCTGTTTTTTTTTTTCTTTTTTTTTTTCTGAAGATAGTGGTGCTATAAGTTTGTCCTATCCTTCAAGTTTTAGATTATCATAGCCTTCTGTAATTGAACTGGCAGTTTTTGCTTCACATATTTTCCTTCTTTCACTTCATTTATTAAAGAAGTGTATTTCTCATTTGTTAAATAAAAGCTAATATCGTGCTTATTTTAATAGTTTCAGACAAAGTATCGTTAAACGTTTTCTGCATAACATCACTCATTTCCTTTCAGCAAAATAAAAATCGCAAAATATGTTGAAATGGAAACAAACTGCTTCTGTTTCACATCGTAGCCGTTTACACTTGCTTGAATTCGCTCGAAGCTAGACTGCAAATGGTGTAAATAAGAAGGAGGAGGAACAGAAAAATGTCGCCTCGGAATTTCGGTCACAGGCTTATTCAGAGTCGATTTAAATCCTTCGTTTCGGGCTTTTACCGGAAGGCGTTCGTAATTCCTAGGTTTTACCGCAAAGGCTTGGTAAAAGTCCGACGTTTATCAAGCCACTTTGGTAAAAGCTAGTTTTGACCTGTAAAACACAGGATTTACCAGACTTCGGGCTTTTAAGTAGCATATGCATTGTAAGAGTTTTAAAGCTCTGCAACGGAAACGCTGTTACAAAAATCATTCTCTTCTATGGTTTGGCCTAGATATAATAGAAATTGCCTTAATATGTGCTGCATTGTTTTAGATTAAAATCTTATTATAGCGATTCTGTATTTTTTCACCGAAAATCTAGTAGTTGTTCCATGTTAAGTACGACTTTCAGTTCAACATACAGGTATGTAGTCAAAATCTAATATGTTATTCTCATGGCGATTCTGTGTTTTCCCACGAAAATCTATCAAATGTTCCATGTTAAGTACCACTTCCATAAAATATTTTTTGCACGAAAATCTATTGAAAGCTTCACCTAAAGAATGACTTTCGGTTTATCAGTTTTAGTCAAAGTTTACTACGTTATTCCCGTTGGTATAAAAGTCTTTAACACTCAAATTGGAAAGTTTCGGATTGCATTTTAATATAGCTTTTCATTTAAATCTTTTATGGGTTTCAAATAAGGTGCCACATCCGGTTGTCCAATTTCATCCAAAATCTAACACACTCTTTATATGAATCAGAAAACTTAAATACAGAAAAGGAGAGTTTTATATAAGACTTATCAGGGTTAAAAAACCGTCAGATAAGTATACACAGACAAACAGGCATCATTGTAAAAATAGTAAAAACATGTTTGGGGGGGGCCTTCAGTCGTATTTATTCACTAAAACTCTTTATCGAATTTTTGGACTGAAAATGTTATACCTATGTATATAGGTTGGCGAGAGGTAAAATGTAATAAAGCAAGATTGAAAAAATAAGCAATTCATAATGTTAATTTTGCTCGTTTGCTTGTTGCTTCTCCTCAGCATTTTAAAATTTAGCATTTAACTCACTTTCTTGAAGTTATGATTTAGAATTACATTTAGATTTTCTAACAGGACTTTAATTTATAGTACGGTATGGTACAATATTACTTATTCCTATTCTTTATGCACGTTATTGATCTCTTTTTATTCCTAGACTGCAGTTCAGAACACTTATAATTTTTTTTCAATTTCTTTCTTTACCTTTTTATTATTATTATTTATTATACGTATATGTAAGATGAAAATATGTAATTCTCTTTTAAAAAATTAAATTACAATAGTACCTTCACTTGCCATTTTAATTTGGTTATTTTCTTGTTTCTATCCTAAAAACGTTAGCTGTTTATAATAAACGTTTCTACGCCGCATAATTTGAAAATTAATGCATATCACGTGATTGTCGCATAACACTAATGACGCAGGTATAAATGTTTCAACCAGTAATGATTTCAATCTGTAACCGAACACGTGGCCTTCTTCTCCCTTCGCTACTGACAACTCGCTATACCTGTTGCTACAGCTTCAAATGCATTGAAAAATCTCTGAGGTATTGATGAATTTCTCGAAGAACAGGCGCGCTTACTGCGTCAACTTATCAGAGATGCATCAAAAATGATTGTCAATGAAAATAAAGAATATTAGGTGGGACGATGACTGCAACTAGTTCTTTATTCATTGCCATGCCAACAAAGTCAACAAATTCTATATTATTATATATCAATAAATTTTCGGTTTCTATGACGATTTTTGAAATAAAATCAGTAAAAGTGTTACTTCACCTTTTCTTAAAAAAAGAAAGGGAGGAAAAACAAAATGAAAAATATTAATAATAAAATCGGAATTCCTACTAAAAAGTACATATCTGGGAAATCAGAGAACAGGAAACGCATCAGAAAAAACCAAAAACAAGGAATATTGTATAACTAAATAATAAGATACTTTTATATTACTTTAAGATATCGTAAAGAAATCTTGAATTTACAATTAAAATCAGAAATCTCAAAAAACGTTTAAAATCAAGTTAAGCAAATTAAAATGATGATCAAAAGACGACGAATTACTTAGTTTTGTCATTGTTTTTCTGCGCAATATATGAACTCTGCTTGATTCAGGGAATTTTCAGCTTCTACACAATTTTTCGGTATTTAAATTTTTGTAGAGGTTTTGACAGTGGGTAAAATATGGATAGCTTTGGAAGTATTAAAAGGCAAAATATTTTACGATTTTATAACAGATATTTACATTTGTGGATTGCAAACTGTACAATGTTTATTCAAATGAACGCAGCAAAGTTAATGTTGCCGTTTACACAAGATGTACTACAAAAATAATGAAAATTATAAATAAAAAAACTTACTTTTTTGTATGTTTAATTCCGTTGCAAGCAAAATTTCTTCATAAAGGAAGTTGTATTCGTTGTGGTTGGACTAAGTTTAACTTCTAGTTAATTGTTCTAGCACAGGAACGGTACCGGTAGAAGATAACACGTGATAAACAATTCCGGTTTGTTATGGGATTTCCAAAAGAAACAAAATAAGAAACAAACTCCTTATAAGGTTAAAAAAGGTTTAAAAGTTACCTTATACTACGCTAGTCTAATCTTATTCAAGCTTGAAAGACAAATTTCCTTTTTGGTTTCGTCTATGCTCTTAGAATTCTGAAGGACTACATCAATAGAATAAAATTAGTAAATGAAATGTGATTGAGGATTTATCTCGAAGTACAAAGAAAAAACTGAATGCAAATTTATTTCTCCTTCTAGCAAGAATAACAGATACCACGGAAATTCGAAGTATCTTAAAATCACTAGTTCAATTTTATCCTAACACCTAGTTTGGTAAGTTTCCCGAAATAACTACTTAGTAGGCAATATCATAAGCTCAGAGAAATACCTCTCACGTCGGATACAATAGATTCGTACTCGTTTTTGTACAAGAAATGCCATTAGTCTCTAAACTCAGTTTTTTGTTCGAGACACTTTTCAGATTTTTATCCCCAATGTTTATCGCGATGTATTATTAAAAAAAATAAATACTATATTTTAGAATCTGTATATATGTAGCTCACATCATATGAAAACAACGGCACTTAGAGTCACCGAATTTTTAATACATGCAGTCCTCACATGGACATCTCGAAGCCCGCAATTTTGAATTTTGAATTTTTTTTGATTAATTTCATACTTTGAACAAATTTAATGATTTTTTCCCAATAAACTCAGTGATTTGAAAGCGAGAAGTGGCAACACTGTTTGATATAAAACATTTTCTTTATCTCTAGCACGATAAACAGTTGCCTTTAAGATATTTACCTTTCAATTTTAATCTGCAAATGAAAGCAATGTCTCGCCACTGCCTGAAATAGAATATTCATCACGTTCTTGCAGCAGCTTGTTGCCATTCTGTGAAGCGTATATAACTTTCAAAATTTATCTTTCTCTTACTGAGTGCTAAACCAAATGTTTGAAAAGCAATCAACTCACTTCTTAAAAATATATTTAAATAAAAGTTCTTTTAAATCATGAGATGTATAATTAGAAATAATATGAAATGACACTAGCTGGACTTATTAAAATCTTTATATACATTTTTCTTTTTTATGATAATTCTTTTAGACGGCTAGCCGCTTCAGCGGCTAGGTTCGAATATTTACGAGTATAAAAATATGTATGGTAAGGTCTAACGTTTTGTCGGCAATTCTAAAGATATGCTGTTTCTAAATATTTTGAAGCTTTGCTGCTGAGTACTTTGTGGAGAGCGATGCTTAATAATAAAACTAAGTTTTATTAAACTATAGTAATAAAACTAAGTAAATAATAAAACTAAGAGGGCAAAAAATTTATGTTAGCAGGAATGATTCCAAATGTAAACTGGTAACCTGCGATGCTCAGTAGGAGCATAAAAAGCCGTAACAAATGCTCTGGTACGACGTTAAGATATAAATCCTTTCATATTTTCTTACTGTCTTTCTTTTTTAACTCTTTTTATTTACATAATTTTTTAGATGATGTAGGACAAATTTTTACATACGCAGAGCATATAAATTGAACTTTACAATGCTTAACTCACAAAAAATTACTCTTGAAATTATTCAATAATATTTCAAACTAATAACCATACATCACAAATTAATAAGACCCTTTCTTCAAAAGCAGACTAAAAGCTATTGGAGAATGTTATAATTCCTTACATTCTCCTTCTATTTAAAGAACGGCTGGGCGCAGGCTCAAAATTAAATTCACAGATTTATGTACGTGATGAGAAGTTATCGCCCTTTGAGCTTCGTTGCATACAACATTAAATGTTTTGAAGCCACAAAATAATTGACCAATTTCTTATGGAGATGAGGTATCGTCTACTTAGCTTTAGTTTGAACGCCATTCTAAAGATTGATTTTTAGTTTGCTTGTTTCATCTGACAACCCCTTTTACCTTGCGAACATACAAGGGGAAATTTGATTAATTCTTACAATGTTGTGAAATTCTAAACTGTTGCTATTGATGCCTACAATAGTATGCTGAGAACTACGTGTCTCGTTTCTCCTTCGCTATTACTTGTATGCTTTTTCAGCAAAGCAAAATATATATACAGAATGTCCCATAAGTAGCATTTTAAGTTATGATAAACATTAATAGACTTAAGATTTTTTTTAAATATTCGATTAAAAAAAAATTGGTGCTCACTTTTGGGACACCCTATATATCATTCCTTGGGGTTTACAAGATGGGTGAAAAGAAGATAAAGAAATAATTCGTGAATCGCTGTTTGGGGAATGTCAGTTTGCCTCGGGTATGATTTACTGGCGAAAGTTAGATTATTTGTTTTATTTATTTATTTGTTTATATTTTGGATTATTTTATCAAATTTAAATTTGTTTATTGTGCGTTATATGAACGTTACAATTATATTACATTACATTCTTTTATTAACTGAAAAGTTACATTATTATTAACCACAAAACTGTATTACGTTTTATTGCTTTAATTTTTTGGGGAAATTTGTAATTTTGTTAAAAGTTTTTAACGGAGCTTTTACCCAACGGCTTTATGATAACATTAGCATAGGCCGAAATTCTATTGCTAGGTAACCAGCCATCACAAAATAGGATCTTGTTTTGAGAAGCAATTTCTTAACTACTGAATATTATTTTGAAAGGAAAAAAATTTAAAACAAAACACCATAAAATATATCATTTTAAAAGACTGTCAATCTAACGGACACTGGTAAACAAAAGTGTCACTCTCCTTTAGATTCTATAGCTGCTAATGTCGTAATTCAGACTGGGATCAAAGAAGAACTAGTTATCTTTTATTTCTACCTCCAAGGTTTTAGCAGTTATGTCCGTTCTCAATTATCTGTCATATTCCTAGTCTGCGGAAGTGACCTCATTCTCAGCAGTTTTTTTTTTCCGCCGGAAGATATTATGGCTGGTTGCTTACTTAGATAATATTTTGCAAAAAAAAATCCTCTGAAAACGCTAGTCATGAATGATTTCCAATGAGTTAGCTTGTTGCTAATATATGCGATGTATGTAAATAGTGTGAATGTTCTGCTGGTTTGCATATTTCTAATGTTATGAACATTCATACATATATTTATTATTCCTTTATATTTGTCAAACCTTTTTTTTTAATTTCAAGAAGAGGCCTTCATAACGGTCCCTTCATAAAGTTACCGACATTTTTATACAAACAAAAATTGCCTGAATAGGTAGAAGCATTCATGAAGAGTACTTCGCAAACAAAAAGCCGCACTGTAACAATCCTTTAACATAAACTGTTGGACTAACTGTGACAACAAGGCTGCTCTCTGGTGAGTAGTCAGTTGTTGTCACTTTGTAACTTGAATAAAGCAAACTTCACTTTATTATTTATGCCATTTATGCCTGGACACTGCTGTGTGAATAGAGATTTCCTCTGCTTTCTCAATCAGATTAATAAAGTGAAACCTTTCTTTCAAAACAGTAGTCTGGTATTAAAATGCCCGCAGCTGTTGCCTTCCTGGTATAATTCTTGTGAACCCATTGAACGATCTTAATATATTTTAAACACCATCATATGAATGCATAACATACTTTTTTTTGTTTTTTCATTGAGTTCTTCACTGATAAAAAAATGTAAATAATGAAATCTGGTATTCAAAACGATATGAATTAGTTCCATGTCCTTCAAACTGTGTTCTTCGGGGCATTAGTGTTCCAAGCAACTCGTATAGAGGTTCTAGAAGTTAAAATCAAAATTCGAAAAATTTTTTATACCACCTGCACTGCAAAAGTAGCCATGTAAGTTATTGAGTTGTTGCAAATGAAATAGCCGACTACTGCAAATGAAACAATTCTACTGCAATTGAAACAAGAAGGAGGTTACATGAACCTGTTATGCCAAAGAAATCCTCAACCGCATCAGTGTATTATTACCAACGTGTGGTAAGACCATTCATAAGACATTTGTAAAATTCAGTGTTCTTGAATCTGATAAAGTCCTCCTCTGCTCGCTAAATTGATACATTCGATCGCTAAACATTTCTCTGACAAAAAAAAAAAAAAAAAAAAAAAAAAAAAAAGAATTAAAGTTTACAAATTTTATATCAAAGGGCCTTTTATTTCACGTTTTGTGTGTTACCTTTATTTATTAAATTTCATGTTCTTCGCCCTTACACCATAAAACTCAATTCAGCAGCAATATGACAAAATAATTTAAAAAGAGCATACCTTTAGAATTTCCCAATACACAATCTCGCGCGCTGGAGAAATATCTCCAGCGCCCGTAGAGTGTTGCCATTGCTCGCTTTGAAAACATTGAGTCTGTTAATAAAAAATTCGTTAAAATTTTACAATAAATAGACAGAAAAACAAATTCGAGATTCAAAATTCGGGCTTTCAAGTGCCCATGTTCGATTGGAGGAATATTCAAAATTTGATAGCTCTAAATGCCACTGTTTCTTCACAATGCGAGGGACATTCATGCATTCATGCAGATTCTTCATTATTCAGTTTCTTTACATATAATACATGGCGATAACATTTGGTGGCAACAGGCTGAAAAGTGAATCGACGCAGAGTGCCATTTTGAAATTAATAGCCCTCCTGGGCTAAAAAAATGTCGTAACTATTGGGAAAATTATTATTTGTTTGGAAAATATCGGAAGAGTATTGAGGATAAGGCACAATTTCGTATCCCAAATTGTTATTTTGCCTTATTGTTGGCATTGCCATTTGTGGTTGGGCGTTATTCTAAAGCAATAGGACTCTATATCTACTTTATACAGCTAGTTGCTTAGGATACAATTTGTCATATATATGTGCAATATCAACGCGCATTTGTTGTATCACCTCTTAGATCTATCGTTTCACTTCAGGAATTTTACTTCTTAAGACAGAAAACGAACTTCCAATTACCGTGCCTTCTTTTCAGTAGTGAGTTTGTCAGGCACTCATTTGTCAAGCTGCCTTAATTTTGCTCTTATTCTCACGTTCCGTCAAAGAGTTGAAAGCGTACGTTCAGTATCCACGTGATCTCTCGTAATGTTTATCGTAGATCAGATTCAATTAAATCATTTAAATTATTCGAATTTTTCAGTTCAGAATTTTTCAGAACATGGGTTCATTTCTTAGCTTCAAATCCCTTAAAGCAAAAGTTTTACAAAGTAACGGTAAAAAGAATTCTCGTTACTTGATCAAATGCTTTTTTGATTTTTTTACTGCAACCATTATAAAATTCACAATTTGAATTTGTAAATAATCATGCAAATTTAACCCACTGGGGTCCTCCATGCCTGATTTAGTGTGAATGGCATTCACTGCAATGCTTGTTGAAAGAAACAAATATTACAATTGGATCATTCATGTATGGATGTTTTACATTACATAAAATATTTGTATATACCTCGAAACTTCATTTTTTCCCCAATCAATGGAGACCTGACATCATTCAATGTCCATTTTATTTGCAACAACTCAATAGTTAATGAAAAAATATATTTTTTATTTCCATTGTTACCTAAAATAATATATATATTATTTGTTGTTATGAGTAAAATTATAATGAAACTCTGGTTTCTGTTTCATTCCCCCCACAAAGCACAAGTAATACTGACGTATTTTCAATTTTCTTTTAACATTTGTTTTCTGAGGATAGCAGAAATAACACCAAAGAAAATTATTTTAAGGTGACCCCCCAAAAAAATTGTGGTTAAACATGAACTGAAAAAGCTTGAAGACCACTGATTTAAGTGTTACATGTAATTTAATATTAAAGCTAACGAGAATAAGCAAAGAAAGTATCTTTTAATGATTCTTATACAGATGAATGTCAGAATAACGTATCTTAAAACAATGATTCCAATTGAGCATTTGGGCTAACATCGTATGCAATGTTTAAATGTTACACATTTGCTGCATTTATAATGCGATACTGTAATACCTAAATAAAAATTTTAAAAACTGAAGGTTCAAATTACACTTTCATTCCATTGCATAATACTATTAATATCTGTAATCATAAATATTGTAAGCGTGGCAAATATTTCTATAATAAAAAGAAAAAAAAGTACAAAGAGATACTCGAAAACCTCTATACGTTTTCTTACAAAAATATTCAGCCGTTCATATGCAAGCTTTCCACTTTCATTCCACTACATGAAACTGCCAATAAATGTAATTGCAAATATTACATAACACTGTAAATAGTCACGATTTTAAATTTTGTAGTAAACTATAAATAATCATGATTTTATACATTTCACAAAATTATAAATATTGTAAGTACTATTACAACCTTAACAACAAACAAAATATGGAGAGTGATAAAAGTCGTTTTTTACGCTTCCTACAAATATGCACTGTTTGCAGTCAGTCTTTTATCTTCATTTACATATAAAGTATTACAAAAGATCTTATCCTAATTTATTTATCTTATGTTTTAAGTAAGTTATTTGTTTCATTCTTGCTTTTCTCGAAGCAAAAAGATTAACAAAAACTTCTTTTCCCGCCTTTTTACTTCAAATTCAGTTCTCATAATCTCAACGAAGAACTGAATAAGGAAATTCCAACCTACCAATTATCCAGGTTTCGTAATCCTTAAAAAAAAGAAAGTGGTCGTAATACTGTATTTATACTTTTTCTGAAAAATTAGGAACATGATATCATATTTACAAAGAAATGCCATGATAAATACGAACTGTACAGAAGTTTCAAACAAATAAATTCTAGAAAATTCCACGCATATTTCCATGATTTGCACGGAAAAGAAAGTTAATTTTATGTTCATATATTCTGTTCTGTCACAGAAAAGTCATTGTTGTGTACGGTTTGATAGGAAGTGTTCCAAACTAATTTTATTATGCCACTTTGCTCAGGTGTTCCTATATGCAAAACTTGTGCTTTCAAATTTTGATGCAGTAGATGATGATGTGGTAAGTTTATCTGATGAAGACGTTAGCGTATTTTTATCAGAAGTCATTTTTCTAAAATGTTTGTACACTTTCTTAGAGCACGTGAAAAGCAGGAAAAGGAATAGTCCTTGCAAAGAGTTCAGCACGTCGAATATTATCCAAACAACATAGCTTTTAGAGATTGCTGCGATAACTCCAGTCATCCAAGTAATACCTATCATTAAGCCTAACCTCACGTAAAGTATAAAGTTGATCCTCTCTTTATAAACCTGTCTATCGTTTGGATTCTTCATTGTATTCTTTTTTATCATAGCTGCGCTCAGCACAAAAAATATTCCATTCACCGTGATAAGACTGAAGGATGGAACAGAGAAGAATATAGTTTTTGCGGAACTGTTGGTCATCCAACAAGTATCACCTCTTCCATAGTATGGTTTAATAGCATCGGGAATATTTTTTGAAAAATCAAGCACAACGCTTATAATGACAATAATTAATGGTGCACCCCAAGCGTATAAAGAGTACCACAAGAACTGTCTTTTCTTGACTATACGGGAGCTTACTAGCAATTTCTGCGTTGCCATTCTCATTATTCTCCATATATCAAAGGCCATAACGTTCATGCAAAAGAAGGCAGCAAGAAAAAAGTATTGTTGCAATACTGCACTCGCAATGCAAGCGGCACCCAAAACTTCATGTATTTGTCCGATTAGTAAGAAAGAGTAACCGAATAGGAATGCAATACTCAGAGAGCATAAGTTGTAGCCAGGCAAGTTTCGTAGGGCAGGTACAATGCAAAATGTGAGCAAATGAATCAGCAAGGCGACGATAGATACAGCTGATCCAATTTTTCCTATATATACAGATGGACCCTCGTTTTCCATGGGCTCAATTGGAAAATGGTTCGTTATTGATACATTGTCATCTGAAGTATCATAATCTAAAACACACGTAAATAATCTACCGTTCACAAATTCGTATGTACCATTCTCTAGTATTTCATTGAAAAGCTGTACTGAGCCATTAGGAAGTATTGTGTATTCTTGAGGTTCATAGTCCCATTTTGGACAGCTTTGCAAGATCTCTCTTTGAAATGTTTCCCATACAGCACGACAAATGTGGAATTTTCCTTTTTTAAGCAGGTATTCCGTTGCTGACATGGTCCTATTGACTACTTCTAAAAACGCGTCACCATTTTCCAAGAATCGAATATCACCAACACCAAATTCACGTGTTTCACATTTTAAACTCTTATTAGAGTTAATTTCTTCATTAATTCTAGATATTTTTGAATTTTCATTTAAAATATTAACTGAACGATATCCAGAAACATTGATAAGAAATGAGCAAACCGCAATGCATCTAATAGTGGGAGAAAAGTTCATTTTGTCAGTTACGTTTGAATCTAAATTATATACTTCCAGACTTTAAGCAATCAACAGTCGTTTCCTTCGCAGGCAATTCTTCGATTTTGATTTTGTCAAAAATTAAATATTTTCCATTTACTTAAGTCATCAAGAATAGATATTTTTCATTCTTTGTAAATCAGCCGAGAATATGCATTCTTAATTCAATCAAAATCATCAAACGCAAATGTGTTTCATTCACTTGAAATCTTCAAAAAATAACTTTTTTTTATCTCTCTCAGTTATGTGAGTAAAATCAGCTTTTTCGTTACGTAATTTCCGCAAAAGGCTCCTGGAAAGAAAAAGAACACATTTACTCATATTATAATAAAACTTGTAATTAAATTACGGTTAATATATTCATTTAATTAAAATCCATGGTATTAGGCGCACAATAAAAATAATGGATTTTAAATTTCATCATATGGTGATTTTGCTTATTCTCTTCAGCTATTTGTTGATTTTACAGCTAACTTTGCAGCTACTGTCTTGTAGAGATATCTCTATTAGGAAGAATGGAAAGTGTGGCACGATGGATGCTTCGGTGTTCTTAAGGGTAGTAAATGGGGGTGGTAAATGGTAAAGCTCAAACTGTAGAAGTCAACCTCCTACCGTTGCAAAAGTGCACTTATTTATGCATTCGTTACCAATATTTGGATTTCGATCCTGATGCGAGCACTGACTGATCACGAGGCCACTTCACACAGTCCCTTCGCAGAATTTGCAGTACGTTACTAGAGAAGACAATTAGCCCTTGTGAATGAAATCACGGTATGGGCGATTAAAAACATGTAGTTGCGAGCCCCGCGTATTGATATGATTAGTTATTACGTGGCGCTGTGCGACCGGAATGCCCAAGCGTGCCTAGATGAGCCATTTGTTGCATAGTGAAGCCTATCGGGGAGTGCCCTGGTGCTTATAATATCGTTGTTTCCATAGAAGTTCGGAATTATGTTTTTTATAAATGGGTACAAAATTCTACGTATCAACGTAACATTAATATTCAATTTTAATTTTATTTGATGTTGATCTCGAAAAAAGTTTCTTGTATTTCAAGGGACATGTTATACTTTTCCATTACTCAAAGATAATTTATTAACTAAAAATAGGCAATTGTTTTAATCGTTTTGAGTAAGTAATGTAACATCTGTTGAATATCATCGTTTGAGAAAAAGCAGCAGAAAAGAAAATTAAAATTTCCATTCAGAATTTTGTTACTGGCAGAAGTTATTTATCTGTAACTATTGATAAAAGCTTATGATCGTTTATTTTCGATAACAATTCCAGTATTCTTGTTCGCAAGTATTCCAGTATTCTTTTTTGGTAGCAAAATTGCACTGAAATTTCCTATTGTTGAGCAGTATAATTATAGGAATACAAAAGACTTTATAAGAATAATTTGAGAAGGTTGAGAGAGAAATACTTTTTGCTGTTAATGTATAGCATGAATAAGGCTATAAACTGTGCCAAAGCTTTCTTGAGTTATATCGGTACTCATAGAATACTCAAAATCAAACATGATGACCAACTGCATATTGGATTATTTTTAAAACTGTTATGATTAGAATTTTAAATGCAAAATATTTATTATAAAATTAATACAGTATTCGTTCAAAATATTTTTCCTTGCAGTTAATGAAATACGTCACAGTATGAAACCAGTTCAGTTTCGGAATAAAATATTAATTTCACTTTATAAGAAATGCATTCATGGAATTTATCCTATAGCAGAAACATGAAATCAAGAAAAAGATTGAATCCCAAACATTACTTCTTCAAACGTATAGGATCTGAATAAAAATGTAGAAATTCTACTCATGATGTACTGTAAACCCCTATAACTGCAGTATATAATGAATAACAATCGCAATAATTTTTCTTAATGCATTAACTCCGCAAGAATTTCCTTTTACATTTCCCTTTACTAGATAAAGTGCTGAACACTCTTCTATTAAATTAAACTAATTTTCCTAGGCTACATCAAGCCCTTAACATTCTTTTATTAAATTAAAGTTAATTCATTTTTTCATTCAGAAATAAGCCCAAAACGATTAAACATCCTTCCTATATTAAATACTAGACTGGCCAAGGTTAAAACGGACCCAAACAAATGAAAACCACATGAACTGTAAAGTAACATTACATCGGGTGGCCGTAACATTACGGCAGACACACCAAACTGGACATGGGAAACTTCACATGCTTTGATTTCGACCTATATATGTCCATCCTATACTATGTTATTGTCTTACTACTGTAATCAAAAGCTATTAGTAATGATAACTTTTAAATACGCATGGACAAATATGTGCAGAGGTTTAGCAAAGAATATTATGTTGAGTGTTTTGTGGCGTCATTATCAAGCAATTTGTCCAAAATTCTGGCACTGTAACTCTCACAGATTTCGCAGCATTATAATGCGCCTTTCACAACGGTTATATTTATACAACGTTATACACGGTTGTATAGCCTTTCACAACGGTTATATTTATACAACGTTATACACGGTTGTATAGCCTTTCACAACGGTTATATTTATACAACTTTATACACGGTTGTATAGCCTTTCACAACGGTTATATTTATACAACGTTATACACGGTTGTATAGCCTTTCACAACGGTTATATTTATACAACGTTATACACGGTTGTATAGCCTTTCACAACGGTTATATTTATACAACGTTATACACGGTTGTATAGCCTTTCACAACGGTTATATTTATACAACGTTATACACGGTTGTATAGCCTTTCACAACGGTTATATTTATACAACGTTATACACGGTTGTATAGCCTTTCACAACGGTTATATTTATACAACGTTATACACGGTTGTATAGCCTTTCACAACGGTTATATTTATACAACGTTATACACGGTTGTATAGCCTTTCACAACGGTTATATTTATACAACGTTATACACGGTTGTATAGCCTTTCACAACGGTTATATTTATACAACGTTATACACGGTTGTATAGCCTTTCACAACGGTTATATTTATACAACGTTATACACGGTTGTATAGCCTTTCACAACGGTTATATTTATACAACGTTATACACGGTTGTATAGCCTTTCACAACGGTTATATTTATACAACGTTATACACGGTTGTATAGCCTTTCACAACGGTTATATTTATACAACTTTATACACGGTTGTATAGCCTTTCACAACGGTTATATTTATACAACGTTATACACGGTTGTATAGCCTTTCACAACGGTTATATTTATACAACGTTATACACGGTTGTATAGCCTTTCACAACGGTTATATTTATACAACGTTATACACGGTTGTATAGCCTTTCACAACGGTTATATTTATACAACGTTATACACGGTTGTATAGCCTTTCACAACGGTTATATTTATACAACGTTATACACGGTTGTATAGCCTTTCACAACGGTTATATTTATACAACGTTATACACGGTTGTATAGCCTTTCACAACGGTTATATTTATACAACGTTATACACGGTTGTATAGCCTTTCACAACGGTTATATTTATACAACGTTATACACGGTTGTATAGCCTTTCACAACGGTTATATTTATACAACGTTATACACGGTTGTATAGCCTTTCACAACGGTTATATTTATACAACGTTATACACGGTTGTATAGCCTTTCACAACGGTTATATTTATACAACGTTATACACGGTTGTATAGCCTTTCACAACGGTTATATTTATACAACGTTATACACGGTTGTATAGCCTTTCACAACGGTTATATTTATACAACGTTATACACGGTTGTATAGCCTTTCACAACGGTTATATTTATACAACGTTATACACGGTTGTATAGCCTTTCACAACGGTTATATTTATACAACGTTATACACGGTTGTATAGCCTTTCACAACGGTTATATTTATACAACGTTATACACGGTTGTATAGCCTTTCACAACGGTTATATTTATACAACGTTATACACGGTTGTATAGCCTTTCACAACGGTTATATTTATACAACGTTATACACGGTTGTATAGCCTTTCACAACGGTTATATTTATACAACGTTATACACGGTTGTATAGCCTTTCACAACGGTTATATTTATACAACGTTATACACGGTTGTATAGCTACAATTGTGGCTTTCCCTTCGTTGCAGATTTAAATCTATAGATTTATTCATTTTTATCTAACCAGTTATTTTGGCTTAAATACCTTTATTGTCATTTTCCCTTTCCATTTTTCTGTCAGAATGCTAATTTGTGCTATATAACAATGCTATTTATTTATTTTATTTTTTTACTAACCAGTTATTTTATGCTGAGGACCTATACTATCTTTACTGTTCAGTTTTCCTACTAGAATGCCAGTTCGCGCGTATTCAAGTGAGGCAGAAAGAGATACTACTTGAAGGATGGTTTTAAATTGTTTATTCAGGGGATATTCCGTCTGCTGAAAGCTACATTACTGATTAAATCTCTTGATAGCAGTCTCTCTGCGGCGCTGTTTTATTTTTGCCAATAGTGCTTATTATGCCGGCATGAGTTTGAGCCAAATTTTACATTAATCATTTCTACGTAGCTTTTGTCTAACTTACGACATAACTTAGTTTTAAGTTGAATTCGTTATTTTTGAGTTACTCCATAAATGCTGGCTTGTGAGTACAAGAAGTGTCATCTGTTATATTTGAGTTCTCAATAAGAGGGTCCTTACACCCTTCTTAAGTTCTTTTTCATCTTAGACATCGTGATAAGTCGCTTACATGTCTATTCAAGGATTTGCCACAAGTTACACTTAGTTCCAGGCACAATCCCTACAAAGTCTAGACTAAAACCTACGCCAAACAGAAGGTTATTGCTTTATGAGATTTTAAAAACAATTTCAAAACTTGGAGGTTAGTTTCTACATTTAGACTAAATGGATATTGTGAAAATTTAAAAACTGCATCATATATCTGTTAGATTTATCCGATGTAAAATTATACATTAACTGCATTGAATCAATGCAAAAGTGCACTGAACCGATACCTCATTACAGTTTTCGAATACGTTTCTTTTGAAGTGAAAGAAAATCACTTCATGAGTACGTAACTAATCATTTTTATCTGTAACTTATCACAATTCTGATAAAAATGTTTCGATACTAGGAAATAAAAATGAAAGGAAATATTAAAAAAATTGTCACTTTACCTTCCTGTGTTACCTACGACCCTTTTACTTCCGACAAAATACGACAAAAACTGTCGGCTTTAGCGATTTGCAGCACGTGTTTTGGTCGTTGTTATGTGTGCAGTTCCTGATAACGGCAATTGCTGGTTTTGAATTTCGAATACAATTTCCTGATTAAAAAAAATTAGTTTTTCTCTGATATGTATATTAACGTCTATTTAATGATAAAGAAAATAACTGAATGAATGTTTAAAGAACGAACTTGATAACTCTGCAATACGCAGTTGATAATTTGCAGTTGCATCCCATATTAAACTTATAGTAACTAAAATAACTCGCTAAAGAACAGATATTGAAGAACTGCCATAAACTGAATCAGTCCAAGTTACATAAGTTTTCAGGACACACGTTGTTTAAAAACCTAAAAGCATAGGTTTCTGCTTCGTCATTTTCATTCCTACAGCTGAAGAAGAAGGTTTTATTCAAGCCTTCGAATCTAGCCTTCCAAACCCTGATTCTTGTTGATTCAATATGTCCAACATTAGTGCAATTAATTTTCCTTTTTGGCTTAAAAGATAGATTAAACCATAAAAATGAAGTTATTTTTTTCTGCTCTACCACTAATGAGCATTTTCATATAAGAAACTTACGCGGCATAGCTATTTTTGTATTTAAGTTCCTTTATAGCATGCATGTATTTTATTCACAGTCAAAATTCTCGACTGCAGAAATAAAGTACATTTCCAAAAGCGATTCCATTCTAAATATAATTCTTGAGTATTTGCACCCAGTATCTTATTTTTGATAACTCAATATATTATACAAAGTTTCATTTGGTTTAAATGTATACGCAGAGATTCCTTACGTTCTGTGACGCAATAAAAAAATCACCAAGTTATGTATAATTCTTAATATGTACAGTTAAGTTATAACTGGAACAGCTAAAAGTCAGTTGCACTATAAGTATAGGCTTCTTCGACACAGAAAAACATGAAAAATCGGCTATGCCTATATTCGAACTCCAGATTTTTCGATTACCAGCTGGACGTGCTACCAATGACACTATACTGGTGCGGAGTAGAGAAGATGAAAAATCCTTGCATGCCCTCATCTAAAGGGTTACTGGCGAGAAAAGAAGGAGACCGAATCGGTTGTTTTCGAAGCAGTAAAGACGAAACAATTGCTACACTCTGAGATTCGAACTTCGAATCTTCGGATTGTCGGCTGGATGTTCTGCTAATAAAATCACGATAACACGCAGTAGCGAAGGCGAAACGTTTTCATTTACTACTCTAAATAATAAGCAAATATACTACTCTAAATAAGATTTTATTCATGTGTAAGATCTATTCTAATTAACATATTATTGCTTATGTTGAACCTTTCTTAAACTTATATTATTTCGTCTTCTTCACCAAAATATGTAAGCTAAATAAATTTTAAAGTCGTTTTGAAACACTTCTGCTAATATCTGCTCTTAGAACTCTTAATGCGTGCTGGTCAGTTTGTTTTGAACTGAAATTACGTTAGTGTGGAGTAAAGCACTTAGGCTTATAAGTAATTTTTGCAGTTTATTGGAAATCATTGTCTGGTCATAGTTGTTGCTGTAAAATTGGTATATCATCACATTTGTGCATTAATCTCCCAGAATCTGTGCAGTGATTTTCTCAACGAGAGGATATTGTAAAAGCAACTAATTTTAAACTACGCCCTATTAAATATTTTAAATTTTATTAAATATCCATCTTGGTCAAGTCTTAATTGTCATTTGGCTAATAGACACTGTCAGTTTTCTAATATTTAAAACGTAAGCTACATTAATTGCGTAGAATTGGTAGTAGAAAAACTTCCTTAGCAAGTTCATCTGTAAACCCATATCCTATGATACGTCTACAAGTGGAATTCAAAACAAGTACGATTTTCATAAGAGGGAAACGTAAGAGATAAAACTAGGATGCACTGAAGTTCCTAAGATGAATTAATTTTTAGAATACATATTAACTGTACTACTTCTGCATATAGCCATATTTATACATTTTCCTCTTTTGAATTTAAATGTATCGTTTCAAATCACAATTTTAATTAAAGTTCATTCTAACTGAACTCAAATTCTGTTGAAATGAATAAAACTGTAAATACTTATTTTCAGCAAATATATTTTCGTAGCATATTGGGAGTCAGTATAACAATATTTATTTGTTATATTTAAAGTCCTTTGAATTACAGTTAATATACAGAATTAAATTACTAAGAGTCTTTTTGGAGAGAAATTCGAGACAGTTGAGCGCTTGGAGACAGAATAATTAATTGCACAGTGTTAACCTTACGCAGAATAATTTTGCATGTCACACGCAGAATGTGAGTCTGGCTGTGCTTAATTTTATCATTTTACACTGCATATATATAAATCCTAAATCACTTTGAACGGAATAAAACTTAACAGAATGGTGATGGAGAAGGGTAAAGCAGGATCCCTAAGTATGCAGGATGGCAAGTACACTGTGCGAGACAACATTCTTCATTATGAATAACGTACGTCATTTCTGAATTGCATTGTTACTCATTATTAGATTTCAGGAATATTACTCCTAAATTACTGTAAAGAGTATGAGCGCTGATTCTCGTCCACCTTAGTTTTATTCATTCCTGTTAACCAGATTTTGCACCAAAAACAGCAGCAATGCGATTACCACGATAGATTTGTAAAAAAAGAAATGATAAATAAAGCGAAGAATTTGTCAAATATGTGAAATAAACTAATTACTTTATACAGGAACATTAATGATGATAATGCTCTTGTCTTCCGCATAATATAAAGCGCCCGAAAGGCTCCGTTTATCAGCGTCCTGATCCTTAATATTATATTTGTCAGAGAAGCATCTTGAAATACTAGATGTGATAAAACTAAATTAGGCGCTTGTCAGTCATAATATTAAACTATTTATTAGAGAGGAAGTATTCTCCATGGATTTCTGCTTTAAAATTATTAATTGTTTGGTTGTGACACGAAAGTGTGTGCAGCTCATGTCCTAAAGAAAAGCGAGTGGCTCGTTTTCTGCTGTGTTTCTGTGTGTTTTATTCTGTGTGAAGAATGAAGTAGAATAAGGGATTCTCGAATGAGAAAGCATTTACCCATCCCAATGTTAAAAATTTCCCAACCAATCCTATTTCGGAACATAGTTTAAACTTAAGCAACAGCTGCACTTTATTTTTTTCTGCTTTTCGTGGTTTAAGCAGCAAATCCTTTTAAAGCCAGTTGTGTACTGTATGATAAAAATGTCAAAACGAAAGGGGATTATAATTATTATAACACTTTCAAGAAAAAGGGACGATTAATGACGAAATGGACAACGGTAAAGGAAAAAGACATTGTCATAAAAGAACCTATCAAAAAGCATAAAAAACAGTAGCAGAAAGCGATTGATAATGCTGAAAAATGATGTAAACATCAATGAAAATGAATGTACAAAATCTTCGCAAGAAGATATGTTAAATGCGTTTGATATTTTACGACACGGTTTCCAGTTTGAAGAAAGTGTATAGAAGATGTTTTCCATATATTACAAAGATATGAGACTTATTATGAAATGACGTTCTCGAAATCAAAACAAAATAAAGTAACTGGTTATTTTTAGAAATTAATATATGTAATTTTCTTATGCACCTTACATGAAACGAATGCATTAGCGTTTGTAATTTTCCATTAATATTTCACTTTTCTACCAATTTACTATAAAAAATTCTCACTAATCGCATTTTATCATAAGCTCCATTTTGAAACGTTTCCCAATTAGCGAGGTTTTTGGCGGAATTCTGCGACTTCGTTAAACAGAGGTATGACTGTGCAGAGTTTGCACTTAATGTTCTGCCAGCTTTGGAGACTAGTTGTGGGAAAATTTATAGAAAAATACCTGTACGTTTCATGCTGTTTACGTTGTTCATTTTTTATAGCACGGTAAAAAGCAAAACCATTTACACATTTAACAATATTATCATATTTTTGAACTTAAATTCCAACTTTAATGGATTAACATTATTTTAATCCGCCTGTGTTACAGGCTTGGTCCTAAAACTCCCATAACATTTCTCAAAATGCAATGAATAAGTGATATTTGCTTGATTATAATTCCAAAATGGCACTCTTATTTGCACTTGACTCCTTGCTTTCAATATACACTGACTACCAATAAGTTTTTGGACACCTATGCAAATGACGATACCTGCGGTCCTAAGGTACGTCACGGACTCCGCCGGTATATATCGTGTAGGAAACAGCATCGGCTTTAGTCGCATGCAAGATGCCTCGCAGTTCGGAGCTCTCTGATTTCTAGAAAGGTATAATTATCGGGTATCACAAATGGGGCCGATCCTTAAGGGACATATCTAGAGATCTGAAGTACCTAAAATCGACAGTGGCCTATGTGATTAAGAGGTGGAAGGTGAAGGGCGATTGTGCCCCAAGTCGGCAGACCAACGAAACTGGGAGATAGAGACCGACGAGTGCTATCCAGAGAAATTCGGAAGAGCCGCAGCCAACCGATGGCCCTCATCCGCGATGAGTTTCAACAGGCATCCGGGAGTATTGTTTCAAAGAATACCACCCATAAGGAAGCACATCTGCTTGGTTTTCATGGTCGTGCTGCTGCCCATAAGCCTTTGATCACAAAGTCCAACCGCGCTGCTCGGTTAATGTGGTGCAAAGCACATCAAAATTGGACGGTGGAACATCAGTGGAAACGGGTTCTTTTGAGTGACTAATCAAGGTTCACCCTTTACCGTTCAGATGGCAGTGTCTGGGTCTGGCGTCTACCTGGAGAACGTCTCCTGCCAGAATGCATTGTGCCAACAGTCAAGTTCGGCGGAGGTGGAATTATGGTCTGGGGGTGTTTCTTCTGGTATGAGCTGGGTACCTTGGTCCCCATTCATGGTAAGCTCAACTCCGATGCCTGCTGCACTATTTTGGATGACAATGTGCTTCCTACGTTGTGGCAATTTTACGGATTGGACCCCTGTTACTTTCAGGACGACAATGCCAGTTGTCATGTTTCGTCGTTAACCAAGGCTTGGTATGGTGCAAATGGAGTTCATCGAATGGACTGGCCTGCCCAGAGTCCAGACCTGAACCCTATCGAGAACCTCTGGGACGAGTTGCGTCGCCGAATTCAGGGTTGCACTACCCGTGCAAAATCGGTGAAGGAACTTCTATGTCTTCTCTAAGCCGAGTGGAAGAAAATACCACTAGCTGTCATACAAAGACTTGTGGAAAGTATGCCCCGGAGGGTCCACGCTGTAATTACCTCTCGTGAAGGCTCTACCAGATATTGATTTTGAATAAAGTTAGTTTTTCTTTTCTATCACAGGTGTCCAAATACTTACTGGTAGTCAGTATACATTCAAACCGAAATCGAGTCAATCAGAAGTTGGCACAAAGTTTAGTGTGTAATGACCTGGAAAACCATCTTTCTATGCGAAAGCTTAGAACCATAACCCTAGAAGGGTTTTAAAGATAATTTCACATAAAATCCAAACATTCTACTGTTTTAAAATATTCTTTATTTGCGAAGTTATGAAAGAAAAAAGGGCTCATAGAAAGCAGAATTTTCAATAAAAAATTCAAAACTGTTTTTCAATGGAGTATAGCTATCTCTATTATCCGAATGATCCAAACTCTGTTTGTAAAAGAATGATTATTTGTTGCTTTAAGTTTTTCGACGTTGGGAAATTTTTGCAGTAGTTTTGAAGTTATTTTGTATTAATTTAAAATATCGTTTGCAAACATAGTAATCACAAGTTCTAAAATTATTGCACAAGATAAGAAGATTCTTTTGTTGTCAAATTTCTATTAAAACTGATTGTCATAGTTTCTCGATTAATAGATGCATTAATAATTCCACCTTAATTAGAAATTTAAAATATTGGCGTAGAAAGATAAGACAAAAGCAAAAATACATTCCGAAATGCATTTCGCAATCTTTAAAAAGCATTTGTCTTTAAAAGATCATTTTGATAATTGTTAGAATCTCAGATAAGCTCTTCAATTTATGTTTCCAGATGGGCTATTAAGATCTTTTAAACCTTTGAAGAAATATTTCATTAGCAAAAAACAGATGATTAAACTAAAACAACAGGCACGTGATCGTGTAGAATGGAACTATGGGCCAACATCGTAAAAGTGACAACTATCATTGGCACTCCAAAACGAAGCCTCATTTGTATGACGCCATCGTAATTATTGAAGTATATCGACAGTAAAATTGCCATGTACAGTGCCGTTGACGGGATTCGAACTTCAAACCTTCCGATTGCTAGGCGGACGCGTTTTCCAATTACACCATAAAGGCACTCAGTAAGGATGATGAAAAACCTTCCAATATGTACCATTTTAGTTGCAAAACAGCTTTATATCTCAGCAGATGAAGTGGATCGAGTTCACATCTTAGAAGCAAAAATATTTTTTAAAAAAATGCTTCCTTCAGCTATTAACAAGTTTTAAAACAATGTTTACATTTTCAGCATAATAATTTGCCATGCTAACGAATGCGAACAACAGTAAGATGGTTTTCTTCAATAAATTCAAAAACAGCAATGGCCTCTTCAATCATCAGATCTCAGTCCTATCAAAAATATTGGTTGGTATAGAAACGAAAAATTCACAACAAAGTACGATAAACCAAAGCCATAATTTTACACTGGCATCATCCAAATCATCTTGATAAACTTGAGTAGTATGCCCAAGCTGTGTGCATTAGAAGTTAAAACAAGTTTTTCCAATTAAATATGGATAATCCAGATAACGTAGAGCATGTTTTAAGCTCATTAATTGATGTAAATTTTTGATATTTTGTAATTTTACCTTATTCATTCCTATTGAACTAAAACATTGTTTAAAGTTGACAGGAGTTATTAAAAAAACTTACATTCCTTTTTTTAAAATTTATATCATTTCCAATAATATTATTTTAAATCTTAAAAATATTTTTAATTTTCAATAATATTTTCACTAAATTGACACATTATTTATTAAACTTAACATTTGAATTAATTTTTGAAATACGGTTAGTTACACAAAAACACACTTTCGTAAAGTTCTTTAGAACTTTTGCACCAAGCTTTAGGAAATAATTTTTTTATAGAACTTCCTTTTATGTTTTTTTATGGAGTGAACAGAAACCTGTTCGCTATGTGAAAGATTATACACCGTATGTGTTCATAGATGGATATATTCCATAAACTTGAAATGTTGCTACAAAACTTGGAGCCAACAGTTTTAGATTAGGTATCATAGAATACTTCAAAAGTACTTCGAAAGTATAGTCATATTGCTTAAAAGTATTGGACAAATTGAGATATATTTTACCAAAGCAAGAATACAGCCAAAAATATTTATATTTGTTGACTCAGGCAGTAATACTTTATTTGTTGATGTCTCAATTAATATTATTTATTAATTACTATTACAAATGTTATTTGTTAATACCTATCATAAATGTTCAGTGACGTCATGGGGCACAATTGATTATAAACCAACATATATTTATTTTATGACTTGAAAACCTTTGGTATCTTCCTACAATCGGAATGCCATTCAGCCACACTTTATTACATTTGTAAAAAGTTTCTATTCATTCCATCATTTCTGTCATGCAAAAGCAGGGAATTTTCTATGAAGCTTTTAAAAATTTATATTTCCTATATTTTCAGCAAAGATAACGTTTATTAAATTAATAATAAAATCAATCATTGAATAATAAATTTCTTCGGTAAACTTTAGCTAATATCATGATTAGAACAAGACAGCGCGTGGCGTAAATATTTTTAAAAAGAAATTCTATCTAGATTTAAAAGCCTGTTAAAGTTTTAAGCATAGATTTCTGAGATTTGAATTGGTCATTGTTTCAAACTTCTGTTTAAATTCTTGTATTTAATAATATAAATAATGAAAGATTTGTATCTTTTATATTTATTTCTGTCATTATGTTATATTGGATAGATTTATAAAATTATTAAAATATCTTAAAATATTTTACATTTAATTAGGAAAATATTTCCAAAGTTTTGTTTTATAGAATAATAAAATTTTGAAAAATCAAAAAATTCTGAAATAAAAGTCTGGCAATTAGATAAAACCAAGCTTAAGAATCTTTTGAATTAAAATTAAACATGAGATAAAACAATAATTAGCTCTAAAATAAGATTTTGAGTTAGATATCTTATTAATAAAAATACATATTATTATTTATAAAATATTATACTAAAGTAAGATAATGAGTAAGAATATGTCATAAAAAGTGGTTTTCATTTTTTAAATTATCATATTGGATTGATCACGCTTTTGAAAACAAAAAAAAAAAAGATTTCGGAACATTTAAAATATTTCATAAAGTTTTATATCAATTCTTATTGTTTTCACGCAATCAATATCTACAGATAAAGAAAATTTTAGGTAAAAAATAAAATGCTAAAAAAATTTAAAAAGCACTGAGCCATAAAAATTTACAACTAAGTGTCTGTCCTTATATATTCAAAAAAATGTAACCTGAATTTATTTATGAAACAGCATTTCCCGTATACTTAATTTACACAGAAATAAAATTGCTTGTTTTGGCTAGAAAATCTTCGGTATTTTTTTAACAAAGGAATGCTGATTTATTAAACATCTAGTAAAAAATTACCCTTTACTTACGAGTTCAAAATTGTTTCTCCTCAGTTTCGGAAATGGTGGTTTTCGGAACGATAAAAAATGCTCTGAGTAATCCCTGAAATGCTTTAGAAATCCGCAATCTTTCTACAGTCCTTCAATACACTGATAAAAAAAACTAAACAATTGCTAGGTAATAATTCCGGTAGGATGCTGGGGTTTTCTGACTAGGAACTGATATTCCTCTACCAAGATTTAAGCAGGACGAAAATTTACGTGGCAAACATCCGGCGTATTCCATTGTTACGCAAGCCCGTTACTTTTTCCTATTCTCCGAATATTTTACATGAATCACGATGAATGAATAAAACTGCTACAAAGGGAGCATTCATAAATCTGTAGTTGTAAGACAGAAATTTATTTTTATGCTCTCATATTACATACATTTTCTCTCCCTTTCGTAGAAATTTTTATGTGTTATGAGAATTATTGTTACTACAGACATCAGAAACACTCCAACGGGTCTTGTTGTTTGGTCGCAGGCAGTGATTTGCGGCACTGCCAAACGCGATGAGGTGTAATCATATACAAAATTTACTTAGCAAAGAGAAAAACTAATATTGGATGTTTTTAAATAACGGAGGGGTTCTCAGACCATGTCCCATGAATGCTACATCTCGTTATTTTTGACGGTACAGGTTTGAATGTTCAAAATCAGTGTAAAATTGGCCTCTTATTAGCACTCATATTGGTATATGATAGCGCATATATGTTTGGTCCTTATTATGCGGTCAGAACGTAAAAGGTTTTAAAATATCTGATCTAGCCTATCTTGTCGATTTTATACTTTATTCCTGGTAGAGAATTATGCCTTCTGCTCCGCTGCATTGGAACAATTTAGAAATTCCAATTACTATTTAAACAAATGTGCGTGTTAATTGTAGCCTTCTTTCACATTTAACATTCAGCCAGTGAGTATTGCCCTTCAATGATGAGTCTGATTTAAAAAGTGTAACTTACGAATTATATAAATATGAAAAGATGGAAAGTAGTAGAGACGCGAATTTTTTAAATCATGCCTAAGCAATAACGCCCCATTTGAGCTAACAGTTACACCTAAATCTATAAAACAATTTTAGAATTAAAACGCAAAAAAAAAAAAAAAAATGAATTGCTGTTATGGATTTGTAAAACTCAGTAAATAATGCGTCGGTAAATCAGTGTCTTTTGTAAGCATATGAGAGTTTGACATGGGGACATTTACAATACTGGCAAGCCGAAAATCCTATCAGGGAGTTTGGTGGTAGTGAAAGAGGGGTGGTAGATCCCTCAAACCGTTCTCCTGAGATGTTATTCATCAAAATTCAGGTGAAGCGGCACTTATTGCCGTGGGACTACAGCTTCACAAGGGCAATGATGAAATTCTGGTTTCCTTCCAATTTCTACCTGTGCCTGTAGGTTCCATACATTTACTCAAAATATAAACAAACCTCTTTTGGGACACAAGCTCTAGCAAAGGAAATCAGGAGTGATAAATGGCTGTCTGAAATCAAGCGATACAATTTAAAAAGTATAATGGTGTCTTGCATAAGGAACTCGTGCCAGAATCAGAAAATGTCCCGCAATGACAAATTTCGAGCCGACTTAAGAACCAAAGCAAAGTGGAGTTAAATTTATTTTATTTTCTGTTTTAACGTTACTGAATAACAAAATAAAAAAAAAAAAGAAAAGAAAAAAAAAGAAAGAAATCTGTGCAAAAGTAAAAGAGCAAACAGAAAAGAGAGAAATATAAACATATTTTTTAATATTCTGTTACTACTGATGAAGTGCTTAAACTCCAAATCAGAAATTTGAACTAATGGCAACATGGTGGGTTTACTTTTAAAGAATGGTTAATGTGCTGGGCTACTTGTTTGATCTGTGGTGGTGTCTGGTGTCCCATTCACTTCTATCTATCTACTGATGAAGTGTAATCCAAAGAACCTCTAAGGAGGTTCTTTGTGTAAACGCTCCTTGGCCATGGATATGACAAATATTATCAGCCTATTCAGATGAGGAGATGAAGAATACAGTGGTTCCATATCAATTGCATCTGTCAAAGATCTCCTGAAGAAAAAGAATTGTGGCAAGTATGGAAGCAATTAAACTGCTTTCACAGTTCTTAATTTTTTTTAATTAAAAGTCGAGAAAGCTGCAGGTCACGGTCAGGCAGTGATGTCTTAATAAATTGAGATGAAAAAAGTGGATGATCTCTTCAGCGGCAATGCCATCCACTACTTTAAGGCTCCTAGCTAATGAGACAAAACACTTTTTACACTTTCTTGAAACATGACCTGCAACCAAACAAGAGGCAGATGTGCAAGAAAATGGAGGACAATTGAATATTCAAACGCCACTTGAAGACCGAAAAGATTCACACTAAAAGGAACTGAAAACTATGGGACTGTGTATATATAATTTATGCAATATAAAAGTTTTGCGTATAATTGATTAATAAATTCTTAGCATTTCCTCCACCTGTGATGTTTCTGATAACCTTTTAAATGTGTTGACATCGTTTCGCGATTTTGCATCGGATTCGGAATCGAGTTCAGGTTATTTCCAGAGAAGCTTATAAAAAGTCCAGCATTGCAAAATGGGTTATGCTTGTGGCGTTTGTCAAGCAGCAGGATCGCTTTTGCAAATTTTGGTTTTTCCTCTTTGCTCATGTCATTATCTGTTTGCACAGATGGGAAGTGCGGCGTAAGAGTTCCCGATACCCTTGGCGGCAAAACGACCTTGGGATTCCATCTTGGATCTGTTACCGTACCGTTATCGCAAAAGAGCTTCGAAGCGATAGGTTTCAGATATTAGAACTATCATAGTGCAAGCGTTTTATTAGCCATAGGGACCACTATAGTTTTCTCACGCGCGACACCATTGTGACTTTTTTCATATAAAGCAACAGAATGACAATCCTGGGCTATTCAGTTAATAAGATCATCATGTGATTAATATGTGTACTAAACTTCGCCAGAGTAAGGAGTTTAGAAAAGAGACATTGCAGAAGAGGAACTATCGCTCCATTTAGATGCAGCTCCAAGCACAGGTGACATAGATACCCCTTTACGGCAAGTTTCGTAGGTTGCCAATTAAGTCATTCTCATAACCCACAAGTAAAGGTATTTTTTGCTTTGAATTATTAGCATGCTTACTTTATATGACTGACTGCTTATAATGCTGAAAATGAGGGAGCCAGGACTAGCGCTGTTGGTCTCAGATGCAAAGCTTAGAAAAAGAAATCTTCTTTACCTCTGTTTTTAACATTGCTGCAAGACAATACTTAGAACCATATTTTCCTCACGTATTTCCCCCCTTTTTTTTACTAATTTAGGGTCCGAAAATCGAGAAGGTAAAATTTACAATAATTTAATTTCTGAAGGAGGCGGTTACATTAAGAGCATAAAACAAATGAAACGTAGTCTTGGATAAACTACAGGTAACTATCGCAATGCTATTTCTTAAAAGAAATCCACATTCCAATGAGAATGCACTGAAATATTAACATTACAATACATAATAAGACATATCCCTTGCCTCTTTTGTTGCCGCTGCTAATCATTAGGCCTCAAATAATCCTTAAATAGTTAAAGAAAGTGAACTTGAATATGCAGCTGACTCCGTGAAATCGTAAACTAACTGTCAATGAATATTTATTTCGCTGTGATTGGTCTATTTTTGTATTAGGCTGGAATGAAGTTCATCAGTTAGAAAGGAAAGGTTTCGCATGACCTTCGCTCGCAGTTTGAGAGTAGAGCGAGGGTTTTTCCTATTAGTGAAATAAAAATAATCACTATGTAAGCGAATCCATTTTGAAATTTTGAAAGCTCTCTCATTGAATGCTCTATTCCTAAATGTAGCTTTAGTTTAATCGTACTAACCTTGTAACAAAACTGAATTTTCATTTGAATTAAGTATAAAATTCAGAAATTTAAAAATTAATGAAACAATTAATTCATTAAAGTTAGCAGAATTACTAAGTTCTTTTTCTCTGTGTTGAGGTAATTTAAATTTTTTTCGTTAGTAGAGAGAACGAAATGAAATGCAGCTCAGTTTCAGCGTCCTAAATCGGAAGACTTATAATTAATTAGTGAAGTAATAACCAAGAGTGGAAGTTGTTAATTTTCTTCAAAGACAGCGAACGCGATAAACTAATTATACAACGGTCGAAATTCGAACCGCGGGAGATTTTCTATTTGCCCACTGATTGTGCTAACCACTTACATCAAGATAAAACGCACAATAAAATGAGATTCCTGAGCTTATCCCATGCTTAAATGGGACTGAGAGAGACACAAAATCCAGTCAACCAATCTCAAGTTGTAATGAGTTATATTTCACTAGTGTTTCGTCATGAGTTATATTTCACTAGTGTTAGTGAGCAGCAAAATCAACCGTGGATTAAGCTGAAGTAAATTTTTCGATGCCATTAAAAACACCAGAGGATATTTAGAGAAAGTTCACAGTAATGATTAATAACTTCTTAGTAGTAAGGTATGTTCAGTAGAGTTATTGAAAATCACTTTTCAATTCATGGGGAGGGGCGTTGAAGTTTATAACGTGTCCTTTATTTAGCCTTTTCTGTCATAGGAACTTATCCCAGTAGTTTTCATTTTGTGTTGTAAGTATTTTATCAAACTTTTCCCAGTTTGAGCAAAGAAATTACGATTTAAAAGGATAGTGCGATTTCCAAACAATTTTCCATTAAATTTACAGAGTTCGGTCGCATACGCGAGGAAACAAATTTATCTTCGGAAATACCTTGACGCACTACGAAGTATGACATCACTTATATTCTCTGCACGACAACGCATCCGTTATTACGTATAATCCTTGAGATTGGAGACATATGCAATAAACTATCAGAATAAAAACAAAAATGAAAGAGTGAAGCCATATTGTCTTAAAGGCAAATGAATAAGTGTACAAAAATGTCGTGCCAAAGCAGTTTCCCTGCGAAAATATTTACTATTTCAGAAAGATGAGAAACACAGCGTTTTTATAGCAAACTACTTAATAAAAAGAAGCTATTCGGAAAACTTGTCTGCAAACTTTATTGCTTTAAATATCTTTCTTAAACTGGGAATTGTAAATTGTAAATTTACTGATTTTTTTTTTTTTCAGTTACCGGTAGTTCGGTAAAACAGAGAATTAAAACTCGTTTACCGGCAGTTTAAAAGCCTATTCTCAATATATTATTAAAACTATAGGAGAACTCAATAGTAATACAGCTGTTTTGTTCAAAACTTATCACATTACGAAAAATGTATGAAAATATTAATAATTTATTATATGCGAACAAATAATTTATATATACGTCTTTAGGTCTTTACGATGAAAAATTCAAACATTTCTTTATTTACGAGTAAATATCATAAATTATCGTTTTTATAAGAAAGAATCGATATTCAGTTTGATAAGTTGTAACGCTAACTAACTAATGACAATTTTATAATACACCGGAAATTGATTTAAAGAAATATACACGGTCGGTATTGACATACATTATTAAAAAGAAAAACAGATTTAAAAATGTAGAGTATATAGTGTTTCGAAATGCATAGTGGGTGCGTGGTGAGATAGCTTTCCCGCAAAGTAGGCGAGTTTAGGGTTGCAAGAAAGTGTCAGGGAAAGGCAGAATTGCCAGATTTGGAGCCAAATCGCGTGTTTGTAGTATTGTTTGGACGAGTGTAAACGTGTCTTTGGAACTGTCCTGTGTAATAGTGCTTACTGGCGAATAAATTGGACTTTAATTCTTCCTCAAGTGTTATCACCTATCACTCTAAATCCGCGAACCCGTAGAACGCAACAATAGAATTTTTTTAATTCAAGAACTATTCAAATTTGTTTTCGGACACGCGATTTTTCAGTTTTATTTGCAAATATCAGTTATTACATATGAGCGAAATGAGATTTGTTTTTCGTGTATATTATGGATATCTTTTTTTAAACCTGGTTGTTTCAAAAAAAGGTTATTCAACTCTTTTTGGTACAAAAATACAGCTTATTCAAAACATTCTTAAAATGAAATCACATTAAGTATTCAAAAAGTTTGAGCATGCCGTTTATGTTTAATAAAACATGAAAAATGTTACATCTAATATTTCGTTAGATGTACCATTAATTAAAATTATAATTTTCATGCGCTTTGGCATGGATTTAATTAATTTTTGGAGGTAAGAATGTTCAGTTTCTTTCCATTCCTCCATAAGAATTGCTATCTATACAACTTTCGAAGAAACATCATGCTGCTTGCTTATTATTTTCTCCAAATCATTCCATACATGTTCAATAAATTTTAAATCTGAAAAATATGGAGGTGTTTTGATGACTTTGGAACAGCTATCTAATAACACAAGAGAACATTTAGGGCTACATATTTAGGCATTTTGCATTTCAAGTTTTCTTGAAGATGCTTTAGCCCACCAGCGGCCGAGCGGTAAAGACGCTGAACACTGGTAGTTCGGTCTGAGGTTCGAATCCCGCGAACGGGCTGGCTGCATGGACGTTTTCGTGGTTTTCCCCATGTGTAACGTGTATACGAGCCAGTTTCCCTTAGAAAGTCCTCCACGAAAGGCATCCCTCCCTTTAGGCAGATAGCCCTCGTGTGCTTTGCCATAATTGAATATACCTACACCTTGAAGATGCTTTAAGATTTTCACTAAGATTTTTTATATATTTATATTGATCCATATTATTTTCTGTCAAAAGTAAATTTCCCGTCCCAGAAGCAGCGAAACATATCCAAACCTTTAAACTCCACCTTCATGCTTACCAGCAGGCAATAGATTTTTCGTATGCAATCCTTCATTTGGCTTTCGCCACACAGCAGCTCGTCTATCAGACTCAAAATACTAAATTTTTATTCGTCTGCAGATATAACATTACTTACTTCATCATAGATTATGAGGATGCCAAGCGTATTTTCATTATTTTCTTTTTCACGAAGAATTTTCTTCTTGCTGATTGCTCACTGTATTCATGTGTCTTAATGAATCCCTTGCCTTGCAGTAGATTAATCCCCCATTGATAAAACGAGCTTTAAAGAAAGCTTTAAAAGAGCTTCTAATGCGGTTTTCGCATCTTGCACGTCCTCCAAGTTTGGAAAGCGCAAGGAATTCTATAACAATTAAAATTGAGGATAGTCCAAAGAAGAAAACCCGGGGATAAGGCAAAACTTACCAGACAAAGAGAGTAGCTCTTTCCGAGTAATTAAAGCAACAATAGATCTGGCGTTGTCGTGATGAAAGGCAATTGATCGACAAATCCTGGTTTCTTACGTATCAAATTTTGCCTCAGTTTGTCAGCTGATGACAACATTTGAAAACATTAATTGTTTGGTTACGTGGGAACAAATTTCAAGGAATTATTTTATTTTATTAACCCAAAAGAGAGTTAGCCCAGAAGGGGTATTAATTTCGGTTTGGCATTTTGCGTTGGTTTTCTATAATTGTAGGTTCGCTTTTTAGACTGTTGCCACCGAATATTAAAGCTCTGCATTATATTTAAAGAAATCAAATGTTAAAGAATCTGCATGAATGTATGTATGCTTCTCGCACTCTGAAAATAACAGCATCTAGAGACACCAAATCTTTAATAACGTAGTTCTCGATTCGAATAGGGTCATCTGGAAGCCAAATTTGGAATTTGTTTTATTATTTATTTCACATTTTGTAAAGCATATTTGTAAAGCTCTTTTAAATATTTTGTGATATTGCGGTTGAATTGTATTTTATCGTTTAAATGCGAAGAATATGATATTTTATGAATAAGGTTATAAAGATCTTAAGTTTTACTAACGTTTATTTTATTTTAAAACTTTACTGTCCTCTCTCATTTTCTACTTCTGGCCAGAATAAACGCATTAATCTGTTTATGCCAGCGGTTCTCAACCTTTTGACTACAATCTAAACAAAAATTGAAAACCTTTAGTACCACCACTACAAAGTACCACTACCACTCTTGAACAAAACTCAGATCGCATAAATTTACGAATGTTAGAGAAAAACCTCAATCGGGATGTTAGGGTGTTTATTTTTGAATTTAATAGTTAAAAATATATTGCTTCTTTGCGTACCACCTATTTTTCTCTTGCGTACCACCGGTTGAGAACCCCTATTTTACGCAAATCGCGTTTGTTAACTCTTATATATTTTAGTTGTAGCTTTTCGCCAAGAAGAGAGTTAGAAGGAGAGAGAATAAGCCTTCTTATCACTTTATTTTCACGCGTGCTTTCAGTCAGTTGCTGTCCGCCTTTAAGGCTATAGGTTTAGTGCTTTTGATATCTAAGACATATTGTAGTTTTCCGCAGTTTGCGTTCCACATACGTAATAATCTGAAAGGCCACCCTTAGTGTTAGTCATCTGTGTAAAGCACTTGAGTTTACTAATTCAGAAGTCAAACAACAAAAATCAGCGTTATACCTACAAAATTTTCACAGGACTAGTTTCGATGGTTTTACCGAACCATCATCTTCAGCTGCAAAACCGCAAATGAACAAGATAGGAAATAATGATTAGATAAGATAAGAAAGCCTGGACAAGAATAAGCAAGTGGCGCCATCTGTTGGCGAAACCAGAACTAAAACATAATTTCTCTAAAAGCCGAAGGCAAATTTGGATTGGAATTAGGATCGTTAACTAGAACAGAAAGATTTTTATGAATGTGAAATGCCTCTAGAAAATCCAGTTCTCCAATGGAAGATGTTTTTTGAATAATTTTGGCAGCAGAAAAATTGAAAGTGTGATTTTCGGACCAACAATGCTGAGCAACAGAAGACTTCTGTGTTTCCTTTTTTCTAACATATGCCTCATGTTCTTTGACGCGAAATTTTAAGGCTCTCTTAGTTTGGCCAATGTAAATTAAACCACACTGGCAAGGAATCCTATAAATACCCCAGGAATTCATATCCGGAATGGGGTCCTTGAGTATAGAAGTTGGAATTTTATTGATGGGAGAATAAACAACCCGAAAGTTAAATTTCTGCAAAATATGTGCAATTTTATAGCTAATTGATGGAAAGAAGGGAATGACAACAGAATTTTTATAATCTCCTAAAATAAGAGTGTGGCTTTTAGTGTGTTGAGATGAGAATTTTTTAATTGCTTGATTAATAATGTTGGGTGAAAAGCCCCTGTCAATAGCTATTGCTTTTAAATAATTTAGTTCTTCATCAAGGGCTAGTTTGGAGGAGCAAACTTGAAGAGCACGGAAAACATAGGAATAAAATGAAGCTAACTTTTTTCTGCTGCCAAAATTATTCAAAAACATCTTCCATTGGAGAACTGGATTTTCTAGAATCATTTCACATTCATAAAAATCTTTCTGTTCTAGTTAACGATCCTAATTCCAATCCAAATTTGCCTTCGGCTTTTAGAGAAATTATGTTTTAGTTCTGGTTTCGCCAACAGATGGCGCCACTTGCTTATTCCTGTCCAGGCTTTCTTATCTTATCTAATCATTATTTCCTATCTTGTTCATTTGCGGTTTTGCAGCTGAAGATGATGGTTCGGTAAAACCATCGAAACTAGTCCTGTGAAAATTTTGTAGGTATAACGCTGATTTTTGTTGTTTGACTTTTGAATTAGTATTTATTCGGCGTGTTATTGTGTCTTAATCACTTGAGTTTAGCTCTTATTTAAATTTAGTTAGTTAGTAGTCCTTATATTTTCTTACGTTCAGACCATAAGTGGTTGATCTGTGTATCCCGAAGTGCGGGAGCACCTATAATATCGTGGAGAAAAAAAAGTAAAGTTAACCCTTCTTACGTGTGCTGTCTATTACACGCATACATGAACAAAGCTTCAGTAAGGCTCCCTGTTCCCATTCAGATCATTAGATGTTTCCCAAGGCAATACGAAGGAATACTAGTCCTGATAAGGTAACACACAAAATGTTAGAAAAGCGCCCCTTTGGAAGTAGTATAAAATTTTTCAGATTTTTTTAATTTATTTATTTATTAAAATTTAATTTGCTTTTTAAATTATGGGAATGAGCTTTGATACGCGATACCCAGTTCTTGAACGTTTAACATTACGAGTTCCTATTGCTGAAACCAAACGTGGCTCCTTTTTGGTTGGTTGGCAAAGCAAACAAAATTTTGCCAACCAACACGTGCAAATAAGAGAAATATAGAGTAATCAATCAGCCTGATGCTAATCGCTGTCCGATCTCTGCCATAGAGTTTCGGAGTCGCATGTCTTCTGTAAAAAGTAGAATACTGCATTCATTCCAACGGCATTTTGTTTATTCCTTTCTACAGAATACGCTATGAATTGTTGTCACACTTTTTCTAAGATACCCCGCATACCTACAATTTACTATTTTGGAAAATGTACCTGTAGATATAGCATATAAGTATTTCTTGGGATTTGAAATATATTTCAGAGTTTTCTCAAAGACAAAAAACAAACTGAAGAATAAATAATGTAGAAGTAGACTAAGATCATTTCCTTAATTTTGACCCCAAAAGGCATTAACACGGAATTGCTATTAATTTCGTTTTGGCATTTTGCGCTGAAAACTTTAAACGTCGGTTCACTTTTCAAATTGTTGATACCAAATATTATCGCCCTGTGTTATATTTAAAGAAATTAAATAATGAAGAATCTGCATATATGTATGTGTGTTTCTCGCATCGTGATAAAACAACGGTACCAGTTTTAAATAACGTAATCTTCCACCAAATATGGGCATCTGGAAGCCCTAATTTGGAATTTGAAATTCGTTTTATTATCGATTTCATATTTTGTAACACTTCAACGAATTTTTGATTAATAAACTCAACGATTTCAAAGCCAGCAATGGCAAAATTGTACAAAAAAAAATATTTTTATCTCCAGCACGCGAGACTGTATCTGAAATTCTGAAGATATGCTCGTTTTAAAATTATATTGCGATATTGCTGCTGAATTGAATTTTATGGTTTAAAGGCAAAGAATATATGATATTTAATAAACAAAGGCAACACACAAAAGGTTAAAAAAAAGTCTCTTTAGGCATAATGTAAAATCTGAAAGCTTTCAGATTTTTTTCTGTTTTTTTATCTATTTATTTATTTATTTATTTATTTATTTTTGGCTATTAAAAGGACTTAAATACTGGGCATAAACGTCATTAAGAAGAGTCTACAAAATTACTAAATGAATATTAAAGAAAACATATCTTTTTAATGATAATAATAATAAAGCGTTGATGATACGCATTATCTCTGTACGGTGAAAAGAGCTCTTTCCATTACATGGCCAATAACAGTGATTTAGTATTATCGTTGCATCTATTCTGTATTAAATTCCTCTTTTATGGTCAGAGGGGTCCAGACACAAATGCCAGATAATACCAATAATTTTGTTTGACATCAGGCATAGGAGATACATTAAAATACCTACTTTTCTTATGTATGGATAAGATCACTCAACACTCTTAAGTTTGACTCCAGTTTAGGTCCAAACTAGCTGTAAAAAATTTTCGTGATTTTTTTCGCGTGTAAAGAAAGGAAAGAAGAGAGTCACTTTTCCTTAGAATGGTCTCCACAAAGGCATCCTAGGCAGATAGTTTCCAGTACCTTTGCCTTATTCAGGTAGGAGAATTAATCTCCATATAAAAGAGCTGAAAACGTTATTCCATCCCCAAAACAATTGTAAAAGGATTCAGCTCTACCCGTATGAAATGTTAAATTCTCTACAGAAAAGAAACAAAGTTAAAATTCGAAATTTCTTTCAGGAAGTTACTTCTGCAATTTTATTACTTTGTTGAATATTAAATCCTCATGATATAGATAACGGAAATATATGAATTTTCTTTTCTGTGAATTCTTGCTGTTTGGCTTTCCGGAATGTAAAAATTGTTTCTGTTTATTTAACTGCATTTGTGTTTCACTATACTTTCGATTAACAGCATTTTTGTTGCTTTTTTTCCGGTTTTTCCTTTAGAGCTTTTATTGCTAATATAACTAAGGTGAGGGGAGACTATATAAAAAGTTAGATTTTGTAAATTTTACAAAATTTCATTTTTAAATAAAAAAGTGCCAAAACATCAATATTTGCTTCATTTATCATCGTGCATCATTTACGATTTATTAATGTCATTCTCAATATTTGCATCTTTGTTTATTATATTTTAAACATTTTGAAATTGGAAATATATGTTCATGAAAGACGTTTGCGAAAATAAAGCCCCTCTAAGGATTTTATATGATTTCTCACAGAAGAGGATATGTAAAGGAGTATAGTATAGTAATAATGAGATAAGATTAGATAAAAAAGCAATAATTTATTCATTACTAAACATTTATATATATATATTGTTTTACTATTTTCAAAACTAAATTAATTATAAGTAAATCTACTACATACTAAAGTGCTTTTTTTCTACTGTTTATAGTCACGGAAAGTCTATATAATTATACAGTAAAATAAATATTTCAGAAATCTTCTCAACTTATTTAAAATAATTCGTGAACACTTCGGATTGTACCCCGTACTTGTGGAACATTTAAGATAAATTGCTCATTTTTTAAAATTATTCAGCAAACATATTATCTCTAAATTATTAAATGAAATTAAGCAACAACTGCTAAAAATTTAAGTCATTAAAGGCAAAACACTTTTTAATTATTCAGCATCAGCTTGTGAACTAGACGTCAAAAGTCCGAAGTTAATTATTTTTAACTATTCGATTCTTGTTTATTTATTTAACTGGGATATTCCGATAAATGGATCGTAAAGCAAATCCATTCAGTCAAGATTCAAAAGTTGCATTTCTTAAATATATTTTAAAAGCTCGAAATTTCCTTTCCAGTTGAATAAAAGGAATGCACAGAAAGCTAATATCTATTATTAAATGATAAAGGATCTGTACATACATATGCATGCTTAGGACACTGTGAAAAAGCTAGGGCACCTAGAGTTACCAAACTTTAACCCGGACACCGAATATCGAGTTTTTGCTATTTATTCCATATTTGTACAAACTAAATGAATTTTTGTTCAACAAACCCAGCGATTTAAAAGTAAGCAGTAGCAATGCTGCTAGAAATAAAATATTTTTGCTACCAAGCACGCCATACTATTACCATTCGACAAAATGTAAGATATCTTCCAATTTTTATCAACAAAGTCGGCTGTTTAAATGCAATGTTTTGCCACTGGCTGAAATAAAATCCTTTTATATTCCACGTTGCCATTCAGTAAATCGTAAGATATTTAATTTTTAAATTTAATCTGTTAGTTATTGATAAACAAAATGAGTGATTTAAAAGCAATAAATGCAGTTCTTAAGAATATCTTTTTTTCTATTTTTAATCTTATAAATTTAAATAAAAATTAATTCAAATGATGAAATGTCTAATTAGAAATATTACATATTTGCATAAAATTACAATAGCTGGACTTATTAAAAGCATTACATGCGTTTTCTTTTCTTATACTAATTAATTTAGGCAGCGGCTAATATTTTTAAAGAATAAATATTCTTGACACATAAATCATGGCAGTTTCTATAACGACATCAGTAGCAGTTTGGGAGGGAGGGGGTATTCAATCCATTCTCCTTTTTCCATAATGAATATTTACTCTAAAAAACTTCTTCATAACTCAAATCTTTATGTCCTAGTTACAATAACTTAAAAAAGATAGAAAGAAAATCTCTCTTTAGAGCTACGAAAGAAACTATAGTAACATTGTTTTATTTTATGAGATTAGATGCAATCTTAAGCACATTGCAGAAATAATCCCTGAGCCTCACCCTTCTTTACCTTTTTAAAATACAAAATTGACTATATTCGGGTAAAAATTGACACTGAGTACTTTTAGTCCCTTTTCTTTTTCTCCCCCTCCCCTTTTGTTTTTCTTGCCTTTGTTTTCCTCTGAAAATTTATGTTTCGTTTATGTTTTTCCTCCTCAATTTCGGGAGAGATTCCAGTTCCGTTCCCCGCTTTAAATACGCCTATGTAGGAAGGTGGTGCAAAATAAAATAATGAATTCGCACCCACAGGGAAGACTTTGACATGTGCGCAAACAGAAAGACATGCACATGACACACAGGGTGGTTCAATTTTCAGAATATTGATACAAAGGGCACGTATCCGCCCTTAAAGAAGGCAAGGTGTTTGATAACCATATCGTGCTGAATTAGGCAAGCGTTGCAATATCTATATCCAAAACGCGGAAAATATGCAAGACGGCAGGAAGCAAGAACACGCTCTGAGTGACGTTTGATTCCGTACCCAAAGAGATATCACCATCAATAGTTCTGTAGGATTTCGAAATTTTACTTTTGCTTTGTATTAAAAAAAAACAAAGGGCATTCTTTTGCCTAATAAACATAGGTCGGATGAATTCTTATTTTTTCTGTTGATATTGTATTTCAGTTGTTCCCATCGGAACCCTAAATAAAGCAGGCTAAATAAGAGCACTAATTTTCTGCTGAAATTCAGTTTATTGAAATTGTGTTTCAGTTGTGTTGCTGAAACACGGATCAGTAATTCGCACCGGAATCTTATATAAAAGGGGCTACATAAGAGCACATTAAATTAAAACAAATATCAGCAGAAAATTCATTTGAGCTCAAAAAACTTTATGTAGGAATAAATAAATCTTAAAAATCGATTCTAACTTCTGAATGTATGTCTCTCTTACCATGGAAAAAAACTCTTGGTCTGAAGTTGAGGGTTTTAAGACAAGAAAACCCTTCATTCGCATGTCAAAAACCTTATGCTCCAGGAAGTGCGTTAAATATGTAAAAGTTTGTTTGAGAATGGGTAATGTTTTCGTTCCCGAAAGTGCTAGAAGTAATGCCTAGTTGTGCCAATATATCCGCGGATCGGTGGTTTCAGTAACTCGCGTGTTTTATTACAAAATGGGAACCATTGTTTACGTTCTTAAATGCGCTCTAAGCTACAACGGACCCAACATAGAGAACACTGGAAGAAATATCTTAGACATATCCAACGCTAGCAGCTTTTCTAGTAAAAGAGCACCTGCATACTTTTCAAAACAATGTAGAGCAAATACTGGGGGAATCGTCAATTATACAGATGTTTACACTTTTTTCTCTAGTACAGATCATTTTCTTGGATTCGGAAAACGTTTTCCTTTTCCCCGCTACATTTGCTTGACAATTAAAGTCAGATTATCTCAGAACGTTTTGGTCAGAAAGTTTTGAACTCCTCTCTTTATTTTCTAACCTTATAAGGTAATTCTCCCATCTTCCTAGCGTGCTTTCGTGGTGGGGTGGTCTGCACAAGGGGCCGGTATCCAGAGGTCCGTGGTACGATTCCCGTCAAAAGCGTTTGCTCATTTTTCATCTTTCTGGCTTTTCCAATTAACCTAATGTCTCTACTGTGGCACCTGAACTAAAAGGGTGTTGGATGATGATTCTCCTCACCCTGGATTTGGTGACTAGGTACCCTAAAACCTCCTGTCGCCCTTTAAAAAGGGGGAGTATATAAGGTATTTCTTCCGCCTTCCTAGCGTGCCTTCGTGGTGTGGTGGTCTGCACAATGGGCCGGTATCCAGATGTCCGTGGTTCGATTCCTGGCAAAGGTGTTTACTCATTTTTCATCTTTCCGGCTTTTCCAATTAACAACAACCTATACTTCTCTCTTTTCTAGCATTCTCTTTAGTATAATAAGTAACACTTTAAATCTTTATTTTTTCTATTTTTTCGAACTTTACATTACTCTGTATTCAGGGCTTAAATTAAGCCAGATCCTGGTTCCGATTGCTTAGTTTCTGAATGAAAATTAATTCCAGCCGGAGCCAAAAATAAGACGCTATCTGAAATTATATTTTACAGTTTAACTATTTACATTTCATTAACTAAGTTTATTATTTTAACTATTTATTATTTTACTAGCCATTTTGTTTATTTATTTTTGTTCTTCTTTTCTGGTGGCCTTTTGCAAGATTCTAGCACTTCGAATTTTAGAAATCAAGCCTTTGTTAAGGTTTTTTCCAGAATCTCATTAAATCATGCGCATCTAGGAAAAGCATTATTTCAAATTTTACTGTGTATAAATGCTAAACACGTAACGTTATTCTGGAAAAACGTTAAATTCTCTTCTAAAAATTAGTAGTGTGTGGCACTTCCTACCACCATAAAATTACACAAGCTATTCATATACGACGAAACTATACTATTGACTTTCTGTTTTTAATCAACGCCTTTATTGGAAATGTCAATAAAACAGGTTCGTTTTTTAAGCTTGAGTCTTTCTCAAGAATAAAGAAAATTCGGAGCCCCATCCAAGTAATAAGCCCCACCAGTGGCTGAGTAGTTAACGCCGCTGAATTTTGGTAGTCCAACCTAGTTTCAAACCCGCGCGAATAGACTATTTTATTGAATTTGAATTATTTCATTATTTTAATTATTTATTATTTTTTAAGCTATTTTATTTACTTATTTCCGTTCATCTTCTTTATTTATTTTTATTCCTTTGCATGGTTGGGTTTCGATATATGCAAAGTGTAAACGAGACATTTACCCCGAGAAATTCCTCCACGAAGGCATCATTTATGAGTAAGTCATAACTCCTCTTGAGAGATTCTTAGTAAGTAAAGAGAAGGAGAAGATCCTTAGGTCCGTTTCCCAGAGGGGAAAAGGAGCGGGAGGTCGCCATCAAAATTGGGAAGCGCCATAATCCAAAGGCGGATTTAATAGAGGACATGCTAAACACCAGCTAACCAGACTCTCACGTCATCTATGCTGAAGTAGCGTAGAACTTTTCTTCATAGCTTAACCACAGTCACTAATGTTTAAAATTAAGTGTAATCTTTAGACTGAAGATAATTAAATTCAATTAAGTTCATTTCAGAAAAACTCTCTGTGGAAATCGAGTGAATTCAAAGAACGAAACCTTTTTGCCATACATTTTCATTAAAATAGACGAAATAAAAGAAACAAATAAATGAAGAAGATGGAGAAAACAACTACTGCAGCATTTACGAATCAAGTTGTGTAAATGAGAACATATACATGACTTTCATATTCCAAAATTTTTAATTCCGTGACCTGAAACGGCAAAAACCACAGCTTGACAGCTGTATCCACCAATAGCTGGATAAGACAAAATTCATGATTACTGAAAACCAGAGGTGGAATAAATTTTAATCTTCTCAAAACCAAGACCTAAAAGAATAAGAAGAAGAAAGCTCTTTCGGTAAGGTAATTAGCGGAGCCGGTTGCAATACCGTTGAATCAGTTTCGAATGCCGCGTAGAAATGGATATTTGTAAACGTATAGGGTCTTAGCAACATGTTTAAAACTCTATCGAGCCGAAAATCCCTCAGAAGTTTTATGATAGGGAAGGAGAGGCACGAGACCCTTTGATTCCGTTCTCCAAGATGACTTCGATCAAAACGCAAAATTTTGGTAATATTATGGAATTGAAAAATGTCTTACTGTTACCCCCCTGAGCAACACAGGCGTTTACTCCTGTTGGCTAACACGAATTCGTGGATCTGATGTAGATTCTCATCGAGATAAGGAGGACAAAAATGACATAAGAAGAAATATGAAAAATGTAATGTTTAATATTGCTTCTTAGACGAATAGTTAGTGATGCCGCTGACTCTCATACAGATGCACCAGGTTTGAATCCAGAAAGCTCAGATCTTTGTAAGAGTATAGTGTCTGTGCGGCAAGAAGGTGCTCGGAATACACAGTAAGCTAAAAATCCTCTCAAGAGGCTGGGGGTAGAAAAGAGGGGCAGCAGATCGTCGGACCACCTTTCGAGATGTTCTTCCTCAAAACTGGGACAAAAGCTCAATAGTTAGCCGTCAATACATACGATACAGTCACTAAAACCGCAACAGTCATTTCCTCCCTGTTTCTTTCTTCACCTCAACCCTCAATAAACGCTTCTAGTGGTCGTAAATAAATCTAATGCGTCTAAAATTTTGCGTTGAAACATTTAATGGTTTTTCAAGTTAGGATTCGAATGACTGAAAACAAAAGTTAAGATCCAGTAAGATTTATGGCATTTCAATATTCCAACCCTATTTAAAACAACTTAAATTAAACAATGAATTACAGCACATTCCATGCTAATTCGCATTACTCTCAACCCAATCTTACACAACTCTCTATTAGAACTTATGGACTTCCATTATTTTAGAATGTTCTTAAGAGCTTTTAAATGCCATCATGTTAACCTTCTTTTTTTATTAGTGTGTCGTACATTTGAAGATATTTTGAATTACAAATGTTAATTCTTTTGAATTAAAAATGTAATAGTAAATTAAACGAAGTCACTAAATTTTAAAAACTGACACTGAATATGCAAAACAAAAAAGTACCCTCTACTATTAAAATTTAATTTAATAATTCATAAAAAAATTGCTGTTATCTTTACAACAATTATTAGTCTACATAACCTACTTTTTCCTTCATGCTGTTAAACAAAACTTAAAACAGATGTGAATATATATCCATCATAACTAATATTCATAGCAGAAATATATTTTATTACATCAAATATATACATTCTATACATGCATCTAAATCAACATATATACACGCTGATTTAAATGCTTTTTACATCAACGTATATATATATATATACGTTGATGTACATATATATATATATATATATGCGTGTGTATGTGTGTGTACAAATTAATTAAATATGTTAAATTATAAGCGAACAAGAATTTTTTTTTTGAATTTGTAAATTGTAAACAAAAGGAATAATTATTATATAAAACAATAAAAAAATTTAGTGGATAAATGAAAAATAGTCTTTGGCTGAGACTGACATCTGAATGAGCATTAAATGTTTTAAGTTTTAAATCTAAAATTTTGCAATGTTTAGTTATGATTTAATACACTTAATTATTGAAAATTCTTCTTGCAATTTACTTTTTTCAGTTATACAGATATTATATATATAATTTAATTGATAAATGAACATTAACATCAACATTCAACATATCATTACCATTAATATCAAACATATATATATTGAAATTAATGGTGATAAACTAAAAACAATAACAACCGTAAACTAACAGGAAGAATGCAAATCAAAATTGAAACAAAAACAAAATAACAAAATAAAATATCAAATATAACTGAAAATTCTTTGTTTTTCAAGGAGCAACCAAAATATTTTCAACAGAACCATTTTCCTGAATTATATCTGAACGATTAGCAAAATAAATTCATGAAATAAATAAAAAAGGTGAAAAATCAAAAATAAACAAGTTTAATGTAATTTATAATAGTTTTGCAAAGTTATTAAAAATTTGTAAGTCATCAAAGAGTGCTAACACAAATTAAGTTTAAAAATTTTTTAATTGATCAATGATATAATCTACTCCGTGATCTTAAACAAATCGTACTATAAAACTAGAACTTTCGAAATCAGAAAAACAATTTGACAAATTAAAAAAAGAAATTATGTATACTAATAAGCCTCAAAGAAATGTTTAACCAAAGAAATGGCAAAAATACTAAACTACTACAATAGTAAAGTAATAAAATTTCTTAAATTAAGTCAAGAATCTTTTAAGATCATTGTTAATGCACTGCAGATGATAACTTCATTCAATTCAGGAAGAGGTAGAAACTGAATGATAGATTTGTCAATATATTTTCTGGTGAAAAGGAACCACAACTTAAAATGTTGAGAAAACTAATCTAACCAATTAAAAATTAATATGAAAGTAAAATGTTTTCATGGCTTCCTGATTTTAATTTAAAACATTGAAGGTACACACTGCATTAAAAAAAGGATAGACAGTTTAATATCTCCCGTTCTAACTAGGCCGATTGACAAAATTTAACTTGCTTTTTTCAAGTCTCAAAAGCGTGACTTAGGATATATATTCGATTTAGATACAACCTTTCAGAAATAACATATCGAAGTTTTTCCATATTTCAATTCTAGGCCTCAAATTATGTATAAATATTAAGTTTTGTAAAATTTGATGAGGAACTTGCCAAGAAATTTTAAAATTTGTCCTGGTGCACTTTTTTCAGTAATTGCCTTGGTAAAATTCTTAACTTATGGTAACCAATTTTCCTATCCCTTTCACATTTCTTTTATGAAAGAGATGCTGGATTTTTAATTTCACGTTTTATTCTGTAAATCTTATTGCACTACTGCACACTTCGCACACATGAGGTTTTTCTCTAGTATGAGTAGTTAAGTGCATTAACAAACATTGTTTCTTCGCAAAACTTTTATTACATACCTCACATGGGACTTTTCGCTAGTATGAATGAGATAATGCCTTTTAAGATCGTGTTTACTTTTAAAAGATTTATTACACACTTTATATACATAAGGTTTCTCTTCAGAATGAATCTGATGATGATTGTTAAGATGGATTTTAGTCTTAAAACACTTTTCACAAATCTCACAAGCAATCTGTTTTGCTTTTTCCTCGCTATAGGTGTAATGATGAGGTTTTAATTCACATTTTGTCAGGAAACTTTCGTTACATACTTCGCAAACGTATGGCACTTTTTGATTAGTCGATTTATCTGATTGGTTAGCCAGACATGATAAAAAGTGATGTAACATTTAGCAGCTACATCAAAACTTTTCTAAATAAAATACACAGCGCGATACCTGATTCAAATTAAAACATCATCTTTTAGAAAACGGATAATTTTTTAAAAATTTCAGCTTTTATCATTATATTATATTCCATATAATTAGTTTCGTTTCATGCATATCTTAAAACCATATGTAAATGAATTTTTTCTCACAAAAACTATACAGAAGTGATATCGAACGATTCACCTTCTTCACATGATGTTTACACCTCTGATGCCAAACACGCACATGCGTTTTTCATCAACCGGCTGAAAATCATGGGAAATTAAATAATAATAATAAAATAATTTTTCAAATAAAATAAAATAATTGTTCAAATTTTGTTTTCATTAAATCACAGATAAGTCCTTATTAAGGGTGTTAAAGAGACTTTCTATGCCCTAAAATTTAGCTATAGATAGCTTTCCTCTGTAAAAGAATTCTGATATTTATTATTATAGAATAGATACACTCTACAATATGTTAAAGTGCGCTGATGAGGCATGGTAAGCGATAAATGAGAGCGCTTTGCGACGGATAAATCCGGAGAAGTTTTCATATTTTTTATTATTATATTTTATTATTAATATAATAATTTTATTATTATGTTTCATATTTTTTGTTTATTATTTTATTATCCCAATTTTCAATTTAGTACTTTATAAACGCTTTTATTCGGAAGATCGCAGTTTCAGTCTATGGAAAACATGCGAGAATCTGATATCAGTTTTCAGGGTCATATTATGGTGTTCATTATTCGTAATAAGTTAAGATGCTTTCTAAAAAGAAATATAAAGAAACGCGTCATAGGCATTCGTTTGATATCAGCAATCAGAAGACTTTGTAAGGCTGATTGAGAATTATATTAATATATTCCAAATTAATATGGAGGCATATAATGTGCATCATTAAACCATATTGCAGAGAGTTATGGAACGATGAATTAATGTTTTATTATGGGAAATATTATAGTTCTAGCGAAAAAACAATACCTTAAAATGCAAGAAATATGGTGATATAAAATTATAAACCGTATTTTCTCAGTTTGCTTATATCTTAAGTGTTTTTTCCATTACGGTAAAGCTCTTAACGACAAGACTTTATGACAGTACAAACAGACTGTCAGCTTACATTTATTCAACGTCGCAGACGAAATTGAAGCGCCATCTATCGGTTATTACAATCGTCAAAGTTCCATGTATAAGAAGAGATGAAATATCAAGACTCACCTCACTATAGTCATCTACAAAGCTTATATTTTTATTTATTTAATTTTTATATTCATATAGAGATATTTTAGTCATTTGATACGAAGCTGACATACAAACATTTTGCTTATTCAAGAGGCTTACAACATTCAAAGTGCTTTTTCTTTTAAGAAAAACATTGATATTTTTTCCAGATTGTGTTAAATTAATGAACATTTATGAATTACTAAAAACTTTCGTTTATGAATGTGTAAAATTTTTATTTATAAAAATGTGTCTTTCTTCAAAGGAGTTCAAATTGTTCGTATCCATTTTCTTTGTTAAAAATATTCGTTCCATTATTACTGACAGATAAGAGAAGCATATCTTCGCCGTTAATAGATAATTTAAAATTAAGAAGGATTTGTTCTACTTAATCTTTTCTTTTCTCATAATATCGCAAAGTTTTTCTTTCATTTAGCAATTCTTTCTCCTCAACAGACATAATTTTTAAAAAATAGATTTTTACAACTCTTTTCGTCAGTAGGATTTGGAAAACGCAAGTGACCTTATATTATAAAACATTTTAATTTCTATATTTTGTATTTAAGCATAACTAAATTTTCTGTTATTATCTCTTACATTTTTCTGTTTGAAAATTTAAGAACTCAATGTGTTTGATCATAAATTTTTTAATGTATATTTCAGAAATTCTATTGTGATCTAAACACATTTCAAAAGGTTTTCTTCGCTTAAAAGTCAGCATTATCAGCAAGTTTGGGCTTTTCAACTATTGCTACTTTTAGCGCATTAATATTTCATTTTTGTTTTATCCTTGTTACTTCCTTGTACGAAGTAAAAAGGAAGTATTGTAATCGCTAAAAGTTTCAGGCAGCATATTTCAACGAAAATATCCATTTTGACCGCTATCGAATGCAATTTAACGATGTTTTGCGTGACATCTGTACGTAAGGACTGAATAAAAGACTCTTTTCCTCCAAAAAAATTATAAAACTGGTTTAAAATTAATTCTGAAGAGAATTTTTCGTGGCGTCTGTACGAACGTATGTACGTATCTCGCATAACTCAAAAACGAGTAGCCTCAGAACGTTGAAATTGTGTATATAGGACTGCTATAACATGTAGATGTGCACCTCGTATTTTGGTTGCAATAATTTTGGTTGCAATATTCTATAATATGAACGAAATATAGCACTGTTAAGTGAATCTAGCGCCAGAGTGTCGCTATGGTAAATAAATATAGTGAATTTTAAAGAGTGCATTTATTCTATTGTGGTTTATGCATTGTCGACGAAGTAGATTTAATTCAATCCAATAAGTTTAAATGAAATGCAAGAAAAAATGCGTATAATTTAATATTCCGTACAAGGAAGTCATGTGGTGTACACATCAGATTTTTTTATTAATGTATTATAAGACGAAATTGTAGCCAAAAAAATAATCTACATTTTGATTTACTGCTTTGGTAGATGGAATGCCATAAAGAGTAAACATGCCTTAATTAAGGAATTTTGTAATTCATTTGAAACTGCTTTAGCTGATTAATATAAACGTCCGCTGAACTTAAAGTGAAGTATAAATTTATGTAAACTTTCTTATGTGTTTTCTATTGTTATTACTCAGTAGGAAGAAAGTACTACATGTTAATTGTACCAGAAATAAACATTTAAGAACGTGTATCAAACCCAGTACGAAAGTACTAACAATAGTCACTCTCATTCCAAATCCCATTCGTTAACTATTATAATTTAATTTCATGTGATAAAATCATCTAGGTGGTTGTCACAGGTCCGTATGTAAATCCTTAATGAAGATTAAGACTCGAATAAATAGCGTAACATCATATCTGTTCGGAATATTCTATATTGCATTGGAGACACTGCTAAGGCAATATTTTATCAATAGTCATCTGATCAGAATCAGTCCAGCTGTAGCCCACGCATGCAACTTGCTCTTCGTGTCCTTTTGGCTAATATTTATATTCACAACACAACTGCAGGTACCTGTGATGCTAAACTTTCCTACGCGGACGGGTGTAAAAAGGTTGAAATATCAGCAGATGGTTTTGATACTTTTCTACCACAAGATGGTTTCGAAATCTTCTCTAGGGCAATTGATCAATTAACTTTTCGTAACGATGCTCTGAATAAGGAAATTGATAAAAGAAAACTAGTAAATGACCATTCTCATCTGAAGATAGCAAGATATTTTTATTTCGGAGCTATCGGAATGTCGGTCGAAAAATCAAAGTAAGACACAGATTAAATATTATTTTGGAATGTACGCATTTCTTCATAGATGAAGAATAAAATGTGAATTTTCTTCATTTGATTTGGAACACTTCTTAGCTATTAATTCTAGCATTTTCTACTAATTGTTGTTAATAAGAAATGTTAATGGGGATAATTTTAGTCCTTCTGGAGACATTTCCTCCTCACCGGAATTCGATTAAATTGTTTTCGTTGTTGGTGCTATTCACTGCTTCGGAATAAATTTAAGATTTAGAATAAGAATAAATATAGCATTGTTTCCGTCAAAAGGGGCTATTTTGTCCATGTTTTGCAGAGGTTTTCTAGGTTTCTCCATTTTCTGGCTAGTATTGCTATTATGTTCAATACTGATGAGCACTTTGGGCACTTGTTTTTGAAAAAGTTTGATTTCTGGACGTTTTGGTCGGTTTCCGGTCCCTAAAGTGTGGCAAAAAAATAGACTTTGCTCAAGACGCTTTGATACAGAGATACTCCTAAATATTTTAGATTTCTTTAATAGTCTGAATTATAATTTTGAAGTAAAATGTTCAAATCAGAATTAAGCTTTAATTAGAAAAGTCATTCACTGTTTGATATGATTTTTGATTGCCTTCACGTGTTATAAAAGAATTTTTAGTGTTAAGCTATCAACTTACAGATACTTCTACCATGAAAAATATTAAGAATTAAAACGTTTATGTAACTTTCACACTTCGGATCATTGAAGCACAATTCATTTTCCACCAGTCCCTAATAATTCTTCAAAATTGTGCAACGGCAATCTTTGGCAAGTTTCTAAACCTTTCAATATGGAGTTGTGATAGGTTATCGGATGTTGATGGCGGTATTCTCGAGCATGGATAGTTGAATTTCGATATCTATTTTTATAGTAAATTTTGCAGTTGGCAAGACTCATTTTCAACTCAACTTTTCTCTACGGCGCTGCTGTGTCTTTCCATAATTACTTCTTCCATTATTCATACTGCTCTACTTCGAAACTGCATGGAATAACATCCAGCTCTCCTACGAGAAAGACCTGAATACATGCTTTATTTCTTTGACCCAAACCCAAGCTGCCTACTTACATTCTTCAAAACAGAACCTGGACTGATATCGCAGAGTACTTCCACAAATAACTTCCTTTCTGAAATTTTTTCAAGCTTTTAAATGGGGAAATACAACAAATTCTCTAGACTGCTTTCTTGTAAACTGTTTGTCAAGATAGAAGAAAAACACGCCAAAGTATAGCGTACATTTAGGCAAAGCAATGACCTCTACATAACAAAGTCGTACCACGGCACCGAATGGTTTAATCATAGTACCATTTTGTTATGTAAAAAAATTAGTTGCCGTTTAAAGTAAAAAAAAGTTACTTGTTTAAATTTTAATTCAATAATTATTAACTATTCCGAACAGTGGTTACAACAACAGTTAAATGCAATATAGAATTATATAATTTTAGTTAAACGCAATATATATATATATATATATATTGCATTTAACTAAAATTATCCTTAACATTCATTTATTTTCTCATTTAAACTGTACAAAAAGGGGAATATTTTTTTCTAAGATATCCGGAATAACTTATTAATTAAACAAAATCATTTTAAAGGAAAAACTGAGCATAAATTCTGCTATGTAAATCAACACATATAAAGTCACATACATGCAGGTAATATTAAACTTATGAGATCATAAAGCCCAACGAATTGATAGTTCCAAATATTCTTACGGAAAGAAATATTAGAACACTTATAAGGTATTTCTCCCGCCTTCCAGCGTGCCTACTGGGCCGTAATTCCAGAGATCCGTGGTTCGATTCCCGGTGAAGGCGTTGCTAATTATTCATCTTGCCTGCTTCCAAAAATTACCTAATGTCTCTACAGTGGCGCCCGAACTAAAAGGGTGTTGGAAGATGATTCTCCGCATCAAGGATTTGGCGATTGTCTCTCCTAAAAACCCCAGTCGCCCTTTAAAAAGGGGGAGTATATAAGGTACTTCTCCCGCCTTCTTAGAGTGCCTTCGTGGTGCAGTGGTCAGCACACGGAGCCGGTATTTCAGAGGTCCGCGGTTCGATTCCCGTCGAAGGCTATTGTTAGTTCTTCAATCTTTCTTGCTTCCGAAAAACTCCTAATGTCTCTACACACTGATGATGACCTGATCAAAGGTACACTGGTCTTATTCCCAGGTTGAGAATATCTGAGAGGATTTTTTCCAGTTTCTTTTTCCTAAGGAATTAACCGTCCTTCGCTCGGAGAGGAATGGTTGATTTCAACAATACTGTTCGTCCGAATCACGGAATGAAGCAAATTTCACCTAATACTCTGCGTTTCCATGCAGTCTTAATGACGCTCAGTGCCCAAACGGGGAGCGTATTGAATCCGTGTCTACTCAGTTCGCCGCTTTCCTTGGCCATACCGTCCACATCGAATACTCCGCTCTGCTAAATAGGGGTTTGAAAAAACAGTCCGATCACCGTTCTTGGCTTTTCCAGTCCTCTCTTTCACTCGTGGCATTTTGGGTCATTACCCCCAAATCTTTCGTTTCCTCATTTCTCTATTATCTGACACGTACTTTGCCTGCTCCTTCTCCTTTTATCTCTCTCTTTCTCCCCGGCAACTGGACTAGGGAAAATTATTCGCTCATGGGTCCTGTCATGGAGGTAGGAAGTAAGTATATGTTTTTATCTTACCTCCATGGGTCCTATCGTTCTTTTCTAGTGAGGTAACGCTCTCCGGCCACTTTCCCACTGCCATGGAGTTTAAAGGAGGAGGGGAAACACGTATTACCACGTTTCCCAAAAATGGTCCCCTTTTTTATAGCATTATTTATACAGGGTGTCCCAAAACGACCGCATAAACTCTGCACAGCTAGATTCCTCGTTGGGAGTACACAAAAGCTGCCCAAAGAAGCGTACCTGTACGATCCATAGTTTACGAGAAAAATACAAAAAACAAAGTATGACGTCACTGCCGGTGCAAATAAAAAACACTTTATTTGACATATCAACAACAGTATTGGCATATCTTTCCAGACGATAATGTTTAAAACGTTCGTCGCGCATATCACATCATGCATGCGCGCGCGCCGTGGAATGACGTTAAGCCGCCGTTGAACTGGTATTTAAAAGGCTGCATCTTGCAGCTACCGGTAGTCTTCCGTATGGTGGCCATGTATTCCGTTCGTGACTACTGCGACATGTACGATGGAATGGAAATGCCTTACGAACTGCTAGGGAGTATGCCCGTCGATATCCGTCCCGCCGTCCTCCCGATATCAACGTCTTCCGTAAGCTGGACGACAGACTACGAAATACAGGAAGCGTCTTGCCAACAGCCAACCTTCACGATACTGGAAGACCGCGGAGCGGCCTGACGGTAGCACAGGGGGATGCAATACTGCAGCGGGTAGAAGAGGAGCCCGAGGTAAGCACACGCGCATTAGGCCTGAGATGACTTGGAGTAAAAGTACTGTGCACAGCCTTGTACGGTCTGACAGGCTACACCCATTTCGGTACACAACCGTGCAAGGTCTGAAATCAGATCACTTTCAGAAAAGCGTGGCCTTCTGTGAATGACTGTTGCAGCAACAGAACACAGATAATGGTTTCATTGCACATATCCTGTGAACCGATGAATCATGTTTCTCTCGTGGTGGGGTATTCAACCATCACAACAGCCATATGTTGTCCCAGGTCAATCCGCATACAATCCAGCCGCAGAGACATCAGGAAAGTTGGTCTCTTAACGTGTGGGCCGGCATACTCGGGGATCTCCTGCTTGGACCATATCTGTTGCCTGAACGGCTCTCGGGCAGTCGTACTTGGTGTTTCTCAATGAAGTCTTAACCGAGTTCCTCGATGACATACCATTAGCGGCAATACAGGGACTTAGTAGATTGGTTCCAGCATAATGGGGCTCCGGCGCATTTCTGTGCTCCTGTACGTGGTTGGCTGGATATGGAATACCCCGGCCGTTGGATCGGATGTGGGGATCCGGTTCTATGGCCGCCACGTAAGTAAATCGGAAATTAATTAAATTTTGCATATACCTTATATGAATTTAATGTACATCTTCATTTCATGCAAGCAAGCAGGCAATCTTTAGATGCTTATATGTAAACTACACTTATAGGTATGATATTGTTACAGATTTTGTATTTAATTTGCTATTTTTAGTAGAATTATTATTAAAATTGTTTTATTTCTCCGTGCACTGCAGTGCGTGGCGAGTTTTAAGAGAAAGCTACGCCGAAAAAGTAAAAATACAGGAGTACGGGCATTTAACATTTAATAAATAGATATCTCGCAATTGCAGAAATAGTAGCATCAAGAAGTTCCAACCTTTGTTCTTTCTTTTTTTACTACAAGAAGCAATTATAATTTTACTCTGTACCAGTTGTACATGAGCAGTGCTTCTCCTACCAACTCTCAGAAATATTACAGTCGAATAAGCAAGTTTTCTCGCATCACTGAAAACATTTAATGAAATTCTTCATCACAGAGGAACCATCTTGACACTTTAACATGTTGCAAATACTTAACTATTTCAAGAAATCTTGAAGTGTTTTTATATCAACGTTTTCATCCCAACTAATGTTCAATTCTCATAAATATTTTAGCCAGAGTTTTGGACAAAACCAATTATACCAAAAGAATCAAAAACATTGTGCGAAAGAACTAAAATATTTCTTTTGGTAATTTATACGTTCGTTAGTTCTTTCACATCAGGTATGTTTACAAGAAAAGTATCACAATGTCTGTCCCACATCACATGGAACGTTTGATCGACTTATTATACATTCAGATGGGTTAGTGTACTCCCACTCTCGTAAATCAAAATTTTTTTCAGCCATAATTTCAGTAAAGTTCCTTTTTCAATGATCATAAGAATTATTCAAAATTGGTCTCAGAATCATTGAAATATTAAACCGTTTTTCATAGTATTGCCGTAATAATTAAAGTCATAATTATATTAATTAATTTGTGAAAAATCTGTTCACTTGACTCACAAAATTTTTTCGAGGGCAGCATACGGTCCTCGGATCCCTAGTTAGAGATCACTGCGTTAGAGACCTTCTTAATGTAATCATTCAGTTATGGTACCCTTTAAAATATAGCAGCGCATTTTCAATCCAAGGCGACGAGTTATAGAAGTTGTTATTTAAAGTTATAGGCGATGGATCTCATTCTCTTAACACTTATGTTCTTGTGATTTCCACGTTTGCTCTTGCCTATCACCTATAATCTACTTTATTTTTTACTATTAGATTGTTATCGTTCTGATTCATTCTATGTTTAAGTTTGTATTAAAATTGATAATTTTTTGCTAGAGGAATAAGATAACTTATAATTTGTGAATTAAGAAATTATTTAAACGCCAGGAACACATATGAAAGAAAGATTTAATTAAAATAATTGACGCAAAGTTATAAATCAGGGAGGACAGAAGCTAGTCCGCAAGCCGAATGTGGCCCGATTCATCACTTAACCTAACCCGTTATGAAATCCTATGCAACAAAATTTTCATCCTTTTTCTGAAACTGAAAAAGGATTGAAGGATTTTTTTCCTTGATAAGTAGGCCGTCTAATTTTATTGTACAGGATACTCCATCTCTATTAGAACTGATTCATTCGCTGTCGATCATTTGTTAAATAAAAGTTTCATTCAAGCGAATAAACAGTTTTTTAATGTTCTATGGATGCAAATAAATTCAAACATTTTCTACAAGTATTTAATTTTGTTTGGATCGACATATTTATGTGAAAGAACTTTTTCCTTAATGATACACAGGAAAAATACATATGGATCACAAATTACTGATGAAAATTTACATTAGGTACTAAAGACTGCTACAAGTAGATTGGAGCCTAAATTGGATGAAATAATCGCAAATGAACATTTAGGGAGATTTCCCGTCTCATATTAGGTATATAATAATTAAATAATGTTAGGTATATTGTTTTTACAACACAGTATTTAGGATAAAAATAAATATGTATGAAAAGCTATAAATTTATAAAAATTTTTAATTAGCCATCGATGGCCTTTTCTTTGTTTCATTTTCTTGAAATTTAAAAGTGCATTTTATATTTTACTGTTGACTCGAGTGCAGAGTAATTGTGGCCCCGTTTTAATATCTGGGGCTTATTTAAAGCAAACAAATATGAAATAAAGTACATAAATGCTATTTTGAATTAATGTTTTTTTTTAAATTATTCTGCCGGGAAGGTATGTTCCTCTCCTGTCCTCATCGTGTCCTGGGAAATAATAGGGACCCAGCAAAAGATCGTCACACCAACACCAAAAGACCTTGTGACGGCTTTGTCTGCATCACGCATTAAAAGAGACCTTTTCGCTAATTGTTAAAATTTTTTGCCTACCCTAGTCTAGTAGTTAAATTTGAGTTTCTTGGGTATTAGTTCTATTTAGAAAGTTAAAATTGTAATATATCTAATGCACAAAATATTCTACTTTTCAGACGCATCTGCTTATGGTGTCAACTGTACTTCAACTGTATTGCTGCTCTGGGCCCAGCACTGTTATTATTCTCTGTTTTGTAATTACAAATCATACTCACAAGTAAATTTGTCTATTATTATTTAACTCTGTGTCCTTTCTGCACTACTTTTAAGTTCTGTAGTGGTGAAAACCTGTACGGCACAGTTTATGGGAATAGTTACTTTGGTTTTCCATAAACTTGTACAGTTTATGGAAAACCAAAGTAACTATTGAATACGACTTAATAATTATATCTAACAACTTCACAATTTAACTGAAAAATATCTTTATTAGACAAGTTACAAGCAACATATTTACAGAATTCAAATTTTAATTCGCCTCCTAGTATATTTATAGGTTGTAAACAAATTAGTAAAAAAGACAAAGTAAAGGCATATAATTACTTAATGAAACTGAAGCGCATTATGAAATGACAATTAATAAGGTTACATAATCACATTCAAAAGTAAATACAGTTATGAACCATTTGAATGAAACAATAGTGCATAAACTATGGCTTAATTTGAGATCGTGAAATATTTTCGGGAGCAGAGGCATTACCAGATTTTTATTTTTTTCCATTATCAGGCATTTGTTCTTATTCAAATGTGCATTACTACAGTATCCATAGAAATATTTTCTTTGCCAATATCTGCAGTCTTATGTAGATCCATTTTGATTGAGTTCTCATAAAAGCAATAAGATTGGAAAGTTGGTTTTAAGGCAGGCTGTGATTTTTTCCAGCTTCCAAAGACACGTGTTACTAAATGATTTTTCACTTTTCTTCTGCAGGTGAATGCCAGGAATATAAATAAACCTTGGAAGGTGTTCAGTACAGTAGAAATGTACCACAGCCAAAGAGCGTTCATCACAGCAGCCAAAAGTTTCACAATCCAGGTGACGCCCATGATAACGAACAGTCTGAAATATATCAAAGCATGCTTTTTCAAAAGCATTTTATTGTTGCTGTCGACATATTTCATTCTGTTTGAGAATATGATGTATGCACTGATAACAAAAATTATAAGATTAAATATAATCAAACTAAAAATTGGGCCAACGAAAAATACTAAGTTAGATTCTTTATGAAAGAACCAGCAGGTCCTTTCAAACCGTGGCTGGTAAAGTTCAGGAAAATCACTTACGTTGTCAGCTATTAAAGCAGCAGCAGCAAACACCATTGAAATTCCCCATGAAAACACGCAGTAGAATCCATATTTCTTTAATGTGAATTCTATGTGGCAGATTCGTAAACTTCCGGTTGCTTGTAGAAGACTTCTGTAGATATTAAAAGCTATCCCTGACATCCACAGGAAGGAAGCTATAAAAAAGTATTGGATCAAAACTGCGGATGCTATACATAAATTCCGATTGTTTTTGTTCAAATTTTCGTCGTCGGTGATCATTGTGAACAAATAACCTATGAAAAGAGACAAACAAAGGGATGCCAAATTATATCCAGGTAAATTCCGTAAAAGAGGTACAAGGGCGAAGACTAGTAAATGTAGTAACAAGCACACTACGGATATACCCAATCCGATTTGGGATAAGTATTTCAAAGGGCCTTCAAATTCTTCTTCTTTTATTCCTTCATTTTCTGTTACATTTACTGTTTCATTTTCACAACCACTGGAAATGTATACGACGTTGTCCTGTAAAATGTATAAGGATTCATTGTAAGTTGTGTTAATAGATTCTATGTAAAGTGTTCCGTTGGGAAAAATGGTATAGAATTTTGGATTCAAGTCGAATACCGGACAGTTATACAGAGAGGGGTGTTTACCTTGAAACAATTCACCATCTTCTTTTACGGTTTCGTTTACAGCTTGAGACAGTGATGCAAGAAATATAATGTGAAACGTCAAGAAGAAAATCTCATTCATCTTACCTATGCGTTAGATCTTGATGCCTAGACAAAAAAAGGTTACAATTTTTACAAGTCTGAATGCCTATTCTTGCAATTCATCATGCTCCCTAAAAAAAAGAAAAAATAGATACTTATTAGTTTTTACACTTTCATGTAAATCTTTAAATATTTTGTTTTATTATATAATATATTATACTTAATGTAATTTGTATATTTTAAGTTATTATGTATGCACTTTAGGTTTTTGTATTTATTATGCACTTTATTTTGTATGTTTATTATTATGGATTTTATAAATTTTTACCTTTATTTCACATGAATTGTATCATAGTATTTCCTATGCACATCCAGATTTGTTAAGTACTCTTTCATGTCAGTTTCTAATGCTTTTGCACATATATTGATGCTAAGTAAATATCAATAGCAAACAGTAATTTTATACTTAAAAGTATGTTTAATGGTATGAGTTTTTCCTTACTGTGGGCACTAGCTATTTTTAGGCTATCGCTTGACCTAACAGGGAGCCCCCGTGACTTCCTATGATGAGAGAGACAATTTGCATCCATACCTTCTTTGGGATTCAAATCCGGGCCCTTTGGTGCTTTGTACTTTTTTTTAATTATTTTTCTTCTAATGCTGTATCTCTCTTTTTTTTTAAATAAAATTTTCCATTGGCATGACATTCAACTCCGCATGGTTCGATCTAGGATGGATGTCATCTTGATGGTGTACTGTAGATTTTGCTTATTTCTTAAAATTGGAGTGCAAAGAATGAATATTATCTTACAATGATATGAAGATAGCATTTTTGGACACAGAAGTAATGAAAATAACTAGATTAAAGTTAATGAGAAAGAAAGAATAAAAAGAGATGCTGATCATAGATCCTCTCCGATTCTTGGAAGTTTTCATTAACATCATCATTTGAATTCTTTTAGTCACGCATTTCTTGTCCTTTGCTAATATGTTGCAATTTTTCTGCGAAAAGAGAGTATTGATTGTATTTTTGGTGAACATTAAATTGTTATTCTCTTTTTCGTACTGGTTTGTAATGTTGCTTTACTCCTTTTTGTGTTATAAACAGGCTGAAATTACATTTCATAACAATTAATGACTAGACACTTAGTAGTAAACACTGTTTTTTATATACATTGCTAAACATATGAAAGGATAAATCCATGTTCGCAAATTTGTGCTTCTCTAACATGTAAAATCTGATTAATAAGATGCTTCAAAGATATCAGAAGAATTTTTATGTCTCTGTTGCTGTTTACTGCATATTCAGCAGCTAGCACTAATTTTTCTTCTTTGATATTCATGTTATTAAAACATTCCTTTCCTCCCATCAGTTTTGGCATGTTATTAGGCATAGCGAGTGGAAACTAATTTGATAAGCATGGAGAACAACGGGGAATGGCAAAGCTAGTCTTGTTTAAGCACGAGTGCTAGCAGTGTGGTCAATATTATCTCCGACCTAGTTATACAGTTTTGTGCAGGTCGGTTAAATACACAAAACTTAACATTGCAAGTGCTCATCGCCTAGTACTATTTTGTTTTCACTTTGAACTGAATTGCATTAGATGCAGAAATAGGATTAAACTCGATTTTATTTGAAGAAGTAATTTTTGAGAGTGAAGGTTTCAGAACTAAAACCATATCAGGAAAGAAATAATATTCGTAATAACCAGATGTATATTTTGTGGAAGGAAAGAAATAAAAGTTCTCTGAGGAATAAAAAAAGTCACTTTTGATACTTAAAATTTGGAATCTGGAAAATCTAGGTTAGAGTTAAGCTAAGGAGCCAGTCATTAGATTATCTTAATTAACTATTGAATTGTTACATTCTTCTTTTTTCTTACGTAGCTACATGTTGTGGTGATTTGTGAGCACGAAGTATGTGCATCTGTTTTAATTTAGATTTAAATAAAAAAAAGGTTATGTAAACCTTTCATCCGCAGTATTTATTCTTAAAGACATAGCGAGTATTCGCTATAGTCTTCGACATAGGGTTTAAGAGTGTATACTTCCAAGAAATACACGAATACTCTATAATTTAAGAATAATTCAACAATAAATTCAAAGATAAATAGTAGGGCTGGACTAACAATTTAGTTTAAGGCTAACTTGGCTAACTCAACAACCTACCTGGGGATATACTTATTAAATGGCCAAAAAGGTGTATAACAACAGCAAAAACAAAATAGCTAAGTGCGTTGACTAGCGAAATCCCGCTCTGAATACACTTCTGGATTCGCCTGTTCTCATACTCTATTCACTTAACTTTTAATCTGCATCCTGGCGAGGAAATGCGAGGGGAAAATGAGAAGTTCAGGAAAAGTACCAAACTTAAAATAATGTGTTATGCAAACTAAGGGAAACTCTACAGATTATATCTATGTGGCCCTACATATGAATGTCACTAGAAAATTTGGACTACAACATTTTTTCAATTTAAGAGAAAATATTGTCCCAAGCATTTACAGAATTTTGAAATATTTCAGCCTTTAGAAGTAAAAAGCGTTTAAACAAATTGCTTTTCAGAGGATTTAATCTTAATAGGACATGTGGACTTCACGCTTAATAGGACATGTGGACTTCACGTTCAAAGGCTAAAAATCAGTGTTACATAGAATTTAGATTTTGATACAGCAAGTTCCCATTCCTTGATAAATCTCTCGAAGTGTCGGAGGTGGTATTTGCCAAACAGCGGCATAGTAGTCTCGAGCTTTCCACCCATGCTTTATTGCATTTAGGTCAGGTGAGTATGCCATCCATTCCAAACGCGTGATTTCCTGCTCAAATAATTTAACACTTCTCGCAATAATGATTAGCGCAGAAAAACTGAAAACTATGAAGATTCATCCTCAATAACTCTTAAAAATGAAGTAGTAGAGTGACACATCTTAAAAAGAAATACAATGTAACGAAATGAAAACTTACATAATAAATATACATACATTCATTCGTTATTATTACACGCAGCTAAAATACAAAATTATCGACATCAAATAGAACTTATAACAGCATTCCTTAAGTCACGGTGAAAGGTGAGTGGAGTGATTCCATTCGAACACCAGTCTTCTATAAGATGAGCTCTGATATTGAGTTAAAGCGTATCGTGAATGGCTCTACCATACGGCAAGTTTAAAAATCCAATTATCTTATCTCATATTTTCAATGCATCAGGAGCATTCACCTAACCTTCAACGAGCAATTCCAATAGCTTGGATTCGGTTCCAAATTCAGTTATACTTTGAGTGAAGCCAAAGATATTTCATGAGGGCAACATTTACATAACCTTCAACGAGTAATCCCAATAACTTGGATACGGCTCCAAATTTAGTTATACTTTGGGTGAAGCCAAAGATATTTCCTTTTTACCTTTATGCTTCACCTGTTTCCAGTCATTGATTCGTGTAAAACATGACTTCGAAATATCACTCGAATTCTTTTTGTCAAAGGAACACCGTTAAATCTAAACTCGAGCAACGGAAATAGCATAATATGAGACTCCAAATTCATAGTCATATTCTTAAATTGTGTCAATAATGTAGTCTGATGTCGATGTTGCTATTATGCAACAGGGAATGCTTAACAACTGATTTACAATACATACTGTAAGTCAGTTGCATTCACCAGAAAGACTCAAAGTGATAAGTATTGATTTTCCTGTAATTACTTCCAGTAGATATACTGTATTATATCAACAAGTTAAGAGTTTAATAATTGACATCGATAACGCAGACCAAGAGAGCAAAGTTTCTGCCTTATTCGCTTCGTTAATGTACAAAGTGGAATAAACATCCTATCCATTCTGATATAAACCAGCAAACTATCTCTAGATAGGTACAGGTAGAAATGGGCGACGGAGAGCCCATTTCTACCTGTACTTCTTGTCTAAGTCTACCTGTATTCTTCATTGGTCTTACAGGTATAGTCCCGCCACGCTGTTTCCCCGTTTTGAGGCAGAACATCCCACATGTCGGTACGAGGGTTACCACTACCACCACCAACCCAATGAGAGGACTTTCTGTTCGTTGCATATTTTGTGTATTCTCTTGCTGCGCTATTCTAACTTATAGTAACGACAAGTACAAGATGGTTTAAGTATAACTAGGATTGATTTTTATTTTGCCAAAACCTTTAATGGGAATAAAAGAGCTGAGCATGTCACCCTCAGCGTACTCACCTCCAGAATTGATACGTTTTTTTCCAGCATTCTGAAAGCATTTTCATGACATTTCCAAAAAAGGTTTCCAGTTGGCTGTGAATCCACGCCTGAACACTGAAGAAGGCTTCGTTATCTACAAGCCGAATGCCTTCAAAGCCTGAGACTTGGATTTAAGACTGAGACTCGAGATTGAACTAGTGACACTAGTTTCCTTCGCGGTTACTATGGATTTCAAAAAGGCATTCTATCATCTTCAAAACACCGTAAAAGAGAATTATTGATTTGCATGCGCGTCACCTTGTTATCATCTGTCATCATGCATGGAATTCACGGGCATACACCTTGTCACATTGCAAATGTCTTTCTACACTACCAACATTAATTGAAAATATCAACGCAAGCTCTCTGTGACGCGTTTATTCCCAGGAATAGCCACGTTTATACGATCAGTATTTGTCGGGTTGAGGGATGTTCTCTAAGCTCTCTTGTCCGTCAAACACTTAACCACTCAGAGGCATGGGTTACGTAAGAGACACTATTATCCATACTGTGCTTGGGTCTCTAGCAAATAAGATGACTAAACGTTTTCTTTGAGAAGAAATTTGGTCACAATCCATTGTTCCGTTCTCCGAGGCAGCTACTCTTCTCTTATCACTCTCGAGACTCCCAGGCAGCACAGAGCAATGTCTTACCTGCAGAGGAGATAATTTGTGGTTAGTAACTATACTCACCTGAAGACAGACAGCACTATGCATGAGTAACAGTAAAACAGTAATAGCACTATGCATGAGTAATAGTAATATCGCTATGCATAACAGTAATAGCACTATGCATGAGTAATAGTAAGTCTCATTTGAATCTTTTTGTAAAAATAGTCCAAATGATTTTCTGAGGAATTCAACCGAACATTAAGCTAAAAAATAAAAAATGAACTTATCTACTATAGAATAAAAATCAGTCTTTTTACCCTTGATATATTCAGACTAATCAAGCAATGCAAAGTGGAATCACACGCATATCAGCTATCGCGTATTTCAAAACCGTACCCTTTCCTTAATTGAAACTGTCTTTTGAAAGACTATACTTTCTCGCTTGCTGGAGTAAAAATGTGAAAAAACAAGATATACCTAAGTAGAGCAAGAAAGGAAAATATTCCAACTATATGATAGAAAATGAAATCTTTCAGTTTAATCGATTTACAGAAAATGAAAGAAATGCCACTGAGAAACAAATTCTTGAAAAGCTAGTGGCATTATCGGAATATTATTGTTAACCAAAAAGAAGAATTGGGATCATTAATCAGCCTCTTTCTACAGCTCTTTGCAGTCAGCCTTTTAAGTGAATTTTAGTTGCTTTGTATTCCTTTTTCGGTCACTAAAGGAGGGAAAGCCTGAGTTTTCTACCGTTTAGCCAGAGCATTCACAATTTTTTTTCGGTTGTTTTTCCGTAGGCGCATGTTTCTTTTTCGCCATTTTCACTGCTATAGCTGAGAAAGCTCTACTGTATTTCTACTCTCTAGCCCCTTCTTTTACTAATTTTATCGTCCGAAAACCGATAAAAGAAAATTATGGGAATAATTTCCGAAAAATGCGGTCACAATAAGAACATGAAACAAATGAAAATAAGGCATGAGTAAATTACAGGTAACTATTACAAAACATTTTCTCTTAAAGAAACCTACATTCTAATGAGAATGCATAATAATATTAACATTACAATATCCAAATTGATATTTTCATTTCTATTTTCCTGTATTTCTAATCTCATCTCTTCTTATTGTTTTCTCAGCCACTTTTTATAAAGACTTCATATCATCCATAAGTTGAATGTGCAGCTGACTCAGCGAAATACTATAATGGATGTCAATTCGTATTTGCTTCGCTATGTTTGGTCAGCTCTTGTATTAGGTTGGGATAAAGTGTCAACAGTTATAAGGGATGATTTTCTGAAAGCTTCTGAAGAAAGGGGAAAGTTAGACTAATGTTTTTAAATATTTCAGAATTTAGTATTAAGAGTAGAGGGAGAGAAAAATACGGTGGACAATGCAGTATTTAGCCTTCAAAACTACAGCCCTACAAATTTACTAATGGCAGTTCATGTTACTATTAGTTTCTTTAGAATTTATTTTTCACCGTATTTGTTTCGTACATAGTAATCATTTCTTTTTTTTTCTCTCTTTCTTTGAAAGACAAAATTCGGTTAGTTACACATATACTTGTTTTGAACTGTCAAAGCGAGTTTAAGAGAGTGCAGGTATTTTCAACAATTCTAAGTGGGGGTATGGAAATTAATGTTATTATTATTTGCGTATCAAATCATAAAAATTTCTTTTATAGTGGTAGCTTCATTCGTTTTATCTTTGACTATTCACTTGCACTTCTGAATTGACCTTACAAGATACAGGAACGTATAAGATATTTTTATTGGAATTAAAAATGTGATAAACGAAAATATTAGCAGTATCTTTCTTACAAAAAGCCATATATCACTTTTTATAGGTTTACCAGCAGCACAAATACATTTTAAATTGCTGTGTTTATTGATCACAAATAATGATTCAAAATTAAATGCCTACTTGTTAATTTAAGCATTAATTAATTTTAATATGAAAATTCTTGAATAAAAATTATTATTTTCGCTTGGAAGTATTACTAAAAGAACTGGTTGGATAGTTCACTGTTTTATGCAATTACACACACAGTGACTTATTTTTGCATAAATTATATTTCAATATCATTATCTAGTATGTAGTATTACAAACATTGCTAAGCATGGAATAAACAACTGGGTTTGTTTACCAGATTTTACTAATGATGCATATATGCTTAAATTTACTAAGCGCTCATAAGTAGTTTTATTCCTCCTTGAAATCTTGTTTCTTACAGTAAAATATATTGTTATCAATTTCTATTATAAAAACTCAATCAAAATATATTGCTTTATTAAGATGAATTTTTCACATGCATTTGTATTATCGGATGATTACTTCCACCAAATGTGTTTTTTTTTTTTTTTTGTTATAAAATTCCTTTCTTTCTGTCTGAAAATTTATATTTTAAAATACATTTTGTTACTCTAATGAAAACATGTACCGTCTAATATTTCATAGATAGACAGAAAAACAGACAGAAACAGAAATAAATGCAAAGTTCAAAAAATTAAAAATTTTAAAAAATCTGAAATCTTTCGCATTTTATATTACACCCAAAGGGACTTTTTTTAACGTTTTGTGTGTTATCTTTAATTATTACATATTATGTTCTTAGCGCTTAAACCATAAAATTCAATTCAACAGCAATATAACCAAATATTTAAAAAAGTATATTTTTAGAATTTCCGATACACAGTCTCGCGCGCTGGAGATAATTTTTCCCCCGTATTGTGTTTTCAATGCTCAATTTAAAATCGCTGAGTTTGTCGATCAAAAATTCGTTACAGTTTACAAAATCTGAAATAGATAACAAAATAAATTCCAAATTTGGGCTTCGAGATGCGCATATTAGAGTGGGCGACAACTTTTTCTCAAAATTTGCTGTCTCTAGGTTGTTTTTTCACAATGCGAGGAACATAAATACGTTCATGCAGATTCTTCATTATTTAATTTCTTCAAATATAGTGCAGGGCTCTAATATTTGGTGGCAACAATTTAAAAAGTGAAACGCCGTTTTATGGTGGACAATGCAAAATTCCGAAACGAAATTAATAGCCCATCTGTGCAAATTTCCCCTTTGGGCTAATAAGTAATTGACTAAAGTTAACATTTTCACATGTCTGGAAATTTATACAGCTAGTTGGAGAGAGTTAATGATACGAATTATACAGATCAAAAACATTTTGCATTTCGTTTGAAGTTGTAAGTAGACGTATTTATATTTCAATAACAGACCTAATTTGAGGACATTGATTAAACAATTAAAAATAACTAAATAAATAAGTAAAATTCAGAAATCTTTCAAATCAGAACCTAAACCTGCAAATAAGAATCAGAGCTTTTATATGTAAGAAAAACTAAGCTGTTTCAAGCATAAAAAAATCAAAGGAAATCACTTGTAAATATATTTTTATAACCGTAATTAAACTTTTGCTTGTCATTGTATTTACATATTCAGCTAACAGATTATTTGCATTTGTATTAAATTTACACAATACATAATTAATTATGAGACAAATAAAGATCATATAAATCACAAGTTTTCTATTAGAATGCACATTCAAACAATCGAAATACTTTAAATGATGTTTTAACCAAAACCTTTTTTGTGTAAATTGCTGTTTTTTCAAACAAATTGTTAACCAACACTTTAATCATACATATAATTAACCGATATCTTTTTTATGTAAATTGCTATTCATTTAACTAAATTGTTAACCAATACTCTTCATTAGGTATGTTATTAACCAATATCGTTTCACGTAAATTGCTGTTAATTCATGTAAATTGTCAACCAATAACCTTAATTACATATATTATTAACAATTAGCCTTTTTACATAAGTTACTGTTTATTCACTTAAAATGTTAACAAGTATTCTTAATTACAACAATAGCAATTACAATTGCTATTTATTCAATTAAATTGTTAACCAATAGCCTTCATTACATATGTTATTAACTAATATCTCTTTTACGTGAATTGCTGTTTATTTATGCAAATTGTGAACCAATATCCTTTATCATATACATTATTAACCAATATCTTTAAATACAAATAGTATCAATAAGTATCCTTTTCTTGTAAACTGCAGTTTATTTACATGAATCGCTTATGCAGATTAAGCCAGAATACTTCATAACATTGTAGAGACATTAGATATTTTTTGGAAGCAGGCAACATGAAAAATTAGCAACGCCTTCGCCGGGAATCGAACCACGGACCTCTAGAGTACCGGCTCAGCGTGCAGAACCACTACACCACGAAGGCACGCTAGGAAATCGAGAGAAATACCTTATAACATAAAACTAAGAACTAATATATATGAAGGAATACTGAGCAGATATTTAGTCTAACATGTTTCCTGTGAAAAAAAGTTAATAGTAACAATTACGTTTAAGGGCTTTAACCTTATAAGTAAAGAAATACACTATTAGTGACAGGAATTACCTCTTAAATTAAGTACTTTCACATAAAGTTAGTAAAATTTATGAGGAAAGGATAACAATTATGACCTTGTAAGAAAATTTCTCATTCCCGCCTTGCATAATGTTAAGTGATTAGCATAATCTAACTTACTTAACAGTCTCAAATCCAAATGAAAGTGTGGTTGATGTTTTGAATTTCTTGAATCTCGCAGAAGAATGTACACTAAAGAGAAAAAATTTAAAATGATTGTTGAAATGAAAATGTAAAATGATGATGTAATTAACATATATTATTTAAGACGTTTTAATAGAAGGATTATGATTTAATATAGCTACGCCATTTCGTATAATGGTTAGCGTTATTGGATACCGTATCACTGGGTTCTCCTTCAAAGGCTTGGATCTTTGTAAGTATACAGAATCTATGTAGTATGCGGGCATTTAAAATGATGGAGACCTGAAAATCCTGTCAAAAAGTTTGGTGGTAGTGGAAGAGATATAGGAGACCATCAGATCCGTTCCCGTTTTCATTTACTGCATAAGTCAATGAATGCAAAATAGTGATCATGAAACAACAGTTTTAACCAAGGAAATAAGAAAAAAATAGCACGGTGACATATCATGAAAAAACGGAACTTATTGATTAGTAATTGCTGAATTTATTTGTCAAATTTAGCTTAAATACGGAATCTTTCTGACCAGTCAGAATGAACAAAAATGTACAGGTAAAATTCTCACTGCAAAAGGTTTTAAAGCCACATAGTGGAATTAACGAACAAACAACTAACAACATAAATGCTTATTAACCCTAATATTGGTGATTACGACATATATAGCTTCAGAATTAATAGTAATTAAAATTTAAAGATGCAATGTAATAATTTAGCAGTATAGTTATTTGAGACTTCTCCTCTTAATAAGAATTTAAAAAACTGTGTTTTCATTATTCTTAACTTAGTTGTAATAACAGTATCTTAGGCAGGAATAAAAATTTGTAATTCTTTAGTTTTTTTAAGGTTGCAGAAACTGAGGTAAAATCAAAGTAAGCCAAAAGCATTAAAGTGAGTTGAAAATCCTAGTCTGGAGATATATATATATACGGTGTTATTTTGATTAAAAAAGCTAATTTAAATATTACGTACCAAGACAAAATTCGATAATACCTCCTATCATCAGTGCCGATAACTTCAGTCATCGGCGACAAATAGCGTGTTACCTGAAGCAGTCGCAACGAGTACAGTTAGCTCACTCTGATTTTAGTAATGTATTATATCCGTAAGCGGGCTGCACTTTTTTTTTATTTTAGATAAATTAACATACTTCCGTGATGAGTTGTGCCGGAAAGGTTGGATAGGAAAGACCAAAGATAGTACACTGAAGGTTTACGATTGAACAATAAATAAGGAATATCCTCGGCACCACGCCGAAACCATGAATTTACAAACTCTTTCCCTTTTCCCATGCCTAGTAGCAAATTTTAATAGAAGAATATTCACTAGGGCGTATAAAGTATTATCTCCTATTAAATTTTTGATATTAGGTCTTGGGAGGAAGAAAAATGTTTAGAAACTAGCAACATCATACATAATCAAGAACATCGAACATTTCTTCAACCCGAAGTCAACACTGAAAACAAAAGTCAAGCTTGACTAGTGAAAGTATGGCTAGTGAAGGGATCCAAATCTGCATAAGTACCTCGCTAAACAATCCTGACCCGCCTATTTAAAGCTTCGTTTTGACATATAGGACAACTGGCATTAGGTGCCAAATTTGACATGATTAAATGCACACTGCATGCGCCATCAGGAAAGCATCAGTTGAGGAACTGAAATCTTGCTCAAAATATCACATAGTTATTGCAGCTTTTGATCACTCGGAATCGTTGGAGACGCACTAGTCATTGTTAATAGTTTAACTTAATGTTGATTCTTATTTCTAATAAAATTGCTTAAATAATCACTAAGGTTATCAGCCTTTTAATTAAGCAAAGTTTGGATTTCGTGTATAGCGTTCCCATTTTATTTAAATGTAAAGCTGCAACAGCATGTCCTCTAGTAGAATCAAAAATTCTATCGAACGAGTGTCCATGATACTTTTCTTTGATTTTTTTCAATTGTTTAACTTTATCATTTTTATTCATCATATTTTTGACATGTTTCACTACAGTTGAAAATGGTGTTGCACATGAAGGTGATATTGTACAATTTCCATCTATCTCTTTGATGAAATGTGATCAGCTGTTTAGGAAAGAGACTACAGTATGAAAGCACTCTTTAAAGAATAATGATTTTGGGTCTGGTTTTAAGTATTACGTGTTCAGTTCGCGATGCAAAGTGTTAGTTCTCTTGGCGCATTTTGGGTAACGAAAATTCGTCACAACGACGGAACACAGAGTCTTCTGAAATTCGATTGATTCACTGAAATGCTGATGGTTTGTGCCAAACAAAGAAGACAGAAATTTGCAAAAGTCTTTGTTTGGGAAAATATTTGAAAGTTTGGCATTCTCTTGTGCTTGAAACGAGTTCTGAGTTCATAGTTCTTGAGTATATATTTTCTACAACCTGTTTCAGCATAGTACTAAGAATTTAAAAAACAATCTAAAAAGCCATGTAAACGAAAACATTACAATATGTAGCATATTTATGCGATAAAAATGTAATAGTTTTATTTAATTATGGTGTCTCGTTCTTGCTGTCCCCCACCGCTTTAAAATCCATCGCTGCTTCACAGGAAGTTGTAAGCAATTTTCGTCTTCCCAAGTGTGTGCTCTCATGCTATAATTGGTAGCGTGTTTAAGTTGTAGTTGAAAGATTTGGTGTTTGAAGCTAAGCAAGGTTACAACTGATATTTAGCATTTATTATTTCGAAAGGCCTAATAGATTCTACAAGTGACTAAGATGTGGACGATCATTTCACCACCTGGATTTTGGGTTTTATTTCTATCTTCTTAGTCGCTCTTTAAGTAGGGAAGAATGTAAGGAAATTTTGTCTTCTCCACTGCGTGCAATCGGGTATAACCGGCAGCATTTCGGCTACCAATCGAAAGATCTTGAGTTCGAATCTCAGTGAGGATGTAGCTAATTTTCTCACGTTTCTCGCTCCCCAGCTACCTGACAGTTGTATAAAATTAGTAATTTTTTTAAATCTAGTAACACATTTAAGGTTACCTCCATCTGCAAAAGCTGGCAGTTCATAATAATTTTCAGTCATTTTTTTCTCAGCATAAAAATATGATTTCATAAATGTATCAATATCAACTTTCTTCACAGAAAGTCGACGGATAGCATAATTTTCTATTATTCGCAAATTCCTTTTATTGCATAATTTTGTTTATTAAGAATGTTTTTTAATTTCGTTAAAATGTGTTCTAGTCCATCAGACTGCTTTCAGATCGTGCCTTTAGCCCGGATGCAATTTGTGTCGGAGATCACTGTAATATTAAAATAATCAGTTAAAAGTTCTTTAATTAACTGCTTCTTTATTATCCTTTTACTTACTCCTTCTTCTTAAAAATAGCAGCATCTACTTACTTCTTAAGCCTTCCACTTAACAAATGTACAGACTAATAAGTTTTGTTTAAATAAATGAGATGAATATTTAAGTATAAAAATATTATAAAATTTGCGTCTGATTATTAAAGTAACAATTTTCAAAAAATCAGACTAATCTTAATTACACATAACATAAAAAATAAATATAAAATCATAATAAATAAATTTCCCAATAAATGCAAATTTTTTTTATAGAAATAAAAACTGTCGAGAAATCTTAAGCATTACATGTATCGTCTTATGATATAACAATTCCGATATAATTTTACGCAAATTTTAATGTTACTTTTGATAATAATGATGAGCAGCATATTAATATTAAGTTAAAAGATAACTCTTCAGTGTTTGTCTCTTATAAATTATAAACATGCTTACTTACTAGTTACCAGTGGTTACGTGCTAGTCAGGGTAATGATACAAGATTTTTCTACAATTTAAAATCTTCAAGCAAGGTACCTAAACACTTTACAAATCTCTCTCAGATATGATTCTCCTAAACATCACCGAACGGTAATGTTACTGGGGTTCCCGTTAACCTTCGTCGGGCAATATCATGACGAAGCATCTTCCAAACCGGTTGTTAAATATTTACGAAATTCTGTTCACTTTTAAGAAACTTCGTGGCGATCATGGAGAAGCAAACAAGGTCAGAAGCGCCATCGGGAAATTAATCTTTAATTTTATAGACTGGAAAAGTGCTCTTCCCTGGCTGCTATTCTGTTAATTCTTTGTTTCTCCTTCAGTTCATTTCTTGTAGAACTGATTATTATAACCACTTTTATTATGTTTTTTTTTTTCATCGGTCTTGCTAATACGTCTTTCGGAAATTTATGTTTCACTTTCTTTATATATTATGACAGATTTACACAGAAAAACAAGCAGTAAAACTGTATTTGAAAATCAAACCTCTTGTTAAATTTTCTGTCGACTGCTGTCTGACGATCCAATGTATAAATCGATTTTTGTTTTTGCGTTTTTTAATGATCATTATCCAGCAGCTGTAACAATAAGTAGGTGTCCTGAACGATATAGGGGTTAACAATGCTGGCTTCTGTATCTTTAGACCCAGGATCCAATTCCTTAGAATTCTTGGATGTTTGAACGTGCATGATGTGTGCGTGGCATCGGACACTTAAAATACTAGAGACCTCAAAATCCTCTCGAGTGGTTTGTCAATAAGGGACCCTTAAATGCATCCCCCAGAATGTTTACTATCAAAGCGAACAGAATCTGGCGTTTTCACTAGTGAATTCGGTGGTCTGCTGTGGGTAACGTTCACGGTGATGAGATAGATAAATGGCCTATGACTTTTCGCCATTCCCGTCTCTTGTATTAATTTGCAAATACCCTGCCGTTTGAAACATCAACAGCAACATAATCTAATATTAGTAATTTGCAGTAGTGTTAGCGTTGAAGAATGTTTTGCCATTTCGAACCGAAACATCAGTAGGTAAAATCAAGATATTTTGGACGAAATTGATAAGTTAGAAAATATTAAATTTTCAGATAATTTAACAAGTTTTTTTAATTTCTAAATATCCTTGATTTAGGCAGTTCGTTTTAACCACATATCTTTTTGGTGGCTTTCAATACCAAGTATGTAATTTTTATTAGTTTCTTTCAAAATATTTCGGAAATCGTAACCATTTTTTCATGAATCTTCATTTCCAATTTCTGGTAAGAATACAAATATTATCACTTTATAGTAGCAAGTTGCTGCCTAGACGGTGTAGTGGTTAGGGGAGCGGACTGCGATACCAAAGGGGCCGGGTTCAAATCCCGAAGAAGGCATGGTTGATCGTCCTTCATAGTTCGTCCCTTCATAGGCGGCAAAGTTGGCCGTCCTATTAGGTGCCTCCATAATAAAGTGACACATACTTCTGGACTTAGTGGTGGCCAAGCCGAAGTCGGCTGAGTGCCCGCCATTCGTAAAAAAATTAGTAAGTTAATGTAAATTAAGGCATGCGTAAGCGAGTTTAAAATCTAGCTAAGATTAACTGCCACTCATGCTTTGTTTTCGATGAGACGCCTTACTTCTGTATTTGCAAGCGCTAGTCTGTTTGGAAGCATTGCTTGAAAGTTGAATATAATCTCATTGGCAAGCTTGACATATGCCTCCGCCCATGATGATTAGGTAAGGCTAAAATCATGTGTCTTGCTTTAGAGAATTTGAGTTCGATATTTGCATATTTCAACGAAAGTGGCCTGTTGTTATGAGTTATCGTCAATAAGTAATCTAACTCTTTTGTTTTAGAATGCTGGCTTTAGTTGTAACTCATACGTGGAGTTAAGTGTATTCAATTTTAATCTGTATACTTGTGTAAGTTGTTTATAGGCAGGGCTATAGTTCATCAGCATTTAGAAAGTAACTCTTAGGGTAGTAACGTTAACTAATTAGCTAAAATTAAAGCTTTCGCCTCTAAAATCTAGAACTTAGTCATTGAGGCAAAACAAAAAGGTCATTTGCTCAAAAAATAATATAAAACGTGTCCATTGAGGGAAAAAACTGCAATGTCATCACCAAAATGCCAAATTAGTAACATAAAAATAGCAGCATTTACTATAAATCTTACCACTAAGAAAGGCATCATAATAATAATGACACTTAGAATCGGCATATACTGACGAAAATAAAATTGTAAAAAAAATATAATAAAAACAACTGCGACACCTAAACAAACAAAACTTTGCAAAACACATTCTATAAAATATTTTACAGCAAAATAACATTAGAAGTTAGTATTTCATTATTACAAATGCATTATAATATCATCTAGTTTTGTAAGCAGCTTCATTAATCTATCATGTATACTAATACTATGAAGAGATTTTATTGAATAACTTTCTTCTAAATACCAATGTGATTAGACATTCCCAAATATAATGATTACCTCCGCGTTTAGTTATCGACATTTGCATTGTACATTCACCGTGAAGAAACGATTTACATATTATTGAAATGTTCCATGATCTGTTATAGCCTGATCAAAACAAAAGTCTGATTAAAACCGATTCTGAAACTGGTTTCAAGGTTAGCCTCAAGGTTTGCTCTTCCCGACCAAGAAATCTTTGAAATCTTTGAGCGTGTGACATCAATGACTCACACTCTGCCTCAAAGCAACTAGTCCCTCAGAGAACTAATTGTAACCGTTTCTTCTGTAAGCCAAGTGACGCCATTAAATTCAAGCATTAGGAAGAGCACAAATTTATCTGTCTACTAACCTTGGTTAGACTCTTTCCAACTTTGACATCACTTACTTACAGAAGCGCTAAAAAGAAGAGATAAAGAGAGTAGTTGCTTTGAGTAGACTAGAAGTCAGTGACGTTACACAAGAGCAGATCTTGTAATATAGTAATCTTTTTTGTATTAATGCGTTATACACTTTCCTTCCTTTATCTCCATCATCCATTATTTTTGCCATTTTTCATTTATGTCTTTCCTGAACACATTTCCGATGACTATCTCTGGAAAGGGAATGGTAATAACGATATTGTTCAAAAGAGTTGCTAATTTGTTAAGGGGACCGTGGACTTTGAAAAAGCTAAAAATCGACCAAAATATTGAAATTTTTTTTTTACTCTCGTTGTATTACATATACTTAACTGCATCGTATGTAAAAAACCGAATTCAAATATTCTAATTTTTAACGAAGTTACAAGCATTTAAAATGTGTAAACAACATAAACTTTGCCCTTTAAATTTTGGCGAAAATGTAAACAAATATGTTTCAACAGTTATTTGCTGATATTTATATACTTACATATTTAATTCTTTATAAACCTGGCAATATAACGTTTTAACTGTAACTGCCATTTCACTGTTTACAGTTTAAAAGTGTTCCTCGCTATTTTCCTTAGTTCTTTTGCTAAAAGTGTTTTGCTGTGTTTTATACAACTACATTTTGCAGGACTGTTTATAACTGAGTTTCTTGGACTGGAAGAACTTCAGATTAATTTATAACCTCTTGCGTAAAAGTATATATATATATATATATATATATATATATATATATATTTATTGTAGTACATTATGCATGCCATAAGTCGTCGTTACCGTAAGCCTAAAGGGCGACCATCGAAGAAAAAACTTGCAGCTGTCAGCAAAATTGAAAAACGATGGGCAGCTCATTCGGAAAATGACGTGACATTGAACAGTGAAGAAGTTTCTTCCAAAAATAAACAAACAATTTTTTTCTGAAAGTTCTATAGTTGAAGCGAGTACTTCAATAAGTGCCAGTGTAAAGAAACTGAATGAAAGTTTATTACGAACGTCTGACTGTGGTGATAACCGAAATGATGATTCATATATTTTGATAAATCGTAAAATGTGGAATCCATTGCTATGTAATATAAAGTGTGACGAGTGCTCAACCAATTCTTTAGATATTGTTTCGAAAGGAATATATGGATATTCTACAAAACTTGAATTAGTTTGTAAAAACTGTGATAAAATATTTAGTTCAACATTTTCAAGTGAGCGGGTAAAACGGTCAAATACATTTGATGTGAATACGAAACTTGTCGAAGCATTTTTGAAAATAGGCAAAGGCCACGCCGCCTTAGAAGTGTTTTCCATGATTATGGGAATTCATGCTATGGACAAAAAGACATTTGCTAAATGTTTACACAGTTTGTCTGAAGAAAAGGGGAAACTAAAAGGTGATTTCCTTCAGTTTTCTCGAAATATTGTTCGAAACAAGCATAAAAAATTAATTAATATAAATAATGATGAGTGTATAGATATCACAGTGTCGTATGATGGCACATGGCAAAAACGTGGGCATACGTCACTGTATGAAATAGGTATCGTCGTAGATGTCTTGACTGGGTTAGTTATCGACTATGAAATTCTGTCAAAATATTGTCCTGAATGTGTATGCGCGAAAAGAGATATGGGTGCTGACAGTGCGGAATTTCATATATGGTTTGAAAGCCACAAACCAGAGTGTTCCAAAAATTTTTCTGGTTCGTCTAATGCTATGGAAATGAAAGCCGCAGAAATTTTATGGAAACGGTCCATCAGTACATGTAATATGCGATATGTTGGGATACTTTCTGATGGGGATGCGAAAACATATCAACATTTATTAACTCTGAATCTTTATGGTAATGACGTAAAAATTAGTAAAGAAGAATGTATCAATCATGTGGCAAAACGTTTAGGGGCAGGATTGCGCAATAAAGTTAAAGAGCTGCGTTCCAGAGGTATATGTATCGGTGGACGAAAAGAAGGTAATCTGAAGGAAACTACAATTTTAAAGTTAACAAACTATTACATAAAGGCCATAAAAGATAACATACCGGATATAGACAAAATGAAATCTGCAATTTATGCAAGCTTACTACACTGTTCATCTACTGATGTCTCACCAAAACATTCGAAATGTCCTACCGGTACGTTGTCATGGTGTTTTTATCAACGTGCAGTAGCAAATGAAGAGCAGCCGAAAGCACATAAAGCCATGAAAACTAAAGTATCTGAAAGTGTTCTTTCTCAAATCTTGCCAATTTATCAAAGGCTAGCTAGCACAGAATTGCTGTCCAGATGCATTTCTGGTAAAACACAAAATGCTAATGAAAGTATCCATAGTTTAATTTGGAACAATTGGCCTAAAGAAGTGTTTATTTCTAAAAAAAGGCTAGAAATGTCAGTATTATCAACAATTAATGAATTTAACTTTGGTTGTGTAAATGCCATAAGCCGTAGAACAGGAAGAAGTGAACTCGTTTTCCTTACTCATTGCAAAAAAGCGTGATCAGCGTCGCTTGAAACAAAGTAAAAAGAGAAGTTTACCTGCATGGAAAAAACACAGAAATAGTAAAAAATATTGTAAATCACTAAACGATAATGCAATAGTAGCAAATGAAGGTAAAACATATGGTGCGGGTGATTTTTAAAAATTTCATTGGGCATACGGCATAAATTGTTTTTACCTGTATAACTTCGAATCACCTAGCAATTTGTCATATGTTTATTTTTGTCATATTTAATATTATGAGATTAAAAATAGTTAAATCTTACAAAAATGTTATCGAATGTTTACAAATTTATATTCAAAGTTAATTTGCTGTTTCTCATGACCATGTATTAAAGGTAAGTTTGAAGGAAAACTTTAAATTCATTTTTCTCAAAACAAATTTTTTCGCTATTTGTGTGTTTTGAAAATGCTCCATGCGTCTCATTTTTAGTTAAAAATGGATGATATTTGGAAGAAACTATATTGTTATATGTTACAGTAGATCTGTGTATGCATTTTTTGATATGAGGTTATTAAGAAGTTTAAACTTGTGAAAACCTTTAACAAAAGGTGAAATTTTTTCGAAAATTGGGTTTAAGTTCACAAAAATAGCCTTTAAAAATTTCTTATCCATCATATTCAATAACGGATACACAAATACTTTTACCAAGCCTTTATAAGTAACATAAAGCAAACATTAGGAAAAAATATTAAAAATTAGAGCGCATGGAGCATTTTAAATTTTTAATTAAAATAATTAATTAATTGCTTTAAAAATTTTTAATTTAAAATAAATTGAAATTCTGAGCATATATTTTGTTTACTGATGCTATAAGATGTACATGTATAAAATTTCTTGTTGAAAAAATGAAAACTTAAAAAAATAATTTTTAAAGTCCACCGTCCCCTTAAACGAGTCAGCCAATTTATTACCACCAATCCAAAATAATTTTACATTAGTTTATTTTCTTATATAAGCTAAATAAATTTTAACCTTAAAATTTTAACCTTAAAATAAATACATGCTAAATTTTAAATAATTCGCATGCTATTGGTACAAAATAAAGCTTGCGAAACACTTCATTTTTCATTAAATCTTTAATAGTGTCATTAAAAAATTTCTAGATTAGTGATTATCCAGTTTAAATCTTTCTTTATTGCAAATATTTCAGCTTGAAAGGCTAAGGAAGTATCATTAAGATTAAATATTTTTTTCTGTAAAACATTATTGGATAATACTAGGAGAAAGTACTTAATAATTATAAATATCACTATTATAAACCCGTGATTTTTTTAATTTTAATGAACGTTTCCATTTATGTACCATGGTAAATAATATGATATAATGTTATTAACTTACATGACGTGTTCTTACGAATTTTGTACATATGAAAATAACTTTATTGGAATTTCATGTGAAATTTTAATATCTTTTGCATGATGTAACATGAAATGCTTGAAAAATCAGGTTACAGGAGTAAGTCTATTTAACATTGAGGTAAATTACTATCTTACTGAAATGGCAAGATATCGCCAAGCTGGCTTGGATTCTGACAAGAATTCGCCAAAAGTAGATAAACTTATCGACCATTTGGCGACATTTGGATCCAGTCCTTGTATAACTGTTATTTGATACCTTAACTGTACAGTGGTACCTCGACATACGAGTTTAATAATTCGTTCCGTAACGTTGCTCGTATGTCAAATTGCTCGTATCTCAAAGCAATTTTCCCCATTGAAAGTAATTGAAATGCCATTAATCCGTTTCAGCTCCCAAAACACCACCTCAGTTGTTTTTGTTAAGTGTTTTTGAATAAGAAAAATGTATTTACAAGAAGAAAATTTATTTATAAATAACAAATACATATTCTATAAAAACATTTATAAAAGAAAAAGTGAAGTGCTTACGGAAGCGCTTAATTTTCGTCACTGGTCTTCGCTTCTTTCGTCACGCTTTGCTCATTTTCACCTGCAGATCGTTTAAAAAAACTGTCCAAGGAGGTTTGTTTCCTCCTCCCTTTCAGGATATTTCAGAAATGAGTTAGGCAAGTTTCGTTGAACAACTCCGATGCACGACCAGTTGCAACTTTTTCGGGGTGATTTTTATCCACAAACTCTACAACTTTCTCCCACATTCCCAAGATCTCCTTTATATCTCTTGTAGAGATAACATCCTCCGTCTCTGGCTCCTCTTCAAAACTAATTTTTCATTGAACCACCGTATGCTGCTGCGAATATAGATCGTGTAACTTCTCGGTTGTCAACTCCTGAGACTGTTCCTCGACGAGTTCGTTCTCATCTCTCTCATCCACCTCCAGACCCATGGATTTTCCTAGAGAAACAAGTCTAGTCTGAGGTGGGAGAAACTGTTAGACGCTGCACACGACACCAACATACGCGCGTATGTTGCGATCGTGTGCAGCAGTATAGTGTGCAATTCCTCGTACCTCAAATCTCGCTCTCATTTCAAAGCAAAATATCGCTCGCTCGGCGGCTCTTATCTCAAAACACTTGTATATTAGGGCACTCGTATATCGAGGTACCACTGTATAAGATATTTCTCCCGCCTTCTTATCATGCCTTCGTAGTGTAGTGGTCAGCACACTCGGCGCATATTTCGAGAGGCCCGTGGTTCGAGTCCCGGCGATGGCGTTGCTCATTTTTCATTTCTCCTGCTTTAAAAATAACCTAATGTTTCTACAACTGAATAACTCTAATTGATCTCTATATGTAATATAACCGTATCAGGCCCTTATATGTAACTTTAACCGTATGTGTCTTCCAGTGATTTCAAGAAATGGAAGATATTAAAGATTTCTAAGCCGGGTGAAAACTATATTAATGCTCAGAGAGCATCAGTTCTCAATTTTTAGCTCAGAGCTGTTTTCGGAGTATTGATATCTCCGTACTAGCTTCGCCTTTTAGATGCCCTTTGCATTGATTGTGTATAATGTTTTGAGTATTTTGAAGTGGACTACTGATTGTGTTCTGTGATATTGAGAAGATCTGTACTAGTGCTTTTGTGGAAACTTCCAGAACTGTGAAGTGTTTCCTTTGGGAAAACAGATTTTATTAATTAATATCTCATCGGTTCTGCGTGCATTCAATCCACAGTGAATCTGTGCGCATGCAACAGTATTATTGTCATTGTTACGTTATCTTCTGAAAGCATTATTTAAGTAAAGATTATGTTTATTATAAATTGGCATAGCTAATGGTGGCGATTCGCACTAAGCGTCACATTTTATAGGAAAGCATGTCCCATGCATAACATTATTTTAAAGGGTCTATATATATGGATCATTGAGGCAAATAAAGAATAACATTATCCTGAATTGCCATATAAAATTACATTGAGAGGAAAAATGGTTTTTATCCTTACCTTTTCTTTAGATAAAGTAATCAAAGAAATAACTCCAAAATTTCAACATCTAAATGTTTTTGTTATACCTTCTTTTTCTATGAAAAATATTACATTACAGATCACGATGAGATTAACAAGAACGAATTCCTCAGAAAAACATTCCTACGTAGAATATAAAGCTCTTCAAAAAATTCGGGGCTTTATGTTCGTTATTGCTTTGTAAAATGAAGTTGATACGTAGAAGAATGGTTTGTTTGAACTTTTGCAGGTTATTCTAAAATACAACCACCAGAACAAACTTCTAAAAGTTGTAATACTTCTCTAAACTTTCTCCTCAATTGCTTTTAGCTATGAGAAGAGTTAAAAAATCATTAAAAAGTAATCATTAAAATTACGTAATCACTAAAAAATACGAAGTAAAAAGTACGTAGTTTGTAGTAAAGACCTACAAATATATATTTAGCATTTAAGAAATGAATTATACTGTCTGCATAACAATAGGTGGATCACTGATGGCCTCTACAACGTCATCGATAGTTTCTCGAATAGGAAAGCAAGTAAAACAATGGTATATCTTTAAATGATGGAATTTAATTTAACTTCAAAAATAAACATACAGTTTTAATTTATTTTTCCATATCGCAATTTGACAATTTTTAGATAGTTCCTTGTGTATTGAGATGGAAAGCCATTTCAGGGACCGACCCAAGCGAAATCCTCAGGGATCGTTCGGCCTGCAAAACCTCTGGCTAAGGTATTGTATTAATGTCATTGAATCTCATTTTTTATTATTATAAAATAGGGTATTTTTGCACGCTTTCGAGTTCGTAATAGATTGACTATTACACAGAACCGATGATAGCTTGATAAAATGTATTTTCTCCAAAAGAAATACTTTACAATTCTCGAACTTTTGACAAAAATACTCGCACAGCTCCTCACAGTATCACAGAGTACAATCAGAAGTTACACTTCAAACAACTAAGAACGTTAAACACACCGCATTTCAAAGCGGATCTAAAGAGCGAAGCACACACTAAGATCTCTCAGTGTTCCGAACTTAAGCTAAGCTATACCCTTTCCCCGTCTTATATAGTTTTCCGTTGGCCGCGTAGAAATTTCTGCTGCCTTTTACGTCTCGAAATTACCGGAAGGCACGTGAGGGCCAGATATAGTTACAATTACATAGAGGATAAATTAGTTATTCAATTACAATTCACATTATAGTTATAAAAGAATCGAACAAATATATCGCTTAATGGTTGCCAAGTTTGGTGACTTTCGCGATTTCTTGCCAAATACAGGGACAAAAATTAGTCGCCAAAACCATCGCTATCTTAGCGTTATCTCGACAATTTAACGAGATAGCCATTTACTCAACGTTAAATACTGTGGTGTTAATGCTTCAACGGTGTGGTGTTGAACTCCAATGAAAACTCTAATGATGGAACACCGCATGAAAATTTTATTGAACGCCCAAAATAAAAGGCTACGTACAATCAACAAGAGAAAAACCAATATCTTCCTTTTTTTTCAAACAAATTCAAATATCCCTACATTTTAAGTGCGAGAGGCTCTCGGGCCTGCGTTTGAAACAATGTCAGCATATTAATATTATTTTTAAAACTATTAATTCAAATTAACACTTATTGAAAACGTATTCGGAACTTAAATAATAATAATATTCATCTTATGCTCTGGAGACATCCTTGTTCATATTAATCTTCAGTTTCTTCTTCCTTTATGCGGCCTTCTCACTTGCCCCTGTATTCTCACTTTTCCGACAAAGTTTCGCGCTTCTTCGGATTTGCATGTTACATTACACAAAACAAATACTACACTTTCACATATCATTTAACTAAAATTATTTATATGCGTACAAAATTCTTAACAATATTTTATCGTTTTTCATATTAACAAGAGAATAACTTTATAATTAATTTAATAAACGGTTTAATTTCATTCGCTGACACAAAAATCCTGATTGTCAAGTACCATGAGTTTTCTAATTTCTTACGTGTCAGATCTACTTAAAAAATTAAATTGGCACTGAGTATCCTTAGGACAGTAAGCCCCAGTTTACTGATTCTCGCACTGTGATACTAAGTTGAATTTTGTTGCTCCTAAGCCTCATGTTGTTATCGTCGTCTATTTCGTAATACTCGTACAAGTTATATAAAAACCTGCGTTTTTCAAAGGGAAATTCTCGCTCATTGTAACTTGTTCGTTCCGTCTAATGCTTCCGTATACTACCGTGACCTTCGGGAAACGAAACGCACGTCAGTGGCGAAACGTCGCGCAAACTAAGATACAATACACTCACAGAGGGTTGTAATAGCAAAGCGTTTTCATCTCTTGTTCCGTAGTCTATTCGGATGAGTGTCACATTCGTTTAAACTTTATTACGAAATTTTCATCATTAAACAATTTAACAATGTTAATGGAAATAACGATTAGTGTTTTCCAATACCTAGAATACAGGAGAATTGAATAACCTGAAAGACCACCCACCGTATAAAATCAACTCCATATTTTTTAACAATTTTTTTTCCCTTTCCTTGACTTGCTTGTTTATGTGTGGCGTGTAAGTACATGTAAGGAATCTGTTTAATATGTAAAATGTCTCATAATTTGATCTTTCTCTAAATATGATTACACATACGAATTAGAAGATAAAAGTTTGCCCTATAAAATCTATTTACTTCAAATTTAAATTTAATAAATTATAGAAAAAATTACATTTCACAGCAAAATATAGAAATGAAGTAATTTTTGTGTAAAAAAAATTCAATATGCCTTTTTTAGGTAAAAAATGTCAATATATTAAATTTGTTGCTGTTGTTGTTTCTTATGGCTTTATTCAGACATCAATCTATTTACGTCGGGCCACTCGTCTAAAACAAAACATTAAATTTAAAATTACATCACCAGAATGTTAAAAGCGCTTAAAATTACAGCACTGAAATTCAAGTCTTTGCAATAATAAAATTTAAAACATAAAAATGTCACAATTAAAATCTTAAAAATCTTCAGTGATTAGAGGCGAAGCAACGTTGTGCTCAGGACATAAGATCCCTGGCCATCCAGTTCAATGGGAGTACATCCCCACTATATTGTAACTTAGGATCAAGGTCCGGCCATACGAATAAGTACTGTTTATTGGTAGTGTCTGTTTTATAAATAGGGCATTGGCTATTAGTCAATGAATGTTACGTTGAGAGGTTCGGTTAAGCAGTCCCTCTGTAACTGTCCTGCGACCGAACTCATTCCAGTCATTCCTGGTATTCTCCCTTCTATTTAATTGATAAATTCTGTTCAATAAATAACCCTCTTTGCCGAGAGATCTGCATTTTCATTGCCATTTCATTCATCAGTATGCCATTTCATTCATCAGTATGATATGGTATCCACTGAAATTCTACATTTTTAAGGTTCCTATTTAATTCCCTGATATCTCGTTTTATTTTTGACACAAGAGGAGACTCAGAATGATGTTGAAGAGTTTTCGCCTCTAATGCCGACTTAGAATTAACAAAAATGGCGCCCTTTGTAAAAATCTCAGTTCTAGATTTCAAATTAAACATAGCCAAAAAGACCGCATGAACTTCTGCATCAAAGTTTGAAAAGTGTTGACCCACTGGGGCATACCGTGGAAACAGTTTACAATATACCATCACCATTATTCATTCTAAAGCCATCTGTAAATGCACTTATCCATTCTGGTTCAGGATAAGGGTTATTGTCCAACAGTGGCGTTTGTTTGTAGAATGCTATCTACTGTGTCTTTCTTTCTATTTTCATCCCGTTTAAAGTATTGCATTATGACTGCATATGTTAAAGTACTGCATTTTGATTTGCAGTGCTTAAGGTGAAAGCTTATTTTTATAAACAGAAATACAAACACTTTTTTACATTTAAAAAATTATCGTCTCTAAAATGTAATGCGCTTATAATTAAAGTAAAATACAATTCCGCTGAAATATTTCTGTCCTTTGAGTATCATATGTGATTAAGAACTGCATTCTTTCTGTTAAGGGTTTTCTCAGCGTACACGCAATTATTATAATAAGTTCATTTAGTTTAGCTGATTACGGCGAAGCCCACGAGGGCCATCTGCCTAAAGGTATTTTTCGTGCGTACACACTTTACACGTGGGAAAAAGCCCATTACAATCAGCCCAGTTGCCGGGATTAAAACCTTTGACTAAACTAGCAGTGTTCAGCGAATTTACCGCTCGGCCGCTGATGGGCCTATTTATAATAAGAAAAAGGAATGGTGGGTATAGTTTTGTAGACCTTTTTTTCATTAAATATGCGAGATCTTCAGGGGGTGATTGAAATAGTTAATTAATATTTAAGTTTTCTGTTTATTCGAATAATAATATTCTTTATTCCAAACAATCAATGATAAAATTCATTACTTGTCTTATCAAAACACTTATCAAATTATGAGCAAAATTTATCAGTGCTTTGCATTTTCAGTTTGTTTGTTTAACAGCTTATGGCAAAGCACTATTTTCATAAATTAAGGATGCCTTAGTGGGAGACATTTTAAGGGGAGTTGGCTTTCATTCATGTTACACATGGAGAAAACTCTTATGCAGCCAGCTAATTCGAGAGCTTTCGCATTTTCTGAAATGATGAAAATTTTAATAAACTGAAATGCAGTTTTGAAAACATTACTTTTGCAAAATATTCAAAAAGATAAGTCGATCCTTTTTCTCTTAGAAACATGTTTTTATTAACTTTACTACTCAGTCTTTTGACTTTCTTTCTCATTTTATTGGTGTGATTTGCATAATTAATTAAACAATTTTTTGTGTATGCTCATTCATATATAATTTCCTTTTCCCGAAATAAATTAATTCGAATCAATCTTCCGAAGTTTAGTTTTAGAAATCTTTTTTTAACTATTTTCAGTGTAAAAGGACACCAAACCCACTAGCTCAGGCTGTCTAATCACGCGAGCAAAACGTGGCTAGCAAAGGATAAAGGCAATTTGGATAAATCTAAGAGATGGGTGAACTTGATCGGAGAAGTTCAACAATCGCTGTCATAAATTCTACTATAATTTCAAGAGTTATGCTCTTATATACTTTAGCTAATTTGCATCCTGGTAGCAGCCGGCGAAAGTAGGAATGGCAGTAAAGATAAATATGATAAGCTAACAGGTTAATAAAAATAAAAACTTAAAAGTGCCTTATTCAACAGAAAATTACGTGAATTGCTGTTACTTACCTCAGTGAACTACGTTAATTACGCCTTTTCTACTTTCAGAGCTGATAGTAGCGTAAATTATCTGGACACAGTTTAAAAACCAAAATAGTTACAGAATTGGATCAACAAGATCTTAGAAGATCACAATTCACTGGAAACTGTCTGCATTTTAATAGAAAAATCATAACAATCAAGACTTTACTATCGAAAGTAGAAATGACAATAAATATAATAAGGAAATTTGTTAATGCGTTTAAAAACCTTACAAAATTGTATTTAACAATAAATTACGTGAATTGCTATTACTTACCTCAGTATTCTTTCCTATTCCGCTTTCAAACATCTTCAAAGCGGAAAGCAAAGTTATTACAGAATTAGACCAATAAGATCTTAGAAGATCACCATTCAATTGAAAAATTATTTTTATTTTAACAGAAAAGTCATGAGAGTTGCATTATTTACAAAATTCAAATCTTTAATAATATATACAAAAAATTTTTAAAAAAATGAAAAGATGATTAAAAAAACACAAATAACATCATAGCAATACTAATATTCATTTTGAAATGAAAATAAATAAAAATACATGCTTCTATTCGTACGTAAATGAAATTAACTATGATGGAGATTGTGCATAAATTATGGCATTATAACGAAAGAGGAAATATCTTTGGTGTCAGAAGGATCACGAGGCCTCAGTTTTGATACCTTTAATCAAATGTGTATTACTATAGTATCTATAGATGTTTTTTGTTTGTCACTATCTACAATCTTATCCAGATCCTTTTCGATAGAGTTAGCATAATAGCAATAAGATTGAAAAGTCGGATTTAAAGCAGGTTCTGAGTTTTTCCATTTTCCAAAGAGACGTGACATTAAATGATTTTTCACTTTCTTCGTGCAGGTGAAAGCCAGGAATATGAACAGTCCTTGAAAGACGTTCAGTGCAACGCAAACATACCATAGCCATATAACGTTGACCATAATAGCCAAAAATTTAGCGAACCAAGTGATGCCCATAATAACGGCTAGTCTAAAGTACAACAAAGCTTGCTTTTTTAGAAGCATGTTATTGCTACTTTCATCGCTTTTCATTCTGTTTGAGAATATGGTATACACACTTAGAAAAAAAATTATAAGATTAGATACAATCATAGCAAAAATTGGTCCTGCAGAAAATACTAGCAAAGATTCTTTATTACGGAACCAGCAACGTCTTTCAAACTGTGGTTTGTACAACTCATCAATGCCATTTACATTATCAGCTATTACAGCCGCAGAGGTAAACACCAGTGAAATTCCCCATGAAAATATGCAGTAGAATCCGTATTTCTTTAATGTGAACTGCATATTGGAGACTCTTAAATTTCCAGTCGCTTGTAGAAGAGTTCTATAGACATCAAAAGCTATCACTGACATCCAGAGAAAGGAAGCCATAAAGAAGTACTGGATCAAAACTGCAGTTGCTATGCACATATTACGATTTTTGATAAGATTTTCGTCGTCGGTGAATATTGAAAACAAATAGCACATAAAAAGAGAAAAACAAAGAGATGCCAAATTATAACCCGGTAAGTTCCGTAAAGCAGGTACTAGGACGAAGACTAGTAGATGTAATACCAAGCATACTATGGATATGCCCAATCCAATCTGGGACAGGTATTTTAAATTATATTCATATTCGTATTCCTTTTCCTGTTCTTTTTCGTTTTCATAATCTGCATTTGGATAAGGATCTTCAGGTACGCAAACAGTTACCTTATTGTCTTTTAAGATATAGAAGGATTTGTTATAAGTTTTGTTGTACGATTCTACATAGATTGTTCCGTTAGGGTACAGAACATATTCGCCTGGACCCAATTCAAATGATAGACAGATATGCAAAGAGGGGTGTATGTCCTGAAATAATTCATTGTTTTCTTCAAGGGTTTCGTTTACAGCATACGATAATGCTGCAAGGAACATTGTACGCAGCGTTAGGAAGAAAATGGTATTCATTTTGTCCATTTGCCGTCTTCCGATGTTTGTGTTCGACTGATTGTAAAAAACCAAAATCTGTTTCTACTTCTACAGCATGAATACCAGTGCTGACGACTCGGTATTTTTCCTGAAAGAAAAAGAAATATATACTTATTAATTCCGGAGGTTTCTTACTTACAAATCTTTAAAAAAAAGGTTGCAATAAATTTTGGTAAAATTTATCAATAAAGAATGAAGGCTTTGAGGCACTTTATAAAAATCTTAATTTTATGTATAAAATTATGTATAGAAAAAGAGTTAGATGATTCGTTAACACAAAATGCTAAATATGAAGTAGATATGAAACATCTGAATTCTATTACCCGAAGGATCTCGAGAAAAATTTCAAGATTCGAAAACTCAAATCTTCGTCTTTTTTTAGCCGTTCCAATCGATCCAATCCTGATCTAAAAATCTTTTGTACATTTTAACTTTGAAAAACTTTGGAAAGATTAATTTTAAAGATGTACAACACAAGTTTTTCTAAAAAAAAAAAAAAAAAAAAAAAAAAAAGCAGCACGAATGCTGCAACTACTGATGATCTCGATTGCAAACTTCAGTGCTGTCTGTTAATCACATGAACACCTACTGAGAGAATCTATACAACAATCTGTTGCAGTAAAAATGAGCTCTAATCTATTTTTCATAGGAGTGTCTTTCAAAAATGCATTTAAGTTTTTTTATCTTAATTCACTTAAGAACACAATGGCGACAAATACTTTTTGAATTTGGGTAAGTAAAATGCTCATTAAAACATCATTTTTTCGCGGTTATTTCTCCCACGTATAAAGTAACAATAAAACATTTTACCTCATTCAGCCATACTTGGAAGGTAGGCAGTTAGATATAACTGTCGCCAGTTAGATATACTGGAGACAACAGTTCTTGTGTTAGATAGACAATAGTCTCCTGGTAACCTTGAGGACCTCTTAGAATAGTGTTAGGTGTGTAATTCTGTAAACTTTTAAATAATTGCCCTCTTCTACGTTTAAAAAAATCCTGGAAAAAGTTTCAAATTTAAACAGGTTTTCGAGTCAGTAAGTTTTTCCAAGAGGGAAATATGAAAAATTGTGAAATACCCTTGCCAGGATTCGAGCTCCGGATCTCCCGACTGCTAACCGGATGTACTTCCAATTACACCACGAAGCATGTGGTAAGAAGGGACAGAATACCTTACATTCTCACCCACTTAGGAACATTGGGAACCGGCAGGAACACCACATTGGGAAGGCAGAGACTCTATTGCCAAAACTTTGTGTCGACGAATTATCATCCATCATCTTTTTGCTCGGGCGCCACTGTAAAGTCATTAGATTTTTTGAATCAGGAAATAGAAAAAATGTGCAATGTCCTATTAGGTCTCATACCACTTCGATATTCAGATAATTACTCATTTTACATCTCAAGTTATTGGTGAATACAGTTACCAAGCTGTAGTTTTTACCGTATCAGATGATTAAAAATGAACCGTGTGAATTAAAAATTACTGTGTGAATAAAGATTTGGTAACCAGAAAGTGATTAGATAGTTTTCCGTCCTCCTTAGCAAGATTCGTAAGTTCTATGCGGCTATTACCGTAACTGCTATGTAGTTATTACCGTATCGTTATTGTCCTAAGCGCGATGCTGTTGTTACAGTATCAGACTAATAGGCTGTAAATGCATAGTCCTAAATCCATCAGAGGTATGCAGTTACTACCGAAACAGATTTACTGCATTTCATAATTATCGTAAGTGTGATGCGGTTCATACTGAATCACGTTATTACAGAGAGTACTATGCGGTTATTAATGTATCAAGTTGTACAGTCTAGTCTTCTTTGCTAGCATAAACTGCTACTGGAAGTTTGTGTAGTGACTTATCTCTCAAACTAGTAGCTGAATACAAGACGGATAGGGTATAAAAGACCCTTTTATTGAACTCAAGTGTTTACAGATGGCACTGACGTACGTACTGAAAATTTCACGAGTCACTTGTAGTGAGGAACTTAAAGGTAATGGTAAAAACTAAGTTAAAAGGTAACCTAGTAGCTCAAGATTACCCAAATTAATTTAAACTAGGAGATTAACTCAGAAACCAACACCCACATGATATTAACGTCGGCGGCAAAACCGCGAAGCTGAGATTCAAAATTCGCACATTTTCTAAAAGTAAAAAAGTTCGCATTCAATAGCGAAAACAATAACCTTTTCGCTACTTCAATTTAAATACACTCTCGTTCACCGTAACTTAATTACGTCCTGGCGAGGAAAATCAGAAATGGCAGAAAAGGCTTACAAGTTAAAATAACTATTAGTAAAAATGATATACCTCACAAAGTTGCTGAATAAAGATTTTGGAACCAAAAAGTAATGAAACAGTTATTTCTTTTCGTACATAAATTCGTCAAGTGCTATGCAGTTATTACCATATCAGTTGCTGAATAAAGATATTTTGAAGCCAAAATCTGATGAGCCGCCCAGCAGGGTAGTGGCTAGTACCGTACGAAGTACCCGGGTTCGAATTCCGGAGAAGGCATGAATTTGTAAAAGTATACTCTCTGTGAGGTATGGAGGGCACTCTAAATATGCGGCGAGCCAAAAGTCCTCTAGAGAGGTTGATGGTAGTGGAATAGTTAAGTGATGGGAGACCCTCGGATCCACTCTCCATGGTACTCTTCATCAAAATTGGGGTGCGGAACTGAACTGTCACCTATATGATGTTCATGGCTTTTGCCACCGACAGACGCAATCTTGCACTCTCCTTGCCACGATGGGTTTCGTAGGCTTGTGATGATGTTACTGTCAAACAAATGAGATAAGTCACAATAACAAAATGTGATGAGGTAGCTTTCTCCTTGCCGTACCAAGATTCGTAAGTGATGCAGCTATTGCTTCCCCTCCTTTTTATATTTTTAAAATTTAATTTTATTTATTATGCATTTTAAATTTGATCATTTGTTTAAGAAAAGAATTTCCAACAAAATATATTCTCTCTGGGAGAAATACCCTTGAATTACACGGAGTGTTTCCGTAAGTGAACTCCAGTCTGAATCTGAATTTTAATAAATTTTAAACCTCAGTAAGCGGGGTAAATCTCTGGCATAAAAAAAAGAACTGAGTGCTAATAGGAATTGAAAGTTTGTTCAATTTCTATATTAGTTTCTTCAGTTACCGATATTTCGGTAAAACTACCAATTAATAACCGCTTTATAGGTAATTTACATATACTTTGTCCTTAAAATTTTGAGTAACAAACACAACGATTTTAAAGCGAGCAATGGCAACGTTGTACAGAAAAAAACATTTTTATCCCCAGAACGTAAGACTGTGTATCGGAAATTCTAAAGATATGCTTATTTTAAAATTATTTTGCGATACTGCTCTTGAAATGAGTTTTATGGTTTAAGTGCAAAGAACTTGATATTTAATAAATAAAGGTAACACACAAAATGTTAAAAAACTGCCCCTTTGGAAGTAATTTAAAATCTGAAAACTTTCAGATTTTTTTTTATTTTTATTTATTTAGTTATTTATTATATTATTTATTTATATTTATTTTATCGGTTGTAACTTTAATACTGCAGTAGGAAAACATGTAAGTAATATGTAGACATATCTTAAAATATGTATAAACATGCTTATAAATTTTATTTCAGATTTAAAATTTCTGACAGTTTCTTTTAAACACATCGGATTCAGAATTTAAATAACATATTCGGACCATATATTCGACCATACCTTATAGAGATTCAGCTAAATAATAGTTATTTACCGGTGAAAATTTCTAATTTTCGTGATTTATCGAAAGATCGGTAAAACAAATTACCGGTATATGCCTATTATAGTGAAATATTTGTTACACCAGAAAATGCCCCGAAATTTCAAAATCACACACAAAACTATTAATGATCATGTATTTGCTTTGGATAAACAAATTGTATTTTAATTATATTAAAACTGCAATGAAATTTAGAAAATAAGTGACAGAACAAAATCATCAAAGAAGATTTATGATGTATGATTTATGATGTATCAGTAAAGAATTATATTCAATAAAGAATCACTAAGAAAGATCAGTGAAATCAGTTAAGAATTATACATAGAAGTGAAAAATGGTATGTAATATGTAAATAATAATAAATAAAATGTGCATAAAAATAAATGAGAAAATAAAACATTTAAATAGAGGAGTAAATAAGCTGATAGCATCCCTGAAAGAATTCTTAAAGGATAAAGATACCCGATAAAATACTAAATATTGATAACAAAACCCATACAAGCCTAGAAATACCTTTGAGCAGTACAGACGCAAATGTAATAGAAAGTTAATGACGTGTCAAATCTAAATTCCGCGTAAATTCAAGGAATAGAACTGTAAAATAATATCGAAAATTTAAGAGAAATTAATTCCGAGTTTAATCAATAGAAATTAATCCGAAATTAAATCAAAATAAAAATTTCGTAGAAGTTGATAGAAAATAGTTCCAAAAGGATGCCGAAAAGATAATAAAATTATTTTCAGTTATCAAAATTCCGTATGCATTCATAGACTACAGTGATAACAAAATAACAGGGACTTTCCCCTTTACGGTCTTGTTCAACGTCACAAACAAGCTACCGCTTCACGAACGGTAGGTTACGAAACTACATCCTTCCCTGAAGGTTGTATGCAGGTGTGTTATGTAAGCAATTCATTGCATCACACGTTTATTCTTTTTATTTGAGTTATTTTTACACTTGTCTGGCTGTCCGGGAAAAGAACTTTTGATGATTACGAGCATCATCAGATCTAAATTTTTCTCTCTCTTCCTGCCTTTTTGATGCCCTCCTTCAAAAAAGATTTTCCGCTGGCATTAGTCATTAAAAATTAGGAAATATGTTGTTAATATTTAATACAGCTGTTAAAAATAATAAATAAAAAATTGCGGTAATGCATGAAATCACGAGTAATCGGAAGTCAGCTAAAAATACAAGAGATGAATAACCATATCGAAATTTACAGAAAAACACTAGTAATAATTTACTTTATTTTCAAGCAGGTCAAGCTGCAGATTAAGTACATTTGGTTAAGTAAATTAAATCAGTATTCAAAAATACAGAACTTAGTTTAAATATCTGAGAAATAAACCTCACTAGAAATAAACAAGATAAGTAAAAATAATATTCACAAAAGAACCGGAATAAAAAAAATTAATGAAAAAGACAAAAAATTCCGAGAAGTTTCATATTTTAACAGTCGTCTAGAAAGGTTTGTTAGGTTTATTACAAAGCAAAGACTCCCTGAGCTAGCCGTCTACAAGTCTGCTTTTACACTCACTCCAGCTAACCCATTATCTTTTTTTATTATTATTATCTTTTTTAGCTTTATTATTAAGCATCGTTTTCTTCGCACTTACTCCACATATAGTTCAACAACAAATCACAAAATTTTTTTTAAAGTTGCATTGCAACATACCTAGAATTTCCGATGCAGTGTTAAGTGTTCGCATAGATTTTTATATTTTTTCAGTCTTTTCTCAGCTTATCATATCACTATTCAGTTTTCTTAATAAAATTACTAACAAAAAATATTTTGTCTTATTATTATTACCTTTTATAAATTAACTTTATTTATTAAATATCACGTTCTTCGTACTTACGCCACATAAAATAAGTCCAGCTGGTGCAATTGCGTAAAACAGTTTTTTCACTTACAGTTTTTCTGTACGAAAAGCAGATAGCCAGGTTTACTTTGTACTTACACATAATCTGCTCTGTTGTCGCTAAATTAAAATTAATTGAAAATAATCTTTGTTTTTTATTTCTAAAAAGCTTTTAAGAAAAAATCTGATGTGTACACCACATGACTTCCTTGTACGGAATATTAAATTATACGCATTTTTTCTTGCATTTCATTTAACTTATTAGATTGAATTAAACTTACTTCGCCGACAGCGCATAAACCTCAATAGCATAAATGCATTCTTTAAAATTCACTTTGTTTACCATAGCGGCACTCTGGCCCTAGGTTTATTTGACAGTATTATATTATGTTCATATTATAACTCAGAATGCACAAAATTTATATCATTTAAAGAATTACCTAATCGTTGCCACATGTTCTATTCAAATACTATAACAAAGCTAGAACGATGCATAAAAGAAATTAAGCAAACAAAACGAAACAGAAACGGTTTTTCACAGACGACTGAGTATTTCTCATTCAATTAATTCAGTTTTCACTTCGCGACAAGGCAAAAATACATAAAAACTCTAAATATCTGTATTAAAAATTACGAAGTAAATCTTAAATAGTTATTTCCTCGAAAAAATTCCAGAAAGGATTAAGCATGATTTAATTCGCAATAATAAATGAGGGCGTTATTTTTGTGTTGCGAAGCTTAGTCTCTCTAGATTGGCAACAAATCTACAATTCTGCTGTTTCAAATGTAAACAAATATGTCCATCATGTTATTTAAAACTTAACCGCACTTAAACAGCTTTTAAATTATTGATAATTGTACAAATATTGCTTCCAGAATTACGAAAGGCATAAAAACTTTAACCGGAAGATAAAAACAACATAATTCAATCATTTTTAAAACAAAAAATGTACAATTTACAAACATATAAGAGTAAAGAAACTGAGATCACTGAGCCGGGTAACAGAGTGGATATATTTATAAATATATTTATATACGTTTGGCACGGCTGATTGAAACCAAAATACGAGGTGCACATCTACATGTTATAGTAGTCTTATATACAAAATTTGTTATTTTTCAGTTGTCAATAGTTTTAAAACAACAATTGTCAACATATACGCCTAAAAACATTGTGCAATGTAATTTAGTTTTGTTAACTTAATTTTATGTTCAAATTGTTATTGTTTCGTTTGGACCTTTAAATTGTTTGTTTTTCGAATCTTTATTTGTTGAGTCAACAAGAATGTGTAGGTTAGAAACTGAAATGAACTGGGTGAGGGAATCAAGCCCCGATTTACCAAATTTCTGCGTATTAACTGGGCCCTCTCTCACTCGCGTAGCTACAGCTTCTGCCGCCTAGAGCGACCCCTGAATGTGCCGCCTTTCATGATATACAAACAAATATCTAAATAAAAATGTCATATAACGAAGTACATTTAAACTCTATTTATTTATTATTTTTAATTTTCACTCTAACATTTTAAAATTATATTATTTATCATTTTGCCTTTTTGTTTTCCCATAAAACCTTCAATGGCATCGTAGAGGTTCACTTGATTTTTATTTAGTACTAAATCATTTATTACTAAATGGTTTTTATTTAGAAAACTTTTTTCCACAACCAACACAGCTTACAGCATGTGTGAACAAAGTTCTCAATAGAAGCAGAATATTTGGAACTTTGTTCTGGAGATTGTATTTTAAAATGAACTGCAAAAATTCAAAAGGACTGCTCTCCCATATTCCTGTATCGTCTTCCTTAGCAATTACGGGAAAATAAAATCTTGAAATACTTCTGTCTTGAAAAGGAATTCTTCCTTATTAATGTCACCGTGATCATAATTTAGTTGGTGTTCATAATTTGCATTCAAAAGTTTCGACGTGGTAGAAAAGGTTTAACAACAGCATGTAGCTGTTCAGATCTGTAATCTTCGAATACTTCGAAATCTTCGAATACTCGAGTAAAAGCTATTTTTTCCCCAAATTAATTCGGTATGCAATTCAGAATCTCAAAATGACTCCCTTCCGGAGCGCATAGCGCCCTCCTCTCCCCTCTAACTACGCCATTGTCCACATTGAAAAAAAAAAATCTCTTTTTAATTACGAAATGACAAAAAATTATCTATCACAAACTATCACCTCGAAACAAAAATGTTTACGAAAATTACAAAAAAGCAAAAGAAAATAGCAATAAAAAATTATGTCATAGTTAGGAATTATTTTTATCGCCTAAAGTACGTAATTTACATTTGTACGCAATCCGGAACATTAACACTGCTCACCTATCTTTTAAAAGTAAATTGCTAACTAACAATTTAATGTGAGTTTGGAGTTAAATGACACTGTCCAAATTCTTCCAAAATATTGTTAAATTAATGTCATTTATACCTTAGTTTCTTCACTTCTGCATTATTTATCGTTTGTTCATTCATGCTAATTTAACAAAATGAGCTTACACTGCTGATTAAACTACTAAAAAATACAGATAAATTTATTAATAGTATTTTTTAAATTAATTAACGAGGGTTATTCCTTTTTCCTCTGTTTTTTAATTGCCTTCGGATGAATCTGGCTTTTGGGTTAACTGTAGACGTCATCTTGAGTATTACCCCAATTAAACCGGTCGTTCATCCCAGATGCATCGGGAAAGGCGAGGTAGGGCGACCGCCCAAGCCGCTGAATTGCGGAGGTGCGTTTCATCAAATAATCCAAATTTTTTAAGAACATTTAAAAATATTTTTTGCAAAACGTTCTATGAAGATTTCGCTATTTTTCATTTTTAGGGAAGGCCTCCAAAAACCGCCTATGTAATGAAGTATGGCTGGAATCGATTCTGTAAATATGAATCATCATATTTAAGGCGATTCGATAACAGTTCTCTAAATATGAATCGTCATACATATGGAATTAAATAAAATATGTCTGGAACTCATCTGTAAACAAATTAAAATGAAATTCTATAAGTAAATCTAACGCTTACTTTCTAAAATGAAAAGAGTAAACTCCGACAAAGAAAATATTCAAAAGTAATTGACAGTATAAAAAATAATCAACAAAATAATTACAAATAGGAAGGACATTCAAAAACGTCTAAAATAAATTCTTCTGATAACTAAAGCGAATAAAGTATTAAACAAATCTGAAAGGGTTTGGGTTTAAAAGCTCGCCCAAAAAGCGATTTTATCCTTTAAAACTTAATATAGTTTATCAAACAAGAGTTTTAGCTTAATATAACTTAACATTATATATAATTTTATAATATAATTTAATTTAAGCTAAATATAGTTTAATATTATATAGAATTATATGATGTAATATAGTTTAAAGCTTAATATGGCTTTAAAATCCTTTAAAGCTTAATACAGTTTATCAGTATTGGGTATCAACAGGTGGAAACAGTGAAACATATTATAAGATGAATATGCATTTAGATTAACATATGAACGTCATATATATGATCTGTATATTTGAAAAGTGGAAAAATGTGCTGCTTTCATTCTATAAATCATTTAATGTTTTAAGTTAGATATATTATGAACTAACTATATGCGTTTTTATTTAAATCAATCATATTGAAAAGTAAGAAAAAAATAATAATAATATTTTTACGAAAATTACATCTATTGCTTTTAAATAGCTTAGTTTTTTAATCAATAACAGATAGATGAAGTTTTAAAGATAAATATTTCACATTTTACTGAATGACAACAGACTCGAATGAAAAGTGGAACCACGCATTTATTATTGAATAAATTTAAAAAAGACTTCGGAGCTTGATGAAAATCCATAAAGCTTTCGCACACAAGAAAATTTTTGAATGCAAAATTTATAGTATGCTTATGGCCACATTTTTTATACTTAAGCCACATTTTTTATACTTGAACTTAATTTATTATGAATATCTTTCTCAGCTCGCTCCTCAGTGGTCAAGTGGACAAATCTCGTTGAATAGTGGTAATTCTGCTTTCCTCGAATTCCAGAGATCAAGCTAGCCACATGCGATGTTCTTATTTTTCGCTATTCATATAGAAGCAGCATAAAGAGCGTCTTTTAAAAAACTCTCATCTAAGACAGACATCGTTTCTTTAAGGTAGATAGTCTTTCGCCTGTTATGTTTCAAGTACATATAGCAAATAAACAAGTACTCATGCAAAGGAACTTCAAATTTTTGATTTTTTTTAAAATTTTATTCTTTGATTAACTTTTTAATTATTTTCAAATAAATAAATAAGTAGGCAATATCATTTGTTATAAGATTTTGTATGTAATAATTTGTTATTATTTTACTTACTTAACTTGATGTAAAACTTAAATATATATATATATATATATGTAAACCTCAAAATATTTTTTCCCTATCAGTTGTTATTTTTTTGGCTATATACGCGGTTTTAAAATGAACAAAAATCAGTTTTTTAACTAGTTGCACATTTCAGAATCGCAATAATAATCTTTTATTTAGCGTACATATATTAAAACACTCAATCGATTTCGAGGGCAGCTAAAGGTCCCTCCTCATCAGGAGAACGAAATTACTAGAAAGGGGTAAAAATGAAGAAAAATGAAGCATCGGCAAAGGAGTCTCAGAAACACATGGTCGTTATCGAAATCGATTGGGTGTTTTAATAATGTACGCTAAATACAAGGTTGTTATTGCGATTTTGATTGTCACATTGGCATGTTTCTCTTCTATTCTAGTTGCACATTTATTTCGTTTTTATTTAAATAAATGTATAATAATAATTTTTATTAAATAGCTGGAAAAGAGCATGTAAGTAATTATCTTAAATTTTTTTTAAAAAAATATCCGATTATTTAATGATTCGATTACAACAAAATCATATTAAATTTGACTGTGCATATTATTAATAAATCCTCCAGAAATTTTAAAAAATAGAAAGTGAAATTATGCTTTCAAAAAATAAGATACATCGAAAGAAATATAATAAATGCGTCTCTGGTTAAGATGTAACAATTCTAACATTGCGCATGATGATAAGTTTTGTTGTACGTTTTTTGAAGGAACTTTACCTCCAATAATTGAAATTTATTGGCTGTAAAATTTCTTCATTCAACATTTATGTACGAATCGTACAGCTAGCTCCTGAATGATCGAAGGCTGATTAAAAGTTTTACTAACCAGGCCTTGAATTAACAGGCAATTCTGAGCTAACAGTCGACATTGTCCCCGGTATTAACCACTAAATCAAGCTTTAACTGCACTGTGTAGACTTAACAGTAACTTAACTATATAAACATTTAGCTACCGAAATAACTTAATGTATATTACTTAAGATTAAATTTTATAATATTCCTCTCATTTACAAAAAGTAAGAATGCTTACTTACCAATTTCCAATGGATCTATACTGTAAAGCAAGAAAACTAAAATCTCGCAGCAGAATGCTCAAACGCTCTTCACACAACCGAGATGTGACGCATAGCCCAAACATCACTTTACGGGGACTTTCCATCAACATTCGCCGGTCACTATTATGATGGGGAATCCAGCAAACCGGTTACTAAACATTTTACAGAGCCTAGCCTTCATCTTTAGATACCTCGTGGTGTTGTTGGTGAACCAGACAAGGTCAAAAACGCCATCCTGAGAAGACTCACTAATTAGTAAGCGAAGAATTGTCGCTACTCTTTTGGTTCCGATTACGTCAACGCTTCGATGGTTTTCCCACAGGTCCTTACGCACGAGATTTACTATTATTATGTGCTTTATTTTCTTTGCAACACAGTTGCATCCATCTCCGAGTCAATAGGTCACGCAAGGACCCCAAAGGGATGGGCCTATTGCGTTTTATATGCTTGGATGGTGGTATTTTCATTTGGTATAGCTGATGTAGCCAAGTAAGCAAGCAAATTTAAAAATAGACAGATATAACAATAGAACGGCTTTCGAGTAGCTAGTGCAGTTACTAATCTGTTACTTTTCATCGTGAGAAATTTCTCCAGGCAATTTTTTATATTTTTATTTATTTATTTATTTATATGTCTTTAGGTATTTGGATGTGACTGAAATTAAGATTTATTTTAATAAAATGGTAATGGACAGAAAAGTTTTAATAGTTAGCACAATTCAGGAATCATCTTACTTCTGATAGAAATTATTTTAGCTTAGGTTAAAAAGTTATGATTTGAGGCTCAATTTATATCATTCCTTTTGGACAACAACTTTCTGTATATTTGCCAGTATTCAATATATATCGTAAATTTCACACTAAAACTATGAACTGGCTTGAAAAGGATAGCAATATATGTACTACTATAGAACAATTTGTTCAACTTAATTAGGATATAAGGTATTCCTCACGCCTTCTTAGCATGCCTTCGTGGCGCAATGGTCAGCATGCTCGGCGCGTATTCGAGAGGTGCGTGGTTCGATTATCGGCGAGGGCATTGCTCATTTTTCACATTTCCTGCTTTTAAAAAATACCTAATGTCTAAAAAATACCTAATGTTAAAAATACCTAACACTAGCGCCTGAACTAAAAAAAAAAAAAAGAAAAGAAAAGAAAAGAAAAAGAAAAAAAAAAAAAAAAAAGAAAAGAAAAAAAAAAAAAAGAAAAGAAAAGAAAAGAAAAAGTGGTGAATGATGATTTTCCACCACCAGCATTTGGCGATTGGGTCCCCTAATCCCCAGTCGCCCTTTAAAGGGGGTGTATATAAGGCATTTCTCCCACCTTCTTAGCATGCCTTCATGGTGTAGTGATCAGCACACTCAGCGCGTATCTCGAGAGGTTCGAGTCCCGGCGAGGGCATTGCTCATTTTTCATCTCTCCTACTTCAAAATTACCTAATGTCTCTACAAGGACATAGCGATTTTTTTGATAATTTAAGTACATACTTTCGTAAACAGTGATAATAATAAAATTAATAGGAAATATATCCTCATTTAGAGGAAATAGCCTCTAGAGCGCACTTACACATTGATTCTACTATTCTTCTACTTATATTTTTTACTTCTTGCCATGGAACCACACTTTTACTACATTCTTAAATCAATCCTCTGCTCTTTTGTCGTATAGACCGTTTTGCTAAGATGTTCCTTCACAATGTGCCACAAATTTTCGATCGATTTTAAGCTTGGGGAGTTTCCAGGCCAATCTAGCACAATAATTTTATTTTCCCACATGAACCTTCAGACAAATTTCGCACTGCGGCGTGGAGCCAAGTCAAACTAAAATGTACTGGGAAGGTTGTCAAGAAGTGACAGAATCCTACTTTTAAAAATTTTTAGATACTTCAATGAATTCATCATTTCATCAAGAGCAATTAGACTTCCGGTGCCAAAAAACTCCAAAAAAGGGTATTTTACAGTTTAATATGCTGAAATCTTATTAATTAACCTTTGCTAAATTATGTGTAATGGTGAGTAAGTAAATATATCTCATGGCTGAAAAGGAATTTTTTTCAGTTATTTATAGGCCAATTTTTGTACTCTTCAACCACATTAATCGTTTTTCTTCATTTAACTTGTCAAAATTTGTTTTTTTAATTGGCTTCGCGCCTTCCGAATGACAGTCAGAAGTATAAGCCGCACATCTTATGAAAGATGAACATAAATATTAATCGATAATAGATCTCTTTTAAGGTCTTAGTTAGTTTTTGCTGGATTTGCCGGAGTAGAAATCGATCAGACTTTTGAGTTGTTTCCTTTTTCCTTCCGCATTTGTCCTTTCTTTCTGGATAAAATAATCCAGTTCATTGGGTTTTCTCAAAATTCAAGAACACTCAACTTTCCATCCTCAACCGTGGAAGCAATATTTCTTATAGCAATGAATGTGTGTCTGTTAAGTGTGATTACTTTCCTCTCTTCCTAGGAGTTTTATCCATTTTAGTGCACTAAAACGAATGAATGCGAAACATATTTAAAAAGATTGCAAATGTAACTTCCTTTACTCACTGAAGCAAGCTTAAAAATGGTGTAATAATTCTAATTTAATGTCTCAATGAGTTCTAAGCAGACATTCAGATAAATTTACTTTTTGAGGGACCTGCTGACAACAGATGACTACCAACTTCAAATTCTGTGAAAAAAAGCTGCTGGATCCAGATTAATTGGCACACTATACTGTCTAACAGGGGCTGTATTATTCGAGTCTTGCCTTAAAAAAGTTAGTATGGTTATTGCGGAACAAGGGAAAAATTACTGCAATTGGCAAGGACGGATGAAGTGGTCTGAGCTCAGCACCAACTTGCATAAAAGTGCAGGAAAAAAACTTTCGTGCAAGTCCAACATTAGACAACAGTTCCAACAGTTCCCGGCATCCTTAAGAAATTTTTTTAATACCAATAAGAAAGCAGCCTTCATCAAAATGCCGGGGCACACATGTGAAAGTTTTATTTTAGTGGATTGTCACTTTTTTTTCTTTTCGTCAATGACAGAACAGCTGGCTCACTGGGTTAGGTGCTCTTCAGCCCATTGAATCCCGTCGATGGAATAAAAAAATAATAAATAAGTAAAAAAAAACTACAGCTTAGTACTGTGTCCTATGAATTGAAAACGTAAAATGAAGAACACTGAAAGAAGAATCAAAACATAGAAAGAAAGTGCATGGTGAGAACTGTCGATACTAAGGGGAAAATACCTAATGACCACTTATCTTGAGCACTGCAGAGTTACTGTTGCTTGCAAGGAGGTATTGACATTGTCGAGTACAATGTGATCATAGTCGTAATTCGTAATGAGTACTGACAGTTATACAATTAAATTTAAAACAAAATTGATATTGTAGATGCTATATTACCAAGAGCTTTGCAAATTGGTAATATGTTACGTACTTCTCCTAATTCGAAACACACTTTAGTTACTTTTCACTATTATTTTAAATGTTAGGGATATAAATGTAAGTACATAAAGGTGCTCGTACTCTCTTTAAGTTCAGTTTTTGCAAAATGTTCGCTAGCAATGTTCAAAGCAACACTCGCCAGGTTGCCGTTACCTTTACGTCAAAACACGTTTGTGATTGCGAAATCCCCCCTTAAAAGTACCGACACCCTCACATATACCTGTTATTGCTTGACGAGTGTTGTTTTTGTTGTTGTCGTGTCCATATTACATGGAAGAATGGTTGCCAGAGCGTACTCCAAAGACAGCGAGGTTCCCTACCCAATTTTGAGGAAGAGCATCCCGAGGGATGGTCCGAGGTCCCTTTACACCAAACTACACGAGAGAATTTTCGGCTCGCCAAACATTTAGAGTACCCCAATGTCACACGGACTCTATGCATTTATAAACATCCATGTTTTCTCCGGGGTTCGTCCATAGGCCCTTCAGTACCGCAGTAGGCTCCCCTAACCACTATACCGTCTGGGCGACGCTTGATGAGGGTAACTTGTCAAAACGGTGTCGGCACCCTTATGTACCTTTATGAATATTGTGAAATTCGATTTATAACTTGAAGAAAGGAACTTTCGTCGAGATGCAGGTATTTTTAATATTAGAGCAGCTTTATGAGGAATCTTGGCGAAAACCCCTCATGAAGTTGAAGTTATAAAGTGGAGAAAGCGGATTTCGAATTACCGGTACCTTTATGTCACAGCCATCTTTATGATAGCATTTGTCTGGGTGAACAGAAGCCGACTTGCATAAAGGTGTGGGCATCTTTATGACTGGTCATCATTAATAAATCATCTGGGTGGTGGAATATGAACATTTCTCGCTTTTCTACTATGGAGTAAAGAATTAGATCCAACAGTTATGAATTCGCGGCGAGCTAACGACTACGCGATTTAGACGATGAGTTTTTTCTTTTCTTTTTCTGAGAAAAGGGGGTGTTATGGTTATTTCTTCCAGTGAGTTTATTTATTTACTTTTTAAATTTTTTTAAAATTTTTTTATTTATTTAATTCTTTTTCTGGTTCCTGCAATTATGGTTAATGTTTTATCAGTTTTTAAACTATCATCAACGAATTTCCAATAGCCGCAACCGCCTATGGTGTCTAACCATCAGAACAAAATAAAACTATTGGCGAAAAAAACGAAAAGGAAAACAGGAATTTGTGGAATAACAGCAGTAACAGTAGATGACCATCGGCTAGGCAAACTATGCAAAAACTAAAGAAACCTAGCTGATTTCTTTACACAAGTTTGAATTCAAAGTTTTTATAGTTATTATTTTTAACTGCATTTATTACTTCTCGTTAATAATAATGTTAATTATTTTCTTTTATAGTCTGTTCCTTTTGTTCAGCGTATTATGTAACAAAACGAGCATATTCTTTAGAATCAGTATGCGATCTACCGCTTTTAGTCGAATATTTATTTTTTAGATAGTTACACTAAAATTGGTTGTTGCTTTAATCATTTCTTTTTTCTGCCATTTTATCACATATTCGAATTTAAAAATAACATTTTAGTAGCGCCAATTAAGAAATAAATAATTAAAAGCGGTATATCGCATACTTTTTGGTTGTTATCTTTCATTAATTATAATTTGTGTGGCTTCCTGTTGGGTAATTTACATTTCTCCTTTACGGTTGCGCAGCGCTGAAGACGCTTAAAGTTCTTCGCTATATAGTTCTCCGATAAAAGCCAAGAAAGCGTCGATTCGACGGGAGAGCTGGTAGATATCTGACGAATATCCATCGAATTGCTTCGGAGTGATTGGATTTGTTCGCTCAGAACTCATTTAGTGTAGTTTTACGAACGTACGCTACAAACGCATCTGCAGATTCTAGCACGTCTCCGGAATTGTCTCTCGAATCATGACCGAATGGCTCCGAATCACTAAATTATGGCTTTTTTAAAGCAGATTATTGCTGATTAAGAGGAATTCAAGACACGTGCGATCAACAATGCGCTGGAAGCAGACAGTTGGAATTATCGTTTCGTTAAAAATTCATGCTCCAGATAGCTGATGAGATACCAACTTACAAGGAGCAATTCCTTGAGCAGTTCACTTCTATCTCGGCTACCGCTGTTACTCTAGTCCATCAAGCTCCTGAGCCTCCTGTTGTAACGGACGCGAACTCGAACACCATAACTAAGGATATGGACTTTGAATTAGTTCTGGGTAAACGCAGATGAGCCCCAAATTCCCCGACTTCCCCCAAGGGTAACAGATTCGCTGTTCAAGAGGAAAGCGATAAAATCAGCATTGAGGAGGAAGACGGTGGACCCCTTAGTAAAAAAACCCAGCCAAGAATAAAAATGTAAAAAGCGGAAGCTAAGCCATCCCAAGGGCTTGTGTTCTATAGGAAAAAATCATAATCTGTCTGCTTCATCGGCCTCGGAGGCCGTCTCTACTCAGGCCATGCCCCTGAACATCTTTCGACGAGTGAGATTCAACAGGATGCATCACGTGACAGTGATTTTAGTTATCCGAGCAAAATTGCAAAACTTCGCTACCACACCCATAGTTATCAAAGATTCAGACTATTCACAGAAAAATCTCTGTGAACTATTAGAGAAGTCCGCGATTAAGGATTTCAAGGCTCATATGAAAGCTAATCACAAATTTCCCGTAAAAGTCTTCAACACAGAAGCTTATCGAAAAGTTACAGCCTTACTGGATAGCACGGCTATTAAATTCCACACATACTAGCTTACGTCTGCTAAGAATATTAAGGCCGTCATGAGATGTCTTCCTATAGACACTAGTGTTACAGACGCCGGAGAAGCTCTTATTGCAGACGAGTTTCAAATTAACAAGGTTGTGCAGATGGCTCAGCGTAAGGGCACGGAAATCATTAAAATGCCACTATTTCTGATTATCCTTCCGAAGGAGGACACGTCAAGGGAAGTTCGCAATATAAATTATCCAATGTATCTTCACATTAAAGTGAAATGCTACAAGGGATGGCGCGGAATCATGCAATGTTTTCGTTTCCAATCCTTCTTTCATGCGCAGAATCAATGTCGGCACCCTCCTCGCTGTGTGAAATGTGCTTTATGCCTTGAGTCTAAAGACTCTAAAAAACCGAAAAAGGAGCCCTCTTGCTGCTATATTTGCGGTCAAGAATATACGGCCAGCTTTAGAGGACGTTCGTTCTCCGCTAAACAAAGTTCTTCATATGTGAAGGCAAGAGTTACCTATTCTGATCGTGTGATTTAGCAATAACAAATTCCAGCCGACGTTAACTGATTTTCGTCAGTTGTAAGAGCTTCAGTCCAAGCTCGGGAGGGACGGGGCTATCCCGGAACTGGTGTAGTTAGAATGACGTCATGTGTAATTTCGTTTTTATTTTGTGGCAAAGACCATTTTTTTCAAAGTTTTTTTATTTTGAGGCAACATCTCTTCCGGTTGTTGATATGATCCAAGGTGGCGGTGGCGTCATCTATTTTTCTATTACGTAATGGCGGCATTCTTTGGCGTGCCGTGTACCTGCGCTTACTACTTGCAGATGAGAAATCATGACCCTTATCCTGGCATTGGACATTCGCACCACTCCTTGGTAAAGCATTTAAAGGCTTTGTCTAGCTATTGATTTTTAGATTTATATTTATTTAGGCTTGAATTACAGAAAAGTAGAACTTTGATAAGCCAGAATCATTATTTAGTCCACAAATTATAATTGAATCCATAATTCATATTTCAGTTCACAAATCATATATCGATTGACAAATTAAAACAAAAGCTTTTGTTTTGTTACAATGAAAATTCCTTTACACTAGAATCCAATTCTGTCTGTTAGTTAAAACAGAAAAGCCTCTGGATGCTATGAAAATTTTTCTGTAAATTAATATAATTATATTCAGTTTCCTGAATCAATAAATACGTAGCAGGTTTCCTTCCTAAGAGTTATAAATATTTTCTTTCAGTTAAAATCATTCGATTCTATCACTAAACCATTAAGGAAATTTTTTATTTGAGTGCTATAGAAACATTTTCTCTGAGCCAAAGTTATTCGATTCCGTCCACAAATAAAAAGTAAATGGCTTCCGTTTTTTAAGAGCAATGAAAAATTTCTTAAATTAAAATCATTCCAGTTGACATGTAAGTTTAGAGCTTGTCTCTTCTGGGGACTTTGCTATTATCGGCTGGCTAACTGCCAATATATTTAACTGACATCATTTCCAAGGTCATGTTTCTGTATGCTGACATATTTTCAAGGCTATGTAATTGTGTGACACGCATAATACAATAACGGAAAAAGGGCTACGTATACAAAAGTGCCGCGTTTATATTCAATTGAAGGAGAAAATAAATACATTTCGAAAATTTACTGTGGATATTTTGATTAGATGAATATCGACATACAAGTAACTTTCGATTAACCGAGATAGTAATACCTACTACATGGATTCCCAATCCCCCCCCTTTTTTTTTTCCATCAATCCTTTTTTAAAAAATTCTTTCTTCATCGACCTCCTTACAGTTTTTTCTGTAACATACAGCATATACCAATAATCACAATACAAGTAATTGCACATAAATAATAAACAAGACAATTTGAATATGAACAATGGTTTTGAAGAAGGGGTATCTTAGATTTTTGTTTTATAATTTTCTGTAGTATTATCATTTTTAATTTTGGAAAAATAGAAAGTTTTCAGAAACAAAACATACTATATTCTAATTGCCTCAAAATTCGATTTTAATAAATATGATAGTTGCATTTGATGTAATGATGCAATTTGTACTTCCTTGTACGAAGTAAAAAGGATGTATTGTAACGCGAAAAATTATGGGTATCATATTTCAACGAAAATATCCATTTTGGCCGCTATCGAATGCATTTAACGAAATTTTTGAGTGATATCTTTACGAATATCACTCAAAAACTCCAAGGACGGAATAAAAGACTCCTTTTTTCCGCAAAAAATTATAAAACTGATTTAAAATGAATTCCGAACAGAATTTTTTGTGGCGTTTGTGGCGTTCTTATGTATGTATCTCGCATAACTCAAAAACGAGTAGCCTCAGAACGTTGAAATTTTGTATAAGACTGCTATAACATGTAGATGTGCACCTCCTATTTTGATTGCATTTGGCCGTACCGTATATATATATATATATATATATATATATCCGCTCTGTTACTCAGCTCAGTGATCTCAGTTTCTTTATTCTTATTTACATGTTTTTGAATTGTGCATTTATTGCTTTAAAAATGATTGAATTATGTTGTTCGTATCTTCCGGTTAAGGTTTTTATGCTTTAATAAATGTGCATGCAATATTTGTAGAATTATCAACAATTTAAAAGTTGTTTAAGTGCGCTAAGCCTAATTATTTTTACTATAGCCGCCATGTTTGTTTACATTTGAAACTTAGCAGAATTGTGGATTTCTTGCCATTCTAGAGAAATTAAGCTTCGCAACAACAAAGATAACGCCTTCTTTTACTATTGCGAATAAAATCATGCTGAATGATTTTAATCCATTCCGGAATTTATTCGAGGAAATAAGTGTTTAAGATGTACTTTGTAATTTTTAATATAGATATTTTGAGATTTATGTATTTTTGCCTTGTCGCGAAGTGAGAACTGAATTAATTGAATGAGAAACACTGAATTGTCTGTGAAAACTGTTTCTTTCTTCCTTTCTTTCTTTTTAAATTTCTTTTATACATCGTTTTAGATTTATAATAGTATTTTAACAGAACATGTGGCAACGATTAGATAATTCTTCAGATGATATAAATTTTGTGCATTCTGAGTTATAAAATGAATGAGATGTAACGCTGTTAAGTGAACCTAGCGCCAGAGTGTGGATATGGTAAACAAATACAGTGAGTTTTAAAGAGTGCATTTATTCTGTTGTGGTTTATGCGCTATCGACGAAGTAAATTTAATTGAATCCAATAAGCTTAAATAAAATGCAAGAAAAAATGCTCATAATTTAATATTCCGTACAAGGAAGTCATATGGTGTACACATCAGATCTTTTAAATATATATTTGGCATAAAATTTCTTAAACATTCTCGTTCAAAAATATTCAGTCTGCTTCTTGTTTTCTGTAGTAAGTTATAGTCTTGACTAAAACCTGCTCCTGGTATTGCCTGCCAGGAAAAAAGAATAATATTGGTTCATTAGTGACTTTTATTTTGGGATATTTCTGTAGGATAACTTTTAAATTCCAAACCCTAGCGTGAACATGTGTTTTGAATAAGGTTTGTTTTTGAATATCCTCCTTCAAGTGCAATCAGATCTTGTATTATATCAAATACAGGGTGTATCAGTACAGCGGTGACAAACTTTCAGGAGAGATAGAGTACACCTAGACGATAGGAAATCGCATAGCAATGCTCGGTCGGAAACTCTTTCCTGGTGCAGTAGTAAAGGCACTAAACGCAAAAAAGGAAGGACACAAACAGTGAGACAAAACATGTTTTATTATGCTTAGTACAGCACAAACCTACAAATAATAGCAAAAACAAACAACGGTCGTCATTAAAGAAGGTGTTCGAAATTACGCCCTCGGACGTGATGCAGGCCTCACTTCTCTGGCGCATGGAGGATCTGCATCACGAATGGAAGGAAGAACGCATGGAAGATGCGCGGTTCCTGCATAACAGTCCGGATCGTAGTTTTGAACATCTTTGATGATGATTGTTGTCTCCTTTATGTTGTTTTTTGTTGTTGTTGTTTTTGTACTCCGAATAATAAACATATTTTCTCACCCCCGTTCGTGTACCTTCTTGAATTTTGTGTCGTCACTACCACGTCAAAAAAGTGTTTCCGGCCATGCATTGCTAGGTGTACTCTGTCTCTGGTGAAAGTTTCTCACAGCTGCACTGATACCACTTCTTGATGTAAAATATCTCTAATTGTTACATATTGTATATAATTGTATAATAATACATATTGTATAATGTATTCTAAAAATCCGCAATATGTCTGTCTTCCAACATCGGCCCTTGTTTGGCAATGATGTTTTTCTGGGCAGTTGCAGGATCTGGACGATACCCGAATAGTCCGTGAAAGCCGCTAGGGTGTCCGGACCCTGTTCTCACCTGTCACTTGTACTGATACACCGCACATTTCAACCCTTGTCTGGCACTGTATTATCTTGTCACATATTTCAGCCGTTGCATGGCATTGTATAATCATCTTATCACGTATCTCAGCCCTTATCTTCTTTTATTATTAATAAATTCCCAGACGGCATTTTGGTCTTGGTATGCATTAGGCGCTTGATTTGGCCGTCCGACGCAAGGAGCCCGTGTGGCCGTCCATTTATCACCCAAGGGTGCTCTAAATCAGCGGTCGCCAGCCGGTGGGTGGTCCGTGATAACATTTTGTTAGTCCGCAGAAACATTAGGACATTATTTATATTTTTAGGAAATTTAGTTTAAAAAATGACGAGTAACGAAACCTATTATGGAATATGGCTTATACTTTTTTTTTAATTCTAGCTACTACTGTTAGCGAAATTCCTTCTCAATTCAGTGGCTTTTTAGCTAATTTTGCAGGTTTATCTAGAGACATTTGAAAGTGAGAGTTGGCATCCATGGATATGCTGCTGTTATCAATATTAGCGCGAACTGAAATTCCTTTGACTTTCCTTTTGAATTAAAAACATATGCTATTGCAGTCGTTAATAGTACAGTTTTTCTCCGTGTCTATAGGCAAATTAATGGATTTTTATGGATGGAACTTAATGGAATTTTTAACTGTTTATAATTGCATCACTGGAAGTTTCCGTTTGCGTTTTGTCTAACTGTTGATTGATGGCGCTATTGCTGAGTAACCGATGATTATTATGTTTACAATAATTAAAAATTGGCGGCATAACACTATCAGTTTATTGATATTGCTTTGCGTTTGCCGATTTGTTCTTGCTTTTCGTGAAGTTCCTTTTCAGTGGTATGGAAATGTGGAGATTTCTGTACAAGAAGGTAATATTTTTTACTTTTCATGTAATTTTTCAATGTGAACGAAATATGTGTAGTCTGCTGATCATTATTGTATAAATGTATTTACCTTTTTTTAATTCATATTAGTGGTCTGCCAATTATAAAATTATATATGTAGTGGTCCGTAAAGTTAAGGGTTGATGACCGCCGCTCTAGATTATGGTGGACGTGGGGCTGTACTGATCAATCATTATGGTAGAGGGACAGTGCCCACGTCACTCGTCACTTGTACTGATACACCCTGTATATCGTAGTTCAATGATTCTATCAGACATGCTGATGCATTCAAATTTTGAATACCTCAGAAGAGAATATTAAAAGCTTTAAATTTTTCAAGCGGTTTGTACATAACAGCAGATTTTCTGAAGATGCTTTGCTTTCTTCCAAATTTTTTTTTATCTTTTTATTTTATTTCTTTATTTATCTACTGGTTGCGTTTTCTTATGATTCTACATTTTACATTTTTATATTTCACTTTTTATAAAAAGAAATTGTATATTTTAAAAAATATTACTGATTTTTAAAATATATTAAATAACTTTTGCGTGTTTTTCAATATTTATATTTTATGATTTTTCCGTTTCTGCATAATATAGCTTTGTATCAATTAATAATAAATTATATATTTTACAATATTAATAATTTTTTAATCAATGAGAACTTCACTATGACTGCCTGTGCATTTTCGGTTTTCGACCACTTTTGATTATCAATGAACCCTTTAAAATTTCATCGACCTCCATGTGGTCAATACTGATCTCATTGGGAGCCCCTAATCTAGAAGGGTATCAGGTTCAATGTTTCTTCTAACCTTCTTCGGAAACATACAATGACCTGACTAGAACAGAGAGCTTACTAAAGCTATGTTCACTAGTTGTAGTAAGTAGACAGGATACAGACGAAGGGTATACAAAACCCTTTATTTTTTTCTTTATATACAATGACTTCCGTACTTCGGAATACAATGACCCTCCACTCGGGGTCTAACTTAAAAGATATCAAAATAAAACTAAACTCTAATTTAACTTTAGAATAAGATTGGCCTTATAATAACAGGAAGCGTATGTAGCACAGAGACTGTGAACACTACAATACGTTTAATTTATCAAGAGGATTAAAACCTCTGGCCTGGAAGGCAAAGTAGCAACTGCGTAACTTCTAAGGTAAGCGGCCTGCTTCGAACTCACGGCTTCCTCTCTTCTGCTTGGCAAAAAGGCCACACTTAAATACTTGGCGTTCGCCAGACAACTTTGCATAAACTCCTTCACGCTTATAATTCTGGCCGGAAGTAGAAAATAAGAAGTGATAGTAAAGATTTAAAATAAAATAAACGTTAGTAAAACTTAAGATCCTTACATACTTCCCGCCAGAGTTAATTAGTTTGAAACTGAGGTCTAAAACGACCTTGTTGAAAACTTTTAGCTCTAGAAACTAACGCGAGGCCAACCTTTTACAGTCATAACATAGCTAGAAACTAGAAAATTTTAAAAGAAAGAAATTTGTTACAATAGCAGCTCCCGGAATATACAACAATCTTTTTTCTTTTTCATCTGTACTGCATCAAAACAGGAGCTTTATTCAATTCTGGTTCCTTCCAGAGATCTGGAAGGAAAACTAGTTTAATGAAATGTTACAGAATGACATTGTAAATAACATATAGAATATACTTTTCTTAACATTCTTATTTCATTCATGACTATTTTAATTATCTCTCCCCGTGCTCTCTGACATGTGTTGTAAAAACACCAAACACGAATGTGTTTCTGTCTATGTGTTCAACACTTCCTCCTACAATCAAAACACTAACGTGTTAAAATTCAACATACGAGACCTCTTAACACACCCTAATTTCAACTCTAGACCCTGAGGTACTATTCTGAAAGTGGCTAACTCTAAAGTGTAGCGTCAGAGAGCCTAACTACATCATTCAACCTTTAACACATATTCACCATGATTTAATCTTTACAGTCACACGAATAACAAATTTTTTTAACATTACTTTCACTTTTACCATATCACGTTATTTCTAAACATTCAAAATAACAGTTCACATGTATACAAGAACATATCAAGATGCCGTTAATTTTACACATTTGAAAACATACATTAGTAGTACATTGTTTACTTCTATTCTTTTCAAAGCAAGTGCCAATTCTTTCTACATTGAAATAATACTACATTTCAAAAAGTCTTTCAGACTAAAACTTCTTTCTTGTTAGAATGTTTTAAATAAAATTTATACAATAACTTTTTACAATATTTAAGTCTTTACACAACGCTATTATACATCAACTTTAGTTTTACGCGCGAGTAATTGAAAAACATAATAAGAAAATCGGTCACAACTCATTTCTCGCCCTTTTGGTGATAAAGGTAGACCTCGCATGAGGTAAAACTTCTTGAAATCTGCCACTTGCAGTAAGAATGAAAGATTAACTTAAGTTTGTAAAGTAACATAAAATTTTACTTATCTTTGTAATATTCAGACATCCTTTTCTGGGCCCAGTCTTTAAAGGTGCTGCAGACCGTAGCTTGGTTGATCCTCCTTCTTGTACGGGCTCGCCCTTCAGTGCTTTCCTCTGGAAGCTTCCGTTTTTCACCACTACGGCCACCCTTGAACATCTTCCTTCTGTCCTCTGCTTGTGGTCTTGGCCGTTTGAAGGCAGCTGGTCTTGGTGGAACCGGGAAACTTCTGTCGTGATCCTGCTTGGACCTCGTTGTTGGCCGTTCAAATTTTTCTTGTACTTTTTCCTCCGCCGCTGATGGCCCTTCCGCAGTTCGGCGACTTTTGCTGCGGAGAGTTCTGTCGGATGAGTCAATCTTCCGTTTCACAGCCGGGTTATAGTTGCCGTCCTTTCTCCCGGTCTTTTCCACATACGTCGTCCTTCTCCCTTCTTCATTCTGGGGGTGTTCGTGAACTCTGTTTTTTGGACGGTGGAACGGCTTCTTTTTCTTTGTACCTTCAATTTTTCCGCGGGGCAATTTTCTTTTCACTTGCTTCTGTCTCTCATTGGCTTGCCCTTGTACTTGTCGTTTTCCCACCTCTGGAACTTGTACCTGCGGTGTCTGCCGTACCGGATCCTGCAAAAGATCTGAAAAGATTTGCATTTTATTACGGTCATAGAATGGTTTTATCTGGTCAATGTTTGCGGAACAGGTTTCACCATTTCTTGCCTTTAACACTACAACAGCGTGAGTTATTTTTTCTATAACATATGGTCCTTCAAAGCGTGGAAAAAATTTGGCAGTTTTATCTTCTGGTGCTGAAGAAAGTGAATGCTTAATTTTTAGTACTTCATCCCCTACTTTATAAGTTACTCCCCGTCGTTTCAAGTCATAATACAATTTTTGTTTTCTTTGTGCTACTTCCGTATTCTTTTTTGCTTCTTTTATTAGTTTTTCTATATCACCCATTTTAAATTCTGGGGCTCTTTGTTGCACGTAAAATAGTTTATCTAACGGTGTTATAACCTTTCTGCCTAGAAATAACTCAGCAGGAGTTTTGCCCGTTGTATCATGTTTTGCGGTCCTAAGGGCGAAAGCAAATTCATTGACATAGTTATCCCAGCTTTTATGAAAATTTTTAACATAACTACGGATAATTTTCACTACATTTCTGTTGACCCGTTCCGCTATATTTGATTGCGGCCGATACGGGACCATTTTTAAATGACGTATGCCCAGTTTTTGGCACATGTCTTCAAATATATTACTTACAAATTGAGGACCATTATCCGATATAACTTTTAGGGGCGCCCCGTATTTTAAAATATATTTATTTAAAATAGAATCGGTAACTAATTTCGCGGAGGCTCGTTTTAAGGGAACAATTTCGGTCCATTTACTAAAATGATCAACTATAACAAGGAGATAGCGACTTTTGTTTAACTGACTTTTTGGGAAAGGGCCCAATAAATCGATGCCGATTATTTCATTTGGAAATTCGGATTTAATACTATTTAGAAACCCGGCCGGGCGGAAATTAATATAATTAACGGCTTGACATGTTGGGCAGGACTGGACATACGCCCTTGTTAACTTTTGCAGTTCAGGAAAGTAGACTGCCTCGCGTACGCGTTGAGTAGTTTTTCGAATACCAGCATGAGAAGCTAAAGGGCTGTCATGGAGCTCTTGCAGGATATTTAATCTAAGACTAGCTGGGATAACAGGTCGAAATTCGTTGTTGGAATTCGTAGTTTTTGTATAAAATAATAGACCATCTATTAGTTCGTAATGGGCCGCCCTATTTCTTATCGCCACAATATCTTGGTGGCTAAAATTTTCAGGATCCTTCAAATACTCATAAATACTTCCAAACTCAGGATCCTTACCCAGTTCGGTTATTACAGTTTCTCGGGAATTTATTGTACACGCTGTCAGCATTGCAACTTTTACGGTATTACCCTGTTCGTCTAATTTAATTCGTGACAGGGCATCTGCTACGATATTTTCCTTTCCGGGGGTATGCTTGATTACCAGATTATATTCTTGCAGCTTGAGTGCCCATCTTATTAACCTTGGGGATAAATTTTTTCCAGAGTACAATCTAGTTACCGCCGCATGATCAGAATATACTGTTATCGGCGCCTTTCCAAAATAGACTCGGAACTTTTGCACTGCTAACAGAACTGCAAGTGCCTCTCTCTCGGTCGCGGAATAGTTTCTTTGTGTTTGATTTAAAGTTCGGCTAAAAAATGCCACTGGCTGCTGATTTTGCGAAAGTACCGCTCCTACCGCATAATCCGAAGCATCCGCTGAAATTTCTAAATTTTCATCCTTTTCAGGAAATTTCAACACAGGGGCTTGCGTTAATGCTTGTTTTAATTTTTCGAAAGCACTATTGGCTTCGGCCGTCCACGAGAATCTTGCCTTTTTCCTTGTTAATTTTAACAATGGCTCAGCGATAGCCGCAAAATCTTTTATAAAGGACCTATAATATGAACAAAGTCCTAGAAAAGAAGAGAGCTTCTTTGCCGTGTTTGGAGTCGGATACTTTTGTACAGCGATTATTTTTGATTCATCTGTCTCGATCCCTTTTTGCGATATTTTGTAACCTAAATATTTTAATTCAGGGGCTGCAAATTTGCATTTTTCGACATTAACTTTTAGACCGGCCTCATTTAATAAAGAAAACACCTGTCTTAAATCCTGTACATGTTGGTCTAGATTATCACTAGTAATAATGATATCGTCTAAATAGATAAATGTGGACTTTCCGAGAACAGGTCTTAACACAATGTCCATGCATCGCTGAAATGTTGCTGGGGCGCCTGAAAGGCCAAACGGCATTCGCAAAAATGCGTAAGTGCCAGACTTGGTTATAAAAGCAGTCTTAGGCACGTCCTCAGGCCTGATCCCTATTTGAAAATAACCATTCGTTAAGTCTAAAGTTGTCATAAATTTGGTTGATTTTATGTTCCTTAAAATTTCTTCTATAATCGGTAACGGATATACCGGATATTTCGTTATGGAATTTAATTTACGGTAATCAATAGCGAATCTCCACCTTTTTGGATGCTCCAAAGGATAATCATTATTTTTCTTACATAAAACCACCGGACTAGCATAACTACTTGAGATAGGCGTTACGATCTTTTTACGTAGCATATCGGTAATATGCCATTCTATAATTTTTTCCTTATTCTTATCATTCCGGTATGGTTTTTGACGAACCGGCAATGCATCTCCGGTGTCAATACTATGGTTAGTAACCTGGGTAAATCCTGGAATATCACTAAATAAGGAAGCAAATTCACTTACCACTTGTCGGATTCTATCTTGCTCGTCATTAGGCAGGTGGTCGAGATTTAACCTTGGCGGTTCAACCTTTTCTACACGCACTGGTTTCATCGTCAGCTTAAGAGACGCTTCATTAAAATCCAGTGTAGCTTGTGCGTCTGAAAGAAAGTCTATTCCTAGTATTAAGTGTGCTTGCAAATTCTTTACTATAAAAAACATCACCTTTACTTGTTCGTCCTTGATAGGGATGTACAAAGGTACTTTACCTACGCACTTACATTGTTCTCCTTGCGCCACTAATACTGTTGTATTATCCGCATTATATATGCGGTATTTGCGAAAATACTTTCTAAAAAAGACTTCTGCCACACAGGAACACTGCGCGCCGGTATCCAGGAGTGCGGTGGCCGGGATATTATTTACCAAGACTTCAATCTTCGGAAGAGTTAAATTTTTCACCATTACTGTATTTAACTTGTAGGAAGAGGGGTTTTCGTGGCCTTCGGATTTCCGCACCCTCTCGTCAGCAGAAATCCGTTTTAGTTTAAATTATTTTTTCTTTCGGTGCTTTCCTTCTTTCTCCACTGGCCTTGAGACTTTTTTCCTGGGTTGCTATTGAACTGTCGACGTTCGCCGGCTGTTTTTGAATGCTCGGGTTTCCTTGCCCACTGATTCGCTTTTTCTCCGTAGCCATGTGCTTGAGTTTGCTGTAGTCTTGGCGTACCAAATTGGTTTCGATGTTGATATTGGCGTCTTCTTTCGACGTCCGCCGTTCTTCTACTTTCAAACTGGATTGCTAGCTCAAATAATTTTTCCAGTGTAGTCGGATTTCTCAATTCAATAAAGTCTTGCACTTGGGGTAGTAACCTCGGCAAAATCACTTGAATTATTTCAGGATCCGGACGGTTTCCATACAAGAGCTTGAAAACGTGAATTTTTCTTAAAATAAAACTCGAGATGTTTTCCATTCTTTGTTGATATATACTGAAAAGTTCTGTTTCTAATTTCGCACGATCCCTTACAACAGGGAAGGCTTTTAGTAGGGCAGTCTTGAAATTTTCGTAGGTATAGGTGGGACTTCCTGCTTGACCCAAGAGACTTCTGCCGATACATTTGAACCAGTTAAGCGCTTGGCCCCTCAAAGCGCTGGTAGCTAAGGTAACTTTTTGAAACTCGTGCACGGGGTAGAGCATGAAGTGGTCATCCAATTTTTCCAAAATCTGGTTACCTGTGAGTTTCCATTAAACGTTGCTTTTGGTTTCATCGAAGCGCGCATGGTCTGGACAATATACCCAAATCCTTCCAGGGCGGCAGCTGGCATTTCTGGATTCTGAGCTGTTTCTGCAGGCAGCACAGGTTCTTCTTGAAACTCGGCCATGGTTATTCTTCGTCGGGCGCCACTATCAGGTTCAATGTTTCTTCTAACCTTCTTCGGAAACATACAATGACCTGACTAGAACAGAGAGCTTACTAAAGCTATGTTCACTAGTTGTAGTAAGTAGACAGGATACAGACGAAAGGTATACAAAATCCTTTATTTTTTTCTTTATATACAATGACTTCCGTACTTCGGAATACAATGACCCTCCACTCGGGGTCTAACTTAAAAGATATCAAAATAAAACTAAACTCTAATTTAACTTTAGAATAAGATTGGCCTTATAATAACAGGAAGCGTATGTAGCACAGAGACTGTGAACACTACAATACGTTTAATTTATCAAGAGGATTAAAACCTCTGGCCTGGAAGGCAAAGTAGCAACTGCGTAACTTCTAAGGTAAGCGGCCTGCTTCGAACTCACGGCTTCCTCTCTTCTGCTTGGCAAAAAGGCCACACTTAAATACTTGGCGTTCGCCAGACAACTTTGCATAAACTCCTTCACGCTTATAATTCTGGCCGGAAGTAGAAAATAAGAAGTGATAGTAAAGATTTAAAATAAAATAAACGTTAGTAAAACTTAAGATCCTTACAAGGGTACTCAAACTAAATTAAAAAACATTTTTAATACGAGGGTAATTAAACTAACACAGGAAAGAGGAATAAGCCATATTATAAACAGAGCATATTGTTGACTATTGTTAGTGATTATAAAAGAAATGTTAAACCTGCTAAACGTGTTATGAAGTAACCAAAAAAATGTAAAATTTGAAAAGTTCCAGATTTTAATGGTTGCCTCAAAGATTTTAATGGTTGCTTATGCTCTCGCTGTAGTCGCAATTTACAAGTCTGCTTTAACTCTCCCTTGACAACCTCCCCTTTTTCTCCCTTTTTCTATTTTTAGCTTTACTATTAAGCATAGTTTTCTTTGCACTTACGCCACATGCAATTCAACAATAAAACACAACGTTATTAAAAGCTATACAGCAGTAAAATTCCCAATAAAGTGTTAAGTGTATAAGGTATTTCTCCCTTCTTCTTAGCATACTTTCGTGGTGTAGTGGTCAGAAGCCTCGGCGCATACGGGTTCTTTAAAAACTTCTCACTCGCAGCACCAGCCGCCTAAAAGAGTTATCACAAAAAAGAAAATGTATATAATGATTTTAATGAGTCCAGCTAGTGTAACTTCACGAAAATGCTGAATATATTTTATTAGACATTGCATGATTTTTAGCCCAAAGGGCGTCAGTCCAGAATGTCTATTTGTTTCGTTTTGGCATTTTGCGTTGATTCACTATAAACGGCGAGTCACTTTGTTAAATTGTTGCCACCAAATATTAGAGCCCTTTATTTTATTTAAAGAAATTAAATAATGAAGAATCTGCATAAATGTATGTATGTTTCTCGTATTGTGATAAAACAACGGCAAAGCTATCAAAGTTTGAATAACGTACGTCACCACGCGAATACGGGCATCTTGAAGCCCAAATTTGGAATTTATTTTATTATCTATTTCATATTTTGTAAAGCATTTATGAGTTTTTGATTTGAACACAACGATTTCAAAGAGAGCAATGGAAACACTGTACGGGGGGGGGCGAGAAAAAAACTTTTTTAATCTCTAGCGCGTGAGACTGTGTATCGGAAATTCTAAAGATATGCTCTTTTAAATATTTTGTGATGTTGCCGTTGAAATGAATTTTATGGTTTAAGTGCGAAGAACATGATATTTATTAAATGAAATTAACACACAAAACGTTAAAAAAACGCCCCTTTGGGCGTAATATAAAATCTGAAAGCTTTCAGACTTTTTTATTGCATGTATATTTAAATCAGAATATTTAAAAAAATTTCTGAAGAAAATTGTTTATTGTTTTTTAATCTCAGTTTTTTACTGAATACTTTCCAGGTTTTAAATTTAAAAGTATCTTAGCTTTACTGTATGGCATCATGCTAACTCACGGAAGATAAAAGTATTTCATTTCCGGCCGAGGTTACACATTGCTTTCGTAGACTCGAATTCGTTAATTAAAACTGAAAGATAAATGGCTTCCATATTCCCGAATGATAACAGTATGTTTAAATGTGTTTTATTTTGAACAGTGTTTCCACAGCTCGCTTTCAGATCGTTGGGTTAGTTAATCAAAAATTCATCAAAGCTTTACAAAATGTGAAATATATAATGAAACAGATTCATGCTTCCATGTGCACGTTCGGATGAAGCAATATATTATTCAAAATTTGAAGGCTCTAAGTACCGCTAATTTTTTCACAATGGGAGAAACATACATACATTTGATAATAATAACTTTAGAAGTACTGATGTAGGAGCTCTGAGATATAGAAACGCAGAAATACTGATAGCGCGGCACGTAGAGATAGCATAGACCGTAGATCCATATTGAAGACGAAGAATTCTGATTGCGTAGAATACTAAAATATTGAATCTGTAATGGCAGCGGAGTAAGATTTAACAGATAAGAGATTGAGATTGTAATAGGTAATAGATAAGAAATAAGCTGAGTAAGAGTAATATATTTGGCACTCTTATCGTGTCTATTTCCAGAAAACTTACATTTTTGATACTATTGCCATAGAAAGAGAGCAGAGGGAAACAACATTTTAATAGAAATAATGGCAGAAGCTAAAGTACGCAGTTATCCAGTATGGAGGCTCACCAAAAGAAAGTTTGGTTTTAAGTTGTTTATTAAGAGAAACTTTAAGTTCTTCCTTTCTTCTTTTCGAGTTTAGGTTCCGTATTAGCCATGTCATCAGCATTACTCAAGCCATGAGACATAGAACTGATGTAAAACTGACGCAGTCCAGAAAAGTTATTACTATTTTTAGAACAGAGAGGAGGAATTAAGGACACTTGCTAATTTAAATTATAATTTCGAGATTTACATATATTGTATGTTTACATATGTTGTATTTACGTAAAGCGTTCAGATTCCTCATTATTTAATTTCTTTAAAACTAATAGAGGGCAATAATATTTGGTGGCAAAAATTTGAAAATTCATACGCCATTTATAGTGAACCAACACAAAATCAAATTTCGAGACTAATAGCCTATTTTAACCTAAAAAATGAATGCATAGTAAAATATATACATGAAAGGTTTAAGATTTTAACGGTCGCCCAAAGGGTTTGTTAAGGTTTGTACGCTATCCCTGAGCTCGCAGTCTACCAGTCCTGCTGTTATACACACTTACCTTCTTTCCGCCATCGACGGAACAGGTGGCCTACTGAGTTAGGTGCTTTTCAGCCTGTTGGATCCCGTCGATGGAATTAAAAATGGCTTCTTAATACTCACTTACTCATTCCTGCTAACCTTTTCTTTTTAGCTGTGTTATTAAGCATAATTTTCTTCACACTTAAGCCATATGCAATTCAACAGCAAAATTTAAAAAAAGATTTAAAAGCAGCATAGCCGTATACGCTTAGAATTTCCGATACACTGCTAAGTGTTGGCATACATTTTTCTGTTTTTTTCAGTCTTTCCTCAGTTCATCATATCAACGTTCAGTTTTTCTTATTATGATGGCTTTACACATATTTTTTTTTCTCTTTTTACTATTAAAGTTTTGTGTGTTTACTTTATTTATTATATATCATGTCCTTGGCTATTACGCGAGATAAAATTCGATTCAACGGAAAAATAACAAAATATTTTAAAACAGCAGATCTTTAGAATTTCCAATAGACAATATTGCTCACTGGAGATAAAAATATTGTATTCATTACACTGTTACCATTACTTCATTTGAAGTCGTTTAGTTTGTTAATCAAAAATTCGTTATCAAAAATTCGTTTTGCAAAATATGAAATAGATAATAAAACAAAACCGAAATTCGAAATTCGGGTTTCCAGGTGTCGATGTTAGGATGGAGGAATACTTTATTCAAAATTTGATGGCTCTAGGGACCGTTGTTTATTGACAGTGCCAGAAAATACATACATTGAGGTATATCTTTCATTATCTAATTTCTTAAATATAATACAGGACGATAATATGTGGTGGCAACAATTTGAAAAATAATATAACGCGTTTAAGTGTTTAGACGGAAAATGCTGTGTCGAGACTAATAGCCCATTCGTGATTAACGCAATGTTTGAACTAATAAATGTAAGCAAGTATGGCTTTAAAGTCAAAACTGTTGCATAAACACAAACGATTATCCTCATAATTCGAAAATGATCCATTAACATTTCTTCGAATGTATATTTAAAAGTTACGTTAACTTTAAAACTTTGATCAGATTGCCAATCCATTGAAGAATTCAACATTTTATCGATAGATGGCAGCACAAGTATTTGAGGAAAAGTATTTAGCGAGAAACATTTGTTCAGATATCTGTTCATAGATGGCAGCCATAGTGCACAAATTTTTTGAGTATTAAAATCAGTGGAGCCTCTCAGTTATGGACTTGTGTAAAATGCTAAAGGATTTGATTTGGTCATGAACGCGCCTGTTCACTAATAAATCGGTTCGAGAACGATACATCTAAGCATAAATTCTGGGGTGAGGTACAGTATGTCGAGTTATGAACACTTTAGTAGGAAACAAATGATTTTCAGGGGTGTTTTATGGCAATCTTTGACAGAGAATAAATTCTCAAATACTCCTAAAAGGATTAATTTAATGTTTTTCGTTACTCAGCTTTCATTAATAAAACTTCGCAGACAGAACCAAGAATTCGTCCTAATCAGGTTAAAGTGACAGACGTCCTAATCAGGTTAAAGTGACAGAGCCAAGAATTCGTCCAAATGAGGTTGTGCCATAGGCACAGATTTTGAGGGCTTACGCCCTGAGGAATTTTTTTTATTTTTTTGCCCCGACACCAGAGCTCCTATTAGTCTCAAACCTCACTTTTGCGTCCGTGTCACTTTTCAGCAGTTTCAACTTTAGAACACAACACAGCACAAACTAAAGCGAGAAAGTTACAATTAGCGTTTGCAAGAACAAAATGCGAGCTGCGCATTGAGAAATAATACCTCACAGACAGGCAGAGAGCTCTGGTGGCCGAAACATTCCGCTCGGCGTTGAAACATCGTTTCAAATCTAAATAGCTTTTACAAAATGAAATTATCATAACAATATTAAATTATGCAAAAATGTGTCATTAAAATATTCACAAGAAAACATAATATGAAATTATGAAATGAAACTAAATTGTTCTCAAAACAGATGCAAAAAAGCCTTCATACTATTCAGGAACTTAATTATATTTAAAGCAAAGTACAACGTTATAATGCTTTAGAAAAAAAACTTAATCACTGATAGGCAAAACGCTAAGTTTGTGAATTGGCCTTTTGAAAACAGTTTTGAGCTTCACGATACGGAGAATATTATCTGAGCTAGGAAAAACTTCCATTGGTTTTGCTCTTCGAGATATACAGCTTTTCAAAGCGGCAATAAATGATTCTGATGTTAGATTACCTACTAATTCAATATGTATAGTTCTTGTAGTAAAATACACGAATATACAAATGTAGCATTTCATTGGTTTTACTCCTCGACTCTGACAGGCCGGCACTTGAAATGGCCCGGCATAGTCAATTCCAACCTTGGAGAAAACTTTTGACGGAACGACTCTAGACGATGGTACGTCAGACATTATCTGAGATGTTTTAGCTCGTACACGATGACTTTTCACGCATTTGAAAATCGGTTGTCTTACAACTGACCTAGCGTGGATCATCTAATATGCAAAATAAAGATGATAGCCAATCAAGATATTAGAAAAATGCAGATAGCGAGGATTACAGTAGATGAAACATTAGCCAAATTTGGATAATTGCGATTATTGTTGATCCAGATATTTAAAAAATAAATAAATAAATAATCCGAAAGCTATCAGATTTTACATTACGCCTATAGGGGCGTTTTTAACGTTTTGTTTGTTACCTTTATTTATTAAATATCATGTTCCTCACACTTAAACCATAAAATTCAATTCAACAGCGTTAAAGTAATTTTAAATTGAGCATATCTTTAGAATTTCCAGTACACAGTCTCGCACGCTGAAGATAAAAATGTTATTTTTTATCGTACAGTGTTGCCATTGCTCCCTTTGAAATCGTTCAATTTAATCAAAAATTCGTTAAAGTTTTACAAAATATGAAATGGATAATAAACCAAATTCCAAATGAGGAGTTCCAGATAACCATATTCGATGGAGGATTACGTTATTCAAAATTTGATGGCTCTAGGTACTGTTGTTTTATCGCAATGGGAGAAATATACATACAGTTGCGCAGATGCTTCATTATTTAATTTCTTTAAATATAATACAGTAAAGTGGCAACATTTTGAAAAGTTAACCAACATTTATCGTGAATGTCGGCTATTAAGCTAAAGGAGGTTATGCCAAAACGAAGTTAATGCCAATTCAGTGTAGCTACTTAACTGCAAATGAGTGAATTTTAGTAATACGTTCATCCTACCTTATTTCAACAAAAGCTTAGGAGCAGAAAGTGAAAAAAAAAAATATTATGGAAAAAAAAAAAAAAAAAAACTGAAAGCTTTTACATTTTATATTACGCTCAAAAGGATGTTTGTAACGTTTGGTCTGTTACCTTTACTTATTCAATATCATGTTCTTCGCAATTAAACCATAAAATTCAAGTCAACGGCAATATCACAGAATATTTTAAAAAGCATATCTTGATAATTTTCGATACACGTTCTCGCGTGCTGGAGATAAAAATATGTTTACCCCTGTACAGGATTTCATTGCTCGCTTTGAAATCGTTGAGTTTGTTCATAAAAAATTGTTTAATATTTGACAAAATATGAGATAGGTACTAAAAAAAATCCAAATTCCAAATTTGGGCTCCCAGATGCCCATATTCGAATGGAGAACTACTTTATTCAAAATTTGATGGCTCTAGGTATCCTTTTTTTTTTTTTTTTTTTTTTCAGAGTGCGAGAAACATACATACATTCATACAGATTCTTCAATACTTAATTTCTTTAAATATAAGGGGCTCTAATATTTGGTGGCAACAATATTGAAAGTGAACTGACATTTATAGTGAACTGACGCAAAATGCCGAAACGAAATTAATACCCCTTCTGGGCAAATTGCCCCTTTGGGCTAATAAAACATAACTTTTTTTGCAGAATGAGAGATTGATTCTCCCCCCCCCAAAAAAAAAGCGTAACACATTTTTGGCGGAAAGATTGGATATGGTTGTTTCGTTTTTACAGTTTCCATTTTTTTTACTTCCTTGTAAAAGTAAACGAAGTATTGTAATCGCGAACAATTTCGGGTGTTATTTTTCAACGAAAATATTCATTTTGAACGCTCTCAAATTCTTTTAGACGTGACATCTATACGCAATTAACCGCACCAAAATATATATATTCTCTTGCCTGGCTCTGTGAGCTCTGCGATTTTATTCTTATGTTGGTAAATCGCGCATACTTTGCCTTAAAAGTGATTTAATTATATTGTTCTTATGTTTTCAGTTAAGAGTTTAGAGCTTTGATTAATCTGCATGTAATAATTGTAAAATTATCAATAATTACATTACGCTAGACCTAACAAGGTCACTATTGTTTTACATTTGAAACTCTTACTAGAATAGTCATTTGGTGCTGAACATTTATACTTCCTTTCCGTTGACCGAATTTCTTGTTTCTGTGTACAAAGTCTAATTTTAATTGCAAAATATTTTTTCTAACTGTGATTGGTGTTTTAGGTTTTTCTGTATTTTGAAATATTTAATAAGGATGTTTTGCGTTTTCATGCATTTTTGCTTTGCGGGAAATTGAGAACTGAATTGACTGAACAAGAAATCTACCTCTAATGAAGTTCGAAGAAATAAGTTTAAATCAAGTACGGCAAAAAATATGCATAATTTAACACGCCGTACAATAAAGTCATGTGGTGTTTACGTCAGATTTTTTTTCCTCTGTTGCAAATTACCATTTTAAGTTATACTGATATTTCATTTAAAAAATGTCTCTTTCTCATTTAATATGACATTTATTAATGAACAATAAATAATTTCAGTGAAATGAAAGTTTCACTCTTATAAAAAAGGAAAGGGGGATCATGGCGGTGAAACACTTCTTTCCAAACAATACTTTTAAAAACTTAGACTTGGTATTTCCTTTATGTGTACTTATATTTAATAAATATCATTTACATTACAGATTAATCATCTTTAATGTTTTTATTATGACTAGAAGATAAATCCATAAATATTCCTTCAGGGTAAACGTAACCTTACAAATCTGCATAAAGTTATAAACAAAATTTCACCAAAAAGTGTCAGAGTCAAATGGTCAAATATATAAATTAAAAATGTTACTTTATTTTCTGAAACAAACAAAAAAAATCCGTAATGAGCATGCAATTTTGTACTAATAAAAGTAATGAGTGAAACCTTGTATAAAAATTGTATATAAAAATTGTATAAAAATTGTATATATAAAAATTGTATATATATTTAAATCATGATTCTCTCTATGTATAAAGCAAATGAGAGCCAGTTTCCTTCAGAAAGGTCCTCCACAAAAAACTCCTTCTCTTTGACAGATATCCCTAGTGTGCTTTACGATGCTATAATAACGTATCTATCTTTTTACATAAGATTGGTTTGATGCACAATTTGCTAACAATACCAAAGTAATTATATTTTTATTAATGAAACTTATTCATAGAGAAATATTTGGTAACGGGCGAGCATGTTTCATACCTAATTTAACATCAAACGCGGAATAAATAATTACTTCTAAGGAATTAAAATAAATGTTAGTGAAATGAGATTACATGTAGAATTCTGAAACTAATAATAAATTTTAAAAAGCATAAAAAATGACGATGCGTATAATTTTACAGTAATAGTAAAAAATATTTTTAATTTGAATAAGTTAAAATTACCATAATTTTGTTTTTACAAAGGAAGAACCCTTTATTTACATAACAAAATCATTTCATTGCCATCACCTTTGATTTGTACTTTGACATTTCTTGATTATTATTATTATTATGACTATTATTAGGCTGAAACTCATATTTTAATCATTACAGAAACTAAACAGATTAGGCTCATCATGTCATAAAGTTATAAAAAATCGCTGCTTTCAGCGCAAATGAATACTTTACTTTTACTTGCTCGAAGAACAAGATGAATAACACTCAGATAACTGGATTTGGAAAGTCTAGAGTCCGGATAAATAGAACTACATTTTGAAATAAATATCATAATTACTTAAATATACTGAATACCTTCAGAATTCTCCCTTGTACAAGCCCAACCACCAAAATAAATGTCAGTCCATTCTCATAACAGGAGCAATAGTGACAATTTTCTTATTTTAAAAACGTTAATTAATTTAGGCCAAAATAACATGCTCAATATAAGTGTCCGTTTCTCACTCTGTTGCCTGAGCAAAGCAAATACCACTACAAAAGACGGAAGAGGAAGTTGTTTTTCACATCGGAAGTAACATCTGAAAGTTCATGATAATGATACAAATATCCTCGTAGTTTATGAAATCAGTTTTTATTCTACTGCTTTTCATCTGATACAGTAGTGAAAAAAAAAAAAAAAAAAAAAAAAAAAGAGCCTAATTGAAATGCAGGGGTAAATCTAAAATAAAACATACACGATTACTTTAAATAAAACGTATTACTTGAGTCTAAACGAAATTTGTTGTAGAGTTTAGATATTGCAGTCAAACTGAAAACCATGAGCTATTACAGCTTTCCTATCGGAAGTCTTCATGTTAGCCTAAAACAGTAGAATCTTTCGAATGCAAGGACTGGCTTATTTGGTTTATGGCAAAACATAAGCCCGCGCGAGAAGACTTTCTAAAAGAGACTGGCTCATATTCTCGTTCCACTAAGGAAAACCGCAGAAACTCTCATGTAGCCAGTCCAATCCCGGGATTCGAACTAGGACAGAAATACAACTAATGAGTAGGCTTGCCAATCGGTAGCTGGTAAATCTCTCGCTGCTGAATGAGAGAAACTTCATTCTAGGAATAGTCTCATTGGGAGAAGAAGCTATGAATTTGTATAGCTATTAGCAAACTCAAGCAAGCACTGTCTAAATATCCAGCTAGTCGCAATACATCTTTGAATTCTATTTAATCACCTCAGTGGGAAGTTTTTGCCGAGTATCCAGAAGATTTTTGTCACTTGCATTGGCAGACGAAAATTAACAGTGATGTTCTATCTTTTTCTCTAAAACACGTAGCATGTTTATAGACTCAAAACAAAATCAGCAACTTTTTTGTAAATGTATCTATCACTGAGATATTATCTAGCCTCGCTGATAAACCAAACAGAATCTGTTGCCTCTCCAGTGGAAAATACCTATTGCCTGATAAAATACAGTAGTGGAGATGGACGTGCTGGAGATAGCACTCATTCACAACCTAAAGAAAACTAAGATCTCGAAGATGTTAGCAAAGTTCATCTGTGTCACTAGGTTTGTAACAGTATTCTTCATCCAAGGGAAAAGACTAAGCAGAGCCGGATTGCTGAGACGCATGCCTGAATAAGGATGACTTTTCAAAGAAAGAAGAAATAATCCGAAAGACAAGGTTCTAGTTCCAATATTTTACGATAATGATGAAAACGTTCGGCTCGATGTCCTCAGCTTCGTATTAGCCAACCAATTAGAAAAAAGGCATATCACAGGGCCTAAATATGTAATTTAACCATGTAAGCTAATATTTGGAGAGTTGTTTGTTCAAATGACCGCGAGCGAGCAGTAAGTTACCATAATTCCTGCTTCCAAAAACAGGATGATTTCTGTAGCTGGTCCTTCCTCATATAGGTGTGGTTGAGAATTTTTATTTTTTCGTGTATCGCATTTTATTTCAAAAAGGATAATATTAGTAAAGAAAAATAATCATGTTTGCTAATTGATTGTATAATGATATGTGTGAACTGTACAGAGGCTGTTCGCACATTTTTAGACGATTTTGGTAAGCGGTAATAAAAAATAGTTTGCTTCAGAAGAAGTAATTGCAATTGTACTATGTTTTTAAAAGTCAAAATTATCGTCTGTGGCTTGAAAGTTTTGTTTTTATTCAAAATGGCAAATTTGACAAAGCAGTGGTTCGAAGGCTACATTTACGCTCTTTCCGAAGAGAAATATGCATACTCCGTTATCCAAAAACAATGTGAGAGTCATGGTTTTGTGATATCTAAAGCGTCGATAGGTAATATCATCAACATGAAAGGAAAAAAAAAACGTCAAATTGGAGCCTCAAAGTGGGACAAAAATTCCAAACAAGTATGCAAGGAAAAAACGGACATCTTCGATTATTACAAAGGTACGTTGTTTAATGTTAAAGGAAAATCCCTTTAGTCAAAGGACAGTTGCAAAATCATTAAAATGCTCGGTGTCCACTGTAAACAAATGATAAACGTTGGTCTAAATCTTAAGAAAGCGAAAAAACGCAATGTGCATCGTCTTCTTCCAAAGCATATCGCTCAACGCAGGACACGCTGCAGAATTCTATATGAGAAACACTTATCCAAAGTAAAATGGAAAACAATTGTCACAATAGATGAAGCATGGGTGTATTTAAATGATTGTAACAAAAAAAGAGCCATTTATTATCATAAAAGTGGAGAAAAATTTCAAGTACACGGTTCAAAGAATCGAAAGAAAGTTTTTCTAAGGGATTCATGATTGTTGCTGATTTTTCTTATAATGGCAAGTTAAAAATGAAGAGAGTGCAAAAAATGTCAAGATTGACTTCAAATACTATCAGGAACATATTTTATCGCCAATTTTTCTGAATGAAATACCATCACTTTACCCACAGTGCCATCAATCTGTGAGACTCTATCAGGACAAAGCTAGCAGTCACACATCCAAATCCATTGTAAATTTCCTAAAAGAAATGGAACAAAAAACTGGTAGCAAGGCCATACCCTTCACTGATATCCCTACTAGATCTCCCAATGTGTCACCTATGGATTTTTGTGCTTTTGGACTTTTAAAAACTGCATTATCCAAACGTTGTCCCCAAACCCTAACAGGACTCTGGAAAGCTGTTCGGGAGGAATGGGATAGAATCTTTTGCCACTTCAAAAGGCATTATTATCCTGGAAATTGCGGTGTCGAAAGATAGTTCAGAATAAGAGATGTCAAATAGAACATTTAAAACACAAGAATTTTATGTAATTTAGTTTTGTGAATACAATATACATCGTCTAAAAAATGTGTGAACAGCCTCTGTACAAACGACGGCATTCCTAACGCACATTCATGTGCCTGACATGACTGAGTTATGCCGTTCATGTGATTTATTCCTAACTCACTCATATGTCTGAACAGATAATTCTTAAGTGCTCATTAGTCGGATGCCCGTGTAGCCAATCCTCTCTTTAGTAGCATACCATAAATGGAACAACAATCTAAATGCACACTCCGGCTAAGAATTTTCCAAACTCTTGATTGCTAATCTAACCATGAAATGGATTGTATGGCTTACTATATATCAAAAGCTTAATTGCGATAGAATGTCCGACTATGGGAATAATAATTTATCACGCTGTTCTTAACTTTGATTTAGAATCATTCCAAAGGTAATTTTTGGCAGACTGCTTTCAGCCTCCTATTCTTGTTAAGGCTACATCATAAAATCGTAGCAAATTGTTTTCAGAAAACAATCGCATTATTCATGTAGTGTTTATGAATATTTAACGTTTATATTGCAATTTTTAAGTTTTGTAATTTGTACTAATACAGAATTTAGTGTAACTTAGAACGATGGAAAGGGTCAGATACGCCGATTGTGGGAAATACAGCAGAATTACCGGGTCTGGTTGAGATAATTTTACACTCAAAATCTGCTTCAAAGTCACCGTCTAACCCCAACCACCAAACTCAAAGATTACATTCCTTATATTTAAAAAGGAAAAGTATACATTGTGGTAAATCATAGAATGATTTTAGAGATTTCTTAAATCTGGAGCCGTAGATCTGGGCTTTGTGCATTTAGGTGATAACCGGGATTTCAAGATAACAGATAAGGCATTACTTGACGTAAATATATTAACTTGAACAATAATAAATGTTTCTTTGATTATCCCCCTTTGAAGCCATTATGAATTATAGTGGCGAAGAGATATAAAGCGTCTTAGAAAGCAATATAATATCGGCGATATTAGAGTGAAAATTTTTCGTAACTTATTAATGTAACCAGGACCCCACCTGCATATATATGGAGAAGGATGAGTGAAACAAATAGTCCTCTGTATATGAGAGAATGTAATGTGATTAGACTGGAGCATCATGCTATGGTGCTCTCAGTTATTACATCTCTTGTAATTATCATCGATGTCAGATTGGCTTCCGCTTAAAGAAATGAGTTGGAAAAATATCATCAGTTCATTGAAATCAACAGTTCGTTATTTTAATCGTCTTGTAAACTTTGTTTAATATAATTGATTTTGGATATTTTAGTTACTTTATGTCCGTTTACTGGATACTTGGTACATCCAGTAAACGGACCTAAAGTAAAAACTGGTACATTTATATGATGCTTGTTTCTTTTGTTTTCCACATACTTTACCCATCCTTCTGTTTACCGAATAATTGGTTCTTTAAGTTTGCCGAATGCTAGGTTATTACATTTATTAGACGTTTATCTATTGAAAATATTCTGAATATTATCGGATTTCAATTGAGTTTTACTGATCAGTTCCAGAAAATGTTCTTGGCCAGTGATATTTATAATACCAAACCTTTAAGTTGCATAAAGTATCATACGCACTCAGTATCGTATATTGTCTACCACTATTCAATATTCAAACGGGAGGTAAGTAACAGACATTGGTGATCAAAACTATGACAAGAAATTTGTCAGATAAAATCTTTAAATGTTAGATATGTGAACTGCAGTATAAAAAATCTATAAAAATAAAACTTCTGTATGCAATTTATTGTGTTTCTTGCTATGTTTATCTGCAATATTAATATTACTTACAGTTGTGCAAAATCATTATAATTCTTTATATTTTATCTTCTATTAAGTTTCACAGAATTTCTCATATTTATTAGGGAATCTTCACATTACGTAACATTGAAAATCGTACAGGCTCTCAAAGTCTTTTTTTTAACTGTGATTATTATTTTTTATTAAATCACTGCATGGAGTCTGGTGCAGATCTGACAGCAAAGCTTAAGCACAGCCTAGATTCCTAATTTAAAAATTCAGTTATTGTTTCGCTTTTGTATTATTAAAAACAAAAAAATGTATCTTGTTTATTGATAAAACTAAAAGATATTCACTAATTGGTTATTTACTTTCAGAGCATTCTGAATTCCTAGAGTTATAAATTTCACTCCTAACTAAATTTAAATTTATCTCAAAGATAAAGTTAAAAATATTTATTTACAAAAGAACTGAAAATATTTTAACAGTAAGAGTTTAGGGAGAATTCACTGCTTCATCTTCCGTGCAGCTTAATGAACCACATTATCTTCTGCATCAATTCTGAAACATGTAATACATAGAAAGTTTTACTTTTTTTTTGCTAAATCTATAGGAAAAAACATAACAAAAATTTATTAATAAAGAAAATTGATATGTATATAAATGCATGAACAGCAACAGTTTGGGCAGCATTTGTAGTTTCATCTTCCATACTGCTTAATGAGTCATACAATCGCCTGCATCGCTTGAGAAATGGATCGTAGTAGAAAGTTTTACTGCATTTGTACTTTTCAACACCCTCCTTGTTCAGCCAACGGCCTGATCCAAAAGTAATTCGTATTATATCGTAACCAGATATCAGTCCAGTAGGCTTGTAATTGCGACCAGCGCAGTCCAATTCTTTCAACGTTTTTCCATTGCACAAAGCACAATGAACATTTTTATAATATACGTCTGAATTCTTCTCTTTCCTTTCTCCATAATAGTTGGAGCACTTACGAATTACGTCTTCATTCGTATAATTATGTGGACATGCAGATATCATGTTCGAAGCACAGTATTCTAACTTTCCTGCCATATCACCTGGTTGAAAGAATCGGATGAAACATGGTATAAAATCTTCCTCTACCCACAAGCCCCATTCATCTTCTTTCAAGTCGAATAATAAATGTTTCTTAATGTAGTTCTCATCAAACTTCTTCCCGCCGTGCTTGGATGGGCAAGTAACTTGTAATGTCCAGTATTCTAAATCATCCTCTTTTTCGTTATTACAAAGAGCGCATTGTTTATTCCAGTATGTCACTCCTGTCCTTGTATTAGTAACCATCCAATTTGGTATAATATCAGCTTTATCCTCCTCTTCTGTTTCAGTGCACCGATGCTTGTCGTCAGTACTGCCTGCATAATTCTCCGCGCATGCCCTCTTGGCGAAGACGGGAGTTGTTATTCTGTCGGATTTACACTGGAAGTGTTGCTCAGTTGTGGACACTAGAGGAAACTGTTCTGCATCGATGCAACATGTTCCATATATATGGCAATCAGAATCACAACTACAAGTTCTAAACAGGTTAGTGACACTGCACTGATCGAAAGTCGAGCATGCATCACCTTTCATTGAAATATCGAAGGAAAACACACTAATAAAAAATGCAACAGCAACTATGATGTATTGTACCAGGAGGTTCATCTTTATCAGTAACTGTCAGCAACAGAATCAAGCGAACACCTGAAAAAAATAATAAATTTAATAAAGCAGATTTTCTTTCAAGTACTGGTTGGTGAAAAATACAGCCAATATCAAAGAATATTTTTCTTATAAGTTTATATTCTGCAACATACTGTACAATGCCGTATAAAACCTTTTCTGCGACTTTAATAGAGCAGCCACTATAACTTTTATTTGTTCACTATTGATTAATAAAATGCTATAAGTACTATTATTTTGGCTATGCTAGCATGTCTTTATCGCTCTTTAATTTAATTTTAATGTGAAATCTAATACCTTTTATATACAACTGTAAAAAAAAAAGGAAATTAACAAACAAATGCGAATTAATTTTTTATACTTACGAAATAATATTTACGTTATTTGCACAATTAACTAAATAAAAACATTTCCATACTTCGACTACTAAAGAATGTTATTTAATTTGGTTAACTAAAGAATAATTTAAAAGAACCTTCCACTCCCAAGGCAAAATAACATCACCTTTCTTTAAAACAGGGGTTCCCAATAAAGTAGTTATCCATCCTTGAGGATCGATGAAATTTTAAAGGAGGTCAGTGATGATCAAGGTGTAGCCGAATATGTTCGGGGCGTAGTGGCTGGGACGACTCTGATCAACGTAATCAAAATCCTAGTGATTACAAAAAAGATTACTAATAAAAAAAAGAAAGACAAAAAAATCTGAAAGGTTTCAGATTTTAAATTACGTCCAAAGAAGCGTTTCTTTAACGTTTTGTATGTTACATTTATTTATTAAATATCATGTTCTACGTACTCAAACTATAAAATTCAGTTCAACAGCAATATCGCAAATTAATTTTAAAATGAGCATATATTAAGATTTTCCGATACAGAGTATCGCGCTCTGGAGATAAAAACTTTTTTTTTCGTACAGTGTTGCCACTCCTCGCTTTGAAATCGTTTAGTTTTTTAATCAAAAACTCGTTGACGTATTACAAAATATGAAATCAATAATAAAACCAAACTCCAAATTTCAAATTTGGGCTTCCAGATATCCATATTCGCAGTAGGATTAGTCATTTAAAATTGGATGGCTCTATGCATCGTTCACAATGCGAGAAACATACATACATTTATGCAGATTCTTTATTATTTAATTTCTTTAAATATAAGACAGTGCGATAACATATGGTGGCAATTATTTGAAAAGTGATACAACTTTATAAAGTTTTCGACGCAAAATGCCAAAACGAAATTAATAGTCCATCAGGGCAAATTGCTCCTTTGGACTAAAAATTGATAATTAGTTGTTTATTGATATAAAGCTGTTTCATGTACTAAAGAAGAAATCATGTAAAATAAATATAAAGAGAACAAAACAGTGAAATTATTTAATATACTTTAAAAATCAATAATATTTTTTGTAAATATATAAATCTGTTAGGCAGTAAACAAAATATAAAAAAAGTAAAACTGAAGAACACAAGAAAACACAATCAAAAAAAATATGAAGAACACAAAACTAAATGGAAAAACAAAAGAAGCAGGTTGAATATTTTTGCACGAGATGATTTAAACATTAAACTAAGCGATTTTGAACCATATATTAAAACATTACATCAATGCATGAAGCGCAGCTTTCACATTATCTAAAACTGAACTTTTTTGCAATTAGAATTTATTATTTTGTTTCGGAAAATTTAAACAAAAAATAATTAAATATAAATCGAATAAGCCATTTTTTCAAAGCATTTGGTTCATATTCTAAATCTATTTGTTACCTATAAGTTAATTATAGGCAATTATTTGTATTATGATTATGCTGTATGCTGTAATATTATACTGAAAAATATAAAGTGGCAGATGACGGAAACCATACCTTTAAAAAGAGTTCATGCAAAAATTAGTTACGAATTCCTTTATTGGGAATTGCTTTAAGGGGACATATGACATTAAAAAGTTTTATATTTTAAATTCTGGGCTAAAACAAAGTAGATTGAGGCGATTGCAAAAATATTATAATGCATGTTCCGAAATTGTAAAAAGATCGAAATCTTTCATTGCAAAATGTAAACAAACACTAGCAAGGCCACCAATTTAGAAGGGAGAGATGTCCGGTGTGGCCACAGTAAAGCCATATCAGTTGGTAGAATTATGTTCATAAACATTCTTTGCCAGAACCTATTTTCTGATCTTTGTTTGGTAATCAGTTTCATCTCCTTCGTAGTATTAGCCAAATTAATAGTGTCGTTTTTTTTCACAATCATAGATATCGTCGTTCTCGGCATACGGTAGGTAATGACTGCATCCCAGATATGCATACCATCTTCAGACCTTTCAACAATCTCTTTCATAAAAAAAACATCTTAACCATTTTGTTCATTGTTTGATTCTTGTCATAAACCTTCTTAAACCTAATTGTTAAGAAATTTACAAAAGATTTACTCAAAAAACACAGTTGCGTGAGAATTTAGATTTTAATAGTACAGATTGTTTACTGAATAGTAGCAGCAGGACTAGTAACGCTCATGATCAGTTTTAGCATTTCTCTCGAAAATAAATATCGTGTACCAAGCAAAAATTTTCTTGTTCAAACACGACGAATATCAAGTTGGATTTACTTCAAAGCTGTATTTAAAAACATTTTACCATAGGACAGGGCAGTAATAAGCATATGGGACACTGTTGTGTAGCGAATTTAATTTAATTAAGTGATTAATAAAAATCAAAATTTTAAAGTTGTAATTATTCAAAATTTGAGCTACACAAGTTTGGTTATATTCTTTTTGGGCCTATTAATTCTAGTGTAATAAATTTTGGCTTTCCGAGTTTACGCGAACTGCGTCTTCAATCTTGTACATGCAAACAATGGATAAGTATTTTTGTTTCTGCGTAATAAACTCAGTTTTTCATGTCAAAAATTAATTTGATTTCTTAGTATTTAATATCATTAGTTGCAGAAAAATTAGCTCTTTAATTTGGCGTAACTTTCATTTTTCTAACTTTAATTGCATTTCAGTTATGAGCTTTAATTAGTAGATTTTCTTCGTTTCGCTTGTGATTTAGTTAAAGGGGGATGAAATGCCTTCTTTCCGGTTGAAAAGTCACTTTTTGCGAGTTTTCAGCGTTCTTTCGTTGGGACCCTTGCAGGGTTGTTGAAATTCCTAATCTCCCCAGGTCGCAGGTGGCAGTTATTTGGCGAGGGTTTGGCGACTTGGATTTTCCGTTGAGGTTTCAAAATAGTGGTTTTGGCGAGTTTGATAACATGAGGGTATGCTGTGGTTGCAACTATTTCAACTTTCGGCGAAAAATGGGTTGCGCCATCTTGGCAGTCCGGCGCTCTCCCTTTTAACGGGTTGTTTTAGGGGACGAGCTCACTTTTGACACTTTTTGCACTTTACTTCTTTTGCCCTTTGAATTGGCGGAGGCGACAGCTGACTCCGACGAAGAAAATGGAGCTTCTCCCCGATAGGCCTACGGGCCTCTTGGCTAAGCGCTGTGAGCGCGGGCCGTAGGTATGGGCATCTATGTCTTCAAAAAAAAAAAAAAAAAAAAAAAAAAAAAAAAAATCGAAATTCTTTCATCAGTTTTTGTTGTGTGTGTTTGTGTATCTCAAGGAAAATATACAGAAGTAAATTTCTAGAAAAATGATGTGCACCATTGATTCGTCGCTTCACTCGAGACCAGAGCGTTAATTTAAAACCGTTGTTTTTGGGAACCTCATTTGCTCATCCTAAATTCCACTAGAACTTCAAGGCTACCATACTGAATAATTTAAAACCGTTGCTTTTGGAACCTCATTCGCTCATCCTAAAATCTACTAGAACTTCAAGGCTACCGTAATGAATCCATACTGTTCTACGAACATTTTTTTTCCATTCAACAGGCCGCCAGCACTGTATTTCACTTATCTTGCCGTATTGGAACCTCAATTGTTCATCCTAAAATCTACTAGAACTTCTAGGCTACAGTAATTGAATCCAAACTGTTCGACGAACATTTTTTTTTTTCATTCAACAGGCTGCCAGCATTCCTCATGAGCTTCGATGGATTTCTTTTGTTTGATGCTCCTTAACAGATAAGTTCCTTTTTCTTTTTGGTTAATTCTTGGTTAGTTAAATATTATAGATTTCTGCAGTTAAAATGATTGAATTAACTTAATTTGTTAATTTGTTAAACCCTAAATTTTTTTTTGTAGTTGATAACTTTATCCTAACTCTATAGAAATCATTTTTCTTTGGTGTATCAATCAAGTAAAAGCATTAAATGGAATAAAGATTTATAACCTTATTAAAATCATTGTAACTTAACTTAATGGTTAAGAAAATTAAGTTCTTCAGGAAATTATTTACTTGAATGTTTTTTTTTTTTTTTGAATTACTCATTGGTGAGGATGATTTGAAATAGTGCTTGTATTAGAGCATTCTTGTTTCTCAGGACGAACTTGTTTGTAGAATAGTAAATGTGTCATTACTTATCTTTATCCGGTTAAAACCATATTTAATTAATCTAAGAAAAAAAATTTGAATAATAAAAATTATTATGTGCAATAATAGTATTTAAATGATTATATTGAGTGCAATATTAAGCAATAATTTTTGTTGTATAGATGAATTCTGTGTGAAGTAGAAAGTGTAGCTTGTTAATTTTTTTTTATTATTTTCTCCCCGGGGAGGGTAGTGTTCTTAAATTTATAGTTTTTTTTGGTATGATTTACCAGATTTGAAATATTAAATTTAATAGTAATTACAAGGATGTAAAATGTGTAAAACAATAGTTCAAATTTTGTTGAATATATTTTGATATTTTTTTTAACTAATGGATATATATATATTTACAATTGGCATTAATAGTTAAATAAATAAGTTTTTCTAGATCATTCAAAGGTTAAATTTTTGTGTGTGTGCTCATGATTTTCACCCGTCTCATTCTCAAGTTGATTTCAGGGTTAATCCGAAAACACAACGCAAAATGTACAGGGCTTATAGATATTAGTATATTACTGTTAAAAAATTTTAAGTGTTATGTCAACAGAGTAGGAAACCATATGATTTTTCTATAACAATTATTGGTACCATGATTTTTTCAACATAACATATTGGTGCCGTGAACTTTCGAACCAAATTTTTAGCACTTAACAATTTTGTTGTGCTGTTTATTTTTGCATCACTTTTGGCTTGCGCTTATAGTGGAACTTAATTTTGACTTGAGACTGGTGATTGTCATGTGCACTATTGCATATTTATGTGAAAGTTTTCTTCCACATGTCTAGGCTTTTTACTGAAACCCTACTCGTTAGTTAGTTACAGTGACAGGCCTATACAGTGGTCGTATTACTGTGCTTATTTTATACTTATTGTTTGAGGTTGCATACCAGATATGTACTACTGATACACATTTGGACTTTAAAACTATTGTATCCAACACAAACATTTTCACGCAGTACCTGTTTAGTTAAGTATTTTGTTTTGTGCAAAATTTTGTATTGCATGTTTACATATTGATTTTGAGGATTACTGTTTCACACTTTTGCAACTGTATGTTTGCAACATAAGGTTAAAAGGCACGCGTGTTGATCACACATTGGGATACATCCCTATTTATGTGCTGGAAATTGCTAATCGCAGTTTAAAATGCCAAAGAAAGTGTCAAAACGAGCAGCCAGAGCGGCTAGTAATAGTGCAATAGACTGGGAGGAGAGTCAAGAAGTAATGGCTCTATCAGTTTTTGGTTCTGATCCTCTGGATTCTGTTCCTCTGTTCTCAGGTGCAGACAAGGGAATTAGTCTGAATGACTTCTTAGATAGGATTGATCTCATTGCCACTCATGTGGGTTGGTCAGATGAAGATAAGTTAACTGTGATCAGAGTCAAGGTGGCAGGTGAGGCGGCAGAATTAATTAGGAATAATCCTAGGTTAAAGAAAGAAGCCAGTCTTGACTATGTTGTGAAAGCGTTGAAAGAGAGGTTCAGTTCAGTGCACAATTTGCACTCTAACATCCGTGCTCTTATTCAGGCTTTTCAGAAACCACACGAGTCAGTGCGACAATTTGCAGCACGCATAGAGGCTCTTTCGTACAAAACTGTACCAGTGGAAAGAAGCAGTGATCCTGCAGCAGAAGCACAGAGACAGGATTTACTTCTGTCAGTGTTTATCGAAGGACTGCAGTTGCATTTGCGACGCTTGTTGCTGCCACAGAATCACAAAACTTTTGCATCTGCTAAACAGCATGCAATTATTGAGGAAGACATGTGGGCTAAGAGCCATGCTAGTAGTGATTTTGCAACAGCTGAGGTTAGAGCAGTGAATGCTGCTAAGCCAGCAGTCGAGAAGGCAGTTACACCGCCATCAGTAACCAACTCAGAGCTCACTACAGCTATTAAGATGCAGCAGGAAAATATAGCTCAGCTTACAAAAATGATGGGCTCTCTCCAAACACAGGTGCAGAGTTTATTATCACAAGGTACTCGTTCAAGACCCATACAGCCTCGTTGTTACAGATGCAACAGAATAGGGCATGTTAGCAGGAACTGCTATGCGAATATTGTGCCTAATCAGCATTCTAGACAGGGTCAACAGAGATTTCGAAATAACCAAACAGCCAGGAGACATTCTAATAACACCACACCAGCTGTTTCGGGTGCTCCAAATACCACAATTGTGGCTACAAATGCTTTGAATCCCCAAGCACCAAGTTTTAATTTAAACTAATTCAGGGTGGGGAGAAACCAGTCTCCGTTTCGTCTCCTAAAACCCTTTTGGAGGTGCCATCGGTTTTTACAGTATCCACTAGTGAGGCGTCTTTGCCTATTGTTGAGGGATCTATTTTGGGGAATAAAGTAAAGTTTTTATTGGACTCGGGGGCAACTGTAAACATCATAGAAGCTAAATACATTCAATGTTTTGGAAATAAAATCTCATTGGATTCATGTAACATATATTTAAAGGGTATTGCTGCAGAAAAAGTAAAAATAAATAAGAAAATGAATTTAACAATAGAATTTCAACAACAATATTTTGAAACAGAATTTTTAATTACTGACACACCTCTTTCATCTCAGTATGGTGCTTTATTAGGAACTAAATTTCTTGCAGACCATAATATGCATTTGGATTTCTCCACTTCTCAACTCTTAGGATCAAATGTAATTCTTAAATGGAATCTAAGTCAGCCTACTGCTATGAGTAATAAGGTTTTCTCAACTTCAGTTTCTCAGTCATTTTGTTACTCTGTAACCAAACATAAATTATCACCTTTTTCTGAAAATATCATTAAGCTCACTGCTCGTTCTGTAAATTTCACTACTGATACTGTCTTAATTGAACCTTTAATAGAACATGCTCAAAGTCAATTTTCCATAGCCAGGTCAGTTAATCAGACTTCTTCATCTAACGAATTTTATGTCAAAATTGCAAATTTTTCACCGAATACACTACATCTCAATAAAGGAATGAAATTGGCCAGTGCCCAACCTGTGAATGTCATCACACATAACTCTGAACTTGTAAACAACACCACCATAGAAACAGGGGAGGATTTCGAGTCTTGGGGTGGTGAATTTGATCTTACACATTTACCTGAGCAGCAACAACAACATTTATCACACCTTCTCAATCAGTATAGTAACATCTTTGCTGCCTCAGTCACTGAGTTAACAGGGTGTGACACCATCTTACACAACATCAACTTGCGTGATAATATTCCTGTTAGGCAGAAGCCTTACAAAGTACCTTACCATCTCAGGGATGAATTAGATAGACAGGTCGCAGAGCTGCTTGAAGCCAACATCATTCAAGAAAGTGACAGCCCTTACAGTACTCCTGTTTTATTTGTTAAGAAAGCGGATAACACCTACCGTTTAGTCACTGACTTCCGCAAGTTGAATGAGTAAACGATAGAAGACAGTTTTCCTCTGCCTTCCATGATTGAATTGATAGAACAGTTAGGAGATTCGAATTATTTTTCCACACTTGTGTTATGAAGAAAAAGTTTCGACACCAAGGTTAAATAGTTTTACTTCTAGGTACCATGTTATATCTGAAATTCCTATATTGTTAAATGTTAAATATGAAACTACTTGCCGTAAAAGGCAGTAATCGTATAGTGAAACGTGTACAGCATTTTTGCGTTGTGAAAAAAATGCATTCCGGGACCGCGCCGTGAGAGGATCGAAAACATAAAACATATACAAGATATAAAGGAAAAGTTCATATTAAATATATAAAGAAAACATACTGTAAGAGGTTCCAGATTAAATATCAGTTTATTCAATTACAACACAATAAGAAAAATCTTAACCTCATCTGAGAGTCTGTTCATTTAAATTCATAAAAAAACTTAAGGTTTGTCTGGTGATTTAAAAGAAAGGAAAGGGAAACAATTTAAGGCCTGAGAGTTAAATTTTAGATTTGACGTTGTTTTTTTTTCTGCTAAGGACGTTTTTGAAAAGCTTGCCTAAAGTTCAAACACACCAAAAAAAATAAAACTTATCTTGAAGGGACATCTTGAAGCGGAGGACTCTTATCTTATCCCGCGTTGATGTCGGCCGGGCTCATCTTGACACTGGTTCTAAAAATGTAGACCCACTTCACTACTGTAGAACAGAAACAGGAGCACTGCTGCCCAGGACGGCTATCCGCTTGGTCCTGAAAGTCCTATGTCAACACGCAGGTAACTCGTTCAAATTTCGCCGGTCAGAAACGTTGTTGCTAGGAAATTACGGCTCGCCTGTTCTTACTCATCCCAAGAGCAAGCTTCACGGGTAACGTCCCAAGTAAGTTCCAGAGTAACATCCACAAGTCCAGCCAACCAGTAAGTGCGCGAGTCCAAAAGTAAGAGTGTCCCGAGTAAGTGTGTATCCAACTCGAATTTCCTTCGTCTCCTTCACCAAACGGGCTCCCACTATGGCTTCACTTATCGCCCCCTTAATTATGGCAAAATCTTCGTTTTCAACTCCAGAATGCGGAAATAAGGGTGATCGCGCATGCGCGCCCTTCTTCACTTAGCCAACAACCGGACCCTCAATCGCCAAAAACCTGAATGACTTACATTGAAAGACAAGTAGCAACCTTTGACCTTTCCGTCACGTACTTTCCTCTCTTAAGGTCAACTAACAATGAAAATTCTTTCTCGAACATTCTAAAGCGCGCGAAATCATGACTTGGCGAAAATTGCCTCCCTTTCCCCGCCTCTTTCACAATGAATAAAAGTTTGTACATGATTTGCAAATAAAAGAAAATAAATAATATTCATTTATACCAAATAATATTTCCCGAAGCATCCGCTTCTCCCCAAAATTAAAGCCCCAAACTAAATAATTCAGAATCAAAACAAAATTCAAACTTCCACAAATCACAAAATCATCCACCTAATTTTTACAACGCTATCCGGTAATTTCTCTACATAACACTTGATTTAACTTCAGGGTTTTTCCAGATGAAAATTCATCCTGATGACACCTTCAAAAGTGGTTTCTCGACTCCTTCTGGGCACTATGAGTGATTACGAACACCTTTTGGCATGCGAAATGCTCCTAGTTCCTTTCAAAGGTTGATGTCTATAGTTTTGGCCAATCTTTCACCATTAAAAATTGGGATTTACATTGATGATATTGTCATTGCTTCTAAAACTTTTGATGAACATTTGGAAAAATTGAAGTTAGTTTTTGATAGACTAAAACAGCATAATTTAAAACTTAAACCTTCTAAATGTCATTTTCTGAAAGAACAAATTACGTATTTGGGATATAAAGTTACCAAGGGTATTATACAGCCTGATGATAAAAATTTAAAGACCATTCAGAGTTTTATTGCACCTAAAAATAGGAAAGAAGTTAGGCGATTTTTAGGCCTTATTGGCTTTTACAGAAGGTTCATTCCAAATTTTGCCCAAAAGGCACTTCCTTTAACTCAGCTTACTAAAGATAAAGTTCCATTTTATTGGTCACATGAAGCTCAGCATGCTTTTGATATTCTAAAAGCTGAACTTCTGAATGAACCCATTTTGGCTTTACCTAATTTTCTTAAACCTTTTTCCTTGTGTACAGATGCTTCTAATTATGCATTGGGTGCTGTCTTGTGTCAAGAAGATTCTAACGGTTTCCAACATCCAATTTGTTATGCTAGTAGAAAATTAAAAGGTCCTGAAACACGTTATAGTACTGTAGAGAGAGAAATTTTGGCAGTTGTTTGGGCCACAGCACATTTTAGACAATATCTTCTTGGTAAACCATTTACTGTATATTCTGATCAAGCTTCATTATCTCATGTTTTAAAACTTAAAGATCCCACTTCTCGAATTGCACGTTGGATTATGGGTTTATCCCAGTTTGATTATAAGATTGTTCACAAACCAGGTAGATTAAATTTAACAGCAGACTATTTATCTAGAGCAGTAAATGTTACACAGTTAATTCAAACTTCCATTACTCCTGAATTGTTGGATTTATTCAAAAAAGAACAGGCTTCTGATCCTTCTTGCCAACAGATTGTAACTGATCTTAAGAATAATAAGTCTCCTACACCTAATTCTCAGATATTTTTTGTAAAGGAAGATGTTTTGTATTGCAAATACAAGAAACTCAAGTCACGTTGGCAGAAACAAGATAGACTAGTTGTTCCTAAAACACTAGTATTAAGAATTTTGCAGAAGCATCATGATTCTCTTACTGCCGCACACTCAGGCTATCACAGGACACTTCATAGAGTTCAAAAGTCTTTTTTCTGGAAGGGTATGCATAAACAGGTGCACAATTACATTAAGTCCTGTCACTCCTATATCCAGAGGAGGGGTCATAGACCTGCTCATAAGGCTCCCCTTATGAGAATGTCTATGGCTACCCGTCCCATTGAGCGAATTGCGATAGATATAGTGGGTCCCCTTCCAGTTACTACGGCAGGCAACAGATATATTTTGGTCGTAACTGACTATTTTTCGCGATGGCCTGAAGCTTATCCTTTGCAGGACACTACATCCATATCCATAATTGAGAAATTAGAACAATTTATTTCAACTCATGGTATACCTCAGCACATTGTTACAGATAAAGGTACTAATTTTATTTCTCAAGCTATAATGGAAGTTTATAAGAAATTGGGGATTACTAAACATACTACTACGAGTTATCATCCACAGTCTGATGGTGTAGTAGAAAGATTAAATGCCACCTTAATTAATTCACTTAGCCACTTAGTTTCTCAAACTCAGGAGGATTGGGATAGACATCTGCCTTTTGCCTTATTGGCACACAGAACTGGTCGTCATAGTGCACTTCAGGAATGTCCAGCTTTTATTTTATATGGCAGGGATTTGTGCTTACCAATTGATTTATTATTGCAAACCAATTTTAGAACTTATGATGACACAAACAATTATTCTAAAGATTTGGTTTTGAGATTACAAAAGGCTTTTAAATTAGTCAATCAGAATTTAACAGAGGCTGCTGATAAGCAAGAAAATTTACGTGGAAAGAATTCTCATGATAAGGACATAAAAGTGGGAGATTTGGTGTATTTATACACTCCAGTAGTTCAGCCAGGTATGGCTAGAAAACTCTCTAAATTGAATCAGGGACCTTTCAGGGTTATTGAGAAACTGACTAAAGTTAACTATAAAATTTCTTCAATTACAAATCCTGATCGGATTCAGACGATACACGTGGATAGACTCACGAAGGTACCAGAGAGAATTATTTTTCCCACACTTCAAAAGGATGACTCAATTTTGACAGATAATGTAAAGAACTCATCACACGATTCACCTTACCATCTAAGGCCTAGAGATACACATGGTTTTGTGTCGAAAAAGTGAAATGAAATATTTTGAGAAATAGTGTGTTTTGTATACAATTTTGGTTAAATTATTATTTGTTTCTGGTAATTGTATTCTTGTAGTCAAATTTTATAATCAATTAGTATAGTTGTTGTAGTCTTCTTGGCTTATCATTGGTCGAGTGTGGCATTTGGATTTTACATGTTTGGCATGTGAGGTTGTGATCAAGTTGTCTTGGCTGGGAACTTTCTAGTCTCAATAGCCCAGGTTTTTTTTTTTGGAGGTTTTGCTGGGCTGGTCCCCGCTTTTCCCATTTTCTTAAGTTCAAAATTTTTTTCTCTCTCTCTCTTGAAATCCCTTAGCCATGGTAGTCGGGATTTGTTTCGGTTAGAATTTTTGACTAGATAGTTTTCCAGCCAACACTTCGTGGTGATTGCCTTCTGTCTTCTTAGTGCAACTCGTTTTTAGTTTTCTTATGCCAAGAATTTATTAGCAGTTTAGTCGGCGCTGTACAGTCGCGGTGTTTACTCATTTGCCCTCTCGTATTGGTGGGGTGTCAATTCTTAAGGAAGTGAAATTCTGTGTGTTAGGGAAACTTAGGATTTATACGGTACACTTTTTCCTTAAGCGTACTTTTGAGTTGATATTGTCACTTAAATGGGTGATTGCAAGAACTAGTTTGTTTACATTTTGTGTCAAGCGCCAGTAGCTCTTGAATTGTTTTGCTTTAAACGCTCGTATACTCAGTGGTGTTTGTTTATTTACATATATTTTGTTTTTACACACTTTTCACTTGATTTCCCTTTGGGGGGGTTTCGTGATTTTACATTTTACTTTTCACATTTTATTTTAGGGCGTGTCACGTGTTGTTTGACAACATTTTTATTTTGTTTTGATGTATGCTTGTAGTGTGCCAGGGACAGTTCTTGACCCTCTTACTCGGTTCACTAATGGATTTGCTAACCATACAATTATGGTAGGATTGGATTTGCTAACCATACAATTATGGTAGGATTTGGATTTGCTAACCATACAATTATGGTAGGATTGGATTTGCTAACCATACAATTATGGTAGGATTTGGATTTGCTAACCATACAATTATGGTAGGATTTGGATTTGCTAACCATTGTTTTGGTAGGATTTATATTTGCTAACCATGATTTATGGTAGGATTAATTATAAATAGGTATATGTGTCCTTCTTTGTGATTAACATGTGGTACCATTATGTATTTTTTTTTCCTCTTCGTATTTAGTAACTTATGTAAAACTTTTCCATTGTCTGTGGGTCTTAAAATTTTTTTGGCTTCGCCAAAAAAATTTTTTTCACGATCATCGGAGGGATGTTGTGTAGCGAATTTAATTTAATTAAGTGATTAATAAAAATCAAAATTTTAAATTTGTAATTATTCAAAATTTGAGCTACACAAGTTTGGTTATATTCTTTTTGGGCCTATTAATTCTAGTGTAATATATTTTGGCTTTCCGAGTTTACGCGAACTGCGTCTTCAATCTTGTACATGCAAACAATGGATAAGTATTTTTGTTTCTGCGTAATAAACTCAGTTTTTCATGTCAAAAATTAATTTGATTTCTTAGTATTTAATATCATTAGTTGCAGAAAAATTAGCTCTTTAATTTGGCGTAACTTTCATTTTTCTAACTTTAATTGCATTTCAGTTATGAGCTTTAATTAGTAGATTTTCTTCGTTTCGCTTGTGATTTAGTTAAAGGGGGATGAAATGCCTTCTTTCCGGTTGAAAAGTCACTTTTTGCGAGTTTTCAGCGTTCTTTCGTTGGGACCCTTGCAGGGTTGTTGAAATTCCTAATCTCCCCCGGTCGCAGGTGGCAGTTATTTGGCGAGGGTTTGGCGACTTGGATTTTCCGTTGAGGTTTCAAAATAGTGGTTTTGGCGAGTTTGATAACATGAGGGTATGCTGTGGTTGCAACTATTTCAACTTTCGGCGAAAAATGGGTTGCGCCATCTTGGCAGTCCGGCGCTGTCCCTTTTAACGGGTTGTTTTAGGGGACGAGCTCACTTTTGACACTTTTTGCACTTTACTTCTTTTGCCCTTTGAATTGGCGGAGGCGACAGCTGACTCCGACGAAGAAAATGGAGCTTCTCCCCGATAGGCCTACGGGCCTCTTGGCTAAGCGCTGTGAGCGCGGGCCGTAGGTATGGGCATCTATGTCTTCAAAAAAAAAAATCGAAATTCTTTCATCAGTTTTTGTTGTGTGTGTTTGTGTATCTCAAGGAAAATATACAGAAGTAAATTTCTAGAAAAATGATGTGCACCATTGATTCGTCGCTTCACTCGAGACCAGAGCGTTAATTTAAAACCGTTGTTTTTGGGAACCTCATTTGCTCATCCTAAATTCCACTAGAACTTCAAGGCTACCATACTGAATAATTTAAAACCGTTGCTTTTGGAACCTCATTCGCTCATCCTAAAATCTACTAGAACTTCAAGGCTACCGTAATGAATCCATACTGTTCTACGAACATTTTTTTTCCATTCAACAGGCCGCCAGCACTGTATTTCACTTATCTTGCCGTATTGGAACCTCAATTGTTCATCCTAAAATCTACTAGAACTTCTAGGCTACAGTAATTGAATCCAAACTGTTCGACGAACATTTTTTTTTTTCATTCAACAGGCTGCCAGCATTCCTCATGAGCTTCGATGGATTTCTTTTGTTTGATGCTCCTTAACAGATAAGTTCCTTTTTCTTTTTGGTTAATTCTTGGTTAGTTAAATATTATAGATTTCTGCAGTTAAAATGATTGAATTAACTTAATTTGTTAATTTGTTAAACCCTAAATTTTTTTTTGTAGTTGATAACTTTATCCTAACTCTATAGAAATCATTTTTCTTTGGTGTATCAATCAAGTAAAAGCATTAAATGGAATAAAGATTTATAACCTTATTAAAATCATTGTAACTTAACTTAATGGTTAAGAAAATTAAGTTCTTCAGGAAATTATTTACTTGAATGTTTTTTTTTTTTTTTGAATTACTCATTGGTGAGGATGATTTGAAATAGTGCTTGTATTAGAGCATTCTTGTTTCTCAGGACGAACTTGTTTGTAGAATAGTAAATGTGTCATTACTTATCTTTATCCGGTTAAAACCATATTTAATTAATCTAAGAAAAAAAATTTGAATAATAAAAATTATTATGTGCAATAATAGTATTTAAATGATTATATTGAGTGCAATATTAAGCAATAATTTTTGTTGTATAGATGAATTCTGTGTGAAGTAGAAAGTGTAGCTTGTTAATTTTTTTTTATTATTTTCTCCCCGGGGAGGGTAGTGTTCTTAAATTTATAGTTTTTTTTGGTATGATTTACCAGATTTGAAATATTAAATTTAATAGTAATTACAAGGATGTAAAATGTGTAAAACAATAGTTCAAATTTTGTTGAATATATTTTGATATTTTTTTTAACTAATGGATATATATATATTTACAATTGGCATTAATAGTTAAATAAATAAGTTTTTCTAGATCATTCAAAGGTTAAATTTTTGTGTGTGTGCTCATGATTTTCACCCGTCTCATTCTCAAGTTGATTTCAGGGTTAATCCGAAAACACAACGCAAAATGTACAGGGCTTATAGATATTAGTATATTACTGTTAAAAAATTTTAAGTGTTATGTCAACAGAGTAGGAAACGATATGATTTTTCTATAACAATTATTGGTACCATGATTTTTTCAACATAACAACATCAATACTTTACCATATGGTGATTGAGGTACTGCCCTTCGATGCTACTTTTTCAGCGACAGAAGTAACATCGCAAGCAGTAAAACATACACAAAAGATTTTCTGGTAACAATCTTTATATGTGAGAAAAAGTAATAAATTCGAAGCAGATATACGCATTCTTGTTGGTTTAAAAATAACAGGCATCACGATGAAACACAACTATAGTTCGCCTTCTTTCGGTTGAAAATAACAGGAAACTATCAGCGGAAAATGTTATAACCAGCGAGCGAGATGTGATTGCTTTTCTAGGAAATACAGATTTCCTAAGGAACTGATTCCATAGCAGGTTGATGACACTGCGACAGGCATTTAATTGTGTCACATATCAGCCTCCAAACAGCCCATTTCTATACGGCTAATTTGCATACGCGTCATGTTAGTAATTGGAGTAAACGATTTTTTTAAGATATCGGCCGCAAAACTTCACAGAAGTTTCAGAATAAATTATGCATATGAATATTATTGGGGCTCTCCTGCTCTAAACTGATACATCAAACATTATTTAAAACAAAATTAGTGATATCTTTCAAAGTTATTTAAAATACGGTTTTGGATTTACATTATTATTCTTATTCATTATATTGTTCTCATTTTTTTTTAATTTAATAGATGGTATGGAAAAATTCTGCTATTTAAATTTTGAAGGTCAATATATTTTTCATAAGCCTCTTACAAAAATCTTTATGTCTTGGTTCAAGTTAACATTTCTTTTCAGAATTATTGGTTATTCTAAAAAACGTATGAAAAAAAAAGAAGAATCATGTTAATTTCCATCTCTTCCATTTTTGCTGAAAGTTGATTTGGAATATCCTGAGAACAGAACCATCTTCGAGGAATATTTTTTAAAAAAACCGGATTTGTAAGATCTAGTTAGCTATACAGAGGATACATAGTCACCACCTTCTTTGTTAGAACAAGAGGAAAATAATAGTCCCTGGGGACAACTAAAGTCGCTCACCTTGAAAGAAGTTTTAAAAGAATGGTACTGCGTGTTCCGTGGCTATTACTATACATAATCGGAAATGAAAAATATATATATATATTAAAAATAAACACAAGGAAAAAATGGTCATTTGAGTTTAAAGTGGAATCTGAATAATGCAGTACGAACTTAGAGTCCATGCATTTTGCGTATGCGTGAGTATGCGTGAGAGATGTTTTTTATTTATTCTTAGTTGCAGGAAACTTGTCTTATCTCAGATTAAAGCAAAATTTCCTTAGTAAATTTCTCTCTCTTCTCAAGCATAAACAAGGACAAACAAAAAGAAGGAACAGGAATTTTAGTTAACGCAGGAAAAAATTCGTTAAATTCAATTGCGCAATTGTAGTTTGGCAGCACTTCATTTTATACAAGCCTCCACAGAAAAATGTAGTTGCTCCCTCCTCACAGGTAAAAGGATCCTTTAAATTTCTTTTAAAGCGAAATATCGCTACGGAAATCTTTCTTAACCTTCTAACAGTTTAATACAAAAGTGAAAAGCAAAAGCAATTTATATATAGTGTTACGGATTTGGATAGCTAATCTTAGTTTAATTATAAATTAAATTGTTTTATTCCCCGTACAGTGCAGCGTGTGACGAATATTAAAAGAAAGCTAAGCCGGAAAAAAATACAAGAGCACGTGCATTTAACATTTAATAAATAAATATTTCTTCTTGTTTTCGAGAAAATTCCAGAAATTTCTCGCACGCGATTTAAAATCTTATAAAAAGGAAGAAAACCTCTCAAGTCGGTTAGCGTAATTCAATGCTATAGATGTCAAGAATATGGACATTCGCAACACCTTTGCTCAAATCCTGAGCGATGCTGCAAGTGTGGACAGCACCATAGAAGTAAAGAATGCCCTCTAAAGCCAGAAGAAAAACCTAAGTGCATCTTCTGCTCACTACCGCATGTAAGTTCATACAGGGGTTGCCCCGTGTACAAGCAATATGAAGCAAAGAAGCAGCAGGCGAAGCCAACAGCTAAGATCCCTACGCCTGGCAGATTTTCCGAAATTCATCGAAACGGAGGAAGACAGCAGTAAAACCCAGATGAAACCTCTCTACAGTGATAGAGTAAAGAAAAAATTGGAAAACCCACCCACAGAGTACAAGGATATCATAAACTGGATCCAAGATCCTAAAATCAAAAAATTTCTGAACAGTATGGTTGAGCACGTTGAGAAGATCCGCGCTACAAAAACCACGGCTGAGAAGTTTACTGCCGGGTTCAAAGCAGCCATGACACTGATGAGATTTGCTGAAAGTGAAGAGTAATCACCAGCTTAGAAGCATTTGACGGAATTTCACTATGTTTACGATTTCTTTTTACTTTTTCAACACACAGGTTCCCCTGTTTACAGCAGAAGAGCTCGGGGTCAGTACTTGGGTGAGTGACCACCCACGTGACTGGCCTCGACGTATCATCTTTCTTCAACTACTGAAGATACATCACAGCTTGTACGGCGGCCCAGATGCTTGAACCCTCCTTCTCCAAAGTCTACTTGACCAACTCACGTGCATTAGCACATGTTCCTGCTTCACCTTTGTCGGTGCGGTGTAAATCACCTTAATTTTTAATTTTTCCCAACGCCTTAGGGCATATCTCCAACAGAGACGGTTAAAGTAGCAGAGGCTACTAAATGCCGCCTAACCATTTACTCGATTTCGATTTCGATTTCAAGTCAGTTAGTTTGTTGTTGTTTGAAGAGTTTGTTTAGAAAACTGCTCTTGTTGACTGTAGCGAAATGCGGATTAGCTTTCTCTAGCTGTTTTGAATTAAGTTATGTTGAACGTTTGAGTAGTTAAGAGATAACTACTGTGAGATAGTGTCATACTGTACGAACATTTAAGGAAATTTAAGCATTTTGTGATAATAATAAATTTTTGTTCATTTTTCATCGGACTTGTGCATTCATTTCGTAACGAACCCGTACGCACGCAACAATACATATATATAATGGTCTGTCTATTATGTTTAACAACTTTCTTCAAGGTCAAGCATACGCTTAATTTAGATTTAATAAGAAATGTTAGAAAGGAAATTTAAATAACTGTCATGCAAATTAAATGAGATGAATTTCGATTGTAAGCAGTTTTCTCAACTTCATCTGCCTTTTTTTTAATTATACATTTGTCACTAGGGATAACCAATCTGATAGCTCCGATTTAATGCTTATTTTGATTAAACCCCGCAAAATATTTTTAAGCAAATGTTAATTTTTTCCAATTTAATAACAATTTTACAAAAATTAGTGTCGTTTAATGTCAAACTCAGTTTTCGAAACGTTATAACACGTCTCATATTTTTTCCGGGACTTAACCTTGTCAACCTGCCCCCAGAAAAACAAAATATTTGAGGTAAAATTCGAGTATCAAACAGTATGATAGACAGAAAGCACATGTATAATAATCCACGTCAGAAATGTGAAGACGGAGTGAGTTACAAACATGATGGTTATTGCTGAAGAAAATGAGGTTCTAAGACGTGAAAAAGGTAGATTCTGGCGTCTAAGATCAATGAGATTGTTAAGACACATTGATTACAGTTGATAAAATAATAGTTAATGCTGCTTTACGACGAAGCAAAGATTTAATTAAAGAAATCTAAGAAAAATATTTTCATTCGCACACAGTTAAAACGCTCTTCAGGTTATCTTGTGAACGTCGCTAACGAATCACATCTTTAGGACTTCTCAATATATACCTATGATATCCCGGCTAGATCCCCTCAACAATACAGTATATCTCATGGTGTCCACAGAAAACATAGGGAACGAAAATAATGTAAGAGGAAAACGCCGTCGTAGAGAACATCGTTGGAAAAAAGAAAACAAGGAGAAAACATCGTAGTTCTAAAACATGCATAAGAGTAAAACAGACATTTCTTCTTGCGTTGCGACCTTCTCTTCTTTCATTGTGGAAAACAAATCGATGCTAAAATTTCGCAGTTTCAAAATATACCTTTCAAAATGTATTCTCTCGAGTATTTGAAGACTCATCACAGTATATCCAGATGATGTGTCTACTACATCTCATTGACAACAAAGGACATCGTAGAATAGTCTGACTTTCCAAATATTATGTCCTCCAGAGTTTTTATGATATATCTCAATATATCCTTAGCACATCCTTGCTTGTCTCCCTCAACAGTACAGGGGCATATTGTGATAAATCCTACTTTTCTCCTGGAGATATCCTCAGGAGCTCCTAATGTGTAAAATACTAATGCGCACTGTGAGGATGTATGACGTCCTACTTTTGCAGAATCCTGGTACTATCCTCCGGATCAGAGTATAATGTTCTACTGAATTTTTTAATTTGAGATATTTTAAATTTACATTTCCTTTTATTAAATAATTCTTAAATGGATTCAAAAGTCAGCAAGAAACATAACACGAATCTTCGGTAAAAATGATACAGGAAAAATGTTTGCTTATATTTTTAAAATTAATATTTAGAATATTAAAAATCTTTTGATGATTTGTATGTTCCCTTAAATATAAAAATCTAATGTAGACACCTCACAACTTCCTTGTGCCGCCTATTAAATTATACACATCTTATGCTGCATTTCACTTAACCTTATTCCTACGAATTTCATTGCAGATATATATTTCTCATTCAAACAATTCAGTTCTCACTCCGCTACAAGGCAAAAATGCATGAAAATTCAAAACATCTTCTTTAAAAATTGTAAAATACGAAATACAGTTAAAAGTAGTTAAAAAATAAATTTTTGCGATTAAAATTAGTGTTTCTAAGCAAAAACAAGCAATTCTGTCAACGGACAAAAAGACAAAAATGTCGATGCACCACAATTTAGTTAACTCTTGACCCCACTGAGCAGAAGTTTACCAAACCAACTGACTTGAATTCTCAATATTACTAAGCTTTTCATATGCAAACAATCCGCCTATTAGGCTTACCCCATTCACATTTTTAAACTTTTGACAATTGTACAACTATTGCACGCATATTAAATAAAGGCATAAACCTTAAGCGGAATATAAGCACAATATAATTCAATCACTTTTAAAGAGAAAAATATACAATTTACCAATATATAAGAATAGAAATACAGAGCTCACTCATCCGGGTTAAGGAGATGCCGAATATTTTTAAGGAAAAAGAGCCAAATAAACTGTATGCATGAAGCAGCATTCTGGTACTTAACAATACTGTATTGTTACGGATAAGGTATTTAAATAGCTAATGTTAGTTGAATTATAAATTAAATTGTTTTATCTCTCGTGCAGTGCAGCGCGTGACGAATATTAAAAGAAAGCTAAGCCGGAAAATTGAAAATACAAGAGCGCGTGCATTTAATAAATAAATACCTCTTTTTGATTTTGAGAAAGTTGCATAAAATTCTCGCGCGGGATTTAAAATCTTATAAAAAGGAGGAAAACCTCTCAATTGAGTAGTTGTTATTGGAGTTAGTTTGTTGTTGTTTTAAGAGTTTGTTTAGAAAACTGCTCTTGTTGACTGTAGCGAATTCACGGATTAGTCTTCTTTAGCTGTTTTGAATTAAGTTCTCTTGAACATTTGAGTAGTTAAAAGATAACTACTGTGAGATATTGTAATACTGCACGAATATCTAAGGAAATCCAAGCATTTTTTTGTGATAATAATAAATTTTGTTCATTTTCCTTGGGATTGTGCATTTCTTTCGTAACGAACCCGTACGCACGCAACAGTATCATGTTTAAAATTGAGTTAAGTCAGGTCCTAAATTAAGCGATACCTAATTTAACATAATTAGTAACACGATATTTAAACATAATTTTCGTTAGTTCTTTGATAATCCCTAAATCAGATACATAAAAATGAACTGGCAGAAAATATATATTCCTTTTTTCTATTTTCTTTAAATTTGTTTTCTAAATTCAATTTTTAATGCTTCAAGTTACTTCTTTCTGTTACAATTCTATTAACCTTATGTCAGGAGATAATATACTCAAAAATCCTTAGTAAATAAATTATATGTATATAATTTATTTATTAAGGATTATTGAGGATTACACACATAGTACACTGAGTATGCTAGGGATTACAACATAGTATATGTATATACTATGTATGTGTGTGTATACACATATATAGTATACTATGTGTGTGTGTGCTTGAAATATTGCTTAATATTTAGTTTTATGCTTTCATTATGCACTTCCGCAGATATCAGTAAAGCATATTAACGTAAGAAAAACAGCCAACTGTGCATTTCTAAAATAAGGAAATTCAGTTTTAGTTTGGAGTTGATTCCAAAACTGATTCAAAATAAATTATTATAAAAGAAAAATTCAAATTGTTACGGTCACCCAAAAAGATTCTTTTAAATACTCTTAAAGAGTAGAGATTATCAATGCAAATTAGTTCGAGAGTATTTAAGGTGAGATTTTCGGATTGTAACACAGAGCATATTTCTACCTCTCGAGCCCACGTTACAGAGTTTCGCTAGCTCATATAAGATTTTATTCTTCGGCTTTTGCGTTATAGCTACCGACATTTAAATTGTTATACTGGTGAGCCAATTTCGTGTTGCTTGAGCCAACTTCGTGTTAATTCAATTGTGTTGCCCTTGGCTGGTAGGTTTAGTTTTAAATCTTGAATTTGTTTTTGATTTCGTCGCCACAAGTAATTGGCTGATTTGTAGGCACGAGTCGTGTATTTATGTTCCTGTTCTGATTTAATAAAAAGATTTGTTAAACGTTCTTAAGGCTGTAGATCTTCTCAGACGAAGCGATAATTCGCTCCAGATCTGTTAACAGTTTGGACTTTGTTTATGATACCGAAGAATAGCAAAGTCTATAGAACTTCATCTACTGCTTTTAAATACCTTATTTTGTTAATAAATAACAAGCAGATTAAATTTGAAAAATAATTATCTTACATTTTGCGGAATGGCAACACACTCGAATGTGAAGTGAAATAACGCATTTAAAGAGACTAGATGACATTTAAAGAGAATCAACGTAAAATCGTGTTGTGAAACTAATAGCCCTTTTGAGTTCTAAAAACATCTTCCTTATCTTGAAGTTCATTTCGCAAGAACGTAGAAACTATACCGTTTCATAATGTTAGTATAGTTCTAAAAGTTGAGGGAGTGTGACTTACCTGAAATACTAGTAGTCACAAGTATTGAAGATTTGCATACCAAACCCCATACTGGATGAGTACAGATTCAGTAAGAACATTCATGGACACATTTAAACTACAATCATGTAGTTTCCGGATTAAAACAATAGGTAAAAACAATGCTGACAATATTGCCTCAAACGCCAAGATAAGCAAACATCCGTAATTACAGTTTAATCATGAAGATACAGATATGTCCCTGACTTTGAGACTATTTATGAAACCAAGGTCAACCATAAGGATAATGACATAGATATCAGTTTAATTTGGTTTCTTTAGAAATCTCAATCATTCAGATAATTCAGCTTTTTTTAGTATAATTATTGTTTATCTGGAAACATTATTTCAGGCAAATGATTCACCTTTCATCAATATTTGTAAAAAACTGGAGCTTTCATAACTGTGCTCCAACATAAAAGCGCCTTTCCCATCTAAACTTTTAACGTTGTAGATGTCACTGGTGCAAAATATGCTTTCTGTAAAGCATATTTCATGTTATGTATTTCGTAAAATGTTAAATTCACGTGCTCTTGTATTTTTAATTTTTCCGGCTTAGCTTTCTCATTATATTCGTCACGCGCTGCACTGCACGGGATTAAAAAAATTTACAGTTACGCAAGCAACCAATAAACTACCGGCGACAAACACTTAAGCCGCATATATATCAGATAAGGACCTTGTTTTTTCCCTCAAAGAAATTGTAAAAAGGAAACAGTCTAAAAGATCTTTAATGATTTTATTAAAAACTTAATTTGAAACCTTATAGAGAGGTATAACTAAATTAATGCAATTAAATTACTAATCAATTCAATAATAATATAAATAAAATAAATAATGAATTATATCGCCGCTTTCTTGTCATGCTTTCGTGGTGTTCGTTCATTTTTCATGTCTCCTGCTTCAAAATAACCTAATGTCTCTACAGAATATATGAATAAATATATATGAATAATGTATATGAATAAAATATAGAATTAAAAATTCTTAAATTTCTTACAGAAGCAAACGAAATCACTTTTCACTACTTACTTACCGTCACCTACTTAAAAACTAATTTTGGAATTTTTAATTTTAAAACTAATTTTACATAAAGACCCAGTGTCTGATTTTTAAAGAAAAGTTTTTAAAAAATTATAGCATGATTTAGCAATATCTCACTTTCTTTGGGTATATAAACTACTTTGGGACTCACGCTGAACGTAAGCGACTTAAGCCTAGTAAGGCGTCAGAGAACCTAGTAAGCCTAGTAAGGAGTCAGAGAACATAAGAAGGATGTAAATGACCCTTTTGTTAAACTCGGATAATTCGGTAGAAGTGTCTTGTGCTTTCAAAACCAGCCCGCATGTAAGGCGTAACTCAAAAGTAATGGATTTAAATTTAAAGCTAAGTTAAATTGTAAGCATTTAATGGCTACACAGAAGAATAACGCGCAATAAGTTGGCTTAATACCGGCGTGATAAATCTAATGACAAGTATGTATAATAAAAAAAACGCAACGCCGCAGGAAAACTGCTATCTAAGAGTTTCAACTTGTGGCCTTCGGGCGAAACACGCTCTGCTGCAACAATATAAAACCTCTCTTTAAATACATCTTTTTTTACTTCATTTGAATACGTGTGAACTGAAATTTGCATTCTGGTAGGAAAACCGAGAAGCGGGAATGACAGTAAAAGTCCTGAACATACAATAACAGGTTAGTTAAAAATAAATAAATTCTTACAATGTTTAACATCTAATTTTTGCTTTTAAGTTTATAATATTTTTAAATCCTAGAAGTGGAAGAAAAGTGCAAAAAATGTTACGTAATTTTAATATTTTAGAAAGATTATGGATTCTGAAGTCCCTTAAAATCCTGACACGTCTACTGTTTGCCTCAGCAAACTTACACATAAGAGGCGGGACTTTAGTCACCGTTACGAAGTAATCCGTTAAAAGAATGTCTTTCCTCAATTTTTCTTTAGCTATCTGATGTGCTCAAAGATCTTCAAGGTCTGTAGAGCAGTCGTAAAAGCCGTCATCATTGTCCTCGCAGTTTTTTTCTGAGCTTAACAGCCTTGTTTTTAGGGAAAGTAAAAAACATTTCTCATGGTCACGATTCAAGTGTACAGCGGAGCTTAAAAATATGGATTTAAGATACCAGTAAACAAGAAACGCTTAAATTCAATAAGCTCTCTAAAGAACCTAATTTTGTTTCTTAAACTGTTTAGAGTAATATAATTCCAGAAGGTGCGCTGTATATAAGATGACATTATTTTGAAACCAAATTGCAATGGCAGGATAAAATTTCGCTATTCGTACATTATTTTTAGTTGTTAATAAGTAATCTTATTAACTTGGCTTGAATATGAACAAATCTCGGAAATCAAATCAAAGTCTCTTTTTTGTCTAGTTTTAAATTTTACACTAGTGTGCTGCTTGTCTTTCACTCTGAAGCCACATATTGATTCAAATTTCTGAATGTGTGCTTTTCTTTTCTTGGAGACTTGTGAGAAATCCCTAGCAGCTAGAGAAGAAAGATTATCGAAAAGTTATTTCCTTACAAAGCGGCATATTCATGCGCTCTACGCTTGAGATCATGAAGACTTTAAATATATTGTAAGTTAAAAGAAAGAAACATTTTACCTGCCTGTAAAGAATACAAAAAAACATGCAGAATTTTCAGAAACCTTTCGTATGCTGTAAAGCGAAAAGTAAAGAATCAAATTACTTTTATTTAAAAACTTTAAAAAATAAATTTTTAAAAACTTGTTTACTTTTATGTTCTTCTACGTTCTGAGATTTCCAATTTTCTAAAAAACCTATTACATAATACCAAATAAACCAATAAGCTTTAAATAATATTAAAGCTATCATCAACAGCATAATAATAGAAGGAACATTTGCACAGAGTAGTTTCATCTTCGAAACCTGGAAAGATAATGAGCGCGCTGAATATCTCAGATAACGATAATAACGATGCTCCTTAAGCCGAGTCCTCGGGGATGGTTTACTGAGAGATACAAGAAACTAAAAATGCAGAGAAGAAAATAGACTAATATCTCATTGATGTTTGAATCCATCAGATCATCCCTACTATGATCATCTACCTCAGTCTCGAAAATTGAAGTTCCTTATCTAACGTGACTGGTGAAAAGATTTGAAATACGATAGCATGCTGTAACTATTTAGACTGTTACAATAAACAGTTAAAATATCTAAATACTCTTGCGCAACTAAATTTGTATTTTTCTTCAGAAATTACATAATGTAATTGAACGGCATTCTTCTCATCACCTTTCTGTGTTAAAATGAAAATTCTTTTCGAACTTCTTTTGCTTGTCGAAATAGATACCAGTTTAGGTTTTTCATAAAAGCAAATTTGCGTAGAGGGGACTACACCAGTATCTAATTAAGTACTTTTATTCCCATGAAAATGTAAAGCTAATTTTGTTGTTTCATACTGTACACCTTTATGCCTTCTTCTTTGAATATTATAGTATAGTAGAACTTTTCAGCTGAAATTTGTGGATTTTTATGGATATGTGAGTTTGATATAGCATATTTCGATTATCTATTGTTGTTAAACAAAATTTTATGTCCTGAATTCTTAAAAGTTTTATAACAGATCAATAAATAAATAAATATAAATATATAAAAATTTTATATCTTCACTTTCTTTTGTTGTTAGCCTTCAATTTTGAAAAGCGAAATATTTTGTTAAAAACAGTAATAGGTCATATCGACATTTTATAGGAAAAAAAGAACTTTTTTTCTCTTAAAAGAGACCTTTGTGTAAGACAAATTAGTACTAAAAAAACTTTTATTGACATTTTTATGATTTTTCAAATGTAAGAATGCAGTTATTTTATTCCTTTGTAGGAATCAGGACTTAAATTCAGCTGAAGCCCTCTGGAGCTTGGCTTTAATGCTTTTCAAACTTAAGTAAAATCGAAATTTCATCCGGGAACCAAATAAAATGAGCTCCAGTACTTTAATTTATTGTCTACCTATTTTTCATTAATTTTATTTTATTTATTTATTTACATTTTATTTACTTTTCTTGTTTATTAGTTATTATTTATAATATTATTTATTTAATTTTTCTATTTTCTTGACCTCCCGTAATCTAATTTTAGAAATTAAGCCCAGATGGGAGTCGAAGTCGGTTTAAATGCTTTCTTTCTGGAGTTTCTCTTTTCCAAAACTTCGTCCATCAAATGACACGCAATCATAGGATCCGCATTGAATAGAATCGACAATGTGTAGCTTCGACATGACGTAGAATCGATACCGGTATACAATAGATGCTAGTTACCGGCATACAGTCGATACGGTGGGGGAAAAATTTTTAAATAATGATGTAATAAAGAGTAAGAGGATCAATGCACGTTTGTCCTTTGCACATAGTCGATGCTGCGTAGGATCGACATGCCACGATCAACATTATCGTTGAATCATCACTGACATAGTAAAAACAAGGCTTATAAATAGCAACACCGCATAATCAAAAAGAAAATCTAACTAAATAAAAATTTTTGGACGGTATCTGGATAATTATGTCTTGTTTCAGGCTTTTAAGTTTGGGACATTTTTGCAAATAGCCTTAAAATGGCAGGGACTATTTTTAAAATAGTCTTCAATGGCACAAATTTGATATTCTTATCCAAAGCACCTGCAAAATGAAATAGCCTGAAGTGGCAGGATTTTTATTGCCATCTCCAAAAACCTGAAATGGATATCATGATCTGCGTCGGCATAAGAACGGAACTGGCGTTTTAGTTACCGTGTGTCGGGAGAGAAACTGTTTTTCCTGTGTTTCATCAGTTTATCGATGCGCTGAAAGCAGATTTAAAGCAATTTTTCTGAATACATTTACTATAGCTTTGCCGCTTCGTTATTTAAAGGTATTTTCTCCTTACCGCGCGCCTTCGCGGTGTAATTAATTGGAAAGCACATCCTGCTAACAATCGGAAGGTCTGGATTTCCAGCCCAGAGGAGGATTGCTCATTTTTCACGTTTCTTGTTCTGATAAAAAAACGCCTAATAGACTCTAAATACTTAAAGATAACAGTGAAAGTAACAGTAACAGTTATTATTTTAATCATGATAGTCATCTTATGGACAATCTATTCTTTATCTCAATTCGGAACTTCATTGCATATTTGATTAAAGCCATAGCATTAACGTCTCGCAAAATGCTGCAAAAATAATTAATGAATAAAAGAATAAGATAAAATTTAAAACATATTTATCTACCAAATATGCAATTCTAATAGGAAGGTCCACATTAAAAGCTTTACTTTTGCTTCACATTGTTTCAAATGCGTGTTTTCTTGGCAGATAATAGGTAGACATACGTATATATTCTTTTATAAATGCTGTAATATTTCTAAATACTTTTTCTATGCTTAATGTTGTAGGAACCTTGTTGAACTATGTAGCGACTTATCTTTGAGTCCAATTTTGTAAATAAAAAAGTCCAGAGAAGGGCTAAACTCACCCATTATTACCTCAAACTTAGATGGAACCTTTCTCCGGCTTACAGAAAAACTTCCACTTGGGCTTTAACTCAAGATCAGAAAATAAGTAACTAATCTTATGCTAAACTAAACTGAACTTAACCGAAGCTGTACAAAACTATTTAACGTAGTTGGCCCTTAATTAAATTAACCGGCGAATATTAGCAGACACGTACAATTCGGCCGAACGTAGTAAGATTTAGCTTTAAACAATGAAATAGCCTGAGGTCAAACACGCGCCACTAAAGACGCCTAAACTGTTCTGCTGAAGTAAGCGAAACCTTCCTTTAAGTACTATATCTTCCTGATTACATACAACGCGATACTAAAAATTCATTCTGGTAAGTGGGACACAAGAATAAAATAAATAATCCTTACAATCCATATATACGTATACGTATTATTATGAACTAATTAATGATTATCAAATAATTGTTATGTAAACGCTTCAACAACTTCAGAAGATACAAACAAATCTGTTCTCAAAGAAAGAAATTTATACGGAGTCCAAAATCTTGATCAAAACCTTAATGATCAAAAAGTCGAAAGATGAATGTTCGGAGTCGAAACGAAAGAAGAATAATGGAAGTTGCGTGACGCTGGTGGTATTTCAGGATTTGTTGTTGCATTACCTCATCCCAGATACGAAATGATACTGTCAGAAGATTCTTTCAAAATTCTTCTGATCTTATATTATGCGGCTGGCCATCCACAACATTTAGATAATTTTAACCTCGATGTTAAAGCTGTGTTTTTACCAAATAATAAAACATTGGTTTGCAGCCAATGGATCAAGGTGCAACTGCTAATTTTAAAAAAATATTATACACGCCGTATATACTCCTAAGCATTTACAGAGGTTGATAAAAAAACTGATATCCTTTTACGCCATTTTTGGGAAGACTACAATATTTATAATTCTATACAGAACAACCATAATACATGGGGAAGTGGATATTTAACAGATGTAAGCATGAATGGCCCCTATCTTAAGAATTAACAAGCAAAAACCTGATGGAATTCTAAGAATAATAGACAAAGGTGGAGAAGAAAACGTTCGATACAAAGTTTTGACAATAGCGGTTTTCAAGTTTGAACAAAGCCTCAATTTTTTGGAAAGCCGAGACCCAAATTCTGAGAATTTTCTTAATTATTTAGTCTTCTGTGCAACATGTCAGATAGTGTTATCTCTTTATATATGACAAAACATGAAAGACAACATGTTCAAACAAGTTTAGAAATTTATTTTCTTATCAAAGAAACTTCAGAAATCGGTGCTGCTGGCCAGTTAGCCTCCTAATCCCAAATGCCCTTTTTACATATCGGTAAGTCTTCAGAGTACTAGCCAGGCACTGACTCACTCTCACCTATTAGCCTCATGCGCACATGAGTTAAAGACGGAAATCTAAGGTAGATTCTGTACAAAGTTAGATTCTGTACAATAAAGTAATTATTTATTTATTTATAATGGATTGAATTCTAAATTCAAAATGTGATGTTTATTTAGTATTTTTAATTATTAATTTGATAGCACTTAATAACTATTATCCTACGAACATAATTAAGAGATATGCGTACATCACTCAGTAACATTTGAAGAAAAAATTAGTAGTTTGAAACATAACTCTTTTCTGTAGTGAGCAGCAGATACCTTTCTCTTTTTCAGAACAGCTACATGCCTATGGGTCCCAATAAATGAAAACTATGTTCACGTGGGTTGCGAAGCTAAAACTCTCTTTCCTTCCTTATACGACGTAAAGAAAATATTGAAATCGGGAAAAATTTCGGGTATCATATTTCAACGAAAATACCCATTTTGACCGCTCTCGAATCCATTTGAATGATTTTTTTTCCATCTACGTACAGATAGAATTAAAAAACTCCCATTTTCTAAAACTGGTTGTAAAACGGATTTAATATAAATTCAGAAGAGAATTTTCGTGTACGTACGTCAGCACGTATGCATGTATCTCGCATAGCTCAAAAATGATTAGAACGTTGAAATTTTGTAAGGGACACTTATAACATCTACATATGCACCATTTTTTTCAATCGGCCATACCATACGTGTATAAATATATATCTACTAGCAGCTTCGCTGCCAGCCTTCGTCTGGCTTTTAAATGTACCGGAAAAATGGCTGAAGGGAACACCAAACGTTAAATTTAAAAACTGCGTAGAATTTTACTCTGCAGAACAACTTCATAAAAAAAGTTATTACCTTTAACAGAATGACAATGAAATAAGCAATATCTTTTAATATAAATATTAATTATCCTAATAAATAAATTAACCAACTTCCCTTTGCAAAATCTTAAGAACTCAAATGGTATAAAGGAGGTTAAGAACATTGTTTCGTAAAAAATCACTCAAAACTTTTCAATATCTTAAAAACAGTGAAATTAACAATAAATAACATAAAAGAATACCTAAAAAACAAAAAATTCTGAAAAGCAGAGTATAATTAATGATATTTTATCTTATATTTTCAAGAGAAAAAATTACAATGAAATAAGCTATAGCCCTTAATACAAGTATTAATTATCCTAATAAAAAAATTAACCAATTTTCCTTTGAAGAAAAAAAAAATCATGCAAAACTATCAATATCTTACAAACAGGGAAATAAGCAAACAATAACATGAAAGCAACTCAAAAAACATAAAATTCCGCGCAGAAGTTTACTCCGCAGAACAACTTTATCAAAAAAATCAATAAAAATGTATTATATATATATATATATATATATATATAAATGACAATGAAATATGCCAAACAGTGACATAAGAAATACGATGAAAAATTGTTGCCAAACCCATATTTCTAAAAGAATGAAACTATTCAAAATGATGCGATTTCATCAAAAATCTATCAACAACAATAAGACGGGATAATTGCTGCCAAAATCACATTTTTAAAGATGTGAGATGTGAGAAGTGTACTCGGAAGTTTCATTTAAATTTTTTTAAATACAAAATATTATCATTTTTCCAAAATTCTTTTTGTAAAAGCAGTTGCAAGGATAAAAGTTTAACGTGTCCAAAAATTAAAGAAAAACAAACTGTACCTTTTTAAAAGTAAACTTTTTTAGAAAAAAATCCCTTTGAAAAGGTGTTAAGCTCCCTTTGTTAAATAAATTCGTATTAATCGATTTATTGAAACACGAAATTTATTCCAAGTTCTTAAAATAGCTAAGAGCCTACGTTTCATGACCATGTGGAAATGGAGTGTGTAGAGTAAAATCTCGCTTTCCTATAGCCCATTATGTCTCAAAATGACGCACTTTCGTCACAAAACATAAAATAAAAAAAAAAATTCGAATTCGAATTTCGAAAAAATCGTTTCGAGATGCACTGGCTGTTGTCTAGATGCACCTATGTACCAAATTTCGTAGCCGTGTGTCTATTAGCTTACGCGCAGCGCGAACGAAAGACACACACACATACAGACAGACTCTTTCTTTTATTATATGTAGAGAAGACAACATGCATCCACTCTCTTACCCGGCTTAGTGAGCTCTGTTTTTCTCTTCTTATATGTTGGTAGATTGTGCATTTTTTGGCTTTAAAATTTATTGAATTATATAGTGCTCATGCTTCTCTTAAGGGTTTTATAAATCCTTAGTTAATTTGCATGAAATAATTGTAGAATTAACAAAAATTTTAAATTATATGTGGCGCTAAACCTAACTTAGCGGATATTTTTTTACACTTGAAATTCTTAGTAGTATAGTAAATTAAGTCAGCTGGTACACCAATTTCAGTTTATTTTTACCCAGTGGGACCGAAAACTGACTTTAAATTTTTACTCACCGAGAATTTTTTCTTACAGCCCATTTGCCATATGGCTTGTTTTGGGGCCGAAAATTTTAATTTCAAAATTTGTCTTTTTAACTGTGTTTGGTGTTTTAAGTTCCTCTGTTTTTAACAATTTTTAATAAAGATGCTTTGAGTTTTATGTATTTTTGCCTTGCTTCGAAGTTAGAACTAAATTAATTGAATGAGAAATATTCCTCTAATGGAATTCGAAGAAAATGCCTATAATTTAATAGGTCGTATAGGAAGTTGTGTGGTGTTCACATCAGATTTTTTTCAATTACTTACAGGTTATTCTGAAATCACTCGCATAGACCTTGAATTTATGGAAACATTTTTAATGGTATCAGGGAAACGTCAATAAAAAATCTGATGTGTACACCACATGACTTCCTTGTACGGAATATTAAATTATACGCATTTTTTCTTGCATTTCATTTAAACTTATTGGATTGAATTAAATCTACTTCGCCGACAGCGCATAAACCACAATACAATAAATGCATTCTTTAAAATTCCCTCTAGTATTTGTTTACCATAGCGACACTCTGGCGCTAGATTCCCTAAACAGTATTATTATATTTCGTTCATATTATAACTCATAATTCACAAAATTTATATCATTTAAAGAATAGAATTATCTAATCGTTGCCACATGTTCTATTCAAATACTATAATAAAGCTAGAATGATGTATAAAAGAAATTAAGCAAACAAAACAAAAAAGAAACAGTTTTTCACAGACGATTGAGTATTTCTCATTCAATTAATTCAGTTTTCACTTCGCGACAAGGCAAAAATACATAAAAACTCAAATTATCTGTATTAAAAATTACGATGTAAATTTTAAACGCTTATTTCCTCGAAAAAATTCCACAAAGGATTAAGTATGATTTAAATAATAAATGAAGGCGTAATCTTTGTTGTTCGAAACTACGTTTCTCTAGATTGGCAACAAATCCGCTACTCAGCTGTTTCAAATGTAAACAAGAGCAATGGCCGCCATCAAATTAGGCTTAGCGGCACTTAAACAATTATAAAATTGTTCATAATTCTAAAAATATTGCATACAGATTTACTAAAGGCATAAAACCCTTAACCGGAAGATAAAAACAACATAATTCAACAATTTTTAAAGCAAAAAATGTACAATTTACAAACATATAAGAGTAAAGAAACTGAGATCACTGAGCCGGGTAACAGAGTGGATATATTTATAAATATATTTATATACGTTTGGCGAGGCCACTTGAAACCAAAATACAAGATGCACATCTACATGTTATAGGAGTCCTATATACAAAATTTCAACGTTCTGAGGCTACTCGTTTTTGAGTTATGCGAGATACGTAGATACGTTCGTACAGACGCCACGAAAAATTCTCTTCAGAATTATTTTTAAAGCACTTTTATAATTTTTTTGGAGGAAACGGATCTTTTATTCTGTCTACACGTCTGTACAGATATCACGCAAAAACTTCGTTAAATTGCATTCGATAGCGGTCAAAATGGATATTTTCGTTGAAATATGCTGCCTGAAACTTTTAGCGATTACAATACTTCCTTTTTACTTCGTACAAGGAAGTAAAAAGAAACAGTTTTTCACAGACGAATGAGTATTTATCATTCAATTAATTTAGTTTTCACTTCGCGAGAAGGCAAAAATACATATAAACTCAAAATATCTATATTAAAAATTACGAAGTAAATCTTAAACACTTATTTCCTCGAAAAAATTCCAGAAGGGATTAAACATGATATAATTGTCAATAATAAATGAAGGCATTATCTTTGTTGTTGCGAAACTAAATTTCTCTAGATTGGCAACAAATCCACTACTCTGCTATTTCAAATGTAAACAATCAATAGCCATAAAAAAAAGGCTTAGCGGCACTTAAACAACTTTAAAATTGTTGATAATTCTAAAAATATTGCATACAGATTTACTAAAGGCATAAAAACCTTAACCGGAAGATAAAAACAACATAATTCAATCATTTTTAAAGCAAAAAATGTACAATTTACAAACATATACGAGTAAAGAAACTGAGATCTCTGAGCCGGGTAACAGAGTGGATATATATATAAATATATTTATATACGTTTGGTGCGTCCGATTGCAACCAAAATACAAGATGCACATCTACATGTTATAGGAGTCCTATATACAAAATTTCAACGTTCTGAGGCTACTCGTTTTTGAGTTATGCGAGATACGTAGATACGTTCGTACAGACGCCACGAAAAATTCTCTTCAGAATTATTTTTAAAGCACTTTTATAATTTTTTTTGAGGAAACGGATCTTTTATTCTGTCTACACGTCTGTACAGATATCACGCAAAAACTTCGTTAAATTGCATTCGATAGCGGTCAAAATGGATATTTTCGTTGAAATATGCTGCCTGAAACTTTTAGCGATTACAATACTTCCTTTTTACTTCGTACAAGGAAGTTAAAAAACTCTCTTAAACTGGTAAATCAAGTAAATTAATTTCCGTAGATTTAATGCAAAAAACTCCAGTTTAAGGAAAAAAATTACTTGCAATTGTAATTTTAAATAAGATTTCCATTTATTAAAATAGTCATCAGTTAACAGCAAAATGTTTCCAAATTTGGCATACGAAGTGCGCACAAGTTTGCTCAGTTTTCAGTTTCATGCAGATAAAAATCTTGAGGTGAGATGATAAGATGCACCCATTACTTTCAAAAGATTATTATATTTATAATAGTTAAATAAAGGCTTTTTTAAATTGCTTAAAAAGTCTTAAATCAATTTAGAATAACGTCATTAACTTCCTTGATCTGATCTAAAAAAAATATATAGTATCTTTTGTTAAGAAGCATTTTTTGATACATTTTAAAGGATTAAGATTTAAATTCATTTTGATATATTTATTAATTTATTATTAAAAACTCTCATATTCTGTCAAGAAGAGACATATTAATACTTCTATTAAAAATTTCTTAAAAATGCCTGTTTGCTGCAGGACAAAAAAGTAAAGACTAGCGAAAGGGACTAATATTCCCCATTCTTCCCTTATGCTTCACCACATCAAACAAAATGACATAATTCTGAACAAAAATATCCTACATATAAAGATCAAATAAGTGATTAAAGAAAATTTAAGATATCGCATCGCAATTTAAGATAAAGAGCACCTTATATATAGTTACACCAGTTTTTCTGGCATATGAGAAATGTATTATTATTGAGGAATGCATTGTATTTATTATTTTCAAGATAATGATTTTGTTCATGTGTTTTTTTGTAATCTCCAATATTGCATTTTATCCTTATAGTGGAACTCTTTTCTTTCCATTTTCATCTGTTTTTGTTCATTATTTATCTTAGAATTACCTTCCTTCACACTCCCCAAAATTTCCTTACGTCAGTCATTATGTACCAAGGTTAAAAGCAAAATTATCTGACAATTATTTGCAAAATAATTACCAATAATACTGTGAGTCTGTCGGTGGTATTTTATAGCTACCCTGATCGGTACAGTGGCTAGCAATGCTGAATGCTGTAATGTTAGACCCAGGATCAAAACCAGATAAGTGTTGGATGTTTATGGGTGGCTATTGGACATCATGGCACTTAAAATATTGGCAAGCTAAACATCCTGTCCTGTCAAGAGGTGTTATAGTATAAGAACCTTAGAACCGCTTTCACAGGTTTTCGTCATCAAAACTAGACGAAGCTATATATTTAGTTGGATTGGATTATATTTGTGCAACCACTGGTGAATTTTGGTATCCCGTTCACATCTTCCTATACTTTCCTCGTGGCACGTTTTGAAAAAAAATGTCTGTACAATTATTAACTAAAATTAAACAACACTGTGACGAATTTTGTACATAGATAGATGATTTTAGTGCTATCATTTGTGAAATTGGTGTATTCTGCTGGGTAATATAACAGGAAAAATCTGAAAGAGACAAGCTATGCCAGAAAAGAAAGAATACAGAGACAAGTGCATTTTAACATTGAGTAAATGGTCTATCTCGGTAATTTGGCGAGATATCGCCAAGTTGACAACAGTTTTAGTGACTTATTTTGTCGCTAAATTTGGCAAGAAATCTCCAAATTTGGCGACATTTTTACAGCGTAATAAGCATTTAACTGAATAAATGTAATTGATCACTGTATTAGCTGCAACCGTAATTCGACACTCATATTGCCTTCTGATAATTTCGAGAAGCAGAAAGTAAAAGAAATATTTCAGTGGTTTATTATTAGGCTGGAGAGAGAGCAAATTCTCTCAGTTGTTTAGTTATTGCTGTTGCGAATTGTTAGTTCAGCGTGAACTGAACTTTCCACCTTCGAGGATTTCGAGATTTGCATCTATTATTTGTTAAGTTTCAATAACATAAAACTAAACTCTATCCCTTAATCTCTCAAAATAATATTCTATAGATTGTTGCGAATTTTGTATTTAGATAGATAATTTTAGTAAAATGATGATTAAAGTTGTATTTTTCTGTGTAATGTAACGCGAGACAAATTTTAAGAGAAAACTATGCCGGAAAAGTAAGAATACAGGGACACGTGGATTTAACATTGAGTAGACGCGCATCTCGGTAACATGTATTGAAACTGAATAAATTATTGACCACTATGTTAGTTTAATTGACCGCTATATTAACTATAACCGTAATCCCACACTCTTATTACTTTCTAGTAATTTAGAGAAGCAGAAAGGGCTAGAAATATCTCGGCTGCCGGGTGAAAACTATATTAGGCTAGAGAGAGAGCATCTGCTCTCAGTTGTTTAGTTATTGCTGTTGCGAGTTGTTAGTTCAGCGTGAACTGAGATATGTCCAGGTTAGCTTTCTTTTTACGTGCGCTTTACTTTGCGTTGTGTTTAAAGTTCTTAGTAGTTTGAAGTGTAACTACTGACTGTACTCCGCGGTTTCGTGAACATCTGTACGAGTATTTCTGAGGAAAATTCCAGAACTTTGAAGTGTTTCATTTGATAAAAATAAATTTTACTGGCCTATCATCGGATCTGTGTGCATTCAATCTATTACAATCCCATACGAAGGCAAAAACATATATTTTTCAGTCGAAAACTTAGCTGCAACAACAAAGCTGAAATTGTTCCCGTTTGATTTCCATATGATATCACCAGCTTTAGAAAGAAACGAATAAAAATATTTTAAAACTTCATGAAATTCTACATTCTTTCTCGAAGACTTATCTTAGTAATGTTTTATCTTTTAATCTGTATGGCAATATTAATTAGCTTAGAAAAACATTTAGGGTAATAAAAATACATACACTTAGTAAAAAAATAATAACGATGACAAAAGGAATGATGATTTCACAAGGAACAGACTGTCTTCTATTTATTTCCAGATTTAAAAGAAAACGCATAAAACAGCAAGGGCTTGAAGGAAATAGTTGGCGAAATACCAGTTTCTTATTAGAAGCAGTATTTTCAAGGTCTTTGTGAAGAAGTAATGTATTATAAAGGTATGTTAATTATTCTCGTTTTCTGAATTATTCAAATTTTAGAAAGCATTGCTCATTGTCAGAATGAAGCATACATTTCTGTTTCTATGTCACCTGCATTTTTTTATTTCGCATTTTATGCTTTTATAAATACTTAAGTATATCTTCCTTTTTTTCCTTACGTTATAGATTCTTGAAATCGAATTAGACGCAAGAGCTTCATTTTTATAAATGTCTAAAATAGTAAAAAATACCTTTTATGCACATTTGTTTTAACTCAAAAAGACTCAAAGAGCGTATTTCTATAAAATCCCTTTCTAATTTAACTCTCAGCGACAGTTAAAATATAGAAAGATAATTGTCTAAAAAATGTTTAGAATTTATATTTCTAAAATAACCTGCGGTCAAAATTTTTGCGGTAATTTAGAATTATATATTTTTAGAAGATGAACTGAAAAAATTTAAACTGCGCTAAGTAAATACAGCAAAACTGCGTATCAGTTACTCTCTTTAAGTTCATAAAAGTTATTATCAGTTCTTATATGTTTCTCGATGTTCTTTTTTCAATCTGCAGACTCAAGCAATTGTATAAAACAAACTTGTATAAAAAACTAGAGAATGTGTTTTCGGAAAACATGTACAAATACCACATAATTTAAAGTGGTGAAGTTGGAAAACAAATTGACCAAACCTTTGCGGTGACTAAAATCTAATTAGATAAAATCTATCAGTACACGCGTTAATGAAGTTTTTTCGCAAATATTCCATGACATTTTTCTTATGATAAAAGAAAATATCTTTATATATGTTTCAAAGATATTCGAAATTTTAAAAATAAGAAGCTCACTGATCAGCCATAACACTATGAACTACTCTCCTGATTCTGTGCTCCTCCTGTCCTCCAAGGCATGGATTCTACAAGCCTTCGATAAGTCTCCAGGAGAAGACTGTGTAGAGACATTAGGTATTTTGTAGACATTAGGTATAAGACGATAAGTGAAACCACACTTAGCTTATCGATCATATGATGTACAATACAATTTTTTGGAGCATTTCGTCATTGCAAGGAAGTTTCTTTCAATTTCTTGTAATTTATTTGAAGCACATGATTCCTTAATGAAATAAATGCTCCTGTTCTTCAACCAAACTTCATAAACAAAAACTAAGGTGTAAATTATAAAAGACTATAATTACATGGCTTTAAATCTGAAATTTTTATGTAATAGTTATTAAAAATAGCATATAATAAATCAGCCGTTGCCTAAACCAGCGTTTTGGATAGCTATTTTGAGAACCATGTTTGTGCGATCTACTGATTTTATCTATTATTATATTTATTATATTTATTGATCTAGTGTGCGATCTACTGGTTTTATTAGACCAAATGGGCATTAACCTAGAAGGGCTATTAGTCTCAAAACGGCATTTTGCATCCAATCACTTTTCAAATTGTTGCCACCAAATATTATCGCCCTGTATTATACTTAAAAAACTAAATAATTGAGTATCTACATGAATATACGTATGTTTCTCGCATTGTGAAAAAACCAACAGTACCTTGAGTCATCAAATTCCGAATAGCCTTTCGTTTAAACAAGGGCACCAGGAAGCCCGAACTTGTAATATGGAATTCGATTTATTGTCTATTTCATATTTTGTAAATCAATTTTGTAATCTTCAGTTTTAGTTTTAAAAACTCAACAATTTCAAAGCGAGTAGTCGCAACACAGTAGGAAATAGAAAATGTTTGTCTCCAGCGCGCGAGACTATCTATCGGAAATTCTAAAGGTATGCTGTTTTTCAAGTATTTTTAGTACAACGTGCCGTTCGCCTAAATTCTCTCGAAACGTGTATGTGTTTGTAAATGAGAAAACTCCCATTTAGGAGTAATATAAAGTCTGGAAGGTTTTAAACTTTATTACCATTATTTATTTCTTTATTTATTAAATGAGGCCACTGAAACATCCTTTTTAAATTCGAACGTGAAATAAAATGTCGGAAAAAATAAATGATTAAAATAAAATAACAAAGAATTTTAACTCCGCCATATAAAAAATAATTAACTAAGAGCGGTAGATTGCATATTACAATGACTACCGCTTTGTTTTGACCTCTTTTATAATCATCAAAATACTGATTTCAACCATAATAATATAATTAAGTACTACTATAAGTACTAAAATTTAATAATATTTTCTACTTCATCTCTGTTGCGTCTTTCAGTTAGATTACGAAGCTTTAGTGCCTTAAATATCGCAAATTTGATAAATTCTTGTGATAAAGTAGCTTATTTCTAGGCTAATTACTTTTGATAGTTTGAATTTTTAGATTTTTAAATCAATAGTTGTATAGAGTTCAATATTTTCTCGTTCAAAACCTCCGGAAAAAAATTAAATAAGTAAATAAAATCTGAAATTTTCTAGGTTTTATATTATGCCTAAATGGGCGTTTTTTTCCTTTACAGACATATACACGTTTCGAGAGCAATTGGGATAACACCACTTGTGCTAAAAATGTTCAAAAACAGCATAGCTTTAGGATTTCTGATAGACGGTCTTGCGCGCTGAGATTAAAATGTTTTATTTCCTGCAGTGTTACCACTGCTCACTTTGAAATTGTTGAATTTTTTAATGAAAAATTCGTTAAAGTTTTACGGAATATGAAACAGGTAATAAAACAAATTTCAAATTCGGGTTTCAGGGGCCCGTGTTTGGGGAGAGGATATATTATTAAAAATTTGATGACTCCAGGTACTGTTGTTTTTTCACAATGCGAGAAACATATATACATTTAGGTAGATTCTTCTCTATTTAGTTTATGCTGTTTTTAAACATTTTTAGCACACGTTGCGTTAACTCAAATGCTCTCGAAACGTATATGTATATAATGCAGGGCGACAATATTTGGTGGCAACAGTTTGAAAAGTGATTCGACGCAAAATGCCGTTTTGAGATTAATAGCCCTTCTAGGTAAGACCCAGTTGGGCTAAATAAAGATAAATTCAATAGTCACTTTGAATTCACTTAAATAAAGTCACTTTGAATTCTATATTAACTGCTGGCTGTTGAACATTTAAGATCTTATAGAAGAGTGATAATATCATTCCTTAGCTTGATTCTTCGTTTTTATATCTTAAAGGTATGGTCACGTTCAGTCCTTTGTCACAAAACCAGGAAAAGGAAATTAACGCATATTTATTAGCTCCGAAAGCTTCCAACAAATTAGAATAAATGATTGCCCCTTTTACCTTTGTCGGCTATCAGTTATCGAGGTTACCATTTTGAATATACTTAATGTTAGCCATAATTTTCTTCCGTCTGTTACATTGCATTATGATCCCAGCCCCACTCGTGCAGAAAGCTCTTGGAATGTCCAGCTGAGTCATTTTGTTCACTTCGTGTCCTTGGTTGTATATTCGATGGCCTAGCACTGTATAGTTTGTCTTGTGATGGTTTACTCTTCTTATACTTTTTAATCCATCTGCGCATATCGCTGTTGTCAATGGTACCAGCTACTTAAATATCCTACAGTTAGTTGCATGTGTCGAAAAGACTACATCTTTCTTTCTTCAAGGACTTCAGTGATGGTTTGATGTTTCTGTTTCATATCTTTTCTTCACTTGTAATGAAGAAAATTATTCTTATATGCTTATATGGAGGAAAAGAAACTGCTTAAATACAGAGTGAGGATGATCTATGCCATTTTGGAAAAATGCTAAGCTGATTTTTGCATTACTTTCAGTACAAGCCTCGTATAAAAATGATTGCGTACATTTAAACTCGTCTTCAAAAATTTTCATCTTAAATTCCATCATGGATAGCAAGTCTACGATTTTGGTTTTAAACCAAAATTTTATATAACTAAAAATCGTTTTTATATTTTAATACATTTAATTAAAACCGTAGATTTGAAATGGCTTTTTCATATATTTATTTTATTGTAGTGCATCATATATATTAAATACCAAATAACGTTATGACTGCTAATTGTTTTAGCGTTTTACTGTATTTAATTAAAATCATGTAATTTGGGGCTTTTTGCATGTACGCTGTATCACAAAAAAATATGTGCGCCCAGAAAAAAAACGAATCACTATTACGAAACCAATATGTGCATAGTGTATGAGGAGATAAATAAATAATTACAAATTCAGAACAAAAGCTCATTTTATTAAGAAGTTATGGCATGAAAAAAATTACAAATCAATAAGTAGTATAGCCACCTATGACAGCTATACAAACCTAAACACGATTTGGCACGAATCAAGTAGGTCACCTATGAACCCCTGTGGAAAATGACGCCAAAATCTTTGCCAGCTGGACAGTTAATTCACCAATATTCCGGGACGGCTGCAGTTGCTTTCCAAGTATGTCTCAAACGTGCTCTATTGGCGAGAGGTGCTGTGACCTGTCAGGCCACGGGAGTAAGTCATATCTTTGAAGACATTGTTAGAGAGTTTGAGCGCTGTCTTGCTGATAAATGGCACCTCGGCTTTTGATAGCATAGGGAGTACGGATGGCGTCAAAATGCCGTCTACGTAACTGTGAGCCGTCATAAGGCCTTGAAGGACGACTAGAGGTGATTGTGTGTCCTAACAACTTACTCTCTACACTGTAACAACTTGTATGATCGCCATATGCTGCTCGACAACAAATGCTGGATTGGACCGCTGTCCTGGATGCCTCCCCACGCATGTGTGTTGATCATCAGCTTGAGACTGAATCCGGATTTATCTGTGAAGATCACACGCTTCCAGTCGGCCACACTCCAGCTTGCCTGAGTTCGCAAAAATCCAGTCGACACCGCCTATGATGTTTGGTCAGTGGTAGGTGTCTTAACCTTTTGATGCTGGGGCTTTGGTAGCACTAAAAGCTACCAAAGGACGGGGAATCTTGAACCGAATGCTTTTCCCCCTTTAAGAAATCACCTTCTATTTGCAACAAAGATTCTTGTGTGTAGTTTAATGGATTCTCAGATGGGTGCATCTATGTCACAAAAGGCAGGCCTTTGAAAAAGATAAGTGGTTAAAGCCCTAGTGACGTCAAATTTGACATTTCACCCCACTTTTCAGCATGGAAAATGGGGGAAAAAGACATGGCCACTAAAGTGGACAACCCGTCTTTTCAAAGAGGACGTCAGCAGCATATACCAGCGGCGGCCAGTCTTCTCCGAATGGTTTCTCTTTGATACTACGGGATGCCTGGGAGGTGATAAATGGCGTCGAATCAGTGCTAGTGACGTTTTTGTGGCTAAAGTGGCCGCTCTTGTGATTGCAAGTTCCTCGCGCTCGTTTGTGTTCCTGGGATGCCCTTGACCTCAGCGACGGTAGATTATCTCTTCCGTGATCCATTGTTGTCAACACCGAGCTATTAGCATATTGCAACGACCAAGGTGGCGGCTGATAGTCCTGTTCGACCAACCTACTTCTCTAAGGCCTACTATACGCCTGTTCTCAAAGTCCGACAGCTGTTCGTACTGCTGCCGGTTACGTCTCAGAAGCATCTCTAGTCCCAATACCTTCCATCCAAGTCAACAGATTTGTTTGAATAGCCCTGCGACACAAGCAATCATTGCTTTTAAACTCTCTCGGCTGCGCATCTCATATGCGCACAGCGCGCGTATCCTTGTCTCGCTGCCGTCGAAATTTAATTCATTCGCATATATCTTACCAGACTACATTCCTGCCAAGTTTCGTGATTGTGGCTCGATTTCTTCTGGGTGCATATATTTTTTTACAGAGTATATTTTATTACAGTTTTTCAGTTATTAAATATTTATCGACATATTGTAAGGTGAAAATATTTATATCCCAATATTCACATTTATTTTTATCAGAAGAATATATGTAATAATTTTGTACTCTTTCAGTAATAAAAAAGTATTTTTCTAGAAACTAAACTTTAAAACGTGTAGTAAAAATGTATAAAGTTTTTTCATAGCCCAATGCTCTTTTCAGCATTGGGCTATGAAAATCGTCCCATTTCATCACAACACATTTTGTGTTGTGATGAATTGGGCTTCATCACAACACAAAATGTATAAGGTATTTTCTCCCTACTTTCTGTATACCTTCGTGGTGTAACGGTAGCACACTCGCCGCGTATTCGAGATATCCAGGTTCAAGTCCTGGGAAGGGCATTCCTCCTTTCTTCAGTTTTCTGACATTAAAAAATCCTAATGCCTCTATAAATGTGAAGTGGACATCGCATAACTTCCTTGTACCGCCTATTATGTCATACACAATTTTTTTCTGTACTTCATTTATTCCTCGAACTTATTTCAATGAATTATTCAAACCTCATTAACAGATCCCTCAAGGCAAGTTGAAAATGACATAAAAATTTGCAAATTTTGAAATTAAATATCAGTGCAGCAGCGGACAACGAACAGTAAGAATGGACGGGATACCAGTTATAGGGAAGTAGAAATGAAGATATTTTATTAGATATTGTAATGTTAATATTACTATTGTTATTGGAATGTAGGTTCTTTTAAATAAATAAAATTGTGGTAATTACTGACAATTTATTTATGACTAGTTTTCATTTGTTATGTTCAACTGGTACAGCGTCTTGCGGAAATTGGCTTGCTTAATTTTCCCTTCTCGGTTTTAGTACAATAAAATTAGTATGAAAAAGGAGGAACTACGATAAAATAAAGATAAGTTTTCCAAATTAAAATTATACAGATAAGCTTATGGGTAAAAAAAATCTGAAAATCTATATCTATAATAAAAAAATAATAAATAAATAAAGTGGCGAAGTATATACGAATCTGGGAGAAGGAAGAAATAACCAGTTAATTTAAATAACAACGTAGCAAATGTTTACGGAAATAAATCAAGGAAAATATTATAGAATTCTTGACTTTTTTTAAATAACTGATACTTTTAACATTCGCTAATTATTTCAAACATCTTAATTTGGAATATTTGCTCACTTTATTGTGTTCTTTCTACCGCTGATGTTGCAAATATGATTAGCTAATAATAAATAAATAAACATAATAATAATTATAATAGTAATAAACGTTTTCTTTTTTTACAAGTTCAACCTTTGGATTATGTTTGAAACATTAGTTAATTTGCGTTTTATACAACTGGTCACTAAAGGCTTACTAATGTAGTATTTCATTGATAAATTAGCATTCTTTACATCGTATCGAATTTTTTTACTTAAAATCGATTGCGGGGAAAGCCTGAAAACATTTTACATATCCAGTTCTTAATTTTATTATTCTAACTTTATTACTATATTGGCTAGTCTAGGATTTTTCAGAATTCATAAGCCTCATAGAAATGCTAACTCAGATATAAGTAAACAAACAGGAAAATGCAATACTCACTAAAATATTTACTAGAAATTGCACCTGTATCAGTAATAAACTAAAGATAATCACGAACTGAAAGTTGCTGTTCTAAACTACAGTGAAAAATCTCACAGAACCACCATCCTTAGACGAATGTCACTGAAAGCATCCGTAATTCTTAGAAATTAGATAAAAAAAAGTACTGAGCACCAGAGATAGTCATATTCTCTAAGGCCTCCTCAGTGGGCAGCCGTCTTGGGGAAGATTTACTCACATATATATAATTATATAATAGGGGCCAGATTTAACTTCAAAAATAAATAAAACGTAGTTTTGGATTGTCTTTAATGTCAACAAAGCCAGCTCCAAGCATAGGAGATGTGAGCAGCTATTTGCCTAGGATGCCGATTTTTAAAATACAGGTATGAGTTAGGCAAGCTGGATTAGGCATTGATAAGTTAAGCAAGGCGATTTTTGAAATATACGTTTGGGTAGCAAGGCCAGCACCTATGTACCTTCCCTTAGCCATATATTAAGTATCGCAACTACGAATCAACTAAATCAAATATAGATCAGGTATTTAAGGATAATCATACTGAAGTTACAGACTGCAAGCTATTCAATATAATTTTTATTTAAATACTCTCACTCGGGAAGAGGAGGAGGGAAATGAAGAAAAGAAACAGAAAAAAGAATGAGGCGGGAAGCTGCCGCACATTAATATTTTCTAAAAGAAAACTAAGAACTCTTTCAAGTAACAGTTGTGTCAATTCTTTAAAACCACGTCAGAGAAGTCCTTGTGCATAATTACCTTTCTGAAGGAAGTAAAATAAGATTTAAATACTGAGTATTAATTTCATATGCTAATCATTGAAATGAATATTTAGATTGCTCAAAATTCTTTTTATTCAACGGCAATATTTATTCTGCCTGTAAATTAATTTTATAGAATGTAAGAAACAAAATATTCCATGTACTCTCTGACCTTTACAGCTCGTTTAATACTGGTTAAAATTTATTCATTTCATTTTTAACTATTTATATTATCTCTGCATGAAATTCCCATTTTGTGAAACTTTCAGTAATGTTAAAATAAAGCACTGTATAAATATTAATATCATTATTGTCATTAGACTTGCAGCGACGCTGTTTGTGTTTTGCACACTACATAAACAACATGCGAAAAAGATTCAGAAAAATTCACTTTTTAACTAGCCGAATTGAAACAGTTTTATGTCTGAAAATTATTTAGTGCATGTTAAAGCATGTTGACCGTGCACTAAAAGGGAAAGTTCAGTAAATTTCACAGCGATGTTTCGAAATGCACAGAATTCATCTGTCGATATTTTGCTTGAGTGATAATCAATCATACTTTCTTCTTTTATTTTAAATTGATTTGAAGGCCTTCTTGTAAAGCACGTGCGTCAAACTGCGTGCGGGAGGAATGAAAGATGTGAAAACAGCTGATGGAATAAAATATGTTTTCTTTTATCATTATTATTATAATTATTATTATTATTATTATTATTATTTACAAAATGAAAAATTTTACTAACAAAATAGAAAATACATTCAGTAAATTTTAAATTTTGCTTCTAAATATTTATCATATAATAGTAATAACAGAAATTAAATCGCAAAGATAAAATTTTAATTTATATTTATTTTCTACTTGAAATCTTTGGCAACTATAAGACATTTTCATTAGTTACACACAGTAATTAAAACATATTGGCAGCTAAATATTACATTCTTAGACCAGCATTACTTTGAAATGATTCTGATATGCTTAACTAATGATTCTGATAGCTTCTTTAATTCATCATTAAATAACTTACGTTACTTTAAGCTGTAAATAGATAAATATGAAATTTTTCAGAGAGTTCAGAAAAGTTTCAGAAGCTTTCAGAGAAAATTTACCAGTTGGGAAAAAATTAAGAACAAATAATAACAACCTATTCTCTTTTCTCATTTATTAAATTTTTCTTCGAAGCATAAATAAAATTACATGTATTTATACGTAAATAATTATGAATTTCTTTATCTCGTACTTTAGCTTGACACTTGATAGCATTCCGATAAAATTTGTAGCTTTGGTTAGGAAAATACTAGAAATTATTTTCATCGCAGATTGTGAATTCTCTTCAGTCAATCATGTTCTTATAAATTTATTATTCATAGTGCAGAAATCCGTAACTGACCTTATTTATTATTACGAATAAAATTTATTTAAAGCTGTACCTTCAGATCTTTGAATAAGATTTATATTACATTGTAAAATAATTAGCTCCATTTAGAGATTTTCTGGTGCGTTATTATGTTCGTTTTCAGTGCAAATGAAAGTAATGGAAACTCCAGCGTCAAATAAAAATCTTGAAATCTTTGCAACACCATAATTGAAATGTCTTCGCGGACCGCATAAAACTGCTGCCAGTTTGACGCCGCTGATTCTAGATTCTACAGCCGCGCTTTGTAACTTTTTTATGACATGGTACATCTCACAGAGACGAATAATTTGACTGTACATCTTACTAGCATAAATAATTTCACAATACATTATGAAGAGACATGATTAATTTCTTATATTTCATGCTAAGGATTTAATTAAGAAGACCTCCCTTTCAAATGCTTTTGCCTTATATTGTATAAACATTTCACCTAAATATTCATTTTAGATAAGTGCTTGTACTTCATCTTCTTATGCTGTCATAAACACGAAATACATGCGTAAGGTTATTATTAATTTGTACTAACCAGTTTTTTATAATTTCATCCTTTACTGTAACTTCTGTTTTCGTTTCTTCACCAGAAATGCAAATGAGTTATAAAGTATTTAAGCTGAGGTTTTTGAATTGTAAAACAGCGTGTGTTTCTACATCTCGAGGTTACGTTACTTTAGCTCTGCCATTTCTGTTAAGTTTGTAATTTATCGGCTTTGCGTTATTTGTTGCCGACATTTAAACTGTTATTCCATTTAGAGTTTTGAGTCAACTTCGATTTAAATTTAATTGTGTAGTCTTCGACTACTAGCCTACGTTTTAATTTTGACTGTACATTTATGTTCAAAGTTTGTGTTTAAATTAAAAGGTTGTTTTAATACCTTTCCAAGACTTTGTAGTTAAATTTCAGACACTGTAATAATTCACTTTACATCTGCTGGGAGTTTGAAGCTAGTTTATGCTTCCAAAACATGTCAAATTCTATAAATGAAGATGCCTAACCCATACATGCTCAACGATAAAAATTGTTTATTTGCATACAATTATAAATTTTCTTTTAAAGCTGTTTTAGTTTGTAAAAAATGAAACCAAACAAACAACTGAACTTCTGCTTCATTTTTATCGCCTTCCTTCGGAAACAAGTTTTATTAATAATATCAAGCTGCTTTGTTTTAGTGGAAGTTTGATTATTGTGTTGAGCTAGTTATTTGATAGTTTCGAAAATTAAAGGATTTTTTAAAGAAAAATCCCAAACGTAACGATCTTAATGTTCAGCATCAGTATCTAATCTTGTTTTTAAATAGACAAGAAAATCTCAAGTTAAGATTTTCAAATATTTTAAATATTCCCGATGTGCTACGTAACATACTTTGGAACATTTTAAGAAAATAAGTTCACAGTTAAGGAATTGAGCTAAAAAAAAGTAACATCGAAACTTGACGATCGAACTCTGCATCAAAAATTTGTAAGAAATCGAAAGAAAATTCTTGTGAGCTTCGTACAGATTTCTCAGAAGAAATTAAGCCAATTTTGCTATATGAGAAGGAGACTTGCAAAAACTAGCCTGAACAAACGCAGCTGGTCTAATATTCAACAGTAACTATTCAAAGCTAGAAAGAAGCTGCTCTCGGAAAATATATAAATATACATTCAGATTAAAAGGGTTTTATCATACAAATAGTTTATAGATGAAGAAGGGTCAAATGTTCTGTGTTCTGATAAATCAAACTTACAGGTAAGCTTTGTTTGCTTCCGTTTCACACAAAAATAAATTTTCATATGCCCAGAATGTTGTTTTTCGTTATTAACTAGTTTTTCAAAGGCATATCGCTTTCCCCTTGACTTTTTTGTACACACAATGCTTCTGAAATGAAAAGAAGAGAAGACACAGAATGAAACACAAGAGTGTTTAGTCATACAGGAGGCAGTGATAGGATTCGGAAATGACTTATGGTGCAAGCACAGTATACATTTGTGAAAGTCATGTGAATAGTAAATGATACAAGAGTGTTCTTGAAACGGTTCTAGAAACTATTTTTTGTAAATTATTCTATGATATGAACAGGAATTAAGTCACATTTCAGCAAGATAACATACAATGCCACAAATAAGAGAATTCAATACAGTGGATTCAATGCAGTAATGTTTTAGACTGGCCACCACAGTTCCCAGATCTTTACTCGATAGACCAGCTGGGAGTCTTTAAAAGAGAAAGCTGTGACAGTACTCAATAAATATCCAAAGTTTATTTTAAGAATGCTCTTGAGCGGGTTTGACACGGCATAAATGCGGGAAAATGTCGTAATCTACTGATTAGCATGCAAAGCACTGTTGCTGTTTAATTAAAGTTGAAAATATCAAATATTAAAATTGCCAACAAATATTGTTTATATTCAACAATAAAACGTTTGGTTTTATTTCTCTCAGAATTATTTCAAAATAAATACACAATCATGTCAGTTTTGACTGAGTGAAACTGTAATTAAATTTTTAGAACAAATATTTTATAAAATTTTGATGTGAAAACACAAAAGTAAAATTAATTATATACAAAAAATATTGACTCTCTATAAATATGATAATAATATAATAAAACAAACATTTTGAGCATATAAATATTTACAATATTCTTTTGCCACAGTTAATACATATAGTACCTTCATATTTCAGTGAGATATTTGAGCTTGTTTTGTGAACCCAACTTTCTTATATTTCGGTCTGTGGTCGAAAGACATGAATGCATGCAGTTTATGATCAAGACACTTTAACGATTATCTCTTTAAATTCTTAAAAGTAAGTGTAGAAGAGAAATTTTATTCACACATTTCTGCTATAGCAAGTGGTAAAAGAATGTTTATAACTTTTTAGCCAATGGATGGACACTGCCTTTTTTTCAGTAACCCAGATTTGAAAAAATGGAAATCCTTATACTTAATTTCAAGGAATCAGTATTCACTCTAGTAATTACTTCTACTCTTTCATGGGAAATTAGAATCCTATATAATCTAATGAAGATGGAAATGATTTCGATCTCAGTCGGGATTCTTGATCTTCGTTAATTAAATATCTTCTGTCAAATATGCATATATAGTGATCTAAAATTTCCAGTAATTTCTTTTCCTCCTGGTTGAGCATTAGCCAAACATTTTAAAAGAACCACTTTTCAACGTATCTTACCAAAACTTAATAATTGTTTTTTCGAAATCCTTAGTTTTTTTCACTGCAATTTAATGTATTCTCAAGCGAGCCCTCCATTTCTTAATTAATTTCATTTAGGTAATCAAATATGTCAGCTAAAATCAGGTTAAATTTCTCACCGCACACATCCAATTCTTTCACAGCAAATTAATATGCCGTAGCACATCGGTTGGAAAGAATGATCTAGAGCACTTATTTTGTCACAGAAAATAAAAAGAAAAATTCGTAGGGAAAATCTAGAACTTTCCCAGGAGCTTCTCGGCTAACAATTAACACTATCGCTTTTTCGTAAGTTTTGTGCTCAAAATTAAAATCATATTTCAAAACAAAAGAAAAAGTTAATACTATCGCAGGAAAATAATAATCTTTCATTATTAGAATACCTTTCCTAAATTAATGTCAACTGGTTTTTGATTAGAGTAGTTTGTTAGGATTTTTAACTCACAGTTAATTTAATTAACCCATAGTTAACTAAAAGATTTTACACTGATATTACTAGTATTAGCTTTAATAAAATTTGTTTCACTTTAAGCTTCGGCAATACAGTCAGTGGCCGTCTATCCAGGGACAAATTAATCCGATCTGTCTGAAAAAATATTTTTTTTTAATTATTGCAAAACGATAGACAAATTATTTTTACAAAGCATCAGCGGAAAACAAAGCTGTCAGTTGGGTGTGTGTGATTATGGCAAAGCCTCGAGGGCTATCTGCCTAAGATAAGGGATGCCTTCGTGGAGGACTTTCTAAGGGAAATTGGCCCGTATACACGTTACACATGGGGAAAACCACGAAAACGCCCATGCAGCCAGCCCGTTCGCGGGATTCGAACCTCGGACCGAACTACCAGTGTTCAGCGACTTTACCGCTCGGCCGCTTACTTTATTTAAAGTGCCTTTAAATTCTTTTTTTTTTTTTTTTTTTTTCCGGTACAGCCGAAAATTAACAAGTGCATTTTTTTTTTTTTTTTTTTTTTTTTTTTTTTTTTCAGTTAGAGTTGGACGACAGGAAATTTCTATCAACTGTTCTTTTTTTTCCACGTGATAAAATTTCAGGTAGGTTTAAATAAAATGGATTTTTAATCCAATTTTCTTTCTCATAATTCTCCGGAAAATACATGCTGAAATTATTAATCAGTGAAAAAAATATGATTTTTAATGTTGAATGCTAATTCTTCTTTTATTAGCCCACAGGGTCATGTAACACAGGGACCATGTATGTTAGCACAGAAGGGCTATTAATTTCGTTTTGGCATTTTTTGTCAAAAACTTTAAAAGTCTGGATCACTTTTCAAATTGCGGCCACCAAATATTATCGCCCTGTGTTACATTTAAAGAAATTAAATAATGAAGAATCTGCTAAATGTATGTATGTTTCTCGCATTGTGATAAAACAACCGTACTTAGAGCCATCAAAGTTTGAATAACGTACATCTCCACCCGAATAGGAGCATCTGGAAGCTTAAATTTGATATTTGGATTTGTTTTATTATCTATTTCATATTTTGTAAATATTTAACGAATTTTTGATTAACAAACGGTTAGAAAACTTTCTAAAAGTGGTAAAAAGCTTAAAATATTATTATCCATTTCTTTGCTCATTAGCTCAAGTTTTTTTATCATTGCATTTATTTTATCTCTAATGATAAACAAATTAACACTTCATCCTTCTAATCTTAAATTTAATTCATTTAACTTTTCGAAAACATCAGCTAAATACGCTAAACGCGCCAACCATAATTCCCTAAATAAATATTTTTCCAATTCAAATTTTGAATAACAGACGAAAATTTGAATATCTGATCGAAGTTCAAAAAGACTGTTTAATACTTTGCCTCTGAATAACCACCTTGAATGTAAAAAAAGCGTTTCATGTTTACTGCCCATCTCTTGTCATAAAATCGCCAGTATTCTTGAATTTAAAGCTCGGCTTTTAATAAAATTAATAATTTTCACAGCTTGATTCTAAACGATTTTCAGGTTTTCGCTGAATGTTTGGCTACTGAAGCTTCACGATGAATAGAGTAGTGAGTAAATTTAGGTTCAGGTGCGATTTTTTTTTTTTTTTTTTTTTTTTTAAATTTTAGGAATAACACCGGAATGTTTTCCTGTTAAAGCCCGTGCTCCGTAACTACATACGGCAATGCACTTATCCAGACAATATCATTCTCAGACATAAAATTGTCAATTAGTTTGAAGATTTCATTTTCAGTTTTTCTATCATGAAGAGATTCACAAAACAAATACTCTTCGGCAGTTCATTTATCTTCTTCGAAACGTATGTAACATAATTCGTTACATCAGTACGCAATGACTGAACACAATAATTTCAATAATTGTACACAGTTCGTTATATCTGTACTTTCATCCAATTTCAGTGCAAAATACTCACTGTGTTTTATTTTTTTGAATAAGTGCCTTTTTTATAGAATTAGCCATTTCATGAATTCTTTGACTTATTGTATCATTTGATAACGAAATTTTATCAAGTTCATTAGCCTCTTTTTCGTTGAATAATGTTAAATTGATAATTTTAGCAGTGGGTAATATAAGGTTTTCTTCAATAGTGTGAGCCTGCCCAATCTTGGCAATTGTTAGACTTACTAGGTAACTATCTTCCAAAGCACTTGAAGTAACAAAACCTTTCATTACTTGTTTACTATTTTTGAACTCCAATAATTTCCTTTAAAAATATCGTTCAGATTTATCCTTTAAGCTGGCATGCTTAGATTCAAGACGTCTTTTAAGAAATGGGGGTTTCATACTTTGGTTGGATAATATTTCACCATAAATAACAAATTGAGGTTGAGGGTCCAGTTCATCCCCGTTCCAAGTAAACCCAAATGATAAATGACTTTCATTATATTTTCTGTAAACAATTTTTCTTTTCTTTCTTTCTTTGTTCTTTTTTTTTTTATATTATTAGTACTAGTAGATTGTCCTGGATCCATCACCTTTGAGTCATCACTTTTCTGCTTAGTCCATACTAGCCATTTTTCCATTTTGAAAATCAAGGCTTATTTTATTACTTTTTCACAAATCTTTAAATGCACAATATATTGCAAGCTCTTCAAAAAAAAAAAAAAAAAAAAAAAAAACCGACGATATTCTTAACTCGCGTAAAAATGGATAGAATACAAAGCAACTAGAAGATAAAATACCTACTGTTAGATACAGCAAATCGACGTTAAAAAATTATTCTAATATAAAATAAAGCAATATGGGCCCGGAAAAAGTGGCCATAAAAATGCATACATGCTAATAAATCGATCAACTCTAAAAGAATTAATGAGATACTATAACCTATTTAGAGGAATTTATTTTTATTTCCTATTAAATAGAACAACCATTTCTATTACTCCTTTTAAAAACATCGTTTATGACAAATTTTGTTTCAACTATGGCTAAAAGAATATTTGTGAAAATAAAAACGGATTATTTTGCTAAAGGCTATGAGCGGCTATTGACTTTGAACAAAACTCAGATCGCATAAATCTACGACTGTTAGAGAAAACAACTAAACAGGATGTTGTAGTATTTAATTTTTGAATTTAATAGTTAAAAATACTTCGTTTCTTTTGCGTACCACCTATTTTGCTCTTGCGTACTACCAGTGATACACGTACCATCAGTTGAGAACCGCTGATCCAGATTATACCAACATTGTGCAACAAAAAGCCAACATTTTACTGAAATTTGTATTTAATGGCCTCGTTCAATTTTTATTACAAATATAACTCCTTAATGCCATTTAAGGGTTAGGTTCTTATTCCTTTCAATTAATGTTTACTCTTCCGTTATTTACAGTGTACTCTTTTCGTTTAGATATAATTTACATAACCAAGCGAACTTATTCTTCAGATTAAACCGCTGAATATACAGATAAAATGTTAACAGTAATTTCCGTTAATTACAATATGTTTTATTCCTTTTTAAGAGATTTTCCGAGGGAAGAAAAGAATTATCTGTGTTTCCTGCTCTTAGATAAATTGCAGTTTTGGGGTTAACCGTGGACATCGTGTCCGGTATTATACCGGTAAACCAGAAGTTGATTGCAAATTGTTTACCGGATATAAAAGATGCATACCAACTTGAATACTAATTACAGGTAGAAGGAAGTTTTTCTTTTTTTCCCATTACAAATGTGAAAGCAGAATACTTTATAATATATAGGAAAATTAGTCTTTATATTTCAAGAATATTTTCCGAAATGGACATCATGAGAACAATGAACTAAATAACTCTTTTAACACAATAGTATGTTTTCAGTACTCACAGATTCTTTGTAACAAAACTGAAAACATTACTGAAAATGCGTCAATATTAAAAAAAATCACTTGCATATAGGCATTTTTTTTTTTTTTTTTTTTTTTTTTTAAAAGCCGATGACCGTTTAAGTTGTTTCGAAAATCTTAAACGTACATTTAAGCCAAAATATTAAGTTCTAAATGCATAAGTTCTAGTGCATGAGTATAATAGAATATTTCGCTGCAGAGCCGTGCCCACAGATTTTAATTCTTAAAGTAAATCTCAAAACCCTTTTCTCTAAATATTTGTTTATCATTTTTGCATATTGATATTTCACTTTAATAGTCATTCTTACTTCTACCTAAAGAAAATACCTCACTTACTGAAGCCCCCTTATTGGTTGAGCGGTAAACTTGATAAACACTGGTAGTCGGTTCGGAAGTTTGAATACCGGCGATGGGCTGGCTGCATGGGTGCTTTCGTGGTTTCCTTTATGTCTAACGTATATATGAGCCAGTTTCCGTTAGAAAAACCTCCACGAAGGCATCCTTTCCTTTAGGTAGGTAGCCTTTGAGTGCTTTCTTATAATTAAGTAAATAAACCGAACCAAATCTTATTATTATGTCACATGTGATATTTGCATGTTTTATGATTTCTTTTAGCTTTCATAGACCGTTTTAGCCGTTATACAGGGAGGGGAGGTCCATGGTTCTCTAATTTGTTGAGAGGTGCTTGTCTCAGAATTATTTAGCCTGGCTTTCGAAAGCGGCTCTGTCAGAAATTTGAATTTTTATCTAAATATTACAGAATATGCATATTATACACGACATTCAAAATTAATTCACAAAAGCATGTCCAATATAATTTTACCATTTTTACACCATGGCATTATTACTGCTTGAGGGCTAGAAAACATTTACATCAGCAGCTGCTGGGGCAGTGACTGTATAAAATTTGAATGGATAACAGTGATTATATGCAATTCTCTCATTTATCTCTTTGACAGGTTTGATTCAAAATTCATCATTAATAATAAACCTGTACTATGATTTTAATCTAATGAGTGGACTGTATAGCAAAAGAACTAACTAATTTATTTACAGTAATTAAAATTCAGTTCTAATACATGCTGTGGCATGTTGCTTAGCCGAATCCAGATGGCCAAGTGAGAGTTTCTCTCCTTATCCAATAGGTGGCGCTGTATTCTAACTTAACAAAACCCAAGAGTTAAACACGTATATCAAAGAATATTACAATATTTAACTATTGTAATATTCTTTGACTTATATTAGTTTAATATAAATTAATATTTTATATAATAATATATTAATTTTTATACATCGTTGCCCGACGAATTCGTCAAGTGGGAAATGTCCTGTCATTTGCTATATATTTTGATGCATTTAATTAAAACTGCATAAATTAAATAATTATTTAATAATTAAATAATTATTTAATTTACTTCAATTTTTCATTTTTAATCAAACGAAATATTATTTCAGAAAGCTAATAATTGAAGTTATGGTTCACTTGGAGTTTCAGAGGGACACGATTTTTTTAAATGCTTATAATTATCTGGAATTTGTTTTCTAATATTTCTCGATTTTTTAACAAATTTTTAAGTTAGTGTGAATATTAACTGAAATTTGGTTTTTTTGTACATCTTACATGTTAAAATTTCAGAAATGAAGATTTTCTTTATTCTGAAATAAGTAGAATAATGAAGATATTGATTTTACATTGGGCGAATAAAAATCTATTTTTTTTCCTAAAATTTATTAAATAGCAATCGACATCATGCCCATTCTATATTTTTAATGTGTTCCTAATCTAATTCGAACCAATATGAAAACAGTATTTTCTGTATTGAATTAATAATTCATAAAGTTCTCATTTCTTTGCTATTTAAACAAAAAGATATTTTTAAATAACAAATAAAAACGCAAACCATACTGATTTTGTATTAGTCTGATTATGAAATGCTTTTTTTTTTTTTTTACTTAAAAATATAGTTTGAATTTTATGTGCTGACAGACATTTAAAAAAAAATGTCTTAAGATAATTAGTCGTTTAACTCTTAATTTTTATGGTAAAATGAAACATAATTCCTTGTTTTAACTCAAAGAATCGTGTAGACTTAATTATCTTATACAACTTGGTACGTATTAAGCAGATTTTAAATATTCATGTTATTTTAATAAAATTATTTAATAGTATTTTAATATCGCTGTCATTTGTAAATTACGATATGAAATTTGGCAACATCTTTTAATCTATAGAACGTACATAATAATCAGCAAACGAAAAAGAATTTTTATCAAATCATGCTTATATATTAATGTATGTGAGCTGATTTTACTTGCAAAGCCATTTTACAATTTCTTTTATATATTTTTGCTTCTAAAAAATTTCAAAACTTCAGGGTCGTTGACATGTTTATTTAAGTGCCAAATTATTTTATTTTAATATAATAAATCATGTAAATGGCAGAAGTTATTTCATATCTAAAATAAAATATTAGGTTTAACAAACAATATCTTTATATGACACCAAAATGAAAAATTCTACGTGCATTATATGAAAAACATTTACTTTACTTATTTCTACTAAAAACGGTGAAATGCACTGTTTAAATAAGAATTTGGGGTACAATATAAGCATTAGATTATTAAAATGAAGTGATATATCCCGCATATAATGGTTTAAACATTGAGAACAATATTTAATTAAATTTAACTATTCTTTCACGTAAAGAAAACTAAAATCTCACTAACCGTTGGAAGAGTCATCAAAAGAAGAATTGCTCCACGCTGCTTCACAAACTCGTGCCCATCCGAAACAAGAACAAATCTTACACAAACCCAGCGACACGATGTCACATTACGCTGCTAGCATAGATCGTTTCGATGGATGGTAGAAGAGAACCGGTTTTCAACGTTCTCAATTGCATCACATGGAGTTACCTAACGAATGGATACATTAGATCGGTTCTTCCTACAAAGAAAAAATGATATTTTTTTCCTTTTCCTTATCTTTCCTGTATTACCTCAAAAACTCATAACCGATTATACTTCTTTATTTGCGTCGTAAATTTGATAAAAATTGCAATTTTGTTCCGTTTTTAACAAAAACCATAGTACTTTTTTGTATTTTTTAAATTGTATGTTGTGTAAAATTAAAGCTAAAAACCTTGTTTTGACTATGTAGTCATAAATGATTGTTCCTAACCTGTAATTATATTATAAGGTATTTCTCCCGCCTTCCTAGCGTGCCTTCGTGGTGTAGTGGTTTTGCACGCTGGGCCGGTATTCCAGAAGTCCGTGGTTCGATTCCCGGCGAAGGCGGTTGCTAATTTTTCATCTCTCCGGCTTTTCCAATTAAACTAATGTCTCTACAGTGGCGCCCGAACTGAAAGAGTGTTGGATGATGATTCTCCTCCCCCAGGATTTGGCGATTGGGCCCCCTAAAAGCCGCAGTTGCCCTTTAAAAGGGGGAGTATATAAGGTATTTCTCCCGCCTTCCTAGCGTGCCTTCGTGTAGTGGTTCTGCACGCTGGGCCGGTATTCCAGAGGTCCGTGGTTCGATTCCCGGCGAAGGCGATTGCTCATTTTTCATCTTTCCTGCCCCCAAAAAGATAGTAAAGTCTTTACAATATATCAGTGTCTTGTATGCCAGGCTAACTATGGAATTGGAGCGCTCGATTAATGTTGATATCTGCGGTATTCGACGAATTATCAAATTTGTGAGGGAGTTAAATGCCTGAAATAAAGAGGACACTTCGATATCTTAAAGACAGAAATAAAAAATTTTCCCGAAATATACGGCAGTACAATATAATGAAATATGAATGCTGAATTTTTTTTAATTTAGGTAAGCAAGCATTCTTATTAGGCCTATCGAGCAAAACTCTGTCGATTTCTAGGAAGATCAGGTATATATCTCTCTTCTTCAGGAGAATAAAAAAAAAATCTGATGTGTACACCACATGACTTCCTTGCATGGAATATTAAATTATACGGAGTATTGAGACATGCGATACAGCTTCAGCTTTTAGATGCACTTGGCATTGCGTTGTGTTTAACGTTCTTAGTCGTATGAAATGTAATTACTGAAGTACTCTATGATATTGTAAACAGCTTTACGAGTATTTTTGTGGAAAGTTTCAGAACTGTGACATGTTCTTTTTGATAAAAATAATTTTATCAAGCTATCATCGGTGATGTATGCATTCAGTCGATTACGAACACGTACGCAGCAACAATATTTTTAAGAACTACATCTATTGTTTTTAAATACCTTAATTTGTTTATCAACAGCAGACAGATTAAATATGAAAGAACAATCAATACCTTACGTTTTTCCGAATGGCAAACGACTCGAATGAAAAGTGAAGCAACGCATTTGCGGTGGGCTGAATGCTAGTATTCACTGATGTTAAATAAATATTTAATGCAGAAACTTCGGCATATGGCCATTAATAGCATCCAAGTTTCACATTCGCACTCAAATTGTTTAAAATTCGCCGCATCGTTTTTAAAGCCATAGATGGCTTATTCAACCATGAAAAAATGAAGCGAACTTGTAAACGAGTTTAATAACTTTCATTCAAGCTTCATTCCGATGTTTTTTTTTTTTTTTTTTTTTTTTTTTGCTTGTTTACAATAAATTTCGAGCTCGAAGACATAACAGTGGAGGAGAGAAGACGAAGAAAGCAGAAAATACAGTCATCTAAAGAAGACGCACTCGGACTTTTACGTCTTATTAATCACGTGAGATTTTTCATGCTTATGATGATGGTCACGTTCGGGATCGTGCATAACCACCTCGCTAACTTCGAGAATTTCCCAGTTCGCAATACTGATGAAGATGTTGTGCATACTAAAAAGGAAGGACATCCCCAGTAATTTTATTTCTTTACTTTGAAATACTTTCTAGTTTCTTTGTTTATGCTTCGTATCAAAAAGTAATAATGTGAATCTTAATGCAAGCAGCATTGTTTTAATATTAAAACATAACTTATTACAGTTGAGTGATTAAGAACGCATTTGGCATTGTTTTTATTTGTGTTTACTATCAGATCTTAAAAGATTATGCTATCATATCTTTAAAATGTCGGCTTCCCATTAAGGACAGCACTCAGCCATTATTCACTATCACGGTTACTGTCGCTAATTAATTAATCCTGGTTGTTACAATAATAATTACTATTTAATCAATCATTCTCCTCAGGCAATATGATCAATCATGCTCACACCTATTTCCCAGTTTTTAAGATGCTTTTCTTAATTAATCATTTCTGCAGTGAATGAGCGAAATAAGCAAGAGTATGTTGGATACGAAAACAAAAATAAAAAATTACCTTATTAGCAAAATAAGGAAAATTTACATTTGTACTCAATTCCCGCCTAACTTACGGCGATTAACCGATCCCTGTTTAAAACAAGGATTAAGTTTGTTCATTGAGGAATGATAGAAAAATTAATGCTGCAGATTATCAGCGAAAGCAAAACTGCCTGCAGAAAATACAAAAAAGGAAGTAAAAATGTGTAACATAACAGTAACGATAGTAAATGATGTCTTTCAGATGAATTGTACCAAAAAACAAAACAGAAAAAAAAGTGTTTTACCAACTTTTTTGTTGATCTCAATGATATTGCTCGAGTTTTCTTGTGAATATTATCGTTTCATACCACTTACTGCTCTATTTCTTCATTTCTAATTACGTTTATTCATCCGTAGTATTTGAGTATTGGTTTAATTTAAGTAGCCATTTGAATATATTCTGTGGGTTAAAATACTTGAAAATACTGGTTATTCGGAAAACACTGTCTGACAATTTCGATTTTATTATGAAGTTTTGAAATGTGTACAAAAGCTGCTCTCACGTTTTTTTTAGATGATTTTCATTATATTTATAGAACTATTTTAGATAAAATTTTTGTGTTTTAAATGTTTTATTTGATAACCCTTATTCTTTATTATCTTTCCACACTGCAAAATTCTAAAATAATAAGGCTTTCTATAGTATCGGAAGAGGTATTTTATTCCATGTCTCTTGAACAACTTTCCAAGTGTTTCCAAGTGCAAGGAAGGTTTTAATTCGATGTTTGACAATCCGCTTTTTAAAAGTCCAAAAGTGCAAAACTTTATGGGATATCAGGATATTTAGTAGATATATGAGAGAAGGGTATGGTCTTGATACGTGTTTCTTGTTCCATTTTTTCTAGGAAATGAAACGTGGATTTTGAACGTGTGGCTGCTTGGCTTTCACTTGATGTAGTTCTACTGGTTGATGCTCTGTGGGTAACGATAAAGTACTGATATTTTGCTAGAACAATCCTGAGGCAATGGAATTTTGTTTGGCGAAGGAAAAAAAGTTTAAAAATATACCGATAGATGGCACTGTCACGGTTCACATTGCTGTTGGTATGCAAATTACTAAGACATAACATGCGCACTGCAGACATGGCTAAGATAAAAATGCAGAGCACTAACAACATTTTGTCTGAGTGCTTCGTCATGACTATGACGAAGAAGGATTGTGCTCTTCTCGTGAAGCTTTCCTATCAGAATGGTAACTGTGCGTTAACAGCTATCAGGAATTTCCTTACATTAAAAGGCATAAAATCCGGCCCAATGACCACATATAGCGAGCAGAAAATGATAGATAAATTTAATCCTGCTGATATGGAAACATGTGAATCGTTTCCACTACAATTTCTTGCCCGGATGGAAGTGGATAATGAATGGTCTTGGAACATTATGTGGTCTGACGAAGCTCGTGAAGCTTATTTCTTTTTGCAAGTTTCTGTAAATACGCAAAATTGTAGGATACGGTCGACCGAGAATCCGTTCCCGCTACAACCATTATCTTTTCACTCTGAAAACGTCACTGTATGGTGTGGAATAACGGCAGCGTTAGTCGTCGGTTCGTTCTTCTTCGAGAAGATCACACCTGCGGGTCCCGTTACCTGCGCAGTTACTGGCAAGCGGTATGAAGCACTTTTGCTTCATACCGCTTGCCATGTCCTTCCGACATTTCAGCAGCGTCAATCTGTGGATCGCACTATACTCATGCAAGATAGCGCCGCTCCGAACATTGCTACTCATGTGAAGCTGCTGCTGATCGCTCATTTCGGAGATGATAGAATTTTCCAACAGTGTGGTCGTAACGCTATCCCCACTTTAATCCGTGTGACTTTAAGCTTTGTGGATATCTGAAAAATGTTGTTTGCAGTGGGCGGATTGTAAATCTTGGTCCACTTGAAGGCAAACATCATGAAAAACATTCACAGCATCAGCACAGATACCTTCCGATCTGAAGTGGAATACTGAGTTTTGCGCTCCCAATTAGCAGCTGAACAAGGAGGAGATCACATCGAACAACTTATGCATTAATCTTCGGTAAGGTGTTTGTTTCGTGAAGCTTCTCTGGTCACTATCGCTGTTTTCTCTGTAAATACGTATCCTTGTCTTTTCGCTAATAAAATTATCGTAAACCCTTGGAGTTTATTGTTTCCTTTGGGCTATATATCCACAACAGCAATGTGAACACTGAAAGCGCCATCTATCGAAAATTTTTGGAACTATTTTTTCCTTCGCTAAACAGAATTCCATTGCCTCGCAATTGTTCTAGCAAAATATCAAGTCATTCTGACCTGTGGTTTTAAAGTTAGAGCGTTTTGAAATCGCAACTTTAATTATAAGCACCCTGAATTTCATGTTCTAAAATTGGGTATAAAATACGTTCCTGTTAATATGTGGAATGTTTCTCCACTCTCTTTATTTTCAATTTGCAAAACTAGCAATAATCATAAATCTCTTTGAAAATATTTCTTTAGATTCTTTGAACCAGGTTTTAAAATTTTTTTCTCCTCTTTGATGATAATAAATGGATCTCTTTTTATTGCAGTCATTTAAATACACGCAAGATTCATCTATTGTGACAGCATTTCTCTATTTTTGTCTGGATAAATTGCAGAGTCATTAGTTTTTTTTTTTTTTTTTTTTTCATGCGAGACACATGAAATATGTACAAGACTCTCGCCGGGACTTCAACATTGACCTCTCAAATACGCACCAAGTGTGCTACCTTTACACCACAAAGGTATGCTGGAAGGAAGAAGAAAATAAGGGCGACTGGGTATTAGGGGATCCATTCGCCAAATCCTGGTGGTCACGAATTATCATCCACCACCTTTTAATTCGAGCGCCATTGTAGATTTATTAGATTTTTTTTTTTTTTTTTTTTTTTTTTTTTTTTAAGTAGGAGACATGAAAAATGTGCAGTGTCCTTGCTGGGAATAGACCTTTCTAATACGTGCCGAGTGTGCTACCGTTACACCACAATGGCATGCTGGAAGAAGGGAGAAAATACCTTATAAAATGATTCTTATAAAGAATTCTAAGTTCGTGCTAAAAGACGATACACATTATGCTTTTCCGTCTTTTTAAGATTCAAATCGGAATTAATCATTTCGTTTACAGTTGAGCATTTTAATTATTTTGCAACTGTCCCTTGACTTGGCGTATTTTCTTTTAACATTAGAGATCTTATCTTTACAGCATTCGAAACATTTCCATTTTTTCTTTGGATATGTATATTTAGAATTTTTTTTTTCACTTGAAGCCAAACTTTGAAGTTTTTTTTTTTTTTTTTCTCTCTTTGTTGTTAACAATATTACCTATCATAGGTTTAGATATCGAAAGCCCATGGCATTCTCAGCTTTTTTTAATAGCTAGATACAAATAATCTTCTTTGGAAAAAGCACAAACATAGCCTTCCAACCATTGTTTCTTTAAAAACGCCATTTTGCATGAAAACAAAACTTTCAAGTAGCAGATGACATTTATACTTTCAAAACTATAGTTGCAGTTAAAAAAAATTTCGTAGCAGACAATTGTTTTCAGTAGCAAAACGAAATTCTCTAAAAAATGTGTGACTAGCTTCTGTATAATCAAATACCTTCGGAACTCGAGCTCGTTCGTAGTTAATCTTAACATTGTAATGTGCTTATGGTAGCGATCTGGTATGTCCTTACATAATCATAAAGCAGAGAATTTTATAAATTATTATTACCATCATCATCATTTTTTATTATTATCTAGCTTACCTGCATAGGATCGCTGTAGAACAGAAACGCTGTAGAACAGACACCGCTGTAGAACAGAAACCAGTTTCTGAGTTGCCGCTTCAAGCTTTGTACCGGCAGAGCGACTGTCAGTCAGTCTTACGCCATGTCGATCCTCTACTACCGGGTTTTCAAACCATGTTTGTTCTATGAATCACTTTCACCATTGTTATAAGATAATTTCCGTCCTCTCTTTCCTAAAACCCGAAAAATGCATATACTTTCATTTATATTTCGATTATTTTTAATGTGTTTTATAAACTAACGAAGAAAAAGTACAGAAAATATTGATAAATACCAAAACATGAATAAAAGTAGTTTTTTATATTCATAAACTAAAACTAAATATTTGACAGGTAAATAAGAGGCTGACTGCATACTCCCTGAAATTATTATAAATTTACCCCTCATTGGGAGCCCCTGCTTTACTAAATTCCTGAACAGTCATACCGCAGGAAAGAAACAGTCAACAGGACAATGTCATTAAAATATTAACCGTAACGAAACGTTAAACGAAATTATAGAAATTAAATTGTTGGGCCTATTATTTAAATATGTAACATCCAATGAAAAGGTTGATAGATGATTAGACAAAGTAAATAAGCTTTATATTACAAAAATCGCATGAATTTTTAACGACCAAACTTTTGTATAAGTTATCAGAACTACTATTTCTTTTTATTTGTTTTTAAAACATGTAAATGTCCTGAGTAGAACAGTGAGTTTAACTAAACTATGTTCTTTAAACAGTAGAAGAGATGACAATAAAGAGGAAGGGTTTAACTACCCTTTATCCTTCACAATTCACAGGTGCTCTTGCACTTCGGGAGACAGAGACCACCACTTATGGTCTGAACGTAAGGAGCTACAACTAACTAAATTTAAATAAGAGCTACAACTAACTAAATTTAAATAAGAGCTAAACTTGAATACTTTACACAGAATAGTAACGCTAAGATTTGGCTTTTTAGATGTTTACGTATGTAGTACGCAAACTCCATACGTAAACTGCGGGAAAATTACAATACGTCTTCAATATCAAGTGGGCTAAACATATGGCCTTAAAGGCGGACAGCAACTGACTGAAAGCACGTGTGAAATAAAGTGGCGAGAAGGGTCACTCTCTTTTTGGCGAAAAGCCACAACATTAACCCTCTGACTGCTCAATTTGCGGACCGAAATCGCTTCCAAATTTTTTTTTTTTTTTTTTCGTATTTTAAATCTATTTATATTGGAGAATTGAAAAATGCACTTTTTCTTTCTAGAAAATATTTTTTATATAAATTTTTATCATGAGAAACTAAATTGCCAGAAAACCCAGTTTCAGTATAACCAAAAAAAATTTCTTTTTAATAAATTTCAGTCAAATTACAGTTAATTTCTATTTATTGCATAATATAAAAAAAATGTATAAAATTTAAGAAAATATACAGCGCTGAGGGAAAAATACCTTAGAAATGCAGTTTACCATGATAGAGTTCAAAACAGGGTTCAAGGCAAAGTCCAACTTCACAGTCTTTGCACCAGATTCAATAAATCTAATTAATAATCAATATAATTATTAATCTAATCAATAAATCTAATTAATAATTCAATATTTTAATTAAATAATCAAGATAATCGCTGAACGTTTTCTAGCAGCCATTTCTGTAAGAAAAAAGCGGCAAAAAGTGAAGTTTGAGCGCTAATACCACGTGCCTTGAAATGCCGCAATTTAGTGGTCAACTAACGATATCTTTTGGCCAAAACGTAAACTAAACGCCTAATACTGTATATAATTTATTTCAATGGTTAAACGGGGAAAAAACGGGATCCGCTCCTCAATAAAGGAAGAAAAACATATGCCCGCGGAAAATCGCGGGATAAGCAAATTTTGCTACATTTGAGTTGCCCGTGGAAATCGCGGTATGATCAGCCAGAAGGTTAAAGATTTTGCACAGACTAATCCCGTTTATTCTGGTCGAAAGTGGAAAGTTAAGAGAGGACAGTCAAGTTTTAAAATAAAATAAACGTTACTAAACCTTTAGAACCTTATAATTATATTAATGTATAATTGTATTATATAGTAATACTTTATAGTAATGTATTCCTTTCAAGTTCATTTTGCAGATGATAATATTAAAAACAAGTACCGTAATAAACTTAATTAGTACTTAGATCTTTGGTTACTTCGTAAGTTCTCAATTGGTGAAACATACCCGCAAGTGAGAGGTGATTTCACAGCTTGGAGGGGGTGTATACTTAACTTCAGGTTGATAGATTCATATTTCTAACAAAGCACTCACGACAATAAACAGCCATTGTTTAATTCTTTTATTAATTTGTGATACTTATAGTTCTGAGCAAACTAGCAATAGAATTGTAAAACTAATACAAGGAGAATATAAGATACAGTTTTTCGAAAGTCTACAGGGACTTGGCGATATTTTGCAAATTCCAGAAAATGCATTTTCAAGGTTCAAGGCTTGATTTTTCTGGGAGACTGCCTTGGTAGCAGTGTCCCCTTTTTAAGATGGTGTAAGGCGAAGTCTGTGAGGAGAAAATCTGTGTCTCTATGGGTGAGAGAAAACCTGTGTATTGTAAAATTTATTGTTCAATTTCCCTCCCACTCCCCCCCCAAAAAAAGGTTGTATATGTGTATATGCGCGCCGAATGTGTTAAAAATAATAATACATATAATCTTCCCCTTTTTAATTCCTTGTGCGAAGTAAAAAGGAAGTATTGTAATCGCGAAAAATTTCGGGTATCACATTTCAACGAAAATAGTGATTTTGACCGCTATCCAGTGCAATTTAATGATGTTTTTGCCTGACATCCGCAAGTAAAGACAGAATAAAGGTCTCTTTTCCCCCAAAAAAATTATAAAACTGCTTTAAAATGAATTCTGAAGAGAATTTTTCGCGGCGTCTGTGCGTATATACGTATCTCGCATAACTCAAAAACGAGTAGTCTCAGAACGTTGAAATTTTGTATGCAGGACTGGTATAACATGTAGATGTGCACCTCGTATTTTGGTTGCAATCGGCCGCACCAAAAGTATATAAATATATGTATATATATATCCATTCTGTTACTCGGTTGAGTGAGCTCAGTTTCTTTATTTTTATACGTTTGTAAATTGTGCTTTTTTTTGCTTTAAAAATGATTGAATTATGTTGTTCGGTTAAGGCTTTTATGCCATTAGTAAATCTGCATGCAATATTTGTGGAGTTATCAACAATTTAAAAGTTGTTTCTTTAAGTGCAGCTAAGCCTAAAGAATTTTGCGGATGGCGGACATGTTTGTTTACATTTCAAACTTGGCAAAATAGAAGATTTGTTGCCAGTCTATAGAAATTAAGCTTCAAAGATAACGCTTTCTTTTATTATTGCGAATTAAATCATGCTTAATCCATTCTGGAATTTATTCGAGGAAATAAGTGTTTCAGATTTACTTCGTAAATTTTAATATAGATATTTTGAGTTTTTATGTATTTTTGTCTTATCGGGAAGTGAGAACTGAATTAATTGAACGAGAAATACTGAATCGTCTGTAAAAACTGTGTCTTTTTTGTTTTGTTTTCTTAATTTATTTTATACATCGTTTTAGATTTATTATAGTATTTGAATAGATCATGTGGCAAAGATTAGATAATTCTTCAAATGATATAAATTTATATGCATTCTGAGTTATAATATGGTCGAAATGTAACGCTGTTAAGTGAACCTAGCGCCAGAGTGACGCTATTTTAAACAAATATAGTGAATTTTAAAAAGTGCACTTATTCTATTGTGGTTTATGCGCTATCGACGATGTAGATTTAATTCAATAAGTTAAAGTGAAATGCAAGAAAAATGCGTATAATTTAATATTCCGTGAAAGGAAGTCATGTGGTGTACACATCAAATTTTTTTCTTTTTCATACGGATGTAGATAAATTTAAGTCTTTATTTCTTAAATATACAATGTCTTTATTTCTTAAATATGTATTACATACAGTAATCTTTAATTTGTAAATAATAAATATTAATTAAATGTATTGTATAAATTAAAGATACTATATGTGATAAATGTTCCTTAATTATATGCAAGTCACAATTTAAAGATTACTGGAAATATTCAATAAATAGACATAAAATAACCATGACAAGATGCTAAATAAATAAATAAAAGCATAAAATTATACCGCAACAAAATACAAACGAAAGCAAATAATTACCTAAATTATAACAATATATATTTACAACTAGAAAACGATATTTACAAATTAAGGAAATATCATTTATACTAATTAATGCATAATGTTATTTGTAATTGTACTGATATTCGGTAATTCCAAGGTTTTTAGCAATTGCTTTAGAATAAGATTTATATTTTCAGGTCGTTGACATTTGTCGAGGTTATGAAACTCAAGTTTATGATTTTATTAGCGGATACGTGACCCTCAGTTCTGCGTGCCAAATTCATAGCGCCTCGAGCTCTCAAACTTTCGTTCTAGAAGAATTTCAAGGTACCAAAACCTCTCGATGTCTATTCGACAGGATGTGACGAAAGTTCAGTACGGAATGAACTTGGTTAAAATCAACTTAGCGAAATAAGGCTTCAAATGCAAACAATTTCAAAAACTTTTCGAGGTAAAGTTTCATTATCATGCTGACTGCCACAGCAAATTCGGGTAAAATATCTATTAGGCTATTTTTTAATTCTTAAATTTTCTTGTCCTATTTATCCTAGAAACAATTCAGTATCTAGTTTTCGTTTGTCAGCCCAAAAGAGACGTTAGTTCCCGATTATGGTATTAGTCTCGAAACGATTTTGCGAACGAAACGGCATTTTGCGTTCAATCACTAACGGCGTATCACTTTTCAAATTGTTGCCACCAAATATTATGGCCCTGTGTTATATTTAAAGAAACTAAATAAGGAAGAATCTGCATGATTGTGAAAAAAAGATAGTGCCTCTAGAGCCATCAAATTTTGAATAGTAGTCCTCCACCTGAACATGGGCACCTGGAAGGCCAAAATTTGAATTTCAGATTTGTTTTATTATCCGTTTCATATTTTGTAAAATTTTAACGAATTTTTGATTAACAAACTCAACTATTTCAAAGTGAGTAGTGGCAACACTGTGCGAAGAAAAAACATTTTATCTTCAGCACCGAAGACTGTCTATCGGAAATTCTGAAAAATATGCTGTTTTTAGATATTTTGTGATTTTGCTTTTGAATCGAATTGCATGGGGATTAAGCACCAAGAACGTGATTTAATACATAAAGCATCAATAACAAAAAAAGTTTTCTAAAGCCATCTTAGTAAGAAAATTGGCATTGATATGATGAACTGAGAAAAGACAAAAAAAATAACAGCCAACACTTAAAGTATACCAACACTTAACGCTGTATCGGGAATACTAAACGCATACTGCTATGTTGTTTCTAAATTTTTTGTAATTTTGCTGTTGAATCATAATATGGCGTAATTGCAAAGAAAATAATGCTTGATAATAAAGCTAAAAAGACAAAAAATATGGGTTAGTAGAAGTGAGTGTAACAGCAGACTTGTAGACCGCGAGGTCAGCAAGTCTGGGCGACCGTTAAAATCTAAAACCTTTCAGACTCTTTTTTTTTTTTTTTTTTTTTTTTTTTTAAGTTGACGAGAAAATACCCGATTGATTGATAAACATCTACAATTCGTGATGAAGAAAACTTCCAGGAATTTTAAAATATTGTACCGCCATTATTCAAACATTTTCAAACACACAAAATTTTGTTATATGATTATTTATGTAGAAACATGTGCATTTTAATTTATGTGTTGAGAGAAAATGTAATAAGTTGTAGAGTTCCTCACTTCGGAATTCTAAGTTAATGTTGGAAGGGAAGAATCTAAGAACAAGCGAATAATCGCTTAAGTTCGGCAACAAGAAACAACAAGATAGAAGGGTAACCAACCCTTTATTATTCCAATAATATTTAACAAACTCCGCCTGGGAGTGTACAAATAAACACCGCACTTGGGCTTGAACTTAAAAGACTAAGAATTAAACTAAAACTAAGATTAACTAAAGAAATATAGCCGAAGTTATCAAGGTTTCCTTAGCAAGGGCCTGAGTACGGCCGAGCGTAATAAGAGCTTTGAGAGAGAGAGTGGCCAAAAAGGCAGACGCGCGTAAATCAGAAAATCTGATTCTCTCTGACTCAGTAACTTCGGGGTTTAAATACCGCTCTTCCTCATTAAATATTCAGCAAGATTCCAAATATACGTTCTGGCCGTAAGTAGTAAGTTGAAGTTAAGAATTTGCCAGGAAAGGAACTTTAACTTAAAATTTAACTGTTAATAAAATTAACATAATTCTTACAAAGTAACAGAAAGAGACTAAATTTTCATTATTCATTCTCAAGTTCTATACTATTTGGATGGTTTTCTTCGAACGTCTTCATAATTTGTTTGTTTCATTTTAAATTAAAGTGAGTCAATACAATGCTCATCATGGAGAAGTACATAAAAGGTTCATCGCGGAGTACATAAAATTTGAGAAAATGGAAATGGATTACACAAGAATTCTTTCAGATAGCTTTAAACCCTGTCCAGAATTACTTGCATTATTCCTACAATTTTTAAGCATTAATATTTCTGCAACATACGTTAAGTATTTCTGCTTCATATAGTGTTTGAATGACAAATCTGTAGAGATCACAATGATAAATTTCTAAAGGAAAATACTAGATACTTCTATAAATTATTCCGAATGTAATTTGGTATCGTTAGATCTAACTTTTAGTTACATTTTCTTATTCCGTTTAATATAAAATACATATATAAAAAACATCACTGTATATTCATGCTTTTTGAGCATCACGTTCTTGAATTACTACCATGAATAATGAATGAAGAACCTAGAATACACGCTTTCATGCTATCAATTCCTCGTAGAATTCCTGAGCAACGCGTTAAGTTCTGAGTAGCAGGATTAGATCTCTACAAGTTTTTGTTTAAAAAAAAGATTCTTAACTGCAAGACGAATGGAAGCTAACATAAATATGCAACAGCATTTGATTCCGTATAGTTTTCTGCCCTTTAATATAAAAAGTGACCTACATTCTAACCTCTCAAAAAATTAATTTTTCTGGCCTAAAGTGGTATGGTTTCCGCGAAATATATGAAATTGTTTTATAATGTGGTTAATGCAAAACTCATTTTTTTTAATATGGTGCGTGTAGTATAGGTAGTAATTTATTTATTTATGTAAAACTAGAAAAGTCTGTAATGGTAAGATGCGAGCATGCCGCAATCCTTCAGCTGAAAGATTGAGAAGGTAAGAGAAAATTCAGTGATCATTTTTTCGAAGCCACATCTTGAACAAAATTTCGGCTAATAAGAAGAGAGATAGTTATTGTTTCAAGCATTATTGTTCAAAGAATTAACACAATACTTGTGTTTTTAAGGTAATTCGATCTTTAATGCAACGCTAATGACGCAAGTAGTTCTATAATACTTCAGACAACAATAATATCAAATTTGTAGCAAACTGAAACTTTTACTAACCAACTGAATTAAATTTAAACCTGCCTCTCTTCGGCGGGTTTATGTCCCACAATTAGGCACATGAGTGGCAGGGGTCACCCATCTTGCAAAATACGTTCCTACTCTTAGTCTAGTTGCTATGCTTATGAACGCGCAATTGTTTCTATTGTGATTATGTTGTATGCTATCTGTTATACAGAAAAATGTGAGGGGGTCGATGAAGAAAACTATTCTTAGGGTTTTCTATGAAAGAAAATATTTGGGAATTCCTGATTTAGACATTATTTCTTAGCTTCTCTGATAAGCAAGCTTGCTATCCGCTGCGCTGCTCTTTCTTTCTTCAAGTATGCAAAAAAGTAAAAAGTACCAAAATATCTATTCAAGAGAGAGAGAGCCATTTATTTCGTTACTTTAGCTGTGCTCATATCAAAATTGTTTTATTAAGAAAAGTGTGCAACCGGCCACTGACCTTCAAGCAACTATTTCTTGAGCGGCTATGTCTTCATATATACATTATACATGTCGTGTGTATATACATGTACATATATATGTATATATGTATGTATGTATGTATGTATATGTAATAAATTCAGCACCAGGAATTTGGATGGCGTAGAAGTGCTGATCCATAATGACTAGGAAATTGGAGGCGAAGGCAGATTAAATCTTCAGTTTCATTTTCATTTACATGCTGCGGCTACACACAAGTCGGTACATTAAATGTGCCTGTTCCAGAGGCTTACATTTTTGATAACTTTGTAGCAAGAAAGCAGCAGCAGACAGACAGCAGTCTAGCTAAGCTAAAGCGTGGAAAGCAAGTGCGTAATGTTCAGGATGAAATCTTAAGTCAAGCTGAATTAGTTTTGGTTTTCAAAGCATTTTGATTGGATAGTTAATACTGCTGTAAAATTATTATTGGTTGCTTGAGTTTTAGTTTCATTTACATCATCGGAATTACGTAAAAATCATATGACATAGATTATTCTCGAAATGACGCAGCGCAAATAGATGTTGCTATTTTTAGAATAGTGAAGGGAAATTAATTTAATCTTTTACATATTCTTTATTTTTCTTACATAGATATATATATATAAAAGAGCAAAATATATAAAAGTATATATAAATATATACATAAAAGTATATATAAAAGTATATATATATTCAAAATATAAAATAGGAAACACAAATTCGTGTGTAGATCTTAAATTCTTAATTTTAATTCATTGCATCCCGTCCTCAAGAATACATATTGTTGCGTTTTTCTCTTCTGACACCAGTTGTTACGCTATTTTCTTTCTTCACGTTAGTACGGGGTTTGTAGATTTGGAGTGAATAACGACGACACTTGATGAAGTATCGAAACACACTTTATTTACCAATATTAATCAGGACAGCTCCAAAACACTTTTACAGTCGTCGAACATCTACTATAAACACTCGCTGGAACAATCAGCGACACAGCCTTCAGGTCATCAGGCTATCACGGTGGAGACAGCTTCACTGCAAAGCATCAGAGTATAGCTCCCGACTCTGCTTGGTTGTTCTCGGAACTCCACGTACTCTCGAGACTCTTCACGCGATGCACTCGACGATACACAAGAGTATAGCTCTCGACTCGGCACAGTCTAAGACAAAACTCGGCGATGCACTAAAAGACTCTTTCGATGCACTCGACGACCAACTCGGCGCTAGACTTCGAGACACTCGCTCAATGATTGACTATCAGCTCGCTAGACGAGGTACACACACTCGATGAGAGACACACTGACTGCGGACCAACAGGGTTTATATAGCTTTCGGCTTGTGTTCGAGAACATTCTGGGCTAAACCGGTAAGAATTCGTTCCAGAAGTTTCTTCATCCGTCCGAGGCATATCGCCAATTTTGTCGCCAAATCAGCGATTTCTCGCCAAATGTGGCAACTTTGCCTTCCCTAGCCATTTTATGGCAACCCTAAAACTGCTTTGTGGGGAAGCCATGTTACCGCTCCTTTACATTTCGTAACAATATTGCACAATTTTCCTTGATCATTTCTCTCATTGTGAAAGCTCTTGCCCAATCGCTGCTCAGGATTCAAACAAAGAACTACCAAGCTTATACATATTTCTGTAACTATTACGCATGTTTTTTTCATGCTTACTTATGTCTAAGAAAGCCAAATCTCTTGCTTAGATGTATTTTCCTACTATTTAAAATATGAGCTGTGTATATAGAAACTGTGGGCGCTTACAGCATCCCCAAGACTTGTTGTATCAATCAAGGATATGGCTTAAGAGATTAATAAATTATGTGTTGAACTTCAGCAGTCTGCTACTCTGTCATTCCATCTACGCAACAGTTTCAAGCTGTCTGCTATCTTCGTCCCCACCACGATTACCACGTAATTGCTTTCATCTTTCTTATGTATGTGTATGTGTAAGATAAAAAATATATATACATCAAAATTATAATTTTAATTAGAAATAGTCTTTAATTCCACTTCTTTATTCTAAATATCGTAATAATTTTTCTAGATTGTGTCATATCCAGATTAGTTCATCTCGTATAGCTTGCATAACGCTGACGGAGTAGCTAATTCGGAACCTGAAGTCAAAATTTCTAGAACTGAAACCTTTCTAACCTAAACCGAAACCTCCTCTTGGTCAACCTCCAGTAGCGTCTCCGTTCTGCAGGGCTTACGTACGCTTCATGCACGCGTATTACATATTTTTTCAACACGGCAACCTTCGTCGATTGGCGACGAATGTAGACTTCAGGCACGCATTGCCAATTGTTGTGAACTGCGTGTGTGTTCTTTTTTCCATATACAAAAAATAAATGTTTAGAAGTATTCATAGTTTAAAAGTATTCACTCCAAAAGTATCCATAAATATTCAGTACTGTTTGCATTAAGAATTACTGATTTGTTATTCAGATAAACCCAAAAATGCGGAATTTATTTACTCGGGACTTAAAAGCTTATGCGGAAACAGGCATTGTTCTTCTTCAAAATGGACGTTCTTCTTTGTTGACGTGTTGCTGTTAATACTGTAGATACCGTGTTAATGTTAATACTGATGAATTAATACTGCAGGTTTCTGTAACGGTTAATAATCAATTTACTTAACCCTATTTCGCATTTATTTCCTAATGTATTTTTGTTTGATATTCCATCCTATATTTACTGTTATAAAATTTCTTTTTAAATTTATTTGAATTTATATTTTCCACAAAGGTATCTGTCATCCAAATAATTGTTGTTTACTTTGCCATAATCAATAAATTTAAACAAATTTTTTCTAATGCAGTTTTTATATCTATCTATTATTTTCTTTTATATTATATATCTATATCTTATATATATATATATATATATATATATATTATATTATATACATTTTTCTATATTATGTGTCTATATTTTCGGTACTTTTCCGTTTTGCCGGCGCAAACGATCAAGTCGATTTATCTTGCGATCGTATTGCCGGCGCAAACGATCAATTGTACCATTATTGGCGACTTGTTTGTCATTATTGACAAACAAGTCGCCAATAATGGTACAACTGATGCTAAACGAAATATCTTCGCTGGCAACCTTTTACGCCTCATTTTCAAAACAAGTCGCAGCCATTTCTTACCAGATTGATTGTTTTTTTCAATACTGGCTTACCATTACATAGAATATTTACAAAGATAATTAAATTTTATGCCCTGAGACCATTCGCGGTAATTAAGTCAATTAGGATGCAATCACACCGCTCACCGGAAGACGAAAGTGTAGAAAAGGCAAAATCAAGGGTTAAATTCATCAATTCTAATGAGAATGCTTTAAGCGAAGTAAAGCACTGCGGTTTTACATAATTTGAGTAAGTTATTCGTACGAATTCAAATAATTCTTGCATTGAAACTTGTATTCTAAATTAAGATTTAACTTGAAATTAATGTAGATAATTACTGAGAGAATTATATTTTTGTAGCGTAGTTTACGCGAAATGAGATCACTTGGGGTCACGAGATATGAACCGGAGAGTCAGGACGTTGAACCATGATAGCATAGTAAATTCTTAAATTAATGTCTTTTTACAAATTTATTGTCTTTATTTATTCGCTTTTTACAAAATTTTAAACTATATTAAAATGTCTATGACTTCAAAATAAAAAATTCTTAGAACTAACATTTGTTAATATTTTGGTTGATCTTTACAATATGGTAACTGGTAGTTTGGCGACATTTTGGAGGCGATAAAGGTTACTACCTCGGACTTTGGTAATAATATGAGCAGTACTCAGTTCCGATTATGCATTATTTTGTGTGAGGGAAATGAGAGATCATGGGATATGTCATGTGATATTAATGGACGAATTACGGTTCTTTAATCGGAAAAGGGGGGAAATCGGGAAAAAATCTGGAAATTTTGTATTTGGCTTTATTCTGTGTTGTGTGAAACAGTGTTGTGTAATTTTTGGATCCCATGGCCCTAACTAAAGTGATTCGAAATGGGTATTTATGTATGTATTAATTTAATGTATGTGCTCATTTATATTTTAAGTAGTGTTTCTGAATTTAATTATATTTTAATTAAATGATAGTTATTTTGTGAATTTTATGTTTGTAGGAATTTGGTATACGTTTTAGTTGAAGTACACGTGCATGGAAATAATTTAAATATCTGACACTAAGTATTTCTAATGGTTGCGGTATGAATTCGTTGGTGACGTGTATAATGTAATAGATGATTTCGAGGTAAAAGTTTTTGGATATTTTATTTATTTTATATGTGGAAATGTTCATATTTGGAAAGGGTAAATACTTTTTCGCGATCAGGTAATTTCATATATGTTCTTTTTACCGGGTTTAAAGATTGAGAAAATTGTCATGTATTTTCGTGAAATTTTTCTAATTTATGAGAAAGAAGCAGTGTACATGGATATAGTGAAGAGTGTGCGCAATGCCATTTTTGTGCAATTCTGGGATGTTTTTTTAAGTAAAAATAAGTCGGCGTGTACATGGTTTATGTGTATGTGTTATTTTGAAAAACGCGTAAGGAGTATGGTATTGTGCACTTTTTCCCAATTTTGCAGTGAATATTTGTCATGATTAAGCAGTTTTGTTAGATAAAATTTCTAGCATAAGTGTAATTCGGCTAGTAGATTGTTGGAAGAAGTGTTCAGTAGATAAAAAGAAAAGAAACATGTCTTTACTTCGTGAAGACAAAATGGCGGCGGGAAAAAAAAATAGAGGGTTGCTGTAGAAGAGTTGGTCGCCAAATTTTCGCCAAAAAAACGCCAAGTTACCATAATGTAAAGATCAACCAATATTTTTTATGTGTATACTGTATGTTGTCGCCAACAAAGTCTGCTTGACAAAATTTGCGCCGGCGAAACGGAAAAGTACAATATTTTCTTGTTGTTGATTACATTATCAGACATACATTTATTCGTAATCGATCCTCTAATGACTAGGCTTACCACTTTTTTTGCTCAAAGCAGATTATAATTTGTGACAGTTTAATTATTTTTTTCATTTGAAGCTTCAGTTTCAGACCATTTTAATTTAGTGTTGTCTATTCAAATAAAAGACACCACCTCACCAAAACTGTTTTTCCATAGCTCGTCAATCAAAACAGTTGTAAAAAAAAGGCATCAATCAAAACAGTTGTAAATTCTTGTAGGGTTGTATTGATATTAATAGTTCCATTATTTTCTAATATAAAACTTATTTTTCAGGTGCGTCATTTTTACTATGTTTTGTGCGTTTATGTGCACGAAGCAGGTTTTGTTTCAAAAAAACTTCCTCACAATCATCACATGTAAATTTGCGAGTAGTTCTTAATGTAGGAACTAATTCCTGTAATTTCGAAGGATGGCACTTAATAATATGCGCCCGTAGATTTCGTCGGATTGAATAGGACTTCGAACATTCAAAACATAAAAAATTCAAAATCAAAATATATAAAGATGTGTATAGATGCAATTTAGAAATATGAGAAAAGGAAGATATGAATTAAAAGTTCTGACTGAAAGTCTATAAATGATGAATGCATAAAAATTCTTGAAAAGAATATCTTGATATCACCTCGAAACATTTCACAGTTTGTTGTAAAACCTCACAGTCTTTTGTAAAAACTCAATGTTATTACCAATATAAAGTTATTTCCAAAACAGTGTTTTGAAATTGCATCACATTTAGTACGTACTTATCACATTTAGTGCATCACATATAAATTATAAATAGAGTTTCATATTGTAAGAGCAATGGAATAGTTGACATACATAACAAATACTGCAATAATAATTAACTTGATAAAATGGGCAGGTTGTCTACAATTCAAATCATGATAACAAATTGCTGATGGCTGTGGGATGCTCAGATACAATTACACGTAAAAGCCTCCGTTGGTTAAACAATTAAACAGCTGTTAGTTTTTATACAAAAATGTCAAATTTTAAGTTTCAGTTTACTTTTATGGCCATAAAAATTCTTTTACATTATACACTTGACATTAAAAAACTAAATATACAAAAATTAAAACTCAAGGTAGACAAATAACTTTTCGGTGGCTTATTTAATTTATCTAACAGTTATTCTATGTTTAATAAGTTTTCCTATCGTTCTTGATTTCAATTTATACTTTCTTACCAGAATGCAAATTGGCCAGTGCGTTTGTATTCAAAAGGACGTTAGTATTTAAGGGAAGGTTTGGGAAGGTGAAATGAAAGCGCATTCTGAATGCTTCAAGGCCAGGTTGATATCTTTGATCCTCTAGCAATTAGATTTCTGCGGCTTTGAGTTATTCCTGCCATTAGCCTTGTTTACGCAGATTTTCGAGTTAGAGCCAGTTTGCGCAGTAGTGAAACTGTGACGTCTTTAGACTATACTTAACTTCATTAAATTTTAAGTTATTCATTATTTTTTAAGCCAAAAGTGTTGGCTTTTGTGAGTACGAGTTGGTGCCGACTGTAAACTTTGTATGAGTTTACAGTCGGCATAAGGGGTTACATAAGGGGTTCTTCACCCCCTTCTCCTGAGTTTTTAGTATTTTAAGGTATAAGGCAGCGATTGTTAATCGGTGGTACGCAAGAGAAAAATTGGTGGTACGCAACGGAACAAAATATTTTTAACTTTTAAATTATAAAATTAGATACCCCAACATCTTGTTTAAGTTTCTTGTCTAACTCTCGTAAATTGATGTGATCTGACTTTTGTTCAAGGTCACTAGCCGCATGTAGATTTTAGCAAAATAATCCGTTTTTGTATTAAGAAATATTCTTTGAGCCATACACATAACAAAATTTGTCATAAATGAGGTTTTAAAAGGAGTAATAGAAATGGATGTTATATTTAATGGGAAATAAAAATAAGTTCCTATAAAATAATAATAATATCTCATTGTTGATCGATTTATTAGCATGTCTACACTTTATGCCGTCACCATTTCCGGGCTCATATTGCCCTATTTCCAATTAAAATAATTTTTTGCAGAGATTTGCTGTCTTTAACAGCAGGTATTTTGCCTTCTTCTATCTTTGTGCTCCTTACTTTTCTACGCGGTTTGTGAATAATATCATCTGTTTTTGAAGAACTCGTAATATATTGTGCATTTAAATATTTGTGAAGAAATAAGAAAATAAACCAAGATTTTCAAAGTGTTCACACAAATAAGTTGTAAAGATCTTTTTCAATTTTTGTTTAGATGGTAAGCGTTAGTCAAAAGGTTGAGAACCGCTGATATAAGGTATTTCTCCCGCCTTCTTAACATGCCTTCGTGGTGTAGTGGTCAGCACGTTCGACGCGTATTCGAGAGGTCCGTGGTTCGAGTCCCGGCGAAGCATTGCTAATTTTTCATCTTTCCTGCTTTAAAAAAGACACCTAATATCTCTACAGTGGCGTCCGAACTAAAAACGTGGTGGATCATTCTCCACCACTTTTAAGGGATTGAGTTCCCTAATCCCCAGTCGCGCTTTGAAAGGGTGGTATAAGGCATTTCTCCCTTCTTAGTATGCCTCCCGCCTTCTTAGTATGCCTTCGTGTAGTGATCAGCACGCTCGGTTCAGTGCGTATTCGAGAGGTCCGTAGTTCGAGTCCCGGCAAGGGTATCGCTAATTTTTCATGTCTCCTGCTTCGAAATATCCTAATATCTCTACAATGGGACTTGGTGATAATTCACCAAACAGTCTTCAGACATTTTGTGATAGCCCAGAGAGTACAATGTTACACTGGCGGTCGAACGATAAACAGAACCATGTCACAGGAAAACAAACGATTCACTCTAAACCCTCAACATCCTTTCCTTCTTCGGCCACAGTTATCCCATGGAGGAATTTGGATTTATCGTCGATACGCTAAGGGCTGCTATGAAGCTATCAAGTTACTTTTGATGGGAAGACCTCAATTCTGAATTTTATTGAACAGCTAAATTCCCATTTCCTGCTATATCTAGTGAAAGTGGAAAAAAAAAAGCTGCTATTGCAACGTCCGCACATAGAAGCCCGGCTTTCACGTGATATAAGTGCCTTGGAAAATTCAAGTTGGTTCAGCCTGGGATCGAAAGTTCGAAAGTTACACCTTCGAAAATTAAAAAAAAAAAAAAAAACATTCATTAAAGCTTTCCCCATTGGTCAAGGGCCAAGCTCTAGTCGGAGCTATTTAGTAAATTCGAGTTTAGTCGAGGAATTGAAAATTTTTTTTTCTAAGAAAAGTTCGAATTTTTAATTTGCTGTACGGGAAGAGGCTCTATGACGAAATTATTCAAGTTATTTTGCCGCTATTACTATTCCAAGTTCAGGTATATTTCGAGCTCTGAAATCCAACAACATTGGAAAACTTATTCGAAATGACTAGTAACTTCCAAAACAGACATATGGCAGAAAGAACGAATAACAGTGTATTTTTGGGCCTGTCATTAGCGTATCATTTAAAGAAACACCTGTGGTTGTTTTAGCGCTCGCATCGAAAACAACTCTCAATTTTGTTGTTAAGCTAGAGTCCTTCAACACGAAATGATGTGGGATATAATAGTGTTCTTAAACTTAATATGTTTCACAAACAATAATCAATCAACAAACGGACTGTATTCCTACACTTTTATTTTATTACACTTGTCAGCGATGCGAAATAATTGATACAAAATAAGCGAGCCATTCTACATGGCTGTCACAAACACAATTCTATCAATCAATTATCTTGTTGCCACACATAAAGTTCAAAACTAAAGGAAGAAAAACAAAAGGAATTTACGCTGTTTGCAACAATAAAATGAAGCAAACGATACTCACATAAACATCCTGGCCCTCGTTGAAATCCCAGGGGATTTCAACAGTTGGAGCATTTTGAAACTTCTTAGTCTGTAATAAAGATAAACATAAGAAAAATAATACAAAATATTATATGCGAAGCAGTTCATAGTTTTTAGTCTGAATAGGAAGAGGACACAATTTCACGACTGGTCGTTTTATGACACCATGACCAGTTTTAATACTAGCAACTCTGACTCTTTGATCTGAGCCCGGATGAACAGCAATTATTCTCCCTAACCTCCATTTAAAAGGCGGAAGGTTGCCTTCTTTGATGAGGACTAAGTCATTGACTTCTAAATTGTTTTGACATTTTTGCCATTTAGGTCTTTGTTGAAGCTGAGACAGGTATTCTCGACTCCATCTTTTCCAGAAGTGCTGAAAAATAAACTGTCTCGCATGCCATCTGTCAATGTGATTGAAGGAACTATAATTTAGGTCTGGTTCAGGTATGGCAGTTAAAGACGTTCCTATTAGGAAATGACCAGGTGTTAATGCAGTTAAATCATTTGGATCAGCCGATGTTGGACACAATGGCTTAGAGTTGAGACAAGCCTCAACCTGCGCTATCAAGGTCTGAAATTCCGGATAGGTCAGCACAGTATCACCAACAGTCCTTTTTAGATGTAATTTCATTGACTTTACTGCCGATTCCCATAGTCCACCAAAATGGGGAGATGATGGCGGTTTGAATATCCATTTTATTTCCTCTAAAGACAAAAATTTGTGAATTTCTTGATTTTGCTTACATTGCAAAAAACATTTTCTGATTTCTTTGTCTGCACCTTTAAAGTTAGTACCGCAGTCACTATAAATCTCAAATGGTTTCCCTCTTCTTGCAATAAATCGTTTCAATGCACTTAAAAATGCCTTTGTTGACAAATCTTCTACCACTTCAAGATGTACTGCCTTGATTATAAAACACACAAATAAGCATACGTAACATTTAAATGATTTTTGTCCACGTCCTGCACGATGGTTAATCATGAACGGTCCAGAAAATTCTATTCCAGTTCGATGAAATGGTCGCGATTGTGTTACTCTAGATTCGGTAGATCAGCCATTATTTGACTTGCAGTTTTAGCTCTAAGTTTCCAACACGTGATACAAGATCTTACTACTTTTCGGATAGCAGATCTAGCAGCTATGATCCAAAATTGCTGTCTAATTAAAGATAGAAAAAGTTCCGGTGCTGCATGCAGATATTTGACATGAAAGTGTCTAATTATGATTTCTGTCAGATTGTGTTTTGAAGGTAATAAGATTGGATGTTTTTCATTTTCTGATAGTTGCGCATTTTTCAGTCTTCCTCCTACACGTAACACTTTGTTGTCATCTGAAATTGGACACAAGCTAAGGAGGTTGCTGTTTGTAGGTAAGTCCTTTCCCAACTCAAAACATTGAATTTCTTTAAAAAAGTGAAATCGCTGTATTATTCGGACAATACAGAAAGTTGCAGCTCGAATTTCATTACTAGATAAAAAAGACGTATTTCTTTCTAGATATGCTACTTTAGAATTCGATATGAATCTTAATATCCAAGCAAATATGCGTTGTAACTTTGGAAATGAAGATATATTTGATATAATAGCAAGTTCCTGTACAGGTTCGGAAACTACAAATGAGACTGTTTTACGTGCATCTGGTAATGCCTCTTCATCTATAAGAATATTTTTAGACAAGGCAATCTCACTGCACTTTAACCAAGAAGGACCATTCCACCACAATTGATGAGATAATAGTTCTGCAGGAAATAATCCACGTGAATCACAATCAGCTGGATTTTCCTTTCCATCAACATGACTCCAGTTCTCAGGTGGTAAGATGGATTGTATTTCAGAAACTCTATTGGATACGAATACTTGCCATTTTTTAGGATCTGACCTTAGCCATGACAACACGATTTGTGAATCACTCCAAGCTTGCACTAAATCAAAATTTTTAACTAATGCAGCTTTTACAGACTGAATCAAGCGTGCCAATAACACTGCTGCACATAATTCCAGTCTTGGAATAGTAATAGATTTTAATGGTGCTACACGAGTTTTAGCTGTTACAAGTTTAACATTAATGTCAGAGTTATTGCAAGTTTTGATATAAATAACTGCTGCATAACCTCTTTCAGACGCATCACAAAATCCGTGAAGTTCACATCGAAATTAATCAGGTAGCAGAATTTTCTTAGGTATATTTATAGAATTCAAAAGTTTAACTTCTCTACATAGATTTCTCCAATTTCGATCAATCTCTTCTGTTACGGGATCATCCCATGATAATTGTAATTTCCACAATTGCTGAAGGATCATTTTAGCGAGAATTACAAACGGAGCTATCCACCCCAATGGATCGAATAGTTTTGCTATGAATGACAAAATAATTCTTTTAGTCGGAACACTTTGATACTCTATTACACCGACATTACATTTGAATTCATCATTTTCCGGATGCCATTCCAATCCCAGAACTTTCAATGGTTTGTCTTCTATTACACGATGAATATTGTCACTATCTGTGTTTGTTAAGCCAGAAGTTTTTAACAACGACGGTTCACTTGTCGACCATTTGTGAAGCTCAAAGCCACCACTTTTTAGCAGATGTTGCAATTCGTCTATCAATGCAATACCTTCCAAACTATCTTTTACACCAGTTAACATATCATCAACATACAAATCTCTTAAAACTGTATTCTTTGCCTTGGGAAAGTTCAATCCTTCATCAATCGCTAACTGAATCAAAACTTTGGTTGCAAGATATGGAGCAGCTGCAGTTCCATATGTAACTGTTTTCAAACGACAAACTTGTATTTGCTTATACGGGCTATCTCTCCATAATATTCTCTGAAAATCTCTATCTTTTTCATGAACCTTTATCTGTCTGTAAATCATTTTAATATAAGCGGTTATTGCAATGTTATGAAGTCTAAATCTTAGTAAAATACAAATTAAGTCATCTTGTATTTTTGGGCCTATCATTAGCGTATCATTTAAAGAAACACCTGTGGTTGTTTTAGCTCTCGCATCGAAAACAACTCTCAATTTTGTTGTTAAGCTAGAGTCCTTCAACACGAAGTGATGTGGGATATAATAGTGTTTATTCCCTAATTCATAATCTGTGTCTGGCACTAATTCTACGTGTTCTAGTGAAAAGTACTCTTTTATAAACTGAATATACTGGTTGTAAATTTCTTTTATAGATAACAGTCTCTTCTCCAAGTATTGAAATCTTCTGTACGCCATTTCACGGGAGTCACCTAGAATATCTCTATTATGTTTGAATGGTAACGCAACTGAATAACGACCTGATGTATCTCTAAAATGCGAGTTTTTAAAATGTTCTTCACAAAGTTTTTCTTCATTTGTTAAAGGTTGTACATTTGGAAACTTTTCTAACTCCCAGAAAGAATTTACTAACTCATCTGTGTTTGTATTCAAATGATTTACATATACTGGCTCAAAATTTGTAGATTCAAAATTTGTAGTACCCGAAATTATCCATCCCAACCTCGAATTTAGAGCAAATGGTAGATCAGGACCACGTTTGACAATTTCTCCCGTCATTAAATGCAGAAATACATTTACTCCAAATAAAATGTCAACTGGTTGTGACTTGTAAAATAATGGATCAGCTAACTGTAAATCACTGAAGTTATCGAAGATGTTGATGGCAAAGATACATAGGGAATGTTATCTGTCACCTTGTCCAGTACAAACGCTGATGTTGATACACGAATATCACTTTTAGAATGAGAAGTGAATACTAAATCAACTTCCCCATTACTTATAGTATTAAATTCTCCTAAACATGATAGAGAAATGGAATTATCTTTCACTCGTAATCCTAATTTCTTCACACAATCCCTTGAAATAAATGATCTCTTCCAGTGTCACATAAACATCTACTTTTCACAAACTGTTGTTCAGAATTTTGAACTTTTATTAAAGCAGTACACAATAAAATGTGACTGGTTTGATTACCTTTTGCATTCGAATCATAATGAGAGGCACAAACTGTGGCTGAAACGTCCTTAGGACTCGTTAATTCATCTCTTTTAGGGATAGATTGCGTAGGCGGAGATATACTCTTTAACTGAGTTTTATTCTTTGAATTATTTACAATGTGCAAAATATTGTGATGTTTCTTAAAGCAATGTTGACATGTATTTAAACTCTTGCATTTTTTGAGCAAGTGCATATTAGATAAACAATTAAAACAGTAACGATTAGATTTTACAAATTCTATCCTTTGCTGAACCGATAAATTTAGAAATTTAGAACATTTGGCTAAACTATGATCTTCTTTACAATAACCAAAACCCAAAGTAGCAACCAGAACATTATTATTATTTTGAAACACAGATTTAGGTACCTTATTACTTGTTGATTTGCTATTTTGAAGTGTTCTTGCATAGTTTTTAGGAATTCAATTAAAGTCGTAAGTTTTGGAATTTCATTAGATTTTAACTGACGTTCCCACCATAATTTTGTAGAAGGGTCTAATTTTTGCAAAATTAAATAAGTCATTAAAGTGTCACCAAAATTATCAATGGTTTGATTCAATACTTCTAAAGAACGAATTACTTCATTAATATTGTCAACTAAATTTAAAATAGCAAATGCTGATTCATTTTGAATAGTTGGTAAGCTTAGAAAATGTTTAATATATGCAAAAATTTGTTCTCTCTTATTTGAATATCTTTCGTCTAACAGATTCCATGCTATTTCAAAATTACAATCCGAATTTTGAATGGTTTGAATAATGCGATATGCTTCACCTTTCAACGAAGCCTTCAAATACTGCAATTTTTGAGCAATAGATAAATTTGTATTATTTCTTACACAAGCACTAAAAAGATCTTTAAAAGCTATCCATTCTGTAATATTACCATCAAAAGTCGGTAATGTTAACTTGGGTAATTTAATATTGTCAAGAACCTGTTCTGAAATTACACTATTAGAATTATTTTTATTATTTTGATTTTTTAATATTTTTTCACCTATAAATTTCCACAAATAAATTTTATCTGTGTACTCCTGAACATTATCTATTTCGTTTTCTAATTCTTTAGTATCTGTAATTAAACTTTCGATTTCAGAATCAAGCTTCCTTAACTCAGTTTCTTTTTGTGTCAATAATTCAACCCATTCCTCTAGTTCTATTAAATTAATTTCATCTGCAGTTAAAATAGTTTCAATTTTCTTTACATAATTAGTAACACTCCTGCGTAAGACCGCTCTTTTTGTTTTAAAAGTTATAAGTTCACTCATAATTGATCAATTCAAAAACAGAAATTGTTCTTAAATCACTTAACACTATTATTAAAATGAAATCGAATTCTATGTTGTATTACAACATTGTTCTTGAAATTGTGCGAAAAATCTCAGTGATGAAAACGCAGTGGCTAATCGCACCGCGGTGCGATTAGCCACTGCGACATTTAAGTTACAAAGCAAATCTCGGGGAAACAGCATGCTTACTTGACTCTCGTACATCGACTGAAGACTATTATCGTTTTTGCCCGGTGTTTCTTCCGGCGGTCGCTAGGTGGCTCTCATTGAGCCGTGGGGTTACAGGCTCCCCCTCTTGCTCGTACGACGTCTCGGCGAAGAGCCAGAAATATGCCGCAGTGGCTAATCGCACCGATGGTGCAAATAGCTGACCGGCTATTCACACCACCCACGTTCGTGCATGCGCACAATCAGCCCAGGTACCAGCATTTTACACCGATTTCTTTAAGGCAGGCGGTAGCGAGAGCGAAGGTTGTTAACCCTAACTCAACAATAGAAAGGCCTGTTAATAGTTCACCAGCAAGAGAATAATTTGCAAGTAATAATTATCAGTTACAAAGACGAGATCAATCTATATACATGATAATGTTCAGGAAATGATTAGATAAAATAGGGATTTAATGATGGTTCTAATTGCAAGCGAGGACGTGTAATTAGTTAAAAAAATCTTTAATGTATTGAGAAAAGGCTACAGAAATTACTTAAATTCTTTTATTTAACAGAGGAATTTTTATGAAAACTTAGACCCTATTCTTATAGCATAGGACTATCAGAATTTATTATTCAATAAGAAAACTTACTGAAAACGATAATATTCTTATATATTCACCACTTTTTCAGTATCCACACAGGTTTATAGGTTCAAATGCCATATTTCAAAATCAAAGTTATTTATGAAATAAAACGATGCAAAATATGATAAATCATTTGTGTGTGCACTTTTTTAAATCATCTCTTACATTAAATTATTTCTGTCTTTTAAATTACATCCCATTATTTATTTCAATTTAATTGATTAATCTGTTTGTACTAATATTTCAAAGTTCTTTGAAGCACTTTTTGTGTTCTGAAAATCCAATTATTTCCATAAAAAAAAACTAAGCAGGCATACAGAATAATTAATTTAATAGTTGATATAATCGCTTTTAACTTATTTCATGTCTAAATTTTCTACACAGAAATCCGCTGTCTAATTTTTAGTTTATTGGACGAAATTTTTCAAAGAGGAATGAATTAAAGTCTTGATTGCGCAAAACACATCTTTAAAGCTAAATGTCTTCTAAGAAGTACAAAAAATGTAAACAAGATACCCCCCCCCCAAATCAGTCATTTAAACTATTCAAACCGTTCAGGAAAAGGATAAACATTGCGAACATAAAAATCTGCCATTTTTTACATGTACTTTAATAAAAGGAAATGTGTTCCTTCTTTTTATAAGAAAAGGAACCCATTTTCCTTTGTCAACTTTTGAAAGTCGCCAACGTTTAAAAAATGATAAACTAGGCCAAGGTAGAAACCCGCCTTTTTTTTTAAAAAAAAAAAAGGTTCACTAGACTATTCTAACCAACGAGATTAAAATAGAAGGAGGGAGGGTTCGTAGTTTCCTCCACTATCAGGGAATGATACTCCACGGAACAAGCGGCGTCCATGTTTGTAACTTCAAAACATTGCCATACGGTAGTGAAACGTACGTGTTTCTGAGCTGTTCAATGCATGGATTTTCCAGTAAAAATATCTTAAATTTATAATGAAATGCTTCGCTATTGTCAGTTTTTTTTTTTTTTTTTTTTTTTTTTTTTTTTTTTTTTTAAGTTATAAAGATGATATCCGTAATTTACTAAGTACAGAAAATCATTAAGAAATAGTTCGAAATCTAAATGATGTTTCTGCATAACTTCAAGAATTTGTATAGGATTTATTATCAACTTGTTGGGTATTGTTACGAATTTGGTATTTAAAAAGCTAATGTTAGTTCAATTATAAATTAAATGGTTTTATTTCCCGCGCAGTGCAGCGCGTGACGAATATTAAAAGAAGAAAGCTAAGCCGGAAAATTGAAAATACAAGTGCGCGTGCATTAAATAAATAAATATCTCTTTTTGATTTCGAGAAAGTACTGGAAAATTCTAGCGCGTGATTTTAAAATCTTATAAAAGGAGAAAAACATCTCAGTTTGTAGTAGTTGCTTAGTTTGTTGTTGTTTAGAAAACTGCTCTTGTTGATTGTAGCGAATTCGCGGATTAGCTTTCTTTAGCTGCTTTGAATTACGTTCTATTGGACATTTGAGTAGTTCAAAGATTACTACTGTGAGATATTGTAATACTGCATGATAATTTGAGAAGATTTAAGCATTTTTGTTGTGATAATAATAAATTTTTGTTCATTTTTCATCGGACTTGTGCATTCATTTCATAACGAACCCGAACGTTACTATTGCATATCATTGTATGATAAGGAACGAAGATACCAGCTGTAAGCAAAAACATTAACCCTCCAGGCGGCAAGGCCGTATATATGCGTTCGAAAATAAAGGCTCTCATAGCGGCAAGGCAGCATATATGCGTCCAAATATTTTGGTCCTCATGGCGGCAAGGCAGCATATATACGTAAACTTAAATTTTGGCACGAAACGGCAAAGCAGCATATATACGGCCTGTCTCAGAGTGTCCTCCCCTCTCTGCTCTTAATGTAAACTGACAGGTGATAATTTTTCTCTGCTGGAGGTAATTGAGGAGAGGAAACTATCTATTCGCTAGGGGCAAATGGGTTTTATCGTTAGGTTTTGAATAACAGCTCGGAATAAATAGCTTGTTCAAAACTTCCAGCTGTTCCAGCTGTTCTGTGCTTATACCAGCTATAGTAAACTTAAATGTTTATGTTCGTAAAGAGAATTTTCATTTTCCAGCCTAATTATTCTTCAAATTTTAGATGCAGTTTGGCAAAATGTAATTGGAATTAAAATTAAAATTGCAAGAAACTGCAACAATATTTTGAAATATGTGATTTCAATTAGTGATTTCAATTACAATTAGAAAGTAAGTACTTTTTAAATGCAACAATAATGTATGTAATTGCATTTTAATTCTTAAGTCTTACAATTAAAATGCAATGATAATCACAAACATTATAATTATATAATCTAATTACAATTACAAATTTTATTGCATCTAATCACAACTACGGTAATATTAGCTAATTACAACGTAATTTTAACTGCAATTGCAGTAGGTAATTATAACTACGTAATTAGGAAAGTAATTGTCTCTGATAATTAGAATTACTTAACATAGTGAAATTAGGATCATAATTGTAATTCTAAGTGTAGTATGCAATTGTAATAAAATTATGCAATTACTAAGTAGTTATAGTTAAAAAGTAGCTGTTTTTTTTAATTACAATTACAATTTACGTAATTTCATTTAAATTACAATTACTCTATATTTGTGAAATCCAATTTCATATTCAATGCAACTGCAATCATATAATCTAATTACAATTACACTCATTGTAACTCCAGTAAGTAATTATAATAATGTAATTAGGATAGCAATTGTTTCTGATAAAAGCAGTTACGTAGCCCAGGAAATCATGATCTTAATTGCAAATGTAATTGCAGAATGCAATTGAAAACACATAGTAATTGGAATAATATTATGCAATTATCTTGTAATTACAATGTAACAATTTTTAATTACATATACAATTTACTCAAATGCATTTTAATTATAATTGCATTTTAATGGTGAAATCTAATTGAATAAACAGTATAACTGTAATTATATAATCTAATAAAAATTACAATGCAATTGTAATGAACTCTTAATTAAAATTGCGCAGCAGATGATTGTAACTATTTAATCAGAAAAACAACTGCCCCTTATAATTTCAGTAACATAGGCTAAGGAAATCGTGATAATATTTGAAAATTACAGTCAATAATATTATATTCGAAATGTTTCTGCATTTTGGATAATGAGTTTTTAAATAATACAACGGGATAATCACCTATAAGAAAAATATTAATATTTTCTGTCATGTCTTCTGAATCATCTTACATATATTGTAGTTTGTGGTACCAGCATAAATAGGAGTTTATTTAAAGGAAATATTTTATATAGACCGAAATGCACATAACGTTAGTAAGCAAATATGTATGTTTATGATCTTCGATATACATGTAAACTTAAATTACAAGATTAAGGGAAAGCAAGCAAAGAGTTTATGCTAGTGCAAAGGGATGTTTTCGCAAAGGATTTGTTACGGGACGCTTGTCTTGTTTACATTACACAATAAATAAATCATAAAAATTACATTTATCCTTTTCTTTTGAGAAAGGAGATCATCAAGGACTAAACTAAGTCTCATAATTTTATCCAACCTATTGCTTTAGCTGGTAAAAAAGGATTCTGATCAGCAATCAGTATGCTTTATTGCTGTGTGTATTAGACATTTTACTAAATCCATTTATTATGAATTACCGCCCAGACAGTAAAGCGGTTCGTGACTCTGGTTGCCGTACCGAAGAGCCTGGGTTCGAATCCCGGATAGGGCATGAATGTAATTTGTTCGTCCTCTTCATAGGTGGCAACGGTGGCCCACGTATTAGTTCCCTCCTTAATAACATGACCGGCCTTAGTAGTGATCAATGTCTATAAACGGCTACTACCTGCCATTGGAAAAAAAAATTACGAATTGGTCTTTTATTCAACATAACACACATTTTCCATAAATAGTTAAAATGCATTATTCAGTTACAAGTGAAAGTACTTGCATGAACTATTTTCCATCCTGGTTTCACGTAAGAACAAAGAAAAGTACAATTTTCTTATGCACCTGTGATTGTCATATTATTTGGATTACGGTAAAGACTGCAAAGATGCTTCTGTGGAGGACTTTCTAAGGGAAACTGGCTCATGTTCACATCACCCGTTACTAAAAGCAGGAAAAGATCTTTATTTAATTGAATGCAACGAAACGTTTAAGAAGAATGATGTAGTCCTAGAGAACTTTCTAAAATAAAATGATTTGTATTCATGTTACACATAAGGAAATCCACGGAGCTATCTAAAAATTTAGATTGTTTGCTAAAATGGGCATCCGATTTGAACTAGTAGTACTCAAAAGACGACTTATTAATCTTAAATCTAATAAATAATTAATCGACTTATTAATTAATTTGACTTATTAATCGACTTATTAATCTTAAAATCTTAATTAATTTATTAAAAGACGACTTATTATAATTATCTTATTAATCGAGTGAAAAATCTAATTGCTTTTGAAGTTATATTGTAATTCGAACAATCATTGTATTACAATTATTATTACAATTATTATTATTATTATTATTATTATTATTTTATTTTTTCCCAATGGCGGATTGGGAACAGTTACAGTGCAACACAGTCCATTAGTCTATACAAGGCCAGAAGTTGCAGTCACTTTATTATGGAGGCATCTAATATGTGGGCCACTATCGCCTCCTATGAAAGGACGATCAGTTAAAGCCATGCCTTCTCCGGGATTCGAACCAGCCCTTCGGTATCACAGTCAGGCTTCCCTAACCACTATACCATCTGGGCGGCACAATCACAATTATAACTGCATTAGTTGTAGTTTTAACTACAAAGTAACTACAATGAATTACCAGCTTTTCTCAGTCAATAACAGATAGCTTAAACTTTAAAGATAAATGGAAGGTCTTATAATTTGTCGAATGGCAATATTCTAATAAAGTGTAGTCTCCAGGATGGTCGAAGTTTAATTACAGTCTTACATTTCGCATACTCGCAGCACTTGCCCAAAATTCTGAGGCTTTTATAATACTTCTAAATTTTCATGAAAAAAGTTCCATTAAGGTTTACTTGAAGGAGACTCTCAGTGCAAGCACTCGAAAAGAAGTTATGCTACATTTACATATTATGAAATGGTTGAATGTACAGTATTTACTTGTAACAGCGGTGATCAATATATCGCGTTTTCTGAAAGAATGCATATGTTTCCTAAAATCGAATTTAAAAATCACTATAATCAGAATAATTGGCTAAAGTATTAAATTGTAATTTTTACAGCATCAATGGAATTAGTGGATTTTATTGAAGATAAAAATGTGTTGATATTGACAAGCTATATTAGTTTTTGTACTATAATGAATGCTAGCTTGTAGCTATATGAATATAATGAATGTACTATAATGAATGCTACCTAGTAGCTACTCTAGCTAATAGCTAGAGTAAAACTCAGGATATGGTAACATTAAATAAATAAATAAATAAAATTTAAAAAAAAGAAGAAGCAGAAAGCGAAAAGGAACTGAATATATTCGGAAAGAGAAGGCTTACTATGGTGAAACATTAGAAACGTGTAGACAAAGTGTTAATACTATATGTGAGAAAATACTAAGGACAAATTGAAATGCATCATAGCTACGTTTGGTGCTTTCTATATTATTTGTATCAATATTAATATAAGTACCGAAAAATACTTAAAAAATAGGTATTTTCGAAAATTTAAAGGAACAGAATTGCAGTCTGAAAATTTATAGCAGCGGAACTTTTGAAGTAATTTGATGCCTTTTGAAGGTCGCCATGAACATAACAATTTATAACTGCCAGCTTTTACAACTAGGAATCAGATAAACTCTATTGTTTGGTAAACCGGACTGTCTAGTAATGTTTTCGGTACTGTCTAGTTTCCGGGAATGGCGATGTATGCAAGCTTTTTCCTCTTTCTTCCCTAAAAATAAACAGCTCATAGGGGAATTCTGAAAAATATATAACCCTTTCATATATGTACTCATACCCTGATATTCACAATAGCGTTTCTTTATTTAGATAGCTTTGAGCATGCAAATTCAGTAAAAATCAGAAAACAAGTACCATACTTATAATAAAGCAGGTTATCTCAGTAAATGAAGGGAATTAAGTACCGAATTTTTGGCAAGATTTTCCCATGGTTTGAAGACTAAGTAATTTATTCCTTTCAAAAAATTTTCTCAGAAAGCAAATCATCACTTACGGATAGAAGAATGTTCTAAGAACTACGGGATAAATTTATAATGGGAATAAAAGAATGAAAGAAATCGGAAACTCTTTTCTAGTAATCATTTTACTCCTCGAAAGTTGGTTTCAGTATCACCTTTTTAAGGAAATGACACATGAAATGGATTTCAGAAACTGAATCTCGAAATCATCAATAACTATCCAATATTCTGCATTTGTAAATATTTATTTAATTTGCATTTCAACCAAATGTTGAAAACAAAGCGGAAAAAAATATCCTTACAAAAGGAAAAAAAAAAAAAAAAAGATTCCCATTCTTTTATAGTGATATTCCATTAAATTATATCAGAAAATCATATCACTGTTAGATGCAATAAATACTAATTTCAGACATGTTGCCTGTTTATGTTGTTAACTCTCTTTTGCAACTGAACACTGGTAGTTTTGCCTAAGTTTGAATTCCGGCGAATGCGTTCGTTGCTTGGTATTTTGGTGAATTTTAGGTTGAATATACCAAACCAGTTTCCCTGAAAAAGTCATCTACAAACGCATCCTTTTCCTCAAGCAGGTGCCCATCGTATGCTGCCTGACGAATGTGCAAGAATTTTTCTTCTTTTACACAGCTTTCATAATCACATATTACCCACCAGCGGCCGAGCGGTAAAGACGCTGAACGGTCCGAGGTAGTTCCGAGACGCTGAACGGTCCGAGACGCTGAACGATAGTTCGGTCCGAGGTTCGAATCCCGTGAACGGGCTGGCTACATGGTCGTTTTCGTGGTTTTCCCCATGTGTAACGTGTATACGAGCCAGTTTCCTTTAGAAAGTCCTCCACGGAGGCATCCCTCCATTTAGGCAGATAACCCTCGTGTGCTTTGCCTTGAATAGTACCATACCAATAATACCATAATCACGTATTATATTATTGAACATTTTTAATTTGCAAAAGTATAAGTTATGGAAAACTCAATGACATATTTATTTAGATTAATAAAAAGATAAAAATTAAATGCCTCATCGGCATCATTTTGTTAGTAATATCATTATATAATCTTTTTTTTTTTTTTTTTTTAGTGTACTGGGGAATTAAAGAAAATTTCTCAAAAGTATCATCATGTTTTCGTAAACTGATATATAGTGTTAAATTAGTATATTAAATTTCAGTTTATTATAGCAGAAATCGTAAATAGCTGCATTATGTATAGCTCTTGCTTCACTGAGCTTTCGGATTTTAATCTGCGTCCATCCGCATAATCGAGAAGCAGGTCGATTTGTTTCTCAGTGCAATCGCTGTGGGATCTTAATTCTACTGACCGATGTTCTATAAATTTAAAATATTTTGCCCTGCCTAAATTCTGTAGCTCTCTACATTCTAAAACTTTTGCCGTTGTCAAGTGCCAAATTCTTAGAATTTCGCCATCCCTAAATTTTCTTGTTCGATGCCTCTTTAAATTCTAAGAATTTTTCAGCCATTAATCTGCCTCCTGGCCAGACGTGCTTTTCGATGCCACATATGTCAATGAAAAAGGTTGAAAAATCGGAATTTTAAAAGCAAACTTCCTACTTTTCATCAAATAAATTTTATCGATTAGCAGTGCTATGGAAGCATTAAAACATTTATGTAATAAATACACAAATACTTCAGAAACATTTTTTCTCTCTACTGAAGAAAGGCCTGTCTCTGACTACCTGCGAATTTGATTAAGTTTTATCCAAAATCTACGTCAAAGCGTTTCTTTTTGGCCTAATATTAAATTTTACATTGGCATGTTCCTGTCCCTGCTTGATGTTGACAAGATTTATTCAAAACTTACTGTTCTTATTTTTTATTTTAAAACAAACTATTTAAATGGAAATCCTCAGCTTGCTTTTATTTATTTAAATAATAACATTTGATAATGTGAATTGAGATCTCTAAGTAATTTGCGTATTTGAACCCCAAAAAATGTTAAACACCAATTTTGAAGCTTTTGTTTTGGTTTGCTTAATTTTTTCTTCAAAGCACGCGAGAGCTATCTGCCTAAAGGGAGGAATGCCTCCGTGGAGGACATTCTAAGAAAAACTTACTCGCGCCCACATTATGCACAGAGAAAACCACAAAAATTCCACTTTGAAAGGTAAAAGTGTCTAATTTTTTAGAGCGAGATTTTCCTAAGAATGAATTTTAGCAATTTAATACAAGTGCTATATTTAATTAAGAATTAAAACAATGTTCTTTTGTGATTTACGTAAGGTAACTCCTTCTGTCAAAAATAATCATATGAAAAATACACCGAATTTCAGTACCATGTAATTTAGTTCGGAAACTGAGAGGTATCTGTGACTTCTTGTCTATATGTAGAAAAATTTTAATAAGGTTATTATAACTGAAATTTGTTTCAAAATATTCAATATTTCATAACTTCTATCAACCAATAAATGCAATAAAGGTAAACTCCCCTTTTATAAATATGAAACAAGATAAACGAAATAAATTTGTGGTAAAATGAATTACAAACATTATGTCGAAATGACTGACACTGAGCATGTGTTTGTTATTTTAATAGTAATTTAATTATCAATTACATGTAGCTTTCAATAGGAATTAGGTATTTTAAGCCTCTTATAAATTTTTTCTTAGCGTTAAAGCTCGATAACATGAATCAAAAGCAGAAAATTAGTTAAAGTACACTGTCTCACTAGTCGTAAGATTATATTACTGAAATATGCATATAAAAACAAATTAACATTTTATAAACGTACATTAAAATACCGAAACGCAATAAAAATCAATAACATTTATACTTAAAAAGCAACAAAGCCGGGCTCATGTGAATCACTAGAAGAGGCGCCAAATTGGCTATACGAATTCGAAAATTACTTTAATTATTAGAGGAAATAGGCTTCGTCAAACTTAAATCAATAAAACAAACCAAAAAAATTGCAAGAAAACCTGGAAATTAATGCAATATGCATTTCAGTGTTATTTCTTATTTATCAAAAACGAATTTTTTAACGTTTTCATTTGAAAATTATAAATAATTGGCTACATTATTTCTCTGAATTTATAAAACTACGATTAAAAAATACTTTAAGAATTATGGTATAATTATGCTATAAGAGTTATGACATTTTGATTTAATACAATTACTTTTGCTTAATACAAGTGTAGCTATTTTTATATTTATATGGACGCGCATTGACCTTTCTGCCTCAGGTGAAAAATTATCTCGGCACGGCTCTGATAAGCAATTAAGATTAGAAATATGCACAAAATTAGTAACAAGGCAATACAAAACTTCCTTTTCTGTTTTGGATTTCCAGAAAAAAATATCTTTTTTCGTCTAACCAAAGCATGGACACAAAATGTGTTCCTTCCTCCGTAAGGGCAAAAGCAGCCCATCTGCTTACTCGCCTCTAGGCGGTAATCAAAGGACAGTAGGAAACCATCACTTAAGTGAAACGACTTGTTGATCGCCCTACAAGAAGGGGGGAAGAAAATCTAAAAAAGGCCGTTTTCAGGACAATTTTAGTTCACACTAAATGAAAAAAAAATTGTAAACATGGTTAATTTTTACTGAAGTTTTCGAGACGTAAATAGATTTGAATGCGAGCCGCCGGGTGGGTTAAAATGTATTTAACATTTTTCGATTATTATTAAGTCTTTTTTTCACATCTGGAAAGAAAACAACATGACATTGTGATATTTTTTAACATATTTATGAAATTACACACACACACACACACAAAAAAAAAAAAAAAAAAAAAAGAAAGAAAGAAAGAAAGAAAATCAATACTTACAAGTGAACAGTAATTCCAGGAATATTTCTTGAAAATCTATTTGTGCATCCATATGCATGGATTTTCCGGTAAAAATATCTTAAATTTATAATGAAATGCTTCGCTATTGTTAGTTTTTTGTTTATAAAGATGTTATAAAGTTATAAAGATGATATCCGTAATTTACTAAGTACAGAAAATCATTAAGAAATAGTTCGAAATCTAAATATGTTTCTGCATAACTTCAAGAATTTGTATAGGTTTTATTATCAACTTGTTGGGTATACTTTCCAATTGTTTCTTTAAGAAGTGATATTTCTGATTTATTCGCAATATTATTACAATTTATTAAAGAATCACTTAGAATCATTTTTACCTCAAATTAATAGCAGATAATTATCTAAAAAAATGGTAACATGTTGCTTTTTTTTTAAATGAATGTTTTAAATAGATTCTTTTCACAACTAACAACCTTATATCAACAAGATAATAAATATTAATAAAATAAACAAGATTTATGTGAATTCAATGATTTCAGTTTATGCGCGTTTCATATTTATATATCTCAAAGAAATTACCTTGAATTAAGCTGAATTACAGAAATGTACCTATATAAATTTTTGGATATATCTTTTCACATGTTCAACTGTGTAAATATTTTACTTACGTTTATCGCAATACTGCCCAGAAATTTGTAAGCTTATGCAAAAACATTTTAACAACAGAACAGTTTATCTCGATCAAATGCACAAATTATATTTGTAACAGTTCACAAAACTTAAAAATGAATAATAATTAATACATAAAGAAAATGTTGCTTTATTGAACACTTTTACAATTCATAAAAAGAGTAACAATTGATTTCTTACTTTTCATGAAAATTATAAAACTATTTACCTAAGCGTTCAAATCATACAGTTTAATTACTAGCACATATCTTTGTATGATAAGGAACGAAGATACCAGCTGTAAGCAAAAACATTAAAATGTATTTAGCATGTTTCGATTATTATTAAGTCTTTTTTTTTTCACAACTGGAAAGAAAACAACATGACATTGTGATATTTTTTAACATATTTATGAAATTACACACACACACAAAAAAAAAAAAGAAAATCAATACTTACGAGTGAACAGTAATTCCAGGAATATTTTTTGAAAATCTATTTGTGCATCCATATGCAATATAAGCTGACATGCTTCAAAAACAAAAGGGTAAAAAATGTTACAATTACAGACTTCCTTGCACAAGTCACAGCGATAACAGTAACATGACCGCCAAGCTTCACCGTTTGAGTTGAACCTTCCCTTCTTCTATTCTAACTAACGAGATAATATACTGGTTTATACTATAATATGAAGTCATTGATTCTAACCTCCTTGATTCTAACCATGGAGGTAGGAAAGGGAGGAGGGGCCAACCCGCGCTAAAAGTGAAGCACTGCTTTGAGGCTTGGGTCACCAGATGGTGTGTTCTTTGTTTACATTCAGAAGCTCGCTTCACAAGATTCTGATAGTATTTCGACACACGACAGTTCCCTAGAAATCGAAAAAGGGACACTTTCGCATGAAAGAAATATTCATAGTGGGATGGATAATAGCAATTTGTATAGTTTAGTGACATTTACGCAAAAATCACATTTTGGTTCTTTTTCGATAACGAACAACAGCGATTTTGATTATGAATTTGTTTTATAAAATTCTAAGCTGTTGAACTACAAAAATATAAATTTTAACAAAAATGTTATGCTTAAAGAATGAAAAATACCTTACGGTACCTTTAAAATTGTATACATCTTTCGATACCCTTGATAGAGTATTCGCTACTTTTATTTTATGTTCCAGACGCCAAAATGTTTTAAATAAAATAAATTTTTTTTACATTCATATATTATTGTAACATGTACCTTTTAACATTTTTTAGAGGAGAGGCTTTACTGTTGCTCATTTTAAACTCATCATTTTAATTTTATACATCTGAAAAATAATCCCTTTGGGCTTACACGTTTTACTTATTTGGGTTAATTAAAAATAAAATATAGTGAATGCACAGAAATTAAAGATTTCATGCGGAAATGAAAAATATAATATGTATGTGTGTTTATGCATGTGCTTGCAAAAAGCATGTATCTGCCTTTAACAAAATACATAAATATTCATTAAATTATTTATAACTGTATTTGAAATGAAGAATTTATTCATTTATAAACAACTGTGAAGAAATCTAATTATTAAATGTATCTAATTTATAATGATTATAAATGTTACCTAAATATATAATAACCTTAATATTGAATTTTATGTTTGGCGTAAAAACTATTAAAAATAAATGATGGCTTAACTGTAAAGTTTCGCGCGGAAATTGGAAGTCTGCAGCGCGAGAAATCTCATGTATGATTAAAATTTGCACTGATTTAAAAGGAAAATATTTTCTCCTTAAGGATTTTTTTTTTTATTTATATAATAATAAAAGGGAATGGATAGACTGTAAGTTATCTAAGTATATTCAATTTCAATTATTTAGCATTAGGTTTACGTTTTAGTGGCTATGGTTATGTAATCCTAGTAGATGTTAACTTTTCTTTATGACCTTCAAATACTGGTGTATATAGTTCTCATGTTCTGTGTGTGTCTTTGTCTTTATTATCTATTATTAATTGTTACAGTAGTATTATTAGAGTAAGATATTTTGTTTATGTGTCTTTTTACAGCATCAATGTGCCTTTATGTGTCTTGGCATCGTTTAGGGATGAAAATGCAGAAATACGGTGTAAACCTATTTCGAGAACAAGAAATCTAGAGGAATCCTCCGAGAATAATAAAGGTGCCCAGCAGTTTAAGTTAAAAGACATACCAATTGATACTGGAATGAAAACTAGAAAATATCCTAAGGTAAATTTTCTGCCCTGAAATTTCATAGAATATTGTTAGACTATAATAATTGGTACGAATAAGTCGTGTTGTTTTATTTCATAGGCAGGAATGCATTTCGAAAGAATTAATACAGTTATTGTTTAAAAAATGACATGCAACAATCATTGTATTGTTTGAGGACATTATCAACAATATAACATTAACTTATAATATAACAATATATATATAACTTATAATATGACATTATGCTTAAAACAGTGTATATTTTAAGCATAATTTTCTAATTTGATATGATATGAATTGAAAAAGTAGAATATGTTGTTAAAAATGTCATTTCTTAGTTATTGGCCATAATAGCTCTTATTAGTATTTTCAGTGAGAATTATAGTTACTCCATATTTTTTAACATTGTCTTTCATATTTTATCATTTGAATGATAGTATATAAATATATTTTTTAACCAACATTTTGTTCGTTAATCATTATAAGTTATTTAAAAAAGTAGAAGTCAGGTGTAATCAACATTTCTTTGTTATGATGAACAATTCTAGCATTTATTTAGATGATTTACAAGATCGAACCTGCAATAATGGTTCTAAATGCGTAAAATAAAATTGAGAACAATGATATTTATTATGTCTTAATGCCTTTGGTTGTTGCTAATCCTTATCAGATCTTTGGAATTTAATAAGCAATGCAGCAAAGATTTATTTTTTGTATGGTTAAGTGTAGCAGCTATGCAACTTTTTCAAATATTAAACTATTTTCAAACAGTGTGTACTAACTTCTGGTGAGACCAAAAACTACATATCGAAACAATAAAATAGATTAGTTATAAATGAAATGAAATGTATGTGGCTTTATGAACACAAAAATCAGTATCTGAAAATAGCAAACGACGCATACATAAAAGCTGAATCCAATTTAAGAGCTAAGCATTTTTAAAACTATAATTTTTTTTATTGTTGCTTAGTTCAATTTATTAAACATCAACTCCCAAAGTGAGTAAAGTACTTTCTTATTCAAGCTTTTTGTCTGAAAAATTAGCAAATTTCATTATCCAGTCTGTAATATACAAATTTCAAATGTTGCCTAAGACTGTGGAACATTTGAAATTTGCCGGTTGATCTTTACATTATGGTAACTTGGCGATTTTTTGGCGAAAATTTGGCAACCAACTCTCCTACAGCAACCCTCTATTTTTTTTCCCCGCCGCCATTTTGTCTTCACTAAGTAAAGACATGTTTCTTTTCTTCTTATCTACTGAACACTTTTTCCAACAATCTACTAGCCGAATTACACTTATGCTAGAAATTTTATCAAACAAAACTGCTTAATCATGACAAATATTCACTGCAAAATTGGGAAAAAGTGCACAATACCATACTCCTTACGCGTTTTTCAAAATAACACATACACATAAACCAGGTACACGCCGACTTATTTTTACTTAAAAAAACATCCCAGAATTGCACAAAAAATGGCATTGCGCACACTCTTCACTATATCCGTGTACACTGCTTTTTTCTCATAAATTAGAAAAATTTCACGAAAATACATGACAATTTTCTCAATCTTTAAACCCGGTAAAAAGAACATATATGAAAATACCTGATCGCGAAAAAGTATTTACCCTTTACAAATATGAACATTTCCACATATAAAATAAATAAAATATCCAAAAACTTTTACCTCTAAATTATCTATTACATTATACACGTCACCAACAAATTCATACCGCAAGCATTACAAATACTTAGTATCAAATATTTAAATTATTTTCATGCACGTTTATTTCAACTTAAACGTATATCAAATTCCTACAAACATAAAATTCACAAAATAACTATCATTTCATTAAAATAGAATTAAATTCAAAAACACTACTTAAAATATAAATGAGCACATACATTAAATTAATAAAAATTACCTTACAGTCCTAATTACTTTAAACTAAATCATTGCTAATAACAATTGTCCCAATAATACCAAATTCCTTTCCACCTTACATTTAGAACAATGCATAAAAATAATATCCTCAAATAATTAAAAATACTAACTTACCTAATCTTCTTCAGAATCTTGATTACGTGGCGGATACACTTTTCTAATTCATTCAATAAAATTATTGAAAGATTTTTTCTGTGAATTTTTCCTCCATACTTCCTCCGCTAAATAAAAAGCAAACTTCTCTTTATCACAATGCCTAAATACCCATTTCGAATTCACTTTAGTTAGGGCCATGGGATCCAAAAATTAAACAACACTGTTTCACACAACACAGAATAAAGCTAAATACAAAATTTCCACATTTTTTCCCGATTTCCCCCCTTTTCCAATTAAAGAACCGTAATTCGTCCATTAATATCACATGACATATCCCATGATCTCTCATTTCCCTCACGCAAAATAATGCGTAATCGGAACTGAGTACTGCTCACATTATTACCAAAGTCCCAGGTAGTAACCTTTATCGCCTCCAGAATGTCGCCAAACTACCAGTTACCATATTGTAAAGATCAACCAATTTGCCACTTTAGCAATTTCAACAAGAAAATTGGGAATGGTTTGATTAATAACAACAAATTTCAACATTAGAAACAAATTGCAGGGCCGTTTTAGCAAAAACCATAAATAATTATGATCAGTAAACTCTAATGTTAGTTTTGTTTAGAGTTCTTTTTAAAATATTATGATAGAAATTGTATAGACTTACAGAAGTTAAGGATACAAAAGAACAAAAAAAATTTTAATAAAGTCTTCAAATATTTTTGCATGTATGAAAACGTAAAAAACTTTTGGCTAATCTTTAGAATATGGTAACAGATATTTTGGCGACATTTTGGTAAGGCGATAAAGGTTACTAGCTAGGACTTTAGCAATAATCTTAGAAGTACACAGTTTGAATCACAGATTATATTGTCTCAGAGAAATGAGACATCATGAGACATGTAATGTGACGTTTTCCGGAAAAATCCAATCGTGATTTTAGCTAATAAGCACTTAGAAACAATTTCGCTGCTAAAGTGCAGAATCGCCCACTGATTTGTTTGGCACTTTTTACAAGAATAAGAATTGGATTTTTGTCAATTTTCTTTGACTTTTTAAGTGAAAATAGGTTGATGTGTACATGGATAAAGTCAAGAGTGTGAGCAGTGCCATTTTTGTGCAATTCTGGGATTTTTTTTAAAGTGAAAATGGGTCGACATGTACATGGATACTGTGTATATGCAATTCTTAAAAATGCGGCAAGCAGTGGGCGATTCTACACTTTCTCCCAATTTCGCACCTAATCTTCGTCATGATTAAGCACTTTTATTCCATTAAAGTTCTAGTATAAGCGTAATTCGGCTAGCAGTTTGTTGGAAAAAATGTTGAGTTAAAAAAAAAAAAAAAAAATGCCTTTGCTTCATGAAAACAAAATGGCGTCCAAAAAAAAAAAAATAGCAGGTTGCTGTAGCATGGTTGGTCGCCAAAGTTTCGCCAAAAAAATCGCCAAGTTACCATAATGTAAAGATTCACCAAACTTTTTTTCAGTGTAAAAATAAAAACTAAAAACGTTAGTGATATATTATGTAGTATTTTAGTACCTTTGCCTTCTTATATGGTATTGGTTTATTAAAAATTTGAAACTTAAATTTCAGTTAACCTTTTGACAGGAAGTGGGACACCAGGCGTCCCACCTTTTTTTATCAATTTTTAATTCCCATATGAAAGCTGCAAAATTCCATTTAAAATACATACAATTTAAGCTTTTAGTTCTCTAAATATATAACAGATGGCAGCACTAGTATTCATTCATGGAAATAATGTAAAATAAAAATTCTTTGCAGGTCTAATTTTGAAGCTTTATTTATTTATTTCTAATGCAATTTACGTCATATGAACAACAACTTTTGGTATTAGAATGAATATATTTATGTGAAAGTTTCCTTTTCTAAAAAAATTATTTTAATTCATATATATTAATTAAGAATGGTTGAAATTAAAAGGTGGGACCAAATTCGTCCCACTGCGCATGTAGGAATTGCTGCTACTACATGGCAGCACTATTCAAATATTTTTAAATTCAAGTATTATGTTCATTTTATATGTTGATAATGCAAATTTGTTTTTTAATAAATTGCAATAATGTTAAAACTTGAAAAATATTTGGGTACTTACGTATTAACGCAACCAGGCCAAAATTCGCATAAATTGACAAATTTGGCAACCCTACGTGTTATACGTAGTTTTGTAAAAAGAGCATGTGGAGATTCACAAAATTTTCCTGCATTTTCGTGCAAATTTTTGTAATTTATGAGAAAATAGCAGTGTACATGGATAAAGTCAAGAGTGTGCGCAATGGCATTTTTGTCAATTCTGGGATGTTTTTTTAAGTTAAAATAAGTCGACGTGTACATGGTTATGGCGAATACGGTTTTCAATCAGTGCTAAAAGCAATAGCCAAAAGATTTCCGCCGAAAAAATAATTCTGCAACTTATTCAAATTTGAAACCGGAAGGGTTTAATTGCTATTTTATATTTTAAAACAAAATAATATAAAAAACTGTATTAAAAATTATCTGTAATTAATAAATGTACATTTTCTTTCTATTCATACTTTTTTACTCAAACTTACAAATAGCGCCAACCTGGTTGCAATAATACGTAAGTACCAATATTTGATATTTTTTCCGAAAGAAATGAAAATATAACTCTGTAAGGTTGATCTTTGGATTATGGTAACTTGGCGATTTTTTGGCGAAAATTTGGCGACCAACTCTGCTACAGCAACCCTCTATTTTTTTTTCGCCGCCATTTTGTCTTCACGAAGTAAAGACATGTTTCTTTTCTTTTTATTTACTGAACACTTTTTCCAACAATCTACTAGCCGAATTACACTTATGCTAGAAATTTTATGTAACAAAACTGCTTAATCATGACAAATATTAACTGCAAAATTGGGAAAAAGTGCACAATCGCAAACTCCTTGCACGTTTTTCAGAATAGCACATACACATAAACCATTTACACGTCGACTTATTTTTACTTAAAAAAAATCCCAGAATTGCACAAAAATGGCATTGCACACACTCTTAACTTTATCCATCTACACTGCTATTTTCTTATAAATTACAAAAATTTGCACGAAAATGCAAAAAAATTCTGTGAATCTTTAAACTCGGTAAAAAGCACATATATGAAATTACCTGATCGCGAAAAAGTATATACCCTTTCCAAGGATGAACATTTCCACGTATAAAATAAATAAAATATTCAAAAACTTTTACCTCTAAATTATCTATTATATTATAAACGTCACCAACGAATTCATACCGCAAACATTACAAATGGTTACAAATACTTAGTGTCAAATATTTAAATTATTTCCATACACGTTTACTTCAACTGAAACGTATACCAAATTCCTACAAACATAAAATTCACAAAATAACTATCATTTAATTAAAGTGCCACTAAACCATGTATACGTCGACTTATTTTTACTTAAAAAAAATCCCAGGATTGCGCAAAAATGGCATTGCGCACACTCTTCACTATATCCATGTACACTGCTTTTTTCTCAGAAATTAGAAAAATTTCACGAAAATGCATGAAAATACTTAACGTATTCTACTCAAATGTATTCCAAAATACTACAAACATATAACTCACAAAATCACAATCATTAAATTAAAATATAATTAAATTAAAAAACACTACTTAAAATATAAATAAGCACATACATTAAATTAATAAAAATTAGATTACAATCCTAATTAGTTTAAACTAAATCATTGCTAATAACAATTTTCCAATAATACCATATTAATTTATTTACTCCTTACATTTAGAACAATGCATAAAAATAATATCCTCAAATGATTAAAAATACTAATTACCTAATCTTCATTACGTGGCACGCACACTTCCACTATTTCACACAACACACAATGAAGCTTAATACAAAATACAGTCAAAAGTCGTTAATTCGGAATGATCTATAATCCGGACCTCAAAGCTAAAAACTTTCTGTGCATGAGCTGCGTTGGCACATGCGCACAGGCGTTTTACGCGTGCGCGTAAGACCTTGACTACTGCGCATATGCGTGTGCGCAACTGCAGAATATGTTTTCGCCTGCGCGTTTAATGTATAACGGACGGTGTAGGCTAAAATTATCTAATTATCTATTTCAGTTAATGTTAATGATTGCATTATTCCTTAATCTTCGAATTGGATCCCGCTTATTATTTTTTGCAGACTGTAACAGCAATTTTATAAATATAAACTTGAACTTTCGATTATGTCAAATAGAATTTCCGATGCTGGAACTTCCAAAGGATCTACAAAACGAAAGTATGTTTCGATGTTCAACAAACAAAAAGTGGAATTGCTGCAAAAAATGGATAAAGACATGAAGAATGTGACAGAGAGGTTAGTGAAAACGAAAAAATTTCGATTGACAAGTTAGTCAGTATTCTCGGCACAGCAATTAACGGGACTTGAACAGCGGAACTTTGTAACTGAACAAGAAATTATGTCTTTTTATAGAATTAAAGAGAAAGTATTATCACATAAAACGAAGCAACTTAAACAACTTACATTGAGAGAAATGTTTAATAAAGTAAACAAATAAATATTAAGCTTTTTTTTTTTTTTTTTTTTTTTTTTTTTTTGTAAATTTTGATACCCTTTAGATCATAATTGTTCTTTATTTCATAAATTACGGTTTCATATTTTTAATTTTAGAATTTCTGCATGCCATCTCTTGAGATTTAAACTGATGATCTATAATCCGGAATCGCCGAAGTCCCGACGAGTCCGGATTAACGACTTTTGACTGTAATATAGTACTACAGTTTTCCAAATCCCCCCTTTTCCGATTAAAGAACTGTAATTCGTCCATTAATGTCGCATGACATATCTCATGATCTCTCATTTCCCTCACACAAAATAATGCGTAATCGGAACTGAGTACTTCTCGCATTATTACCAAAGTCCTAGGTAGTAACCTTTATTGCCTCCAAAATGTCACCAAACTACCAGTTACCATATTCCAAAGATCAGCCCTCTGTAATATGAAATGTCATTGAATACTGAATGAATATGTAAGTGTGATTCACCATAGAAAAATATCCTAAACAGAGGAAAGAGGTGAAATGCTAATAAACATGGCGGCCTTCTAAATATCTTCCCTTTCAAACCTGTAGGAAATAAAGTACTGGAAAGAAAATCTTCTCTGTTTGAAATCTATTATGAAATCATTAAAAAATTTCTAAAAAGTCGTACAGAAAGCGATTTTTTTTTAAATTATGTAATTTTTTTTTAAAAGATATTTTTTATGTTGCAAAGATGATCAATATTTTCTAGATATTTATTCAAAAACATTTTTTATATCGTGCATTTTTTATTTGGTTGCTAAAACTAGCACTTTAGATAAGCATGTTAGGAGAATTTACGCTAAGGCCATTTTACTGCTCTAATGGTGGTGGGACAAGCAGTATCCCATCATGTCATGAATTACCTTAAAGGTTTACCTTTTTTATTTTTTTTTCCCCTTGAAATAACATTGTATTAGGAGCTGATTATCTATGTGCAAAGTTATTTTTTCTAATTTTTTTTTTTTTTTTTTTAAATGCACCAAACCTCTCAAAGGGTTAAAGCTGCAAGGTTGTCATCATGTGGCAGTAGTTATAGGATTGGTGTAATATTCAGTTAAGTAAAATAGCTAGTTATAATCCTGAATAAACTCCCATGTGGGGAATAATCATTAAAAGTAATTGTGAACCTCAAAGATTGATTAATTAGCGATAGTTGAACACATTTTCAAGCTGCAAACAGAAATATCTCTGGTGCATTATGTGTAATATTAGCATCATATATACAACTTGCTTTAATTAATTTTTTGACGTTTGTTGCCTTATTATTGTCCTTATATTTGATGCTTTAGGTGGTTATCCAATAACCAGTCTCTTAATTCACTGCTGCTATATTGAATCAAGAAATAATTGTAAAAATATATTTACGGGTGCCCCTTGGTGATTTTTGATGGTACATGGACACCAAGTTTGTGCAATTCTTTGACTTGTTATTTTGGCTTTGTGTAGCGGTGATTTTGGGCCACAAATCCAAAATAACAAGTCAAAGAATCGCACAATTTCGGTATCCATGTACACATCGACCTATTTTCACTTAAAAAAAAAAATCTAAGAATTGCACAAACTAGACATTGCACACTCCCTTGACTTTGTCCATGTACACATCGATCTATATTCACTTAAAATGTCAAAGGAGTAGCCAAACTACATTTTAAATCAAAAAAAGGAAATTAAAAAAAAAAAAAAAAAAAAAGTAAATTCATCTTACCACTACGCAAAGGAAATATCCACTTACCTTATTTACAAATTTCCCTGTCTTCAGTCAAACAAAATTCCTTAACAGCATCCAAAAACTGCCTAAAATTATCTGAACCAGAATTTGTACACTGACGTCGCCACATAAATTCACAAAAATAAGAGTAAAAAATTTCCTCTGACATTCGACCATACGCATTTCCTTCCTACAAACAGAACACTTATAATGGCAACTAAGCAAAACTTCATTTCACACCAGTGTATCAAAGCTTTTTTCCTCTTTTGTTCAAAATTGTACAGAAACTTCAAATTAATCTTGCATCATTAATTTGAAGAAATGCATCATCATTTGACTGTGTAAACCACAAAATGGCAGCGTATGAAAATCCGTCCCATCATTCAAATTAACTGCAGTTATGCAACCAATTACGTCACAATAGGGTTTCCATGGCATTCAACTACTCAGGTTACCATAAATGAAGCAACAGCTTAGCGATAAATGAAACAACAACTTAGCGATTATCCAAGGGGCACCCTTCAATCTACTCTAACTGAAATTAATGAACACAATATTCTGAAAATTATAAAGTCATGTGATAACAAATTTAATACCTATGACATTGTGAGAAATTAAAACTAATACATGCCCTTTAGTTATGAATCCTTAAGGAATTTTTTTAATGCATTTTGCTGTGAAATGCATTGAAATTTTTCAAAATGGAATCTTGCAGATATTGCTGACAGTTCATGTAAATAACAAGATTTCTGTTGATGTATGATGTTGATATAGGTTCTTTTAAATATTCTATTTTGCAATATATATAGTACATGTGCATATATAAATTATTTTAGTACTTTCTGATTATCAGCACCCCCAGAAAGTATACCTAAAACAATATGCTATGACACTGAAGTAGACAAGCCATGGTGTTGCCAAAATGTATTTATGTGTTAGCTCAGATAAGAATTTGAGGCTCCCTTCAGCCCACCTGGACACAAATGTATTATAAATGTATTTTTGTATACATATTTTGGAATGGTATAGATAAAGATATCGAAAATACTTCCGAAAACTGTTCTGAATGTACAAAACATAAAATAGGTCCTCCTAAGGTAAAAGTTCATCATTAGGAGTACCCGAGCTTTCCAATGGAACGTATTCACATCGATTATGCAGTACCTATTTTTGAGCGTATGTTTTTGATAATCGTCAATGCTCACTCAAAATGGCTAGAGGCCTATCCATTGAAATTAAGCTCGACTTTCAAAACGATAGAAAGTTTGCAGGACTTTTTTGCACGATTCGGATTACCAATATTGTTAGTGAGTGATAATGAACCACAGTTCACTTCACATGAGTTTAAGATATTTCTGCAGAGTAATGGAATCAAACACAAAACTACAGCACCATTTAAACCATCTAATAATGGGCAGGCTGAACGGTATGTGGTTACAGTAGAACAGTCTTTAAGAACAATGCAAAATTATCCAGGAACTTTGAAACAAAAACTCAGTACATTTTTGATGCAATATAGGAAATCTCCGAATTTAACTACTCTGCAGAGCCTTGCAATGCTAATGCTGAGGAGGGAAATTCAAACAAAAATAGATTTATTGAGACCAGATCTCAAAAGGAGGGTGTAAGACAGAATTTGAAAAGGAACATACGAGTTTGCAGACCAAGGATTTAGAGTAGGAGATAGTGGCAGTAAAAAATTATCGCCAAGGTGATAGACGATGGAGATTTGGAACAGTGTAATCCAAGGATGGGCAGCTTCATTACACCATAAATGTAGATGGTCAGCTATGGCGACAACATATCGATCAGATGCGTGGTGGAGGAAGCATAACAGATGAGGGGTTCATACATCCACCTCCAGCTCTCGTGATTTCCAAAGAGCCTGATAAGCGGGGAGTTCCAGAACCATCCAAAGATAATAGCCACCAGGCATATGAGTCTGTGTCATCCTCCAAGCCCGTGGTTGTACGAGATGTTCCATCCACCGGACCTGTTGCTGATACAACCAGGTTACCAAAAAAACGAGCAGTGTCACAACCTTTGTGTCGGTCCAGTAGAATTCAACATCCCCCAGATAGACTGCAGTTATGATAAAGGGATATGGTATATCGAGAACTATTGATGTGGTATGTCATAATCGGACTTCAAGCTGCCGCAGTGCCAAGCATCGAAGCACTCGCAGTAATAAGAAAAGGACTGGAATGTGAGTAGCTGTATATATAAGTGTGTATGCGAGTGATGATATATTTTTTATATATAATAAAAGTAGCATGTAGTTTAGAAGAGTGTGTCTTGTGAAATAATTACCCACTAAAGGATACACGACAATGTTTCTCAATCATTAATCAATTAGCGGATGGTGAAATATGCAATATGATTCTAGAAAATACTGCTGCAGACAAGAGTGACAGACAAAAAAATTTGATTGACAAGCTAGTCAGAATTCTAGACACAGGAATTACAGGACTTCAACAATGGAACTTTGTAATTGAATAAGAAATTATTTCAGCCTATAGAATTAAAGAGAAAGTATTAGCACACACACACACACACACACAAAAAAAAAAAAAAAAAAACCTTAAACAGCTTGATAGAAATGCTTAATAAAGTAAAAAAAAAAAAAATAAGTATTAAGCTTTTTTTTTTTTTTTTTTATTTTGATACCCTTTAAATCATAAATGCTTCATTATTTCATAACTCACGATTTTGTTTTTAATTTTATTATTTCTACATGTCATCTTACTAGATTTAAACTGATCTAATGTCTGGAAAAATCCAAAATTGCAGAAGTCCCAACAAGTCCAGATCTGGGACTTTGTATTGTATTACTTTGTATGTCAGCTCTGATATTGGATAATTTTCCCCCCATATTATGGTGTGTTTCAAGCACAGGTAGGATTGATTCACAGGAATTGTTTTTTTTTTTTTTTTTTTCTTTTATATTAATGTGTAGAGTGTTCTTTTATGTAATGAATATTTTATGATTTCGTTGATATTCATTTTCATTCCAGTGTGTATCCCTAGTAGGTACAGATGTGTAATAGGTTTTCTGTCTTTTTACATTATGTTTTGGTATTAATATTTGTAATACTTAGTCGTAGAAAGTTGGTTATGTCATTTAATGAAAATTCTACTGAAGACATTGCAGCTGAAAGTGCAGTGACTACACACGTGTCACGTTTCAGTAAAATGACAGCCCTTTTTGGAAAACAACTTGCCCTGTGGCCTGCCCTCACCCCTTTGCTGTGATAAACATGAACCTGCTCCGACTTGTAATGTGGCCACGTGAATTGAATAGCATCGGGTGATCAGTTCCACTGCCATTCAATTCAGTTGTTGAAATGCTGACTCGTGAACATCTTTCCATTCGAGTATTTCTGGTCCCCCTACCCCCCGCAAGTTCTGTGAGTGGATATGCAATCTCGGCGTAGTTTGGATGTAATCAGGATAGTAATTAAATCCTAAAAGGCTTTTCAGCTGGGTTTTCATTTTCTGTGTTTCCAGTTTTTTTGACAACTTCTAGTTTCTTAGTATCTTGATATTTCCTCATCCGATAATGTGTCCTAAATATTTAATTTGGGGCTTCGCAAAAGAGCGTTTCTTTCAATTAATAGTAAATCCAAGTCACTCTAGTTTGGTGAAAACATTATCAAATCTTGGAGATGAGTGTCGAAACTGGCACACAGTATAGCTTTATCGTCAGTACAGGCTCTTGAAAATTGCTGAAATTCTTTCAATTCATTATTCATTACTCTCTGAAAAGTTGTTGCTGCATTTCTTAGACCAAAATGTAACACTTTAAACTGATATTAACTTCGCTGTGTTTTGAAGGATGTGTATTCTTTGTTCTTCCATCGATATAGCCCAATATCCTTTGAGTAAATCCAATGTTGCTATGACATCTACTTTTCCTATGTTGTGCATCAAATCGATGTCATTTTCCATAAGAAAATTGTCCAACTCTGTCACTGCATTCAATGTTCTGTAGTCTGTATACATAAAGACATACACAGATATTTTCCAGCCTTCTTGCTTACACAAACTACTGGGTGAGCTATTTCTGCGTTATTTTCTTCTATTAGATCTGAATTCAGTAAATCTTCTATTTCATCGTCAACTTTGGTTTCAATGCTTCAGGAATCCTGCAGATGTAAGATTTCTTCCTCTCAATATTTAATTTTGGTATAATTCTATGAGCTTTAGCGATTTTCAGCTTTCCAATAAATAATCCTTGGTCTTGATTGGTAAGAGTGATTTTTTTTTTTTTTTTTCTTTGCTGGAAATTTAAATTTTCTAAATTCAGATTCTCATCTGTTTTAACATTTTCCAGGAGGTTGAGAATCCTATTCTTAGCAAAGTTATAATTTCTCTGGATTCTTCATATTCAAATATCACTCCAGCTGCACTGATACTAGCTTGAAATTTTTGAATTTTATCTGAATGCACATGCTTGGTGTTTCCGTTGGGTAATTTTACTTCATGAGAATGAGGTCAACGTTGACTTACAATTTCTCTTGATCTATTCCAACATGTATAGAGTTTGTTATTAGAATCTGGGATGAGTAAATTACTTGTTCTCTGATTTAAAAATTTTTTACACTGACTTTTGGCTAAATATTTGCATATCTTTGTTATTTCTGACTTGCAATAAACTTGGTGCATATTTGTCTGCTCGCTCCAATCTTATTTTTAAATGCTTTAAGTAATCCACTGACAATTTGCTTAGATTAGGTGGTATAGGTATTTCTCTTCACCATGAAGACTTCAGTACTGCTAAAGGACCTCATAGTTGTCTTCTGTACAGTAGCTGAAATGGTGAGATTCCGGTGATACAGTTCGATACTTCTAGGTATGCAAAGAGTTAGTATGAGATGTGCTCATCTCAATTCAAAGGGTCTGTCCTGATGACATGATGTAACATTTGCTTGAGGGACTTATTTCATCTTCCTACCATTTGAAATCCTGTAAGCAAGTGTAGAGAATCTAGGGTGAGAACCTAGTCTTTTCTGAAATTCTTTAGCTAATTTTGAAGCCAAATTCTTTCCACTGTTATTTGCTATTGTATTAGGAATTCCTGTTCTTATAAATATCTCCCAAAGTGCATCACAAATGGCTTTTGCTGTGAAACTTCTCAGTGGTTTGGCTAGAAGCAATCTACCAAGCACAAGCAACCTACCAAGTACAAGTATTTATGTTCTGTTGCAGAAGGAGGGTCAGTAGGTCTAATTACATCGGGATTCACTACTTTGAAAGGTAATTCTGGTCTTCTGACAGGTGTGATGGGAATTTTGTCCAGTTTCCTTTCCGGACTCCAACTGACAATTTTTGCATGTTTTACAAAAAGCTTTGTCATCCTGTGCTAATCCAGCCCTCCCCCCAAATGAATATCGGATTCTCTCCTTTGTTTTCCTTATTCCAAATGTGCTCTGAAAATAGAATTATGTGCTAGCTCGAACACCTGTGTTCTTCTGCTAATAGGAAGAACCAACTGGAAAACAGTCTGTCCCAATATATTTTCTTGGTGAAGTAAAAGATAAATTAATAAATAAGTTGTTTCCCCCCTTTTTTTTTCTTCAGTTAACTTTCATGCTTTTCTCAGCGACAGGCAGTTCAACTGCTCTCTTTGTAGGTTTTTTGGCTGCCGGAAAGTGTGTGTTTATGTCAGCGCTCTCCTTCTCACTTTCTGACTCTTCAGTTTTCTTCTCCAAAAGCGTTGGTGGAGGGGATGCTACATCCTTGTTTGTTTGCTTTTTGGCAAACGTAATCAACATGTTTTCTTCAGAATTATTACTTTCCAAAATATCTGTGTTTGATTCTTTTCCAGTAGGATTAATCAACAGTTCTTGTATTTCTGGAATTATTAAACAAGGCACATTTAGCTTAGCAGTCATAGCAATTAATGTATACACAAAATCAAATAAATTACTTCCATAATTATTATAATAAATAAGCACATGGCAAACGTTTGCTTCGATTGGTTGTCTGAAATCAGGGCTTAGCATGGATTTATTCCCTTCTCTGACTTCTAAATCTGGAATGAGTGATGTATGTACCAGCATTATCTGCAATAGTTTGGATTTTCTGAGAGTTGATAAAAACATCTACTTTTTGCAATTATTGGATATTTTCTTTGAATTCGGGTCATAGATAGGATGAGTTTACTTTAGCTACTATGGCTTCTTCTTTTGGTGTTCTGTTTGAATTTCTAGAATTTCTGACATCATTTTTTTCCTTCTTTACTGCAATTGCAATTTTGTTCTCCTTTTTCTTTTGTCTGGGAATCTCTTGCTATGTGTTGATAGATTCCACAAATATAGCATTAGTTTCTTCTGACAGAAGATCCTTCTTGCTTTACATATTCTCTTCTCATGTGGGGTAATATATTTTTGTTACCCATGAATCTCAGCGGTCATTTAATTTCATTTCAGACTCCATTAAGCGATTTTGGTTTCACTGCCAAATAGATATCACATTATTTAGCTAATTCTTGCGGCTTCAACCGCAAGAATATATCCTTGTCTATTCCTCATTCTAATATATATTTCCTTGTCTATTTCTCCATCTAAAGCTTGAAAAATTTTATCAGAAATCATTCATTCTTTGACTGTTTTGAAATCTTTTACTTCTCTTAATTTTCAGTAATAGTCCCATGTGGCTGTTAATTGTGAAGCAAATTGGATATATGTTTTGACAGAATAACTTTTAGCTCTGGTAGAATTTTCTAAGCAGGCTTAATTAGTGCGTTGATGTTCCTTTAGAATTATAGCTTTCACTTTTTCATAATTTGGCAGATCTTCCTTTATGTAAGCAAAGACATCTGAAGCTCCACTTAGTTCCAGTAACATTTCCTCTAGAACTTGCTTGTGCTTAAATGCTGTTTCGATAGAGTAGAAAAATATATTCCATGCTCCTCCTTTCTTTGGTACTGGTTAGTCAGTGTTGCTACTCTTTTGATCAGCTTGTTGGAGGAAATTTTCGCTTCTTCGCTGGTCTTTTAGATTGAAGCTGTTGGACTTCTGCTTCCTCCATGAATCTTTGCTAATTAAATTTCATGTTCTCTGTAGAAAACTTTCTACAGGATAAATTCTAAGTTCTAACATTAAGAAAAAAGGTTTCACTTACCTTTGTTCCTTTCAAAATATTTCTTGCCCGGATTTCCTATTTTTGGAAATCTACTCAATAAAATTCTACATCTTGAGAAAAGAAAAGAAAAAAAAAAAACTTAATTAATTTCTTAATAATTCAACGTTAAAATATACAGAAACACTAAATCGAAATTACAGCCGACATCTAACATCTCTTCTGTTTCCAAACTAACTTTTCAAAATCGTTGCCAAAAGTTACTAACAAAAAAGTAAAGTCATAACATTTTGTCGTACACCATCTAGTGAAAACACAATTGACTATTTATTAATTTGTTTTATAGTTTACCCTTTATAACCATTTTTGACATTCTCGTTCTATTCTCAGCCTTTGATCTTTCATTTGTATTCATTTCTTTTCTTCATCTATTCTCATTTGTAATTTCTTTCTTTCTTTTTCTGTTCTCCACTGTAATAGTTAGACTTTCTTTCACAAAGTCAGCATCTTTGATAAACTCCTTGCTATTCTGGAATTTCTGTTTTAGTTCAGCCAGTTTTAAATCTGTAGTTGCTTCTTTGCCAGTTACCAATAAAACAGTTACTAAATGCTCTTTCTTTGCGGGTTTTTTTTTTTTTTTTTTCAAATTTTAGAATTAATTAATTCTTATGCTGCTTATTCCTTTTCAGAAATATGATCTTCTCTCAAATGTGAGGTGTATTCTTTTCCTTTTTTCCCTCTGTCTGAGCTCTGGCTCTTAAGCATATTGTAATAGCTTCATGACTAAAAAGGCCCCGTTTGACAAAACTAAACTGAATGTTTATTAAAAAAAACATTATAAAGTGTGTAATTTAACTCAGAGCAGAACATTAATTCTACAACATATATATATATAAGATAAAAATGTATGAATCAGAATTATAATATAATTATAAATATTAATTCTTCCTCTCTATTCTAAAATCGTAATAACTTGTCTGCATTGCGTCATTCAAATTAATTATGTGATCTTACGTAACCATTAATACCAGATGCCTCTTGACAACCAATCACCGAATTGTAAACCAAAACTTTTCTCTTCGCGTGCTTCCATCTTTCATAACGACGCACTTCAGCTTTTGCTCGCTACTGTGCTAAGATGTGATTTCGCTGGCTTACTTTCTATCCCAACAATATCAAAAATGTAAATCTTCTGTGGAAGGCACGACTAGAGTGCCAAGTGATTGTGGCCACAAATACCAATTGGAAATAAAAATGGAATTAAAACTGCTTCGACTGCCAAGTTCTTTAGATATTACCAAGTTAGCATTACTAGCATACTACGCAATCAAAATTCTTCTTCAATATGGGTCTAATCACGCATCTACAGTGTTCCGTCATTTCCTTTCCTTTGCTTTTATTATGACATATATATACAGTTAAAAGTCTTTAATTCAGACTCTTCGGGACTTCGGCAATTCCGTATTATTGGTTTTTCCGGATCATAGATTATCAGTTTAAATCTGGTAAGATGGCATACAGAAATTATAAAATTAAAAATATGAAACCCTAATTTATGAAATAAAGAGCAATTATGATCTAAAGGATATCAAAATTTACAAAAAAAAAAAAAAAAAAAGCTTAATATTTATTTGTTTACTTTATTAAACGTTTCTTTCAACGCGCGCATGCGTAAAGCATACATTACGCATAGTCGAAATTAGAAAATTGCAGCCAGAAAACTATTTGATGTGTATTCATGATATTTATAATGATGAGGAATTTGATTTAAATCATATCAAAGACAGAGTACATCGAGATGAAATACTACATTTAGTAAGGAATTATAAGCGGAATAAAATAAAAACATCTGTCCTGAAGATAAGGCTGTGACAGATCAACTTCCAGTACATTGCGCACAGCGACGTCCCCCCCTTCGGAGATCAGCGTGAAATTGATAAACAGATTTCAGAATGGTTAGAGAAACGAAGGATATGCCTTTATCCATTTTTTGCAGCAATTATACTTTTTGTTTGATGGACATCAAAGCATGCTTTCGCTTTGTAGATCCTTTGGCAGCTCCAGAATCGGAAATTCTTTTTGACATAATCGAAAGTTCAAGCTTGCTTTTATCAAATTGCTCTAACAGTCTGCAAAAAATAATAAGCCGGATCCAATTAGAAGATTAAGGAACAGCATAGTCTGCAGCTTTAACTGAAATAGATAATTAGATAATTTTAGCTTAGCTTATACCATCCGTTATACATTAAACGGGCGTTATGCGTTTACACATGAGCGGAAAGTTTGTAGCTTTGAGGTCCGGATTAAAGACTTCTGAAGGTATATATAAGACTAGTGCCTTAGGGCTCAGTGGCAAACATTCAACTGCCTTAAATCTAGTAACCTGTCAGAAGAAGAGGTGAGACATGCCTTGTTGATTGCCAGACAGTCACTAGATACTGCAGTGCCATATATCTTTGATATTTGATGCAGATTCAAAAATTGTCTTATTCCTTTTTTTTTTTTTTTTTTTAGGTAGAAAAAGAGATGGATGAAGATTGTGATCCAGTGAGTAACATTTTCTTCAAAGATTAAACACTTCGTCTTTATGTACTTTTGAATGCCTTGTGATAGTACTTGCATATTAACACAATCACCTTGGTGCAGTTTGGCAATTTTTTACAGATGAAAGATAACATCGGTAATATCCGATAGGATGCACATTGGTGGTTTTCATGACTTTATATTTAAAAAGATCCCAAACTATCAATATTTATCATAAGTTGGCAACATATGAAATGAAAGCATATTTTAGCAAATTAAAATACAAATTGTGATTATTAAATAAATATTACATAATACTTATAAAAGTACTTACATTTGTCACCAAATCTTTCTGTATTTTTTGTGCTTTCTCTAAGTACACTGTAATCTGTTCTCGCTTAAAAAGTTCATAGAATTGCAGAGCCTCGGCATCGGCCAAATCTCTGCAACGAGTCATCTACTAAATACATGTGCTTGATGTTTTCTTTAGAGATTTTGCAGTAAAATTCTGTATCCCTGTAGAAATTTTAGTTTTCTTTCATTGTTTCTAGATTCCAAAAGTCTATATTTTAAAATTAAAACAAAATATCACAATGTGCTCTTAAAAGGCGTTGAAGTCACACGGTAGAGAGTTCGACATGTTTTGTGGGAAAATTTAGTAATTTCCATTAAGGTAGTTGTTATAAGATGCAAGTACCTAAAGTGCTTTAACAGTTCATGTTTGTGAAACAAATAAAGCCAAATTTTTCACTGCTACAGTATATTCTAGTCTGTGCTTGTTTTGTACTATATTCAGGGTTCGTACGGTCTTTAAAAATCCTTAAGTTTTTGAAAAAGATTTTTGGTCCTTAAAAGTCCTTAATTTCGGCCAAAATCGGCAGAAGGTCCTTAATTTTAATCATGTGAAGTTTCTGTCTGTTTTTACGACTGCCATTTTGGGTGTGAATTAGCATTTTGCAGGAATATTTTTGGCGATTCACTGACAAATATGGCTATTTTTTTAATGGGTTCACGAGTTATAATTTGTTCCTATTTGTAATGCAAATAATGGTGGGATACTCGAGTTTCTCAGCAAGAAGTGAAACATAAGCATTTCAAAATTATTTCATTTTTTTTAATGAAGAGCTCTCAAGCAACTTTTTGCTTTTGGGCATGTGAATTCTTTTATTAAACGGTTCTAAACTTGGCAGTTATCAACATATTGGTGATTTTAAGATCTGTTTCTGTAGAAAATTTTTAATTCCAAGATCTGGGAATTTTTGACGATTTTTTTAGAACATTCTAACATTGATAAATTTTGTTAAAATAATGGTAATATATTGCAATTATATATAAGAAATAACATTAAAATAAAGCATTTTTGTTTTTCATTGTCATATTATAAAGTTCCATTTTTGGCCACATTTTATACAATTTTTTTAATCTGAAAAATAAGCAAAGAATAATGCTATAAAGCACGAAGTTTACGAAACAGTTTTTAGCAAAAGCAAATTACCTATGTAATTAATTAAAAAGATCTTTTTAATTTTTTTATGGTAAGAATTTTTCCCATTTCTCAGAATGATCAGAATTCTCAGAATGTGCATCAGTTTTCTCTATAAAATTAATTTCACACTTTTTTTCCTCTGATTTTTTTTAAAAACATTTCTGTATTTTTGCTGTTACAGAATTGGTAGAGTTAGGATTTTAGACATTGAAGCTTGGAAAGTTTAGAAAGATTTCAAGGCAAATTTATAGACCCACGATTCTAAAAGATTCCAGAAAAAATGTGATAAAATGAAAAATATCCCCATGGTAGTAACACGCAGTTTCTTACATTTTGGAGAACATCTGGAAGAACAATGAAAACATAATAGTTGAATTTTTTACTTCTGATTCTAGAATCGCTTTCTTAACATTTTTATCTTCCCTTTATTTTCTCTACTTTTCACTAGATACAAGCATGGAAAATATCAAAAGTACTTCTAATCTTACCATATGAACAAGCATTATAGGAAGGAATTTTTTATTAAAAAAGAAATTGAAAATTCACAATTCAAAAGATTCATCTAATATGTCTTAATGCATCATACGCAGAGCGGGCGCTAGGCATTTTGCGACCTGAATGCAGTCTCTGTGGATCCTAAATTCTGATGCCTGGTGCCTTTCTAAATTCTGCTTTCAATGCTTGCTTTAAATTCTAAAAGTTTTGCCACTTCTAGATTTTTTTGCTCGGTGTGTCTCTCAATTCTAAAAATTATGCCGCACCAGCTCTGTGACCAGACTTTACCATATGTATTTCATATTTCTTCTGAATGTTCGTATTCCTAAAGAAATAAAATTAGCAGCTTTTTCCATACATTCTAAATGCATTTAGTCTTTTAGAATAACAGAAGTCTTTAATTAAATCTCAAAAATTTAAAGTGAAAAGGAAACTTGTTAAAATTAGAAACTAAATATGTAAAGAGAAAGAAAATTATTCTTCAAAGATATGTACAGTTATTATGTAAATTACCCAGTTGTTTACAGTTTCAGCCTTTACTATAACTTCCCATTTCTATTTCCTCATCAGAATGCAAATCACTTGGGCAGTTTTTAAACTGAGTTTTCTGGAGTGTAAGACGAGTGTTTCTGAACTCCACTTGCTCCCTGCATTAGTTCTTGTGAGCTCTGATGATTTGTAATTATTAGTCTTTCCATTATTATTCCATTATTATTTATTATGACAATAGAGTTACTGAACCAGATTAAATTGAAATAAAATTTTATAGTTTTTGACCACTAGTCCATACTTTTAGTTTGAATTTCACTCTTCTTGTTTAATTATATCACCACAAACTGTATTTGATTTTATTAGCATAAGAACATGCCTATATGTTTCAAGTTCTTTTTGAATAAGAAGCTTATTTAAACCTTTATTTAAATTTATTATCTGATTTATAGTTACTTTCAGACATAGTGATAATTTGTTTCACGTCTGTTGGGGGGGGGAGGACTATTTAACTTTTACCAGATAACCCTCATAGGTAGTACATTGTGGAGAGGTTGGCAGTTAAAACGCAGAAACTAATAAAAACATTGTTTTGCATATTGAGACAAATTTCTAATTGTTAGAAAACATGCTTAAGGAGAAGGAAATTGATATAAATTAGCCAAAGTGTCTGGGAAGGCCTTCAAATTAAAAAGACGCATAATTATTTTGTTGAGTTTTATGTTTTGTAGCTTTTAATGTGTAATTATCGTAATATTGTTTAAAAATCAATGTCATAAATTGCGTGTATTTTAAACTGTGAAATTTTATGAGATTGTGATGTTAATAGGTTTTTTTTTAACAAATATTATTAAAAAATAAATTTAATTTAATAGTGGCCATGTAAATCCATAATGACTAAAGTTATCTAATACCTAATTTAATTATAACTAAATGCATTCCCTTAAAAATTATCTCTCTATATTAAAGCAAGTTATTGCCTCTCGTTAACACGCTGAGCCCGGCGTCGGTCCCTGGGGACCGGCACTGTAATTTTCATTTGGCTGGCGTCAGTCCGCGGGACGACAATATTAAAGTTAACAAATAATGAAATGTGATCAAATGTAGTTTTAATTAAATTTATTGAAACATTCTAAACAAAAATACGCCTTAGCTTTACACATATTACAATACGAAACAACTATTTTGGTAACACTTTTTGGCTATCTTTCATCCAAATAGTTTTGAATTGTCATCATAACATTTCGAACAATACTTTTGGCCTTTATGTGCATCTCCTTCCTTTTTGTATAATTTATGAATAATTTAAGTTGGCAATATTGCACTGCTTGATCGCTCGCTGCCGGCTGAACGGAAAGGAAAGCAAATTCGGCGCCGGGCTCAACGTGTTAACCTTTACAGTGGTCACAAGGTAAAACACAAAAATATAAAAATTCATGTGAAACTTATTTTTTGCATCTAGTGAGACTTAATGCAAAACAACTTATCACCATTAATGCTTTAGTGGCTTAAACTTAAAGTGTATTAACTAACTGAGTTACAACCCCTGGAACTCTACACGAAGCTACGACACTAACAGCGTCAGACAGAGGTCAGCTAACTTTCAAAACTTGCTTAACTGTGCCTGCATCAGGCCTTTCAGGTTTGTTCTGATCAGCAGGTTTCTCTATAGGCAAGCAGGAGTGGTGACAACAACCAGTCTTTTGTTATGAATCATGGTGATTATGATTTTAATGCTCATTTTAACCTATGCTGCTTGACATAAAATCTACTTGCTATTTACTAAACCTCTAGACTGAGCAAGTATGTGACAAAATGAGACATTATAAAAAAAAAAAAAAAAAAAAAAGAAAGAAAGAAAAGAAAAAAAGCTAACTGTTAATAGAACGTAACTAAAATGTCACTTATCTTCTTTCAAACATGTCCAGTTATTATAAGTGTAAAATATTCAATGTGACTGATAAATTTCATAAAATTAATTTTATTCCCAAACGTATTAATAATTATGTTAGTAAAGTTATGTTTAATAATAATGCATCCAATTCACATTCAGGCACAGATATAATATTTTTAATTGAATTTACTCAGTTCCCGTTTGCTCATATGTCCTTAATTTTTTTCATTAATGGTGTTTAAAAGTACTTAATTTCCGTGTGCAGAAATGTATATGAACCCTCTATATTCTATATCAGATTTTTTTTTTAATTTGGCTTACCTTTTTATAGGAAGAAGACGAGGTGTATGAAGAATGGAAACCAGTGAGTCCCATATTATTTAAAGATGAAAACATCCTCAGCATTTATTTAACCTGTCAAAATCATAGCAGCATATTAAAGTGCATATTTAGAACAAGAAATAACCAAAATAAAATTCAAATCTAACCTTTATATTTTTAATCAACAAAAATATGCAAATATTAAGGTGGGAATTAAATATTTTACATTTAACTAGCAGATTTTATCTTGATATAAGTTTATTTATAAAATGTCAAGTAAGAATTATTGATTATTTCAAAAATTGAATGACGGGAACTTTCCATTTTCTACTATTCTATGGCAATAGTGGCATTTTGCAGGGCACATGGGGACATACCATGCACCGATATTGAATGCACTGCTTTTAACCCTTCGTGGCACGGTGTGCCTGGTCTGGGCACACCTAAAAATTTCCTTCTGTATGCACAGAAAAATTGAATGAAAAAGGGTCTATAGGTTACTCTAAACCTTCTTCATTTATACTAGATGGTAGCATAACATAAATCAGTTGATATATTTTAGCCATGTTTAGTTTTCAAGGAAATCTTCCAAATTTTTTTTTTTTTTTTTTAGAATATAAAAATAATTGTTTGAAAAGAAGTTTCTATGTTACTTTCTTGGCTGTATGCTAATCTCCTTATTCTATATTAAATTTAAATTTTTACCTTGAAATCTTGCTTAAAATCGAACAGCAAACATCAGGTGTGCCCAGAGTGGGCTCACTGAGATACTACGACCAAACCAACAACTGTATCTTTGTTTCTGTGCAGCCTTCCAGTGATAGAAAGGTGGGTGCACATATCTGTTTCATTTCCTGTTTTTCTCTTTCTTTTTTTCTTTTTTCTTGAAGGGAGGTTTGGTTATCAACTAAGAAATTCTTAGTGTGATTTCTGAAGGTCGGGTAATTTTATCAGTAAGCTGTTTTGTTTTTCACTAGCGCAGGTCTCTTTCGCTTTCATTCAAATTAGTTTTGTTAATGCTACATTTGGTAGTTTTGAGTTGTAGACGTTTATTTAATTTTATTTTGTAGTTTTTAATTTCCAATTGTGGATATAATATTAGTTTTTTTTTTTTTTTTTAATTTTATGTTATTATTATTTTCCGAATGAATCGGAGAGAGCTGACCATTTCTGAATAACTCAAAGTACTACACAAACTGCTTTCAGATAGTTTATTTGATATGAATCCCAGTACATGGGCAAAACATGCATGTACTGGGTTTTGGTTTTTCAAAGTTCATGTCTCTTTCTTCAGAAAGTACCACCATGAAAAAATAGACGAAAGTGTAAATATGAAATGTAAATATATACCCAAGTTACTTTTTATCCATTCATACACATGTAATCATCATATAACCAAGAAGAGTGTTTTAGAGAGGTATAGAGTAGCAGGCCTCCCCATGGCACACCCTGGGTAATGTTAAATCTGCTACAGTATTCAGAATCTAGTGTTTTTTAATCTTAGGCAAAATCTGTTACTCTTTTGTGCGCTTCCCAGCAATTGTTTCAATATTCTTTTCGGAAGTCTATTCATTCAGTGTGCCCACTATGGGCACACCTACAGAATTAAAACGATAAATGCTATTTTCACAAAACTTTACCTGTATACTCCACTAGGTCTGATTAGATTGCCTACCTTTTTTTTTTTTTGAGGGAGCGGTCAAAATTCCAACTTTAAAAGATAGCGTGCCGGAAAGGGTTAGACTACGAGGATTATATCTCATCTGTAGTTAATAGGTAAATTCACCTTTTTGTATGGGGTAGAAACTTATTTATAAATTAAAATTAGTTTGAAGTGGAAACATGTGTTTTACATAGCTCCAAATTTAATCTCTGTACTCTAATCTGTATATATTATTTAATAAATTATATCGGAATTTTTAACATCCATCTTGTCATTTTATAGGAAAAAAAGAAGAGGAATAAAGACTTAAAACCTGTGAGTACCTTTTCTTCAACAATAAAAGTTTACATGCTAACTAGCACTTGGTGATACGCCACCACCAGTGTGATCCAAGATAATTAATTTCTAGGGTTGCCATAACATTCATAGAGCAGAGTCATGAGGAAATTATTTGGTTTGCTGGAGTACATGCAGAAAGAATCATGAAAAGTATTACCAGTTTATAAAAATTTTCGTGTTTTATATATTCCAATTAGAGGAAATGAAAATGTGCCATGTTTGTAAATGTATAAAATCATACTCAAACTAGAACATACTGTATTGTATTATACAGATATCTGGAAAATGTATAAAGGAATTTTTTATATGCATTTGATATGCTTTTATCTTCATATTTTCTTTTTATATATATTTTGCTGTGCTCTATAAAAATTATCAGAGGGATTTCTTTGATTTATTTATTTTCAATTTAGATTAAAAATTTTTCTTTTACAACTTGAAATTTACAAAATTGTAACATCTACATTACCATTGGTCCCAGACTGTAGATTTCTTGTTAAGTTAGATTTTTTTTTTAATATGATGAAACAAATGAGCAGTATCTGCCTTTGAGACCATTCATAGAGTGATTTAGTCATCATTATTGTCAATCATTATTTAATCAATGGCCTTTTCTTCAAAAATAAATGTGATGTTTACATACTAACTTGCACTTGGCTAGTTAGTTATTAAATATACTTGGCACTTAGCTAACTTAAGGCACAAAATCATTGAATCCATTCATGCCTGCACAAGTGGTTTTAAACTATACTAGTCAAGGAAGGTAAATTAATGTATGCATAAAGGTACGGTTTACTTAGCAAAACTGTCAACTAAATGTCAGTTTGTTTCTTTCATTGTGATTGGTCAGTTCTTGTACCAAGTTGGCATCTATGCAAAGAGTTAGAATGTCATCATACTACATTTTGACAAAATGAAGCCTCTTCTGACTGCAAAGCCTTATAGAGCACTTAAAGGAAATTTAAACTATATGTGAGTAATGTGACAAAAAACATCTGTGTAGGTAGCCTATATACCTGGTACTAAACTAAATAGAACCATCAATAATGCATTGTTCTTAATTACTTGGCTACTTTTGGACATGAATTTCTGGTTTTCTGTTATATTACTTTCGATAATTGTTATTGTAAAGTACAGTCAAAAGTCGTTAATCCGGACTCATCGGGACTTCGGCGATTCCGGATTATAGATCATCAGTTTAAATCTGGTAAGATGACATGCAGAAATTATAAAATTAAAAATATGAAACCGTAATTTATGAAATAAAGAACAATTATGATCTAAAGGGTATCAAAATTTACAAAAAAAAAAAAAAAAAAAAAAACTTAATATTTATTTGGTTACTTTATTAAACATTTCTTTCAATGTAAGTTGTTTAGGTTGCTTCGTTTTTTATGTGATAATACTTTCTCTTTAATTCTATAAACAGACATAATTTCTTGTTCAGTTACAAACCTCCGCTGTTCAAGTCCTATAATTGCTGTGTCGAGAATACCGACTAATTTGTCAATCTAAATTTTTTCATTTTCAATAACCTCTGTGTCACTTTCTTTGCTATCGGAAGCGAATTATAATGACAAGGAATTTGATTTAAATCATATCAAAGACGGAGTACATCGAGATGAACTACTACATTTAGTAAAAAATTATAAGCCAAATAAAATAAAAACATCTGCCCTGAAGATAAGGATAGTGCTGACAGATCAACAATTCATTGCACGCCGCGGCGTCTTCCCCCCTGCCGCAGAGCAGCGTGAAATTGATAAACCGATTTCGGAATGGTTAAGAAACAAAGGATATGCCTTTATCCATTTTTTGCAGCAATTCCACTTTCTGTATAATGGACTTCGAAACATACTTTCGCTTTGTAGATCCTTTACATATTAGTAAATATATATCAGAAATTCTGTTTGACATAATTGAAAGTTCAAGCTTACTTTTATAAAATTACTCTAACAGTCTGCAAAAAATAATAAGCTGGATCCAATTACAAGATTAAGGAACAATGCAATCTGCAACATTAACTAAATTAGATAATTTTAGCTTAGCTTATACCATCCGTTATACATTAAACGCGCATTCGTAAACGTATTTTGCACATGCGCACACGCATATTCACAGCCGTAAAGGTCTTACGTGCATTCGTCACGAGGTCCGGATTATGGGTGTCCGAATTAATGACTTTTGACTGTATTACTAATGAGGAATTTACTTTCAAGTTTGTCTTTGGGCCTCAGCATCTAGTATTGTCACTGAAAGTGATTGTTATCGGAGGAATTCTTGAAAAGTAGTTAGTTCTTCCGTTTTTAGAATTCAAGCACTTTTCCTTAAATGTTAGAATGCAGATTCAATTATGAATGCATACGTTTATTTAGAATAATAAATACGTGAACTTTTCCTAAATGTACTTGATCTTTTAAATTGGATTATTTTTATGTGAAATGAAAATTACTCATTTTTAAGCCCATCACAGAGTTGCCAACTCTCCCGATTTTCGACCGCTCTCCCGCCAACGCAATTTACAATATATTTATCTCGACTTTTTCTTATTCTTAAAATTTCTCATGATTTTTATGGAGCTTGGCTTAATACTCTGTTATATGAACAAAAAAAAAAAAAAAAAGTGATTTTGGACGTCTGAAAGCAATTGAATTTTCTCTAGATTATATCTAAAACAAAACATTGCGAATTAGATAACTTCTGTTTTGTGAGTGAGAGCTTATACGTATCCAGGAATTTTGTTCTCCAATGGGCATCGTGCTCCACTGCGTGTCATCTTTCATATATTAGCCAATGAGGACAAAGCAAGCTGTTATTTGGATGTTCTTCAGTTATTTTGGTCATTTTGTCCTGAGTTGTGTGAGTACACGTGCCTTCGGGAAATAGTTTTAGAAATTATTATCTTTTACTATGTCTGCGAAAAAGGTGAAATACTCATGAACGTTTCAAAATTCGTACACAGTTGACTTTCCTTCCATTATTTTTCCTTAAGGAAATGTAATAAATTTGCGATGTGTACCGCCTGTCGTTGCGATTTTTTGATTTCGCATGGTGGAAGAGTGGATGTTCTCAAACATGTGCGTACACAAAAGCACAAAAACTGTTTTGAAAAAAACGAAGAATTGAATTTTTCTTCGGAAACAAAGAACCAAAAAGTTATTAATGCAGAATGAGTGTTTTCTGCCTTTTTACTGAAGCACAACCTGCCACTGAATGCATCGTATCACGCTGCAACTTTATTTAGAAAAATGTTTCCCGATAGTGAAATCGCTAAGAAATATTCAAGTGCAAGAACCAAAACAGGTGCAATTGTTAAAGAAATGGATTTGAAAAATAAATCTTCAGTTATTGATTGCATTAAAACAGCTCCGTTTTGCCTCTCTATGGATGGAAGCAATAATACCGATTCAAAACTGTATCCATTTGTTGTTTCTTTTTTAATCCAGAGTCTTCAGAAATTGAGTGCAGTTTACTTTCTGTCCCCACTTAGAAGGACATTTGACAGGCTTTAATGTAGCACAGGTAATTATTAAAACTTTAAAAGAAAATGTAGTCGCTCTGGATAATTGCTTAGCACTTGGTGCCGATAATGCACCTGTATTGGTAGGCTTGAAGAAAAATGATGTTGCACAGTCCTTAAAAGTCCTTAAAAGACCTTAATTTTTTCAAAAATGATTTTTGGTCCTTAAAAGTCCTTAATTTTGGCCAAAATGAATAAACGGTCCTTAATTTTGCTCATTTGACATTTCTTATCATTTCTAATGATTGCCATTCTAAGTGTGAATTACGATTTCTCATGAATATGGAATTAAAATTACACGGCTCTTAACCAGTCTGTTGGCGGATTTGCGTTGCAAACTATAAAAAAAAAAAAGAACAATTAGCTACCCGAACGAAAGTATCAGTGTCTGATTGGCTATTCACCCAATCTTTCGAAACAGGTGTTATCCATAAATTTAGGCAGATTGTGACGAAAGCGTGAAGCCAGAAGTTCTTTAAGAGGCGAAAGTGGTGATGAAGGTGCTCGAGAAAAAAAAAAAAGAGGGGGGATTCTGAAAACATTTGCCAAAATTAGAGCAATCCCAACTTGGAAGCCCACAACCCTTCCGACGCCAATAGGAACGAGATGCCTGGAAAGTGCATTTTCAAAAAACTGTGGCTTCATCAAGCTGACTACAAAGACTGGATATTGATGTATGGCAATCCTTAAATGTATTCTTTGTCTGAAACAAATTGAAATTTCTAGAATGGGAGAGTCAGCGCTGAACATTCACATGAAAATTAAGTTTCGTTTTATCGTTTCAATTTGTTTTTACGCGGTTTTGCTTAGCTCAATTTCTGTGTTTGTTTCAATTAAGCCATAAATTAACTTTTTATCACCTTCTGCGGAGTTTATTCTCTTTTGCGCATACTATATGTATGGGATATCGGGATTATCAGTTTTTTTCAGCAGCTTGTCTGTTATCGATTTCGCGAGAAATCTGTTGGCTCCATTTTGACTTTAGGTTGCCAAGGGCAAATTCGGTAACGCTAGCCGAGAAAAAGTGAAGTTCGAAAATACGTTTTGAAGCTTCAATAGACAATTAAGTATTTGGTTTAAACCTATGTTGTTGATAGTAATGAATAATTTTTGCTAATGGCGATGTAATTATTAGTTGAAAATAACTAATTAAAAATTTTTTAATATTTTTAAAGTTGAAAACAACTAATTGAAACTAATTTTCCTGGATTAACTAGACGCAAAATTAACTTTCATGAATTACTAAAGTTATTGGGTAGAAGTTTAACTGAAAATATACTTTCCGTTTTATATATATATTTATGCAGTACAAAGTCCGAGGTCGGGACTTCGGCGATCCCAGATTTGAGATTTTTCCGGATATTAGATCATTTTAAATCTACTAAGATGGCACGTAGAAATTATAAAATTGAAAATATGAAATCGTGATTTATGAAATAATGAAGCATTTATGATTTAAAGGGTATCAAAATTTACAAAAGAAAAGAGCTTAATATTTATATGTTTACTTTATTAAACATTTCTTTCAATGTGAGTTGTTTGATTTGTTTTCTCTGCTAATACTTTAGACTAATACTATAGACATATAATTTCTTGTTCAGTTATTAAGTTCCATTTTTCAAGTTCTGTAATAGCTGTGTCGAGAATTCCGAATAACTTGTCAATCAAAATTTTTTCTCGTTCAGTAACCTCTCTGTTACTTTCTTCACTATCGGTAGCTGTATTTTCTGGATTTAGAACCATACTACAGATTTCGCCCTCCGTTAATTGATTGATGATTGGGCATTGTCATCGCAATGAAAAACTTCTGTTTAACTTTGCTAAATTCTGCCGCCTGGTGCGGCCATGCGAGCTCTGGCGCTGGTTCTGGCTTTATGTGAATAACAAATCAGTTATTCTTAATTCAAATAGCACTAAATATAATCGTTTGTCCTATGAGTATCATTAACAAAATCTATTTTTAGCATAAGGAAAGAAATTTCTGCTAAATCTCCCCTTGTCAACATTTTAGCGCATTAAACTTAAATCTGTAATCAGATAATACTCTATTATTTGGCGTTGCTGCATGATTCATCACTCAAGTTGTCATCCATTGATAAACATGTGGTGATGAAAGCAAAATACAATAAATCATGATTCGCGATTTCAGCATCAAGGATATAAAATATTAGTTGGTGTAAAATTAACAAATGTTTCGGTTTGAGATTATGCCAAGCAGATATGCAGCTATGGAGTCAAGTTACTAATCACACAAATTTATGATAAAATAATTATTTCTTCAATAATGAGATATTTTATTTAGCGCCAAACTGAGATTAAGAATCGGATTTCCAGCATGTTTTTTTATGATGAGGGAAAAAATCTAATGCGCGTGTATAAAGCATACCCCTTCCCTTCAAAAAAGCCCTAAAAAATTGGTTGGTGGTGGCTTTGAGGTCCGGATTTTAGATCATTCCAGATATTGGATGTCCGGATCTCGGACTTTGTACTGTAGTATATATATATATAATCTTTCAAAATATAACTTGCCAGTATGGATTCACTCTTTTAAAATAATTCTACTTTAATTAAACTTAGGAGATAATATAATCAATTAATCAATATCGTTTAGGAAATAAATTATATATATACAGTAAAAAATGTATATTTTCACTATTCAAGTATTCACTGTGACAAGTATTCCCATCTTGTCACATGAACAGGCCTCTGTGGAAAGGGGCTTCTCTGTAAATAAAGCAATTGAAATTGAAAATTTAAGTGACTCATCATACATTTTTCAACGCACAGTATTTGATTACATAAAATTTTCTGGAGGTGTTCTTAATATCGAAATTAATAAAGAAATGAGATCAGCAGCAGCTTCTGCAAGGTCTAAATATATGCAGTATTTAGAAGAACAAAAATCTTTAACTAAATCTGAAAATTTAAAGAGGAAAAGAAATATTATTAAGGAAGAAATTGATTATATGAAGCAGAAGAAAAAATTTCTTCAAAGGGACATTAAAGATATTAATGAAGAAGTAGATGCTTTAACAGATGAAGCTGAGACCAGCAGGAACATTGATTTGTTTATCAAAGCAAATGAACTTAGAAGAATAGTTAAAGAAAAGGAAATAGACATAAATAAATTAGATGTTAAAATAGCTTATTATTTCAGATTTAAAAAAAGCACAAATGTTTTGTATCTTTTATTGTACAATTTATTATTCTAGTATCTTTCAAAAAACCAAGGAAATAAATTGTGTGTTTACAAATCAGTTATTTTCATCTGCAAAATATTCTTACATTGTGATTATAATAGTAGTTGACTGTGTTTAAATAAATATCAAATAAGTTAAATAATAATCATGTAAATCTCTAAAATAGTGACTGTTATTAGTGTAAAATACACTTATATATGTTTTTCAAGAAATTATGTTCCTAATTTAATGTTATCTACTTCAGAACTTGTAGGGAGTTAGTTTAATTTTCAAAATTGTTTTATGGTAAGTATTAAATTGAATTTAATTAATAGTGCGTAATACACACTTCTGTTAGTTTCTTAAAGTGAAATTACAAGCATAAAGTCGGTTTGCATGGATAATTGCTTTATTCTATTCATTTTTTTGTTTGCTGATGGGTCCTTAATTTTTTCTTTGATGGTCCTTAAAAGTCCTTAATTTTCATGTAAGGAAATGTGTACGAAACCTGGTTGCAGGTATCTTGAGCAGGGCTTAATTTCTAAGATGAGAAGTGCAGGAGTCCTATAGAAGACCATCAGCAAACAGGAACAAGAGTAAATAAATAAATAAAATGACTTTTAAACTCACTAATAATTTAAAAATTATATAGTTAATTATTATCAAATTAATAGCTATTTAATTAATGTTTCTAAATTGTTGTTTAATTAATAATTATTATATAATTAATTAATTATAATTTAATTGATAATTATTAGATAATTAATTATTACTTATTGAAATAATTAAAGACTGAAGTACTTAAATAATTAAAACTAAATAAAATGTTAAGAAATAAATTGAAATTTAATACGCGATTTTTAATATAATTATATTATCGAGATAAAATTTCTACTGAAAAGAAGTGCTGCAGCCTTCTTATTCAAATCTCCTTTGCGTTCCGGCTAGAATTATGATTTATTATAAAAATTGAGAAGCACCGGAGCCAAAATCCGGTAGGCTCCGGCCCAATTTAAGCTCTGATCGTAGGGGGGGGGGAGGTTTTATTATCATAAAAATTAAATATACTTAAAGTATATCTGATGAAAATTCCGGGGCGAAACAGAATGAGGGTATGAGTGGGTGGAAACAAAAAAATTAGGGAAATCTTGGTGAGAAAGAGCGTTCTCTTTGACCGCGGCTCTCTGCTGATATAACTATAGCTATCAAGCAGATGTATGTCAAGGGTAAAATAACTCCTGAATTTGACTCCTAAGGATGAATGTAAAGCTGCTGGTTACGCTTCCTCCCATTAGTGGCTACTGTAGAAAATAATCTGTAGGACGTGCTTGAGCAGTTTATCTCAGTATTTCACTCTTATTGTACTCGCTGTCACTTAACGAACATTTAAGAACACAAATTTTCCTTCCTGCGAGGATAACTAACCGTAAGCATATATAACAATACACTATATATGATGGCATGGGGAGAAATTTACGCGTTCCTAAACAAACTCCCCCAAATTTATTGTTTTTCTTAGAGGGCAAGGTTTCCGCATGTGAGTGAGGGGACTTTACGTGAACGTCTCATGTTCTCATGAGTTCGTATTTCTAGGGAAATAGAGTATTGCGAGGTCTGCTTATTGGTAAACTAAAACGTTAGGAATTCTAAATATTTTCCCTTTAAATTGTGGTTCAGTTTTATAAAAAGAAGTACCGGAGCTCATCTTATTTAGGGCTCCGGTGCACTCCGGCTACAATTGTAATTTATCTTAAATATTGAGAAGCACCGGAGCCGGGCTTCAGTGGGCACTGACGCAATTTAAGCACTGAAATGAAAATTACTCATTTTTAAGCCCATCATTTCAATGCGTTTAACTGTATAATGTTTTAAACGGTCCTTTTCAAACTTTTTATCTTCATATAAATCATATAAATTAAGCAATAGGAATCTGAGTTTAAAAATATTGCTAGGTATTTATTGTTTTACAAATATGACTTTTATTTTGCTGGACATATATCCTGTGGAGGAAATTGAAAGTGTGTGTGGTGTAATCTGTAGTTCAGATAAAATTATAATTTAGATATCGGACTATTAAAATAATTATAGTAATAAAACTGATAAAAAAATTTTATAAGATCATATAAAACATTGTTCCTTATTATCTGGAACGCCACTGAAAAGTTGTGAGAAAGTATTCATAAGACAATACAGTAATTTGCAAATTACCCATGATGGTGCTGAAAAGTATTTATGTATTGGCACTTTTAAAATTCAGTTGTCATTTTTCTAATTAGTGGCCTATAGGATAAATTCTAAGTTTTAACATTAAGAAAAAAGGTTTCACTTAACCTTTTTTCCTTTTAAAAATATTTCTTGTCCTGATTTTGAGCTTGTCAATTCCTATTTTCGGAAATCTATTCAATAAAATTGTACATCTTGAGAAAAAAAAAAAAAACTTTTAATTTCATAATAATTCAACGTTAAGATATACAGAAATACTAAATCGAAATTACAGCCAATATCTAACATCTCTTCTGTTTCCAAACTATTCGTTATCGTTGCCAAAAGTTACTAACAAAAAAATAAAGTCATAACATTTCGTCGTGCACCATCTAGTGAAAACAGAATTGACTATTTATTAATTTGTTGTATAGTTTATGCTTTATAACTGTTTTCGACATTCTCTTTCTATTCTCAGCCTTTGATATTCCATTTGTATTCATATTTCTTCATCTATTTTCATTTGCCATTTCTTTCTTTCTTTTTCTATTCTCCACTGTAATAATCAGACTTTCTTTCACAAAGTCAGCGTCTTTGATAAACTCCTTGCTATTCTGGAGTTTGTGTTTCTTCTTTGCCAATTACCAATAAAACAGTTACCAAATGCTCTTTCTTTGCGTTCTTTTCTTTTCTTTTTTAAAAATTTTCAAATTTTAGAATTAATTAATTCTTATGGTGCTTATTCCTTTTTAGAAATACGATCTTCTCTCAAATGTGAGGTGTATCCTTTTCCTTTTTTCCCTCTGTATGAGCTGTGGCTCTTAAGCATATTGTAATAGCTTCATGATTAAAAAGGCTCCATTTGACAAAATAAAACTGAATGTTTATTAAAATAACATTATAAAGTGTGTAATTTAACTCAGAGCAGAATATTAATTCTACAACATATATATATATACACTGGTTATCATAAATTAAGGAAAAATCACGATTACTTACAAATTACATGTGTAATTTTATGAAACGTACCCACAATATACAACACATAGTAAGGTATCAAATAACATAAAAACTAATTACCAGGCAATTATGGTAGTATAGAAATTAGCACATGTATAAAATGAACAAATCGAAGGTGTCAGTTTGCTATAGGAAAGGTACCTTCAATATGGAATATGGTCGCCTCTAAAAGCAATGCAGCTCATACAGCGATGTGTGATGCTTTCATTTATACGCTCTATTAGTTCCATAGGAAGCGAGAGCCATTACTCTTGCAAAGGAGTTGCAAGCGTGGCAAGGGTCTGAGGGGGTGGATTGAGAGCAGCTAGACATCTCCCTAAAGCATCCCAAACGTGATTGATAGGATTCAAGTCCGGGGATCGAGCTGGTCACTCCATGCGCATAATTTTTTCCTATTGAAGATAATCATCTATGATACGAGCCTTGTGTGGTCTTGCGTTGTCGTCCTGTTAATAGGAAAGCATCACCTATTGCCCCGGCATATGGGTGCACATAAGCATGAAGGATGTCATCTCTATAAACCGGAGCATTCACAGTTTCCCTTGGAAAGACATGGAGGTTTGTGCGTCCACCCAAAGAGATGCCACCCCAAACACAGACGCTGCCTCTTCTGTTTGTATCTCTTTCACGGATGTTTGACGGATGATAATCTGTAGTTCAGATAAAATTATAATTTAGATATCGGACTATTAAAATAATTATAGTAATAAAACTGATAAAAAAATTTTATAACATCATATAATAAAACATTGTTCCTTATTATCTGGAACGCCACTGAAAAGTTGTGAGAAAGTATTCATAAGGTAATACAGTAATTTGCAAATTACCCATGATGGTGCTGAAAAGTATTTATGTATTGGCACTTTTAAAATTCAGTTGTCATTTTTCTGATTAGTGGCCTATAGGATAAATTCTAAGTTTTAACATTAAGAAAAAAGGTTTCACTTAACCTTTTTTCCTTTTAAAAATATTTCTTGTCCTGATTTTGAGCTTGCCAATTCCTATTTTCGGAAATATGTTCAATAAAATGCTACATCTTGAGAAAAGAAAAAAAAAAAAGAAAACTTTTAATTTCATAATAATTCAACGTTAAGATATACAGAAACACTAAATCGAAATTACAGCCAACATCTAACATCTCTTCTGTTTCCAAACTAACTGTTCGTTATCGTTGCCAAAAGTTACTAACAAAAAAATAAAGTCATAGCATTTCGTCGTGCACCATCTAGTGAAAACAGTAATGGGTTCCAGGTTCTCTACATATCAAATAGCACCTGCTGTCACTTTCTAGATTAAACCTAGACTCATCCGTAAAGAGAACCGCCCTCCATTGATCAGGCGTCCTGTGGACATGTTGTCGTGCCTACTGCAAATGGTCTCTCCTATGGCATGACGTGAGCGGCACGCAAATGGCTGGTTATCTCGCATACAGACTACCTTTGTGAAGCCTTCTATGCATAGTTGACGTTGACACTAACCTTCCAGTGGTTACAGCAAGGGAGGATCTAAGAAGAGTCGGAGTACCGGTTCCATTCCTGCGTGCACATAATGTCAAATATGGGCCATCGGCGCTCATCGTAGCAGTTGGCCGTCCTTGGCTGAACCTTCTAGATGCCGAATCTGTGGTTTGAAATTGCCTCCAAAGTCTATGAACCACAGAAGGACTCACATTAATCATCTGGCAACTTTTGTTTGACTTTGTCCTGCCTCTAGTGTCCCATTGGCTCTCCATCGTAGTTTTGCAGGCAAATGATGCCTGGAGGTCATTGTTACAAATTGGCTATCTCAGATTTCTGATGTCACTATCACAGTGAAATATGTGGGCTTGCTCTCAAACATGGACTTTTATGCTCCTAGCAGATGACGTATTCTGACTGCAGCACCACTAATTTGCATATTGCAGTTTTATTCCGCTACTCTTACTTGCCAACATATTCAAATTTTACATGGTTTGGCTTATTTTTGAGTGAGCTATTGCTATTTTTGTAGTTTTTTCTTAATTTATGATAACCAGTGTATATAAAAAAATTTAAAAAAAAAAACCCTAGTGCCTTGGGGCTTCATGGCAAACATTCAACTACCTTAAATCTAGTAACCTGTCAGAAGAAGAGGTGAGACATGCCTTGTTAATTGCCAGACAGTCACTAGATACTGCAGTACCAGATATCTTTGATATTTGATGCAACTTCTGATGCAGATTCAAAAATTGACTTATTTTTTTTTTTTTTTTTTAGGCAGAAAAAGAGATGGATGAAGATTGTGATCCAGTGAGTAACATTTTCTTCAAAGATTAAACATTTTGTCTTTATGTACTTTTGAATGCCTTGTGGTGGTACTTGCATATTAACACAACCACCTTGGTGCAGTTTAGCAATTTTTTACAGATGAAAGATAACATCGGTAATATCCAATAGGATGCACATTGGTGGTTTACATGACTATATTTTTAAAAAGATCCCAAACTATCAATATTTATCATAAGTTGGCAACATATGAAATGAAAGCATATTTTAGCAAATTAAAATACAAATTGTGATTATTAAATAAATATTGCATAATACTTATAAAAGTACTTACATTTGTCACCAAATCTTTCTGCGATTTTTTCCTGCGCTTTCTCCAAGTACACTGTCTCGCTTAAAAAGTTCATAGAATTGCAGAGCCTCGACATCGGCCAAATCTCTGCAACGAGTCATCTACTAAATGCATGTGCTTGATGTTCTGTAAAATTCTGTATTTCTGCAGAAATTTTACCACAGTTTTCTTTCATTGATTCTAGATTCCAAAAGTCTATATTTTAAAATTAAAACAAAATATCACAATGTGCTCATAAAAGGCAATGAAGTCACATGGTAGAGAGTTCAACAGGTTTTGTGGGAAAATTTAGCTATTTCCATTAAGGTAGTTGTTATAAGATGTAAGTACCTAAAGAGCTATAACAGTTCATGTTTGTGAAACAAATAAAGCCAAAATCTTTCACTACTACGGTATATTTTAGTCTGTGCTAGTTTTGTACTATATTCTATAATTTTTTTAATTTGGGTTAACCTTTTTGTAGGAAGAAGAAGAGGTGTATGAAGAATGGAAACCAGTGAGTACCGTATTGTTTAAGGATGAAAACATCCTCAGCATTTATGTAAACTGTGAAAATCATTTCGGCATATTAAAGTGCATACTCAGAACAAGAAAGAAACAAAATAAAATTCAAATCTAATCTTCATATTTTTAATCAGCAAAAATGTGCAATTATTAAGGTGGGAATTAAATATTTTAAATTTAACTAGAAGATTTTATCTTGATATAAGTTTATTTGCAAAATGTCAAGTAAGAATTATTGATTATTTCAAAAATTAAATGACGGGAACTTTCCATTTTCTACTATTCTATAGCAATAGTGGCATTTTGCAGGGCACATGGAGACATACCATGCACCGATATTGATTGCACTGCTTTTAACCCTTCGTGGCACGGTGTGCCTGGTCTGGGCACACCTAAAAATTTCCTTCTGTATGCACAGAAAAATTGAATGAAAAAGGGTCTATAGGTTACTCTAAACCTTCTTTATTTATACTAGATGGTAGCATAACATAAATCAGTTGATATATTTTAGCCATGTTTAGTTTTCAAAGAAATCTTCCAATTTTTTTTTTTTTTTTTTTTTTTAGGATATAAAAAGAATTGTTTGAAAAGAAATTTCTGTGTTACTTTCTTGGCTGTATGCTAATCTGCTTATTGTATAATAATTTTAAATTTTTACATATTCCCTAAAATGGAACAGCAAACATCAGGTGTGCCCAGAGTGGGCTCACTGAGATACTACGACCCGACCAACAACTGTATCTTTGTTTTTGTGCAGCTTTCCAGTAACTATAGAAAGGTGGGTCCACATATCTGTTTCATTTCATGTTTTTCTCTTTTTTTCTTTTTTCTTGAAGGGAGGTTTGGTTATCAACTAATAAATTCTTGGTGTGATTTTCTGAAGGTTGGGTAATTTTATCAGTAAGCTGTTTGGTTTTTCACTAGCACAGATCTCTTTTGCTTTCGTTCAAAGGAGTTTTGTTAGTGCTACATTTTGTAGTTTTGAGTTGTAGGCGTTTATTTAATTTTTTTTTTATATAGTTTGTAATTTCCAATTGTAGATACAATATTAGTTTATTTTTCTCGGATTTTTAATTATTTTCTAAATGAATCGGAGAGTGCTGACCATCTCTGAATAACTCAAAGTGCTGCTTTCAGATAGTTTATTTGATATGAATCCCAGTACATGTGCAAAACATGCATGTACTGGGTTTTGGTTTTTCAAAGTTCATGTCACTTTCTTCAAAAAGTACCACCATGAAAAAATAGACGAAAGTGTAAATATGAAATGTAAATATATACCCAAGTTACTTTTTATACATTCATACACATGTAATCATCATATAACCAAGAAGAGTTTTTTAGGGAGGTATAGTCTGTTGGTGTGCCCACTACGGGCACACCAACATAATTAAAACGATAAATGGTATTTTCACAAAACTTTTACCTGTATACTTCTCTAGGTCTGATTAGATTGCCTACCTTTTTTTTTTTTTTTTTTTTTTTTTTTTTTTGAGGGAGGGGTCAAAATTCCAACTTTAAAAGATAGCGTGCCGGAAAGGGTTAAACTATGAGGATTATATCTCATCTGTTGTTAATAGGTGAATGCACCTTTTTGTATGAGGTAGAAACTTATTTATAAACTAAAATTAGTTTGAAGTGGGAACATATGTTTTACATATCTCCAAATTTAATCTCTATACTCTAATCTGTATATATTATTTAATAAATTATATCATAATTTTTAACATCCAGCTTGTCTTTTTATAGGAAAAAAAGAAGGGGAATAAAGACTTAAAACCAGTGAGTACCTTTTCTTCAACAATAAAAGTTTACATGCTAACTAGCACTTGGTGATACGCCACCACCAGTGTGATCCAAGATAATTAATTTCTAGGGTTGCCATAATATTCATAGAGCAGAGTCATGAGGAAATTATTTGGTTTGCTGGAGTACATGCAGAAAGAATCATGAAAAGTATTACCAGTTTATAAAAATTTTCGTGTTTTATATATTCCGATTAGAGGAAATGAACATGTGCCATGTTTATAAATGTATAAAATCATACTCAAACTAGAACATACTGTATTATATTATACAGATATCTGGAAAATGTATAAAGGAATTTTTTTATATACATTTGATATGCTTTTATCGTCAAATTTTCTTTTTATATATTTGTTGCTGTGCTCTATAAAAATTATCAGAGGGGTTTCTTTCATGTGTTTTCTTTGATTTATTTATTTCCAGTTTAGATTTAAAATTTTTCTTTTATAACTTGAAATTTACAAAATTGTAACATCTACATTACCAGTGGTCTCAAACTGTAGCTTTCTTGTTAGGTTAGATTTTTTTTTTAATGTGATGAAACAAAAGAGGAGTATCTGCCTTTGAGACCATTCATAGAGTGATCTAGTCATCATTATTGTCAATCATTATTTAACTAATGGCCTTTTCTTCAAAAATAAATGTGATGCTTACATACTAACTATCACTTGGCTAGTTATTTACGAAATATACTTTGAACTTAGCTAACTTAAGGCACAAACGTCTGTGAATCCATTCATGCCTACAGAAGAGGATTTAAGCTAAAGCAATCAAGGAAGGTAAATTAATGTATGCATAAATATACGGTTTACTTTGCAAAATTGTCAACTAAATGTCAGTTTGTTTCTTTCATTGTGATTAGTCAGTTCTTGTACCAATTTGGCATCTATTCAAAGAGTTAGAATATCATTATACTACATTTTGACAAAATGAAGCCTCTTCTGACTGCAAAGCCCTTGTCTGAGCAAAGCCTTATAGAGCACTTCTTAAAGGAAATTTAAAATATATGTGAGTAATGTAACAAAAAAATCTCTGTAGCCAGCCTTTATACCTGATACCAAATTGAACCATCAATAATGTAGTGCTCTTAACTGCTTGGCTGCTTTTGGACATGAATTTTTGGTTTTCTATTATATTACTTTCGATAATGGTTATTGTAAAGTATTACTAATGAAGAATTTACTTTTAAGTTTATATTTGGGCCTCAGCATCTAGTACTGTCACTGAAAGAGATTGTTATGGGAGGAATTCTTTAAAAGCAGTTAGTTCTTCCATTTTTAGAATTCAAGCACATTTCTTTAAATATTAGAATGCAGATTCAATTATGAATGCATACGTTTATTTAGAATAATAAATACATGAACTTTTCCTAAACTTACTTGAGCTTCTAAATTAGATTATTTTTATGTGAAATGAAAATTACTCATTTTTAAGCCCATCATTTCAATGTGTTTAACTGTATAATGTTTTAAACGGTCCTTTTTAAACTTTTTATCTTCATATTAATCATATAAATGAAGTAATAGGAATCTAAGTTAAAAATATTGCTAGGTATTTATTTTTTTTATAAATATGACTTTTATTTTGCTGGACATATATCCTGTTGAGGAAATTGAAAGAGTATGTGGTGTAATCTGTAGTTCAGATAAAATTATAATTTAGATATCGGACTATTAAAATAATTATAGTAATAAAACTGATTAAAAAATTTTATAATATCATATAATAAAACGTTGGTTCTTATTATCTGGAATGCCATTAAAAAGTTGTGAGAAAGTAATCATAAGGCAATGCAGTAATTTGCAAGGTGCTAAAAAGTATTTACATCACAATCCTATATTTACGTTTTGGCACTTTTAAAATTCAATTATCATTTTTCTGATTGGTGTGCTTTTCCCTCTTTTTTTGCGGGGGGTGGGGGAGTTTGTTACATTGGGTGTGTCTCTTTTCCTCATGATGAATGATATAAGGGGATTTGCCAATTGAAGGAAAAATAATTTGCATGGAGATGTAGTAGGAAAAACTGAAAGACAAGTGTTATGATTTGGAAATTGCTTGAAGATAGCTGTATTTTGTTTACAACAACTGTTCATTTATTGGCAGTGTCCTGAAATTGTGTATGCAGCCAAGTTTGTGCATTCAGCAGAAACAGATTGCTATGTACATGAAAAGCACACCAGTGCACCCCCCTTCCGAAAAAAAAAATGCAGAAGTATTTCTTACAAAAGCTATTTTTCATTACTGATATTTCTAGCTTTTTTAATTTTATTGATTGAATACTTAATTTGCCACCAATTATAAAACTATCTCTTGCCTTTGCATTTTAGTTTGATGAAGAATTAGTTAGCAATGAATTTGTGACTTTTTGGTGCAGGTGCAGTTAATGAGAAAGTACCGAAATTTTACATTTCATGTTTTAAAAATATTTTAGAATATTGTTAGCATCAGTGTTAATACAGTAACAGATTTTTTTATGGAATGGCGAAAGTTCACTTAGAATTGCTGAATTTTTATATTTTTTATTTAAAGCTGTAACATTTCCATATTTAGCAATTTAATCAATTTTAGGGATTTTTTTTATAAAATGCAAATTTCATTTCACATTATTCACCATTAAGCATAAACACTTAAAAGTCATCTCTTGGATTGATTTCACAATTCACTTTTATATATTTTATCAATTTTCATTATGAAATATATATCTATTTCTTGATAATGAAACAGCAATAAAAACAAATTTGATTCAGAAAGATTAGTAACTACTGGTTTTCAGTCATCTGATTTAATGCTTGTTTTTCTAACATTTAAAATTTTTTTGAGCAAGGTCTTTTAAATTATTTACTTGATATGGGGGGGAGGCCTTCATCTTTTTTTACCCTATTTAGAAGGTAAACCTGGTGAGTTTTCAGATTTCAAAACATATTGTTAAGTTGAATTAATTATTAAAAAAAAATTTTTAAGTAATTTTTCTTCCAGTGGAGTGGTGTGAGTGAAATAGAACGGTTAGCCTTAAAGAACAGAGAAGAACATCTTGCATTATTGCGATCATTGAAAATTGAACAGGTATATATATAAAATTATATATATATATATAATCATATTATCTGTTTCAGATATAGTTAAATAATTCTTTTCAATGCATTTATTTTATTTTCTTCTCTTGTAGGCTAAAGAAGACTTCATCCAAGCGGTTGAGGAGCTTAAACCTAAAATGAAACCAAAGCCAGTAAAAAGAGTTTATAAGTAAGTCATTTAGCTAAAAAAACATGTTACTCACAGCAAGCACAAGACCAATTTATGTAGACAAACTATTAATCTCTTACAAAAATCATGTGGAATTAGAAACATTTTTTGTTAGATATACTATATGATTCAAATGCTTATAAAACCTGTCAGTAACTCTAGAATGATCGTTAATATATAATTACTAATATTTATAAAGAAACTTATTATTTTTAAATAGTTCAATTTTTATATTGATAAACAATAAACTGCTGTAATTGTTAAAGATAAAATATAGTATGAGCACAGAATTTAAAAAGAAATACATATATTTGATTTTAAATAATTTAGTTTGTTATAGTGATAAGCGGTAATGTTAAATAACATATGTTGTGCAAGTGATAGCAGCTCAAAGGCAGTTTGCTTAGTTCACACCATAATTTTATATCAAAAAGGAAAAAACTGCCATATAGGAGTTTTTCTAATGTTGCATTTAAATTCCCTGGGAAATAATCAGAATTACAAGACTACAGGAATTGTAGCAACTCCAAATTCTACTAATCGTACATTATAGAAATATTAACAAGTGGGGAAATAACACGGTAAATTTGCTTCTATGTTAAAATAAAAATAATACCCATTATCACCATCTAATAAAATAAAATTTTTCCCATATAAATGTAACTAAAATAATAATAATAAAATAAAATTTGAAAGCTTTCAGATTATTCCCACTTGCCTTGTGTTGTTGAGTTTTTAATCAAAAATTCATTAAAGTTTTAGAAAATATAAAATAGACAATGAAACAAATTTCAAATTAGGTTTTACAGGTGTCTATGTAGAGGACTGTAGGGGACCATGTAGAGGGGTAGAGGACTGTGTTATTCAAATTTTGATGGCTCTAGGTACCGTTGTTTTTTCACAGTGCAAGAAATACACATACATTAATGTTGATTCTTCGTTGTTTAATTTCTTTGAATATAATACAGTGCAAAAATATTTGGTGGCAACAATTTGCAATGTGTTACAGCTGTTTTTAGTGATTCGACGCAAAATGCCATTTCGAGACCAATAGCCCATTTAGGCTGAAAAGTGCTAAATATACAAGCAGTTGCTTAACTGTATATTTCTGGAACAGTGTATTTTTATTGCATACTCTAATTGCTACACGTATTACTGTTTTAACTAAATGTGAATTGTTGTAGTTCTATGATATTGATGTGTTAACATCTAATCTAATGTATTATTGTCAAAAACAAATAAATAAAGCAATTTGCACAAGTCAAATTGTGAAATAAAGATATTTAAAAAAAAGTATTATTATTATAGAACTGAAGTAAAAAACGTGGCATAGCTTTATAATATTTGTTCTTTGTTGAAGTTAGGATGAAGGATATTTTTCTTTGGGAAAAGAGTATCAACAACTTCATGCAGCAATTGCTAATAATATAAATATAATTTTTAGAATACTAGATATAACAAGGTGCATCTATAAAGTAATTGGATAATTTCTTATAAATAAGAAAAAGATTACCAACCTTAAAATAAATTTATTTCTTCAAAATAATACCAGAGGAGTCTATACAATTTTACATTGATTCTTCAGTTTATCAAAACACAGTTTATAGGCTGTGGAACAATTCTGTCACAAAATACACATTTGATTTAATATCTGAAAGATTTTAAAATCTCTGTCTTTTCTTGATCATCTTAAGCTGCAGAAAAAGGAAAACATCAGCTGGCAATAAGGCGGAAGAATATGATGGGTCATTTATAATTACAAATGAATGCTTAGAAAGATATTGTTATAAAGACAGTGCTGTATAAGATCTGTCTTTTGTTTGCTGTTCTATAAAAGTCTGGGGAGAAATCAAGCAGAAACTTTCTTCATTTTCAATTAAAATTAACCAACAGCTTTCTTTGCTTATCCTGAGCATGTTTGAAAGTTGCTGAGTTATTACATGTCTATCAGCTGTTGAAAGAATGAATTTTCTTCACATTTTGCTCATTCTCTGAACAGGGTTGATACAGTCCTTAATAGTCCTTAGATTTTTTGGAATCAGTTTTTGGTCCTTAAAAGTCCTTAATTTTGGCCAAAATCAGCAGGAGGTCCTTAATTTTAATCATCTGAAATTTCTGTCTGTTTTTCAGACTGCCATTTTGAGTGTGAATTACCATTTTAGAGGAATATTTTTGGCAATTCATTGACATATATGGTTATCTTTTGAATGTGTTCATGGGTTATAATTTTATTTCTAATATAATATAAATGATGGGACACTTGGAGTTTCTAAGCAAGAAGTGAAACATAAGCATTTTGAAATTCATTTTTTCTAATAAAGAGCTCTTAAACAACTTTTCACTTTTAGGAATATGAATTCTTTTATTAAACAATTGTACATTTTTTCGACTTATCAACATTTTGCCGATTTCAAGATCAATTTCTATAGAAAATTTTTAATTCCAAGATCTGAGAATTTTTTGACGATTTTTTTAAACCTCATAACATTGATAAATTTCATTAAAATGATGGTAATATATTAAAATTATATTTAAAAAATAATATTAAAATAAAACATTTTTATTTTCACTGTCATATTATTAAGTTTCATTTTGGCAACTTACTATACAATATTTTGAATCTGAAAAATAAAGCACAATTTACAAAACAGCTGTTAGCAAAAGCAAATTTAGCTATGTAATTAATTAAAAATGTTTTTTTATTTTTTTCATAGTAAGAGTTTTTCCCATGTAATTGTCTCAGAATATTAAAAATTCTCAGAATATGCATCAGTTTCCTTTATGAAATTAATTTTATTTTCCCTAAATATTTCTGGCTTTTTGCTGTTACAGAATTGGTAGGGATAATTTTTCTTTAGGATTTTGGACATTGCAGCTTGGAAAGTTTAGAAGGTTTTGAAGGCAAGATTTATAGCAACAGGATTGTAGAATGTTCGAGAAATGTGTGACAAAATGAAAAATGTCTCTGGTATCAACATGTAATGGATGTATTTTACAGAAAGTTTGCAATGAATTTCTTACTTTTTGGAGAATGTCTGGAAGAACAAAATGAAAACATAATATTTGAATGTTTTACTTCTGATACTAGAATCTTTTTCTTAACATCCCTTTATTTTCTCATCTTTTCACTAGACGTCACTTTCTATCTTCTCTTTATTTTCTCCACTCTTCACTAGACAAAAGCATGGAAAATATCAAAAATTCTTCTAATCTTATCACATGAGCAGGCATTATAGAAAGGGATTTTTTTATTAATAAAAAAATTGAAAACTTACATTTTAAAAGATTTATCTAATATGTCGAAATGCACCGTACACAGAGCTGGTGCTTGGCATTTTCCGACCTGATGCATCTCTGTGGATCATAAATTCTGCTTCCAATGCCTGCACTAAATTCTAAAAGTTTTGCCATTTCTAGAATTTTTTTCTGTGTGTCACTAAGTTCTAAAAGTTCTGCAACACCAGCTCTGTAACCGGCCTTTACCATATGTATTTCATATTTCTTCTGAATGTTCATATTACTAAAGAAATAAAATTAGCCGCCTTTTTCTATGCATTCTAAATGATTTAGTGCTTTTTAGAACAACAGAAATCCTTAATTAAATCCAAAAATTCTAAAATGGAAAGGAAATGTGTTGAAGAAAGAAACTGAATGCATAAATAAAATTATTCTTCAAACATATGTGCGGTTCTTGTTATGTAAATTACCCAATTGTTTACAATTTCTGCCTTTACTATAATTTCCCATTTTTGTTTCCTCATATGATAGAGTTACTGAGCCAGATAAAATAAAAATTAAACTGTATAATCTTTAACCACTAGTTTACATTTTTAGTTCGAATTTGGCTTTTCTTGTTTAATTATGTCACTGTGAGCTGTAATTGATTTTGTTAGCATCAGAACATCAGGGTTCATACGATCCTTAAAAGTCCTTAATTTTTTTCAAAAATGATTTTTGGTCCTTAAAAGTCCTTAATTTTGGGCAAAATGAATAAACGGTCCTTAATTTCGCTCATTTGACATTTCTTATCATTTCTAATGATTGCCATTCTAAGTGTGAATTACGATTTCTCATGAATATGGAATTAAAATTGCACGGCTCTTAACCAATCTATTGGCAGATTTGCATTGCAAACGATAAAAAAAAAAAAAAAAAAAAAAAAAAAAAAACAATTAGCTACCCGAACGAAAGTATCGGTGTCTGATTGGCTATTCACCCAATCTTTCGAAACAGGTGTTATCCATAAATTTAGGCAGATTGTGACGAAAGCGGGAAGCCGGAAGTTCTTTAAGAGGCGAAAGTGATGATGAAGGTGCCCGAGAAAAAAAAAGGGGGATTCTGAAAATATTTGCCAAAATTAGAGCAATCCCCACCTGGAAGGCCACAACCCTTCCGACGCCAATAGGAACGAGATGCCTGGAAAGTGCATTTTAAATTAACTGTGGCTTCATCAAGCTGATTACAAAGACTGGATATTGATGGATGGCAATCCTTAAATGTGGTCTTTGTCTGAAACAAATTGAAATTTCTAGAATGGGAGAGTCAGCACTGAAGATTCACATGAAAATTAAGTTTCGTTTCATCATTTCAATTTGTTTTTACATGGTTTTACTTAGCTTAATTTCTGTGTTTGTTTCAATTAAGACATAGATTAATTTTTTATCACCTTCTACGGAGTTTATTCTCTTTTGCACATACTATATGTATGGGATATCGGGATTATGAGTTTATTTCTACAGAGGGTCCGTTATCGATTTCGCGGGAAATCTGTTGGGTCCGTTTCAATTTTAGGTCGCCAAGGGCAAATTCGGTAACGCTAGCCGAGAAAAAGTGAAGTTCGGAAATATGTTTTGAAGCTTCAATAGACAATTAAGTATTTGGTTTAATCCTATGCTGTTGATAGTAATGCATTATTTTTGCTAATGGCAATACAATTATTAAATGAAAATAACTAACTAATTAAAAATTTGTTAATATTTTTAAAGCTGAAAACAACTAATTAAAACTAATTTTCCTGAATTAACTAGACGCAAAATTAACTTTCATGAATTACTAAAGTTATTGGGTAGAAGTTTAACTGAAAATATACATTCCGTATTATATATATATATGTATGTATGTATAGTACAAAGTCCGAGGTCTGGACTTGTCGGGACTTCGGCGATCCCAGATTTGAGATTTTTCCGGATATTAGATCATTGTAAATCTACTAAGATGTCGCATAGAAATTATAAAATTGAAAATATGAAATCATGATTTATGAAATAATGAAGCATTTATGATTTAAAGGGTATCAAAATTTACAAAAGAAAAGAGCTTAATATTTATATGTTTACTTTTTTAAACATTTCTTTCAATGTGAGTTGTTTGATTTGTTTTCTCTGCTAATACTTTAGACTAATACTATAGACATATAATTTCTTGTTCAGTTATTAAGTTCCATTTTTCAAGTTCTGTAATTGCTGTGTCGAGAATTCCGAATAACTTGTCAATCAAAATTTTTTCTCGTTCAGTAACCTCTTTGTTACTTTCTTCACTATCGGTAGCTGTATTTTCTGGATTTAGAACCATACTACAGATTTCGCCCTCCGTTAATTGATTGATGATTGGGCATTGTCATCGCAATGAAAAACTTCTGTTTAACTTTGCTAAATTCTGCCGCCTGGTGCGGCCATGCGAGCTCTGGCGCTGGTTCTGGCTTTATGTGAATAACAAATCAGTTATTCTTAATTCAAATAGCACTAAATATAATCGTTTGTCCTATGAGTATCATTAACAAAATCTATTTTTAGCATAAGGAAAGAAATTTCTGCTAAATCTCCCCTTGTCAACATTTTAGCGCATTAAACTTAAATCTGTAATCGGATAATAGTCTATTATTTGGCATTGCTGCATGATTCATCACTCAAGTTGTCATCCGTTGATAAACATGCGGTGATGAAAGCAAAATACAATAAATCATGATTCGCGATTTCGGCATCAAGGATATAAAATATTAGTTGGTGTAAAATTAACAAATGTTTCGGTTTGAGATTATGCCAAGCAGATACGCAGCTATGGAGTCAAGTTACTAATCACACAAATTTATGATAAAATAATTATTTCTTCAATAATGAGATATTTTATTTAGCGCCAAACTGAGATTAAGAATCGGATTTCCGGCATGTTTTTTTATGATGAGGAAAAAAATCTGATGCGCGTGTGTAAAGCATACCCCTTCCCTTCAAAAAAGCGCTAAAAAATTGGTTCGTGGTGGCTTTGAGGTCCGGATTTTAGATCATTCCAGATATTGGATGTCTGGATCTCAGACTTTGTACTGTATGTATGTATATATATATATATAAAATGTATACTTTCACTATTCAAGTATTCACTGTGACAAGTATTCCCATCTTGTCACATGAACAGGCCTCTGTGGAAAGGGGCTTCTCTGTAAATAAAGCAATTAAGTGACTCATCATACATTTTTCAACGCACAGTATTTGATTACATAAAATTTTCTGGAGGTGTTCTTAATATCGAAATTAATAAAGAAATGAGATCAGCAGCAGCTTCTGCAAGGTCTAAATATATGCAGTATTTAGAAGAACAAAAATCTTTAACTAAATCTGAAAATTTAAAGAGGAAAAGAAATATTATTAAGGAAGAAATTGATTATATGAAGCAGAAGAACAAATTTCTTCAAAGGGACATTAAAGATATTAATGAAGAAGTAGATGCTTTAGCAGATGAAGCTGAGACCAGCAGGAACATTGATTTGTTTATTAAAGCAAATGAACTTAGAAGAATAGCTAAAGAAAAGGAAATAGACATAAATAAATTAGATGTTAAAATAGCTGAAAAGATTTCAGATTTAAAAAAAGCACAAATGTTTTGTATCTTTTATTGTACAGTTTATTATTCTAGTATCTTTCAAAAAAAACCAAGGAAATAAATTGTATGTTTACAAATCAGTTATTTTCATCTGCAAAATATTCTTACATTGTGATTATAATAGTAGTTGACTGTGTTTAGATAAATATCAAATAAGTTAAATAATAATCATATAAATCTCTAAAATAGTGACTGTCATTAGTGTAAAATACACTTATACATGTTTTTCAAGAAATTATGTTCCTAATTTAATGTTATCTGCTTCATAACTTGTAGGGAGTTAGTTTAATTTTCAAAATTGTTTTATGGTAAGTATTAAATTGAATTTAATAAAAGTGCATAATACACACTTCTGTTAGTTTCTTAAAGTGAAATTACAAGCATGAAGTCGGTTGTATAGATAATTTCTTTATTCTATTCGTTTTTTTTTTTTTTTTTTTTTTTTTTTTTTGTTTGTTTGTTTGTTTGTTTGCTGATAGGTCCTTAATTTTTTCTTTGATGGTCCTTAAAAGTCCTTAATTTTCATGTAAGGAAATGTGTACTAACCCTGAACATGCCTTTATGTTCTAAGCTCTTTTCAGATAAGAGGCTTATTTAAACCTCTGTCTGTTATTGTAATATTGTAGTTACGTTCAGCCATAGCGATAATTTGCTTCACGTCTGTCGGAAGTTTTGGACTATTTAACTTTACCAGATCAAGTAAACCCTCATAGGTACATTGTGGAGAGGTTGACAAGTCAGGAAATAAATCACGCAGGAACTAGCAAGAGCTTTGGTTTATATATTGAGGCAAAACTCTTAATTGTTAGAAAAGATGCTTAAAGAGAATGAATTCTATATAAACTAGCCAAAATGTTTGGGAAGGTTTCAAATTAAAATGTCAGTTAAATATTTTGTTGAGTGTTGTTGTTACGAAACATAAATGTTTTGTAACAACGGTTGGCAAATGTTTTTAGCTTTTAATGTGTAATTGTCCTAATATCATTTGAGAATCAATGTCATAAATTACATGTATTTTAAACAGTGAAATTTTATTAGATTTTGATTTTAAAAGCCTTTTTTAATAAATATTGTTAAAAAAATAAAGTTTAATAGTGGCCATGTAAATCTATAATGACTAAGGTTAGCTAACTATCTAGTTTAATTATTTATAACTAACTGCTTACCCTTAAAAATTATCTCTACATATTAAAGCGAGTTATTGCCTTTCATTAATACTCACTGTGGTCACAAGATAAAACACAAAAATGTAAAAATTGAAGTAAAACTTATTCTTTGCATCTAGTGAGACTTAATACAAAACAACTTATCACCTCTGGTGCATTAATGGCTTATTGGAACCTTAAAGTATATTAACTGGGTTACAACCACTGGAACTCTACACGAAGCTACGACACTAACTGCATTAAAGAGAGCCTGAGTAACTTTCAACGCTTGCCAACTATGCCTACGTCAGGCCTTTCGGGTTTGTTCTAATCAGCAGGTCTCTCTCTAGACAAGCAGCAGCAGTGACAACTTTCAATCTTTTGTTATGAATCATTCTGATTTTGATCTTACTTCTCATTTTAACCTATGCCGGTTGACATAAGATCTACCTGCTATTTACTAAACCTCTAGACTGACCATGTATGTGACAAAATGAGACGTAAAAAAAAATTAACATAAAGCTAACTGTTAGTAAAACGTAAATGTCACTTATATCTTTCAGATATGTCCAATTATTATAAGTGTAAAATATTTAATGCTACTTGATAAATTGCATAAATTTTATTTTATTCTCAAGCTTAGTATTTATATTAATTAATTCATTTTTAGTAATAATGCATACTACTTAGGGATCTATTTTATTTTTAGGATAATATTACAAAAGTGAAATTCAGGCATAGATAATATTTTTAATTGAATTTATTCGGTTCCCATTTGCTTATAGGTCCTTAATTTTTTTCATTAATTATCCTTAAAAGTACTTAATTTCTGTGTGCAGAAATGTGTGCAAACCCTGTTAGTTGGAATGTTTTCAATGCTGAAATTGGCCTGTTGGTTTATCTTCAACACTTTTATATCCGCATTTAAAGCAGCTGTATCTTTCATAGACTTGTGTTAACATTTTGGTAATAGATTTACCTATTTTGTAAAAAAAAAAAAAAAAGTTATAACATTGTTTCATGTTGAAGCAAATTTTTTTGTACAATGGCTTCTCAGTAAATGAAAATGACTCCATCATTTTGATGTGTAAATGATAAAATAACCAGCTGAAATGGGCTTTAACAAGAGTTGATATGTTGTTCTTTTTAATTACATTTATTCTTTCACTTATTTATTTTATTGTTTGGTCTTCTAATTTTCTGGCTACTTTATGGTCACACCTTGTATTCCAAGTCCAAGATCAGGACTCATTGGGACTTTGTGATTCTGGATTTGGGATTTTTCCAAATTTTAGATTATCAATTTAAATCTAGTAAGCTGACATGTAGAAATTATAAAATTACAAATAGGAAATAGTTGTTTATGAAATAATGAAGCATTTGTTACATTAAGGGAATCAAAATATACAAAAAAAGCTCAAAATTTATTTGTTAATTTTATTAAACATTCAATTTTTTTCACTGTCAGTAGCAATATTGTCTGGATTTAGAACAATATATTTATGGAGTTTTCATGCATTAGTTGATTGATGATTGGAACATTGTCATTGCAATGAAAACCCTCTTTTATATCCTCGTTATTTATTACCAATACTCCACATTTCTTCACAAATTCCATTAATTGGAAAATTTTGCTTTTTGTTCGCAGTATTCGAAAAACTTCAGATTTGCTAAACGTCACTAAACTTCAATCTGCAATACTTTACTAATGATGTTTCATGAGATTGGTGATTAAAGACGTATTGTTCTGCTGAATTTTATCTTCCTTTCATTGCAAACTGACAAAGTTAAGCCTGAGTTATGTTAGTTTATTATTTATTGTTGATCACAGATATTTAGCCAGGAAGATCTTTAGCCTACAGAGGCTTCCTGATAGGACATTTAGCTGATGGGGACATTTAATTTGCAGTATGCTTAACTGACCATGGTAGCATCCCTAAAAAAAAGTGGCAATGTTTTAGAATAACTTATCCATATTTATCTGACAAAAGGTTGTTTCCATGGTGCATAACAAGAAGGTTTATGGAAATACCACATGTTTGACTTTATTTAAATCTTAAAAGACTATGGATTTTAAAATTAGACTGAAAAGCAACTTTATTTTGGGGTAAATTTTCAAATTAGTTTTGACAACAATCAAACATAGGTATCTCTTTCAAAAAAAAGGAAAAAATAATTTCTGCAGTCAGAGGAGCAAAATAATTTTATATGGAAAGAAAGGATTGGAGTAAAGCAAAAACAAAGTAACATGATCTGTTAAGGATTAATGTCATTAACTAGGAAGAAAAATTTTTTTTAATGTGAAATTGTTTAGAGAAAGCTAACTTACTACCTGAAGAAGATGTAGGGATAGTTTTTGTAGATCCAAAATTGAAATTATGATAAACTGTCCAATAATGATTATATATCAAAATTTTGTGTATTTCTGCTTTTCAAAAGTATGTTTTATATCAATGACAAGAAATTCAATGCACTTTCAGTGTGGCTTATAAATGTCTAACCACACTCATGTGATAAGCTAAAATTCCACAAAAATTCAAATCAGCAATGAGATCTTTAAGATCTATGTATTGTACTTGTGAATTTTTCCTTATTTGACTGCACACGTGCTTAAGGCTTATTAGACATTTTGTGGCCTGATGCAGTCTCTGCAGGTCCGAAATTTTTCTGTCCAGGGCCTTTCTAAATTTCTTTCCAAATTTTGCATTCTTTTGCCTTCCCTAAACTCTAAGATTCATCACCCGTTAATTTTTTGCTTGTTGTTTTTGGAAGTTCTAAAAATTTTGTGTTGATAATCATGCAATGAAGAAAGCAATAAATAATGATTCGCCAGGTTGACATCAGTGATGAAAAGAAATTAAGAATTGGGACTCCCTATATGTTTTATGAAATATCAAATGCACAAATATAAAGCATGAAAAAGTTCGCTGAGCATCAGAAGGTCTGGATTTTGGACTTTGTGTTACAGAATATTAAATTCTTTATTAGTTTATTTTATTGTCAAAAAGAAGGCGTTTGGTAATTTTGAATCAGATCTTCGCAAGACAATTCCCCCACAAAAAAGAGCAAACATTTAGAAATTAATCCTTAAAAATTGAAGGAAATAAAACAAATTATGAATTACAACTTGATAGTTTGTTCTATAATGACTAATATCTTTTATTTGAATTATGGAATACATTCTGTATTATTTTGGGCTTTGTTGAACTTCTAGAGATGCTATTTTAAATGGCATGTTTTATAAATCTGTTAATTTGTATAGCATTTCAGAATGTATTATATAGTATGAGTTCATAATACAGTAAAACTATTTAGAACTCTAATAATTCTGATTGATTGTTCTTCTACTGAGGCTGTTTAAATTTAAGCTGGTACTTCTTTATTATACTGAAGTGCCACTGAATTAGGGATAGCTAGTCAATAATGATTTGGACCTCCTCTGACCTTTATAATGGCTGCCAAACGACAAAGCATAGATTCAGTAAGTTTCTGGAAGTATTCTATGGTAATTGCTTGCCAAACATCGCATAGAGCTGTGTATAATTTAGGAAGAGTTGCCAGTGTTGTATGATGAGGTTTCAAACTTTTCTCCAAAGCATCCAAAAGATGCTCAGTAGAATTTAAGTCAGAGCTTTTAAGTAGCCAAGTTATGACAGAAAAGTTAGAACGCTCATCCAACCAAGCAGTAGCCAACCGGGGCCTGTGAGAGGTGCAGTTATCTTGCTGGGATACTCCATTTCCATATGAATCACAGGACAACGTTAATGGATGGAGATGATCGCCCAGCAACTTTACATACCGAATCATATTGAGAGAGGTTGGTACAAGTACCAAAGGTCCCAAACACTGCCAAGAGAAAACATCCCAGACCGTGATTAAGCCATCATGACCTTGTACAGTTCCAATCTGCCATACAGGGTTAATGGCTTCATGAGTATGATGCCATATTCTCAGCCTCCCATCAGTATTAACCCCTTAACTGCCGCGGGCGTATATATACGCCTTGCTCAGCCGATGCGTTAACTGCCCCAGGCGTATATATACGTCCTTCCAAACTGCTATCATTTGCTTTGCGCTGCTACACCTAAAATTATTCGCAAAGTTAACGCATCGGCTGCGCATCTGGGGCAGTTAACGCATCGGCTGAGCAAGGCATATATATACGCCAGCGGCAGTTAAGGGGTTAATTAGTTGGAATCAAGACTCATCGCTTCTTGCTTCTTATTTCAAGTCCACTAGAGTCTCTGTATTCTCTTGTCCAGGCAAGATGGGCAGCTCGATGGCATGCGTTCAGCAAGGGTACTCTTGTGAGTCTACGGCTTCCGAAGTCCATATGATGAAACGAACGTTGTACGATCCTTTTATTGACTGTATGGCTGTCGCCCTGATTCAGCTGGGTGGTAATTTGAGCTAACGTTTGACTTCGTTGACTGTACAATACAGCTGAATGTCTCGCACCATGTTTGTTCTAGGTTGTCCTTTGCCATTTACCCGATCGCTAGTTCTTTTTCCCAACCATCCGTGTATTCTCTGCATACTCTTGACACTGTCGACCTTGAAAATCCTAGCCCACTGAGGATTTTGGAAACAATGGCCTATGGGTCGATTGCTACTATCTCTCCAAGATTGAAGCTGTCTAAATCAGAAGTTTTACTCATACTGGTAATTGAAACAACTGATTAACAACAACCATAGTACTGGCTGTATGTGCATTTACCACAACTTCCTCACATGAGCACAGATGCTACTCAGCGCTATAAAATTTGCATAGCTATGTCTATCCTTAATTCAGTGGCACTTCAGTATATAACAGCTCCTGTTTTTTAAATGCCAAGTTGGTGGCAGGATTGTCGATAAGTTTACGCTTACTTCTAACATACATCCTGTGCCGTGTTTCTCCAGCTGCATTTAATATGGCATAAGCAGACTCCAGCTTCTACGAATTCTCTGTAGTTCCTGCAGAAATTCCTTAAAAATTATGAGGTATGGAAAATATTGAAACAACTACAGGTTTTCTTGAGAGAGGGGCACAGGAAATGGTATATAAAATGGAATTATTGGCAGTATATAACATAGGAAAACAGAAAAAGGAACTTACTGAATTTCTTGTGGATTCCACACCCCACTCACAATGGATAACAGAAAAACTATTCGTTTTTCTAAAAGTGATGACTAAATGGGTCACAAAATATCTTGGCAACCCCTATAGAAAAGGCTCCAACTGGTGTCAGATTCAAAAGTGAGACTAACAATTTTAGCATGTACAAATGCTGCAGGAACGCACAAGTGTAAACTTTTCATAATCGGAAAAAGTACACAACTTTGAGCATTTAAAAGAGTAAAGATTTCTCCCGTTATATATCATGCAAATAAAAGCGCGCGGATGACACAATTCTTAATGAATGATTGGTTTGAAAATCATTTCATACCCAAAGCTCATCAGAATTCGTTTGGTTTACCTGATGATGCAAAAATTGTCCTTGTAGAGAAATGTTTGGGTCATACTTCACATAAAGTTTTAGTGAAAGATAACGTATTCTGTATTATTCCTTCCTCCAGATTGTACGTCCGTTATTCAACCTATGGATATCGGAATAGTGCACACGCTGAAATCCAAATATAAAGTAGAATTTTTAAAAGCCATGTTAAATTTCTTGAATAATGGCAAGACTATTCAAGAATGTTTTAAATTTTTTTTGCATAAAGTCTGTTTTGTGGAGCATCATTAGGTTGTAAGAGGATGTGTCTCTAGATACTTTAAAAAAATTTTTTGGTATAATTTATGGCCAGCTACCATATTTCATGGTGTTGATGATGAATAGGATAGCCGCGAATGTGAAAGTTTTCAAATATCGCAAAGCAAAGGTGATTTTGTAAAGAAATGTGGAGAAGCAGTGATAAAGCAAGATGATGTAACAGAAGATTTTCATTGCAATGATAATGCCCCAATCATCACTCAAATAATGGACGGCGAATTCTGTAGTATTAGTAGATCCTGAAAATACTGCTACCGATAGTGCCAGAGAGGTTATTGAAAACCAAAAACTTTCGATTGACAAGTTAGTTGGAATTCTCAACACAGCAGTTACAGAACTCAAACAGTGGAGCTTTGTAACTGAATAAAAAATTATGTCTGTCTACAGAATGAAAAAGAAAATATTAGCGCAAAAAAGAAACTTAAATAACTTACAGTGAAAAAAAGTTTAATAAAGTAAACAAATTAATATAATGTAAATTGAGTTACCCTTTAGATCTCTTTTTGTAAATTGTGTTACCCTTTAGATCATAAATGCTTCATTATTTCATAAATCACGATTTCATATTTTGAATTTTATAATTTCTACATACCATCTTAGTAGTTTTAAATTAACTATGTAATATCCGGAAAATCCCAAATCTGTAATCACCTAAGTCTCCATGAGTCCGGATCTTGGACTTTGTACTGTATTAACTTTAATTATATTTTAGTAGATTTAGTAATATTTCTACTTAAGTAATAAAATTAAAATTTCTAATCAAGTATGCATATAATTTGCAAAAAGTGTTTTTAATTACTCAGTTTTTTATATTTAAGGATTTTAAATTGAATCATATTTAATTTAATGATTCATTTAATTTAATGATTAATTAAAAATTAAAAACAGCTAATAAAAAATTGTTTTATATGCACATTTTCAAAGTTGCAAAAATGTGGTTTGCATTTTGCCCATTGACAAGCTTTGCCATAAGTTGGACTCTATGCATCGAAAACATTTTCTTATCTGAAAGACTTTTAGTACATAAACTTCACAAGGTAAGGCTCAGAATAATACCGAACCTTGCCTCATTGATTTTTATTCCACTGCCTAGCAAATTTTCACCATCTTTCAACATTTTGTGTTTAAGAAACTTGTTTGCCTAAATAAATTGAAATTTATGATTTACAGTAAAATTTTTACCTCCTTTTTCCAGTTCCTCTGTTTTATATGCTCACTCACAGTCTGAATAAATCATCAATCCCTTTTGTACATGTTGATATTTTTTACCTTGAGTTTGGTTACTTCCCTCTTTGGAACCTAAGTGAAAAAGACTTAAGCAGTTTCTCACCATAGCCCGGCAAATATCAGCATTGGGGAAGAGTCATACTGGTTTTGCCTTTTTCTGCATGAACAGATAATCATTTAGGTCCATACATTCCCTTATTTAGTTGATGGATTAGATGGAGCAAATAGAACTCTCTCATACCCTCTCTACAAACTCTTCCAGTCAATAATTATATTTTCATAAAGGTGGAGTTACTTCTGGTGCCTGTTGCCATTGTTAATTTTATTGCTTGCAGTAAAAAAGTATAATTATAGTCCAATAAACATGTTATGCAGAATAATTGTACTTAGTTTGACTTCATTTGGAAAGTGCATAGTTTAGTAATTAGCAGAAAACATATAGCTTAGTAATTAGCATGAAATTAAATTTATATTACTGTATATACATCTAAAAACACTTTATACAAATATGGCCAGTATTCAGTATAGCTAAGTTTTAGTAAACTAAAAGTAAATTATGGGTTTCATTTTGCTCACATAAAATATAATATGTTTAATATAAGTAAAAATGTAACTAAGATTATATGTTACTTTTAAGAATTATCAATAAAAATTAATATCATTGTTTTATTTTACTTGAAACAGAAATTGGCAAAATATCTTGTTCAGTATTGTGAAAACAAATGTGTTATGTTTTCTTTCAGAGAAGGGGAAAATATTTAATTCTTTTTAACTTCTTGAGCTCTATTGAAATCTGAAATTCTCTCACCTGTATTAGAATATTTATATATATATATATTTACCTTCCAGGATAAAAGGTAATCTCATCTGAATTTCTAGCTATCTAAATTGGTTGCAGTCTCAATTACTCCAGGAGGTGTACTCCTGGAGTAAATCAAAAGTTAATCTTTCGCTATTATTCTCTGGAAAGGAGGATGATCCTTTTGCTGCAATGAGCTGTGCGATCATCTGTGATAAGCTTTAATGTTTTCTGCTAGTATTGTTTCAATAATTTATGCAGTAGATATGCTGAATTCATCAATATCCATTTCCTGAAAACATTAATCACTTATTTCACTTATTATTCTTATTTATCAATTCGGTTTATTTAGGAGCAAACCTTCTTCTCCGCCTGTGTTGAGAAAAAGTAAACGCTTAGCAAAAATGAGTGTGGACCTTTCGGAAGGTGCATTATATGCTAAAGCTATTGAAAAAGCAGAAGAGGAGGCTGAAGAAATAATTAAAAAGGTAATTTTTATTAGCTGTTGATATAAATTTAAACTTTTAAAATATTTTTCCTTCTTGCAGGCATTTATGTTTCATTTTACGTAATTCAGTGTAATTTTCAGAACTTTTATGTTGATATAAAGAGCATTTGTTCTTGTTTATGTTCCTTTTCATTGTGACTAAAAGAAGTGATTATATGTTCTTGTATCGAGCATTCTTGTAAAAAGTGTTAAAACAGCTTGATGGATTCATTGTTTTGAAAATTTTTGCACCTGCATTAAAACAGTTGCTACATTAATGACCAAAGATTTCAGTGGTCTTCTGTATCAAAATTTTTGATAAACCTGTTCTTTATTAATGTCCACTTGAAGCAGTTGTGCTCCCAGCTTGTTTTTAGTAGATCAAAAGTGGTAAACTAATATTCTTTTACAACATGGCATTTAGTGCATGTTTTATGAGCTATGTTAATAATACAAGTGTTGCTTAATAGATAACTTACAGGTTCGCAAAAAACTGAGACTACACATTTTAACCCGCCAACATTTTATTCTTTGCATCTACTATATATAAATTTACAACACAACTGTAAGAAAATTAAGGTGCAGTTGAAATGTATCTGTGCATGCGCGTGCTGATGTCTCCTTTTCGTCTGCCGAATCTCTAGGAGGGGGCAATAACGCTTTCTTCACAAAGGGGGGATGTCATCTGTTTGCCACATTTCTCCCACCTTTTGAGTGAGTGGCTACACACTCAAAACATAAATCTTACATCAATATAAATCAGGGTTATTACTTAAATCTTATTACTTGAAATCAAAATTAATACTGAGCAGTAATAATGCAACAAAAATAATAGCACAACAAAATAAATCATAATAACTCAAAGACATGAATCAGTTTCATATAGTTTTACGTGATTTTAAGATCCAGTAGCTTTCTCCTAAATGTGACATCAACAATGTAGTACCTGCATGCAATAACTCTTTGTGTGCACTGAATATCAGTAATTTGACTACTGGATATTCAAAAGGTAATATGATGGGGAACTTAAAGCTGCTAAAGTCGTCACAATAAGCAACATTAGACTTAGCTCCTATTAGACCATGACTATCGACAAATGGTCCGAGTCGTCTTAGCTTATCATCTGTTTTACCATTAAACGACTCTTTTTGTATTAATAACATTAAAGCTATTTCTCCCCTTTCTATTTCAGGTACAGTCAAATCCTTAGAATGGTGTTATTATTATTTTTATGTACATTATTATAAAATCTGAATATCCATGATAACATTCTAACAATTTTCTTAAGTGACGAGAAACACTTATAGTACCATCCAATACTATTATCATTCTTTACCAACGTAACAATAACTGTCTTATGTATTTCTGAATTAACTAAATCCTCATCTGGTTCATCATTAAATTTAGGCCAATTTGCCTCATCTTCCCGTAATCAATCAGGTCCCTTCCACCATTTTTGTTCTATTAATTGATCTGCATAACAACCTCTAGAAAGTAGGTCAGCAGGATTGAGACTACCAGGGATATGTCGCCATACAGTGGGGGAGGTCAAAGATCTGATTTCCTGTACACGATTAAAAACGAATGCTTCCCAATGTTGATTTCGCCGTATCCAACTGAAAGCTGTCAAGGAGTCAGTCTATCAGTGAATGCGAATTTCATATAAGCCAGTATCATTAATAACTGAAGACAATAACCTAGAACCAATATTACGAGCAAGAAGTTCTAATTGAGGAATCGTAATAGGTTTTAAAGGCGCTACTCTTGATCTTGCGTGTACCAAACTAAAACTTTTAGCTTTTTGCCACTCTCTACTCTTAAAAAGATGCATGCACCATACGCACTTTTACTACTGTCACAAAAGAGATGCATTCTCACAGCTTCATTAATAGATTTGAGACCTACCCATCTAGGTATTTAGATACTGGATACCAAGTAAAACCTTTTACGCCAAAACCTAAATTTTTTGGTTAATTCATCGGGAAGAACATCGTCCCATTTTAAGCCTTAAATTCCAAGTTTTCTGTAAAATTAGTTTTGGAATCAACATTACAGGAGCTGTATGTTCTATAACATTAAACACCTGATGAACTACTGCTAAAAACTTGTCTTTTAGTAACTGGGTCCTCAAGTTTTATATTTTGACCTATTTTGCAAGATAAGGTATCTGTATGCCATGCAAGGCCTAAAACTGACGCATCTCCTTCTGTGGAGGAATCTTCCTCTGGCACAACATTTCTTACATTGGATTTCCAGAATCTTAAATTAAAATGACCCAAAGCCATAATTATTTGTGATTCATTTACAAACTTTCTCATTTTTATTTCTGAATCCATATTAGCCACACAGTTATCTACGTAAAAGGATGCTTTCAAAATCTCCGCTGTATGACTTAAGGTTTCGGGAACTACACTCAAATGATGTTGTATTGTACCGGCCAATAAATACGGACTAAATGTAATGCCAAAAACTACTCTACTGTGCCATTACAGTTCAACTTGTTCTTGATTATCCATATTGATGAACCACATAAATCTCAAAAAGTCTCGATCTTCCTTCCTTATAGATATTTGCAAGAATGCTTTTTCTATATCTAAAGTGACAGCAACGTAATTCTTGCAAAACTGATTAAGAATCGAAGGTATAATTTTAATTAAATTTGGTCCAGTAGATAAACAATCATTTAATGATGGGTAACCAGGCGAATGAGAACTTCCATTAAACGCTGGTCTTATACTCGTGCTACTATTTTCTTTTACAATCTCTCTATGAGGCAAATAATGTACACCCTTATATTTTTTCTAATCCGGTACTTTGTCAATTATCCGAGTGCTAACCAGTTCTGGAAAACATCTCTGTAAGTATCAAGATTTCCCGTAGTCATTAATTTTGTTTTAGTACTTACAAGACACTTTTCTGCTATCACTTTGTTTTCGGGTAAAAGCGAGCAATCCGACACCCAAGGTAATGCTACTTCGTACCACCCGTCTGAATTTACCATAAGAGTCTCTTCAAAATATTTTTGTGTATCTTCTGGTAACTGAGTTTTGGTTTTACTTATGGAAGGTTCACTAATACCCAAAACATCTAACTTCCAGAGATCACTAATACATTGACCCTTCACTAACAGAGAAGAAATTAGGGGGGATACAGTATTTACCGTAGTTGGCTCAGTGCCATTAATTTTACCCATAACAATTCAGCCTAACTGTGTATGCACTTCGCTGACACCGCACGTAAGGGGAACAATTTTTATAGTTAGCAACTTACCAGCAAAATCCGCACCAATTAATAATTTTCTCTTTATCGACATGACATGGACCATTTTCTAAATCAATTAATTTAATACCATGTGACTTAAATTCGTGTAACCACAAACCAGATGGGAGTTGTTTAATTTCAGAACAAATTTTGTTTTGACCAAGTACCTCTAATTTACACTTATATTTACTACATATATTGCTTACTTAGGCAATAACATATTTTTTATACACATTTTCTGAAGTCTCAACTCCACCAAACAGAAATTGCTTAATTTTTGATTCACCAGTACACTTACAATTTAACCTTTGAGCAACATCATTACATAAATATGATTTCATCGAACCACTATCATAAATTGCTAGTACAAACATTTTTTTAGAACCATTCTGAATTTTTACAATTAAAGTTTGAAGATATACATCTGATATCTTAACATAGTTATTAAAAATGCCTGTTTTGTTTTCGTCATTCCCTAACTTTGTGACACTTTTTGTTTTGTTAGAAGGCAAATCAGGGCACATAATCACAAAATGTCAATTTTTTACGTAAGGTGCACATATGTTTAGCTGTACACTGATTTGCTCTATGTTTTTCTTAAGACACATAAAACAAACATTTTCTTAATGATATCTTTCTTACATTCTAAACTCATTAAAGAGGCATCCTTACAACTTTCAGACAAATTGGATTTTTCACAAAAAATACAATAAATTGGCAGGAAATGCTGATTCAACTAAAGGAAATAAAATAACTGCAAATTTATCTTTAGTTAAACTGAGTGATTCCAATGCGTGTAGTTGAGTTTGCAACTTGTCATAAAGAGTTAATAAGTCTGTCTTTTGTTTGTCATTGATTACCAGCTTTAATAGTTCTCTAACAAAAATTTGAATTAAAACATTTTCATTTCCAAATTGTTCTTTGAGATATTCCACAGCTTTTTCATAATTTTCTTCCATAGCAGGAAAACTTTCCACTATTGCTCTTGGCGCAGTCTCAGGTTTCGTAGATTGCAGTAGATAATGAAACTTGTCTCTCCTGTCGATGCGAGTATCTTCATGTATTTTACTAAATCTCGTCCAAAACGTCAACCAATTTCGAGGGTCTCCATCGAACTTCACCAGTTTCTGTTTTGTGGCCGTAACTATTCCTGATAAAGTACCGCTATTTGTTGCACCCATAGAAGACTGTGAACACTTATCCTTTTTTCTGTTACCTTTTACTTTCAACGTAGATAATTTATCGTAATATTCTTGAGCTGCACTAAATTCCCTTTTGTATTCTTCTTGAGTACAGCCTTTTTCTGTAGAAGTTCCAAAAAAGGAGTCATCCGTATTTCGTAAAGTTTTATACTTCTCCGAAATTTGATCTAAATAAATTTGTAAATTATCCAAATCCAGAAAATCTGATCGTATCAGGTCTTCCAGCTTATTCGCTGTTTTCATAAATGCACTCCTAATTGCTTTCCTGTTTTGCTAAATCCAAATCCTCCATGTTTGCACTTGGGAACTTCTCAGTTATTTTCGTAAATTATATAAACAATCATGTGTCGAAATTGATGTTGTCACCGGCTCGCCAATTATGTTGCTTAATAAATAACTTACAGGGTCGAAAAAACTGAGATGATGCATTTTAACACACCAACATTTTATTCTTCGCGTCTACTATTTACAAATTAACAAAACAACTGTAAGAAAATTAAGGTGCAGCTGAAATGTATCTGCGCATGTACATGGTGATGTCTCCTTTTCATCTGTCGAATCTCTAGGAGGGGGCAATAACACTCTCTTTGCAAAGGGGGATGGTGATCTGTTTGCCACAGCGAATATTTATGAAAATCGTCAATTAGCTATTATAGATTATATTAAATCAGCATTATTAAATGATAAAGTGGTAAAAAAATTAATAAATATGTGTATTGTTTTAAAATATCGTTTGCTGTATATTTTATAGTCTGAAAAATAAATTTCTAATATTAAAAAGATTTAGAATTGGCAATTTCTGGGAAGGATGATTAATCTTACAATGTTGATAACACTTGGAGCTGGCAATTTGTTACCCCATGTCAAGGATTAATTCTGTGGCCAAGTAAAATAAAAAGTCTCATTACATTCCCAATCAGTAGCTGGCTCATGTTATTTTATGGTTTTTCCTTGATGTGATATGAATATGGACAATTTTTCTTTAAAAAGCCCTGTTGTATAAACTCTCTTCTAAGCCCAGGTCATTTTGCAATAAATAAAACCAGTTGTTTTTAATCATTAGCATTGTTTTGGTTTTAAAAAGTAATATTAGATTTTCTCCATTCATAATAATGCCTCTTTATTTTGTTTTTTCCTCTGTATGTTGCATGTGTATTTAACATGGCCAAATTATTACATGTTTAGGAAATTCCTCCAATTTTGCCCTTCAAAGATGCTTTACACAGTAAAGGAGTATATGAAGATTTTGATAAAGATTTCAGATGGGCTTCTAATGAGAACTCTACTTATGAATGTGATTTAAGTAGTAATGCTGATAACAGGTAAATTTTTTGCACCTTCAGAACTTCATTTATGCATGTGTATTTCCTTCAAGGCAATTAGTCATTCTATATTTTTAAAGGAAATTTGACTGCTAGTAATAGTTTTCGACACTTTTGATTTACTGTTAAAAATATGTTGCATCTCCTATGTAATAAGCTTCACAATTATATATAACAGGGTTGGCCAAACTTCATGTCATTAAGAGCCGCATGTTTGAACTCGGGAATGTTCGAGAGCCACATCTAGATTTTCTAAAAGCCACAAGTTCATATTTACATCATTATAGGAGTAGTGGAGGAGGTTTTAAATGGAAAGAAATCCTTGATAACTTTGTAAAATGAGTCTAAACTAATTAAGATAACAGTTTGACAAGACAGCTTTGGCAGCTTCAGGATGTTCATGCATTTCGTCATATGCAACTTGCTTTATGCATCTAATAGCTAAAAATGGAGCACTTTTAGTACCATAAGTCACTGTTTTGAGTCTATATGTCACAGGTGAATCACTAAGGTTTCTCTTCCATAAGATTCGAAGTAAGTCTCTTTGGGATTCGTCAACTAAAATCTGCTGGTACATTTTTTGTATATCCACAATAATTGCAACTTGATGTTTTCTAAATATCAAAAGTATCTTCTTGGACTGCTCCCGCTAAAAGTAAATCATTCAAACTTAAACCATTTGAGCTTGGGGCACTAGCATGAAACACAACTCTTAATTTTGTACTTGATTTCTCTGGTCTATATACTCCATTATGGGGAAGGTAATATTCAAGTTCCGGTTTTGAATTGTCATCGACATTTTCCATATGGTCCAAATCCTCCATGTTATCAAATCTTGATATAAATGTTGCAATGTAGCGTTTTTGACAAGATGTTTAACTAATTGATTGAGTTTAATATAGGCTGTTTTGAATTTCCTAATTGTTCGCCTTTTATAGGCATTTTTACGTTAAATCTACCATCTTCATTTCGTCTGCAAGTGTCTTTAAAATGTTGTTCACAGAATTCTTCTTGACTAAGAATTGGCTTTTCTTCACCAATATTTTCCACTGACCAGAATTTTTCTACCAATCTATCAATATTATCAAAATTACCGGGAAGTCCACAATAATTCTGTCAGTTTTCCAAGGGATGTTTTTAAAAAACCAGTAGCTATATAACCAAACAAAGAATTTCTGAAAACAAGTGATTTCATAGAAGATCTAAATTATCCATTAATAAAAATATCATAAAATATTTCTGCTCCTAAAAGATCTATGCTAGATGGAGTTACAAATTCTGGATCACCCAAACTTGATGTATCAGGAATATCTATATTTTCAATGTTTAATTTTGTAGAAGGTACTAAATCTGTGATTTTATTTACAACTAAAATACTTAATGAAGCAGAGAACGAATTATTTCCATTAAAAATTGAAGCAAAATTACAAGATTTAATGTTTGAAATTTGCCCATCTAAACTAGAAACAAGAATATTTATTCTTTCCTTTTTTAAATTTGCCTCTTCACAGAAATCATTAGTAGCAAAATTTTACTGTGATTCTGAATCAAGAACAGCTCTTGCTTTAACGAATTGGCCATAAATATGTCTAACCCAAATAATCGCAGTTGAAAGAACAGTTTTATTTTTCAAAAAAAGACACTCGGATAAGGCTTTTTCTGTTGATTCATTGCTATTCAAAACAGCCTTTTGCAGTTCTCTGGGGAGGACATAGCTTCACTTTGCTTTCCCCCCACTTGTTAAAGACCACATGGATGTGTCATTCGGATGAAGAAGTGAATTATGTTTTGATTCGGAGCAAAAATGTCTAAATGTCTATACTGACAGGAAGCTACTTTATGATTTGACTGTAAACAATTAATGCACAAAGAAAGATTTTTAATCATTTCGTATGGTTCCATTGGATTTAATGGTAGAAATGTTTCACATTTAAGAATTGCCTGATTATCTTTGCAAACAGGACACATAAATTTATTATTATTATTTGTTTTTGTCACTAGTGATCAAACTTTATTCTAAGGAATGTTTTGTTTTTTGCAAATACAGTTTTGTTTTGCATATTTTCTAACATCTGGTATCACTTTTGAAGAGATGTCATGAAAGATTACCATTCGCTTAAATCATTACTATTTAATGACATTTCAAATTGCTTATGCGATTCTTTATCTATTTTATTGAGAATAATATTAATCAGCAAAGCTTCACTTAATTTATCCATATTTGATTCCATAACTTTTACAGGGTTCGTAGCGGTCCTTACAAGTGCTTATAAGTCCTTATATTTGAAAATAAAATATAAAGGCCCTTATAGGTGCTTACTTTTTCTTTAAAGCCCTTATTTTTTGTTTTTACTGCTTATTTTTTTGCTTTTAGTGCTTTTTTAATGAACATGCATCCCCCCCCCCGTACCAAAGCCCAAACTGAATAAACAACTTTTCTTCCTTATATGGAACGTCAAACGGTGAATCATACTCCCGAAAATAGCTTTTCCCCCTTTGTCTGCATTAATGTAACCTATTGTACGCGCGAGAGTACAGACAGTTGCACGTCGTTCTATTGCTCAAAGAATTGCGAAAACCGTAGAAAATTCCGGTACATTCGGTATTTTTTTTCTCCCACCCAAATACTACACATGTTTGAATTTCTATCAAGATTTTAATAATTTGCATTCTCATTCCGTGTGGTCAGTTCATATTCGTGTTTATTATGATCGTTATACTTATATTATGAGCATATGTATGAATATTTATAGTATAGTTGCAAAAAAATTATAAAACTGCTTTAAAATTAATTCTGAAGAGAATTTTTCGTGGCGTCTGTACGAACGTACGTACGTATCTCGCATAACTCAAAAACGAGTAGCCTCAGAACGTTGAAATTTTGAATATAGGACTGCTATAACGTGTAGATGTGCACCTCGTATTTTGGTTGCAATCGGCTGCACCAAACGTATATAAATATATTTATATATATATCGACTCTGTACCCGGCTCAGTAATCTCAGTTTCTTTACTCTTATATGTTGGTAAATTGTACATTTTTTGCTTTAACCCCTTCGAGCCGGGTAGCGAAAACGCGCGCTTATCACGGAGGCCGGCAGCTTATCACGGAGCTTTTTTGCTACTAAGCCTAAAATCCATGAAATTTCCGAAGTATCAACGCATTGTTTAATAATGCTCTATAGAGTATTTAAACGGCTTATGCTTTATAGATATTTTTATATATATACGTTAATTACCTTATTTCTTGTCTAAATGCAGATTTTACACATTTTATTTTAATTACTCACCATTTTATGACTTTTAACATTATACATCTGAAAACTAAATATATTACTTAAAATTCTCTTTTCGTATGAAAAATTTTAAAACAGGGATCTACACACAGTCCTACGTTACATTCCTTGAACTCGTAATAACTCATTTGCTGTTTTGGAGGATTTTTCCGGGAATGTGAACAAACGAAGCATTGTCGTCTCATTTTCTTATCAGTCTCTTCTGAACAAAGTTTTGGAAAATGTCTTTCAGTTAATCTTTTAGAATCAATATCTGAAATATTTTGCATCATTTTTGCTATTTCATGCTCTGTTAAACATTTTCGACGCTTCGACATTGAAATGGTATAAACAGAAAGAATTCACGTCTAACAAGATCTAATTATTTTCTAAAAACTGAACTGTAATCCGAAATACTCAATGCTTTAGCGCATATAAAACTTCTACTTACAATAAACAACTACCACGTGCGAATAAAGTCCGATTTAAAGAGACGTCATAAATCACTCCATTCGGAAACATTTAGTTTCCCGTTTGTTTATATAATCAAAAACACGTGTATGTGAGTCATGCTTCTCTCATTTGGAGTAGAAGCTCTAATGTACATGTATCTGAAACCATATGGGCATACAGTGCCATCTTGTGGCAGAAATTATAGTTTAAAAAACATTCCAAGGTACTGGCACAAATACGTGACATTCGGTAGAAAACGCAACATTGCTCTGGCACGCCTGCGTGTCGGCCGGTAGACGGTAGATAAGTGCGTTCGTTGCTGGCACGTATACGTGACAGTCGGCGCAAAGGGGTTAAAAATGATTGAATTATGTTGTTTTTATCTTCCGGTTAAGGATTTTATGCCTTTAGTAAATCTGTGTGCAATATTTTTAGAATTATCAGCAATTTTAAAGTTGCTGAAGTGTACATAAACTTCCAAAAATGGGTGTATTTTTACACAGATTAGCTTCCTGAGGAATAATATTCGGAATGGCTTACATAAAAGGAAAGTAATCGAATAGTCAGAATAATTTTTTTTTTTTTTTTTTTTTTTTTTTTTGCCAATACCAATGCATTATACAGTACGGAGGTTCTCCCCTTTCTTCGCAAAATCTCTAATATTTAGGCAGCGGACCCCCTTTTTTTTTTTTTTTTTTTTTTTTTTTTTTTTTTTTTTTTTTGTCACTGTCCAATCGGGATTGAATAGGACTAAAAGTTTTGCGGTCTACCCAACCCAAGCGAAGAATGATTCTATTCGGGAAATTTAACGCAGTCTGTTCAAAATTTGAATCAAAAACACCCCAGATTAGTAAGTCTCTTTCTTTTCCTTTATTTAGTTCTTTATTCTTCGAATACCGGCAGCTGTTGATTCCGATTGTGTAATATCACGTATGGAAGAATTACGCCGCGCGTATTGCGCAATAACGTTTGCGGTATTTTGCAGACATAATTAATTTTGATGTTCAGTCTGAGATTTATTTATGAACACTTAAAAGAGTTTTGCTGTGCTTTCTAAGCAGAATATTTCTCAGTTCCGTTGGTCTATTTTTATATGATGCACATATCGAAATGTCAAAATCATTATTTAGTCCTGAAATCTAAAGAACGGCTACAATCTCCCCCCTCCTCTTTTTCCAGTTGCGCTCGACTATACGGAATATTCGGCAATTTCCGAGTATGCGGGTTTAGTTAAGCTTTTACTATTAAAGGATGACTGCATGAAGCAATTTCCTGTCTCCTGATTAAAGAAATTTTCCTCTTTTTACTTCCTTGTACGAAGTAAAAAGGAAGTATTGTAATCGCGAAACGTTTCGGGCAGCATATATCAACGAAAATATCCATTTTGACCGCTATCGAATGCAATTTAACGATGTTTTTGCGTGATATCTGTACGTAAGGACAGAATAAAATAAAATACTCTTTTCCTTCAAAAAAATTATAAAACTGCTTTAAAATTAATTATGAAGAGAATTTTTCGTATCGTCTGTACGAACGTACGTACGTATCTCGCATAACTCAAAAACAAGTAGCCTCAGAACGTTGAAATTTTGTATATAGGACTGCTATAACATGTAGATGTGCACCTCGTATTTTGGTTGCAATCGGCCGCACCAAACGTATGTGAATATATTTATATATATATCCACTCTGTTACCCGGCTCAGTAATCTCAGTTTCTTTACTCTTATATGTTGGTAAATTGTACATTTTTTGCTTTAAAAATGATTGAATTTTGTTGTTTTTATCTTCCAGTTAAGGATTTTATGCCTTTAGTAAATCTGTGTGCAATATTTTTAGAATTATCAGCAATTTTAAAGTTGTTTAATTGCCGCTAAGCCTTTTTTAATGGCGGCCATTGATGTTTACATTTGAAACAGTAGACTAGTGGATTTGTTGCCAATCTAGAGAAACTTAGCATTGCAACAACAAAGATAACGCCTTAATTTATTATTTAAATCATGCTTAATCCTTTCTGGAATTTTTTCGAGGAAATAAGCGTTTAAGATTTTATTAATATAGATATTTTGAGTTTTTATGTATTTTTGCCTTCTCGCGAAGTGAGAACTGAATTAATTAAATGAGAAATACTCAATCGTCTGTGAAAAAGTTTCTTTTTTGTTTTGTTGGCTTAATTTCTTTTATACATCATTCTAGCTTTATTATAGTATTTGAATAGATTATGTGGCAACGATTAGATAATTCTATTCTTTAAATGATCTAAATTTTGTGCATTATGTTATAATATGAATGAAATATATAAGTTAACTGTTATATAATTATTGGATTATATAACAATTAACCCTTTGCGACACGCATATTTAAAATATATTTTAATCTTTAAAAAAATGCCTTAGAATAAGTCAGATGGACTTACTTAAGTGCCTTTAAGGCTTGAAAAAAATTCTGCACTTTTAGTTTGTACGGGAGAAGGTGGGATACCGTTTGTCCCACCATGCAACTAGCACATGTCTTATAGCATATTGGTGTATAGCAGGGAAAAAAAACATATGTGGAATGAATAAACAAAATAAAGCATGCATCTAAAATATTCATAATAAACACACTAAAATGCATTTTGTACTTATTGCATATATGCATGACTTGTAAAATTTTGCATATGCACATTTTGCATATATATATTTAATATTTTTAAATTTTAGGAACAAAAGAAAATATTTTCTTGAATATTATTTTAAGATTAAAATTTGATACACGAACATATGATACTAAATAAAATATTAAAATTGGTACTTGATTCAAAAACATTATAGATTCATATATAGATTAAAATTATAATTATAATCATATCTAGATTAAAATTGAAAAAAAAGTCATTTTTCATGAAACTTTGAAAAACATGTTGTTTCATTCTTTTGTAAGCATAGAGACACTTCACATGTTTCACACATCCAAAATGTTCGTCGTTCTTCTTTCGATGTGCTGCAATATGCACATCTTCTCCTGCTCGTTCTGTTTGGCGTGTGACTTACATTTTTTAGTCTCTTTTCTGGTTGTACGAACGGGTTTTTAGTTTTTATTTGAACTGGGAATTTCAGTTTTCTCTTCAGCTCTTTCTTGCCTGCAAGTGCCATTAGACCTTCTGTAACTGAGAGAAGAAAATCTTTCATTGTGTTTACATCATGATCGGGTTCGCGAACAAACTTAAATAGAATAAATACGTTTACTATATTCACATCTAAAAAGTAAAAAAAAAAAATCATGTGCCACCATTTCTTTCAGTTGTTCAATCAGTCGACATATCCCATGTTCTTATTGTATGAAATAATGCTGTTTGGGCACAGTACTTTTTTTCTCTTTCCATCTCGTTCTTTTCTATTAATTTCTTTCATTTCAGTTGCCTTTTCCAAGCAAGACAGGATAGAAACGGATCTTTTATCCTTCCATTTTATGCAATAAATTGAATCATCGCTAACTGAAAAGTCTATATATTCTCTTGACATAAATTTGTGGGTAGATACTTCCGATTCATATTTACAGTGCCACATGCATAGATGGCAGCCACATGCATAGATGGTTCTGTGTCTTTAAAAAGCGAAACAAATTATAACTACTTCCCTTTCTTCTTCAGCAATAACTTCAACCTCAGTTATTCTCTCCTGGATTTCAATTTCATCTGAATCAGAACAGACACCTGAAGCATTTGAGTTGCAATCGGATGGCAATTCAGCAAAAAGATCCAAAGCTTCCTGAGTTGTTAATTTTTTTCTAGACATTTTTGCACATCAGAGCATACAACGGATGTAAAAGCGCGCGCAATCACGAAAAAAAATTGATGCAAAAAAGAAAAGAAAAATAATCGTGAGTGCTGCCATCTATTGAGAGGAAATTCAAGTGTGTGGTGGGACAAATTTTAACCCACTTATTTCAGCTGCAAAATTAATGTTATAAAATATTGAATCCAATTAAGATTTTTGAAAATAAAATACCTTTGAATATTAAAAAGAATCATACATATCATAAATTGTATACCAAAATTTTTAAAATATTGAAAAATGCGAGATACATGGATATCACTCTTGTGATCCTATTTTGAATATTTTTTGCTTATAAACTTAAGCCCTGGTATAGTAATGACATCTACTGAGAAAAATAATAACTAAAATAGATTATTTTTAAAAGATTAGAAAATTTCTAACGGAAATTGCTAACTGAGAAAATAAATATTAATTAGGTGGGACATATATTGACCCACCATGCCGCAAAGGGTTAACTTAGTTTCCGTTATAAAATTATTATATAAGTTAACTGTTATATAATAATTAATACTGTTAAGTGAATCTAGTGCCAGAGTGTCGCTTTGGTAAACAAATACTAGAGTGAGTTTTAAAGAATGCATTTATTCTATTGTGGTTTATGCGCTGTCGGTGAAGTAGATTTAATTCAATCCAATAAGTTTAAATGAAACGCAAAAGAAAAAATGCGTATAATTTAATATTCTGATACAAGGAAGTCATGTGGTGTACACATCAGATTTTTTACTTAAATTACTTTGCTTGGAATATATGTTAAGGGAAAACTGTTATGCTATGAAAATTTAGAAAATGTTCAGAATTTTGATTTAAGTTAAATTATTATAATATTAATATGAGTGAAAAAATTAATTGTATTTATTATTAGGTGCCAAGCGAATACAATTAATATCGCTTATTATTATTTATTTTCTATATTTTGAACTGAAATTTCATCATTAAATCTTGTAATATAGTTTAGTTCTGCATTGTTTTTTTTTTCTCTCATTGTAAACTAATTCTGTAAATTGAACTGTCATTTAAAATTTAAAAAAAAAAATAGGTTAATTGTTTTCCATGGTTGAGGTAATGCTCATTCTCTTAATAAATATTGCATTGCTCATATTTTAGATTGCAAGTCTAATTTTTCTTTTAAGGTTATGCAGCTGTGTATAATGTAATTAGACAGGTGCTTATTTTTTTTTTTCTTAAAACGTGCTTGAAAAGTGCTTATACGTGCTTATTTTTTTAACTAAAATGTGGCTACGAACCCTGTTTTAATGCTCTTAAATGTTTCTGAACTTTATCAATTAATGAGTGTAAATCTTTAGTATTTTCATAAACTATTTTTTCAGTAGAAAGTAATGCCTTTATATGATAGTTTACAATCAGTCTCTTATTATCATATCTTTCTTCAAGTGCCTTAAATAAGGAAGAAAATGTATCATCTATTGTTTGCATTACCACTTAAACAAAATTGTAAATAAAACAATTTCTGAGAATCTGTTAATTGTTTATTAAATGAAATTAAAGCTACAAATTGGTATTTAATTAAATTCCAGTCTTTGAAATTACCAGAAAATTTATGTATTGTTATTTTAGGCAATTTATAATTCAATGAATTACTTCTTGTTTCTGGGATACTATTATTTGCATATTCACAATTGTTCTTACTACATAATGAATTATAAAGGCATTTGAGGCTTACCTCAACATTGGTAATATCTGTATCGATTTCTTCAAAAATACTTTTGATGTCTGATATTTCTTCATCTTTGCACACTTTGTAATAATCCAAGCGAAGTTCATCAATTTGTTTATTTAACTTGAGCACTTTTTCTTGAAATACTTCTATTTGTTCGAAACCAAAATCATCACTTTTTCTACTGACACACAACTTTAATTTGGTTACTTGCGCTTTAATACTGGCACCTTTTCTGTTCAATGTAGTTATGTCTTCATTAGCCATTTTTTTAATTCTAATTAACTCCGGGTCGACAGACAAAATGTTTTGAGGTCACTAGTTCTACTATATAAAGACAATTTTACAACAACAACCAATTTTATTTTGTTGGACTGTATCACAACTAAAAATCAAATTTGAAAATGATAAATTCCCTACCATACAGGATCAAAAACATGTACACTATGCTGGGAGTTCGAATTTTAACTAACTGAAATTGCGCAGAAACAATGCGCTGTACATAACTTTTATTGCCACATAGGAGGCAACAACATTATTATAATAACATTGATAATTTTAATTAAAATAATGGTAATATATTAAAATCATATTTAGAAAATAACATTAAAATAAAACGATTAAAAATTATTTTCCCTATCATATTATAAATTGACATTAATTTCTGTTTGGGGGACTTATTGCTAGAATATTTTGTATCTGAAAAATAAACAAGATAATAAATGCTATAGAGCACAATTTTCGAAACACTACTTAGCAAAAACAAAATATCTACTGTAATTATTTTTAAAATGTCTTCTTTCATATTTTTTCATGATAAAGAGTTTTTCCCCAAAGAATTGTCTCAGAGTTTTTAAAATGTATGTCAGTTTTCTCTATAAAACTCAATTTTCACTTACCTTCTCTGATACAGAATTGATAGAGATAATTTTCTATCTGATCTTAGGCATTACATCTCAGAAAGTTCAGAAGGATTTGAAGGCAAGATTTATGGACTTCCGATTCCAAAAAATTCCAGTATAATATGACAAAAGGAAAAATGTCTTTGTGGTATTAACACATAACACATGTACTTTACATGACATTACAGTGGGGCAATATCAGTTTTGTCCATGGTGATGTTTTGGTACCACCCCCTGTACTTCTTTCTGTCTGTCGAAGTTTGTGATGAATTTCTTACTTTTTGGAGAATTTTTGGAAGAACAATGTATTATCTGAATTTTCTATTTCTCTGATCCTAGAAGTCTTTCTCTAAATATGTTTGTCTTCCCTTTATTTTGTCTTCTTTTCAATGGACACAAGCATGGAAATTATCAAAAATGTTTCTAATCTTATCACACGGACAGGCATCTATAGAAAGGAATTTTTCTATTAATAAAGAAATTGAAATCTGACAATTTAAAAGATTCATCTTATATGTCTCATTGCATCATAAACAGGGCTGCTGCTAGGCGCTTTCCCACCTGATGCAGTCTCTTGAGTCCCAAATTCTGAAATTTTTGCTGCCCAAGATTCTGCTGTCCTTTGCCTGTCCTAAATTCTAAAAATTTTGCCATCCCTTAATTTTGTTGCTCAGTGTTTCACTAAATTCTAAAATTTCTCCACACCAGCTCTGATTCTAACACTGACCATAAATCATTTTCATATTAATTCTCAATAGTCATATTACTTTAAAAAAATAAAATTAACAGCTTCTTCTACACATTACATGAACTTTTTTAGAATAACAGAAATCTTTTGACTAAATCCAAAAATTCCAAAATGAAGAGGAAATTTATCGAGGAAGAAACTGAATACATGAAGAAAAAGAAATTATTCTTCAGAGATGTTTTGTTGAGATATTGACAAGCTTGAAGATGAAGCAGAGATTTGTGGGAACATTTGTTTGCTTACTGAAATAATTTTCTTATTGTTAGAAAAGATGCTTAAGGAAATTGGTATAAATTAGCCAAAATGTGTGGGAAGTTCTCAAATTAAAATGACATGTAAATATTTTGTTGTGTGTTGTTGTTACAAAACATAAATGTTATGTAGCTTAACATAAACAACAATAACATTTTTATAGCTATAAAACATATGTTTGTAGTTGCAGGGACATTTTCGGGAGATCGTGTAACGCTCCTGTTGGCTAACCTTAATTCCTCCACTTAACTGACACTGACAACAAATGCCATTGTCAGCCTCATCTCATAGTTCATTGTTTACGCATGAGGTTATGCACAATATGTTTTTCGTGTGTATATTAGACATTTGCTAACTTGGATAGTTTGATCTATGCATTGGGTGTTCAAGCAAAAAGCAAAAAACTTATCACTTTCATTCGGAATGGGAAACCGATTGCTTCTTTACCCAGGTAAAAGACAGATGTGTGAAAGTAGTGAATTCAACAAACACTTCCAAGATTTCTAAAGGATTTCAAATTGTTTGTCAAATCTCCTTTTATAGAGATTAATGCTGGAGAGTTCTTTTCTTGTCTTATGGAGCATTTTGATTTTCAAGAAGACAGTGAGCAGTGCAGTTGGAACTGCTAGATTTTCAGGATGATTTATGTGTAAAATCACTTTCTTCAAGCTCTGAAAGTATTTGGCCTCTTGTTCCTAAAGAAAAATACCAAATTTTGGTCCAGGTTTGTCTCAAAGGGAAGGCAATATTCAGCTTCTACAAATCTCACGAAATTTATTAAAAATAAGTACAGAAACAAACTCACTGACGAACACTTGGACAACTGTATTCGAATGGCAGCCATTACCCACTAAAAACTGTTGATGGCAAAAGAGTTCCATCCTTCTCATTAAAGTTAATAAGTCTGATAAAAAAAATCTGTCATTACTTTTGTTATTTATTACTAACTACACTTCAGTTTCTTTTTGTTATATACAGTTTAATTTAAATTATTTTCATATTTACTAGAAATGTAAATTTATAGGCAATAAAAAAATCTTAAGTTTTTTTTTTTTTTTTTTTTTTTTTTTTTTTTTTTTTAAGTTAGTTAGTTATTTTGCTTAGTAGCTCACAGTGGGATTTAATTTATGACTTATGACATAGAATTAATGAATTATTTGAAATAAAAATTTACTACAGTTTACGCTTTAAGACCTAAAACAAACTGTGCAAAGTAATACAATGAATTTGTCGTTTTACAGTGGAGAATTAAATAGAAACAACTTGGCAAAGTGGGATGCTTAGATTATATCCAGTAGGTGGCGCAATGATAGCGACGCGGTGAGTTGAGTACGGTACAGTAGCTCCAAAGCTTCATAAGTTTGGTGACCACTAGTCTAGATTGAGCAAGTAGTGACAAATTGAGACATTAAAAAAATAATAATAAATAAATAAAAATAAAGGCTAACTGTTAGTAAAGTGTAAATAAAATGTTGCTTATCTTCTTTCAAATATGTCCAACTATTATATTTCTAAAATGTTTAATGTTACTTCATAAATTTCATAAAGTTTTTATTCTCAAACTTATTAATAATTATATTCATTAAGTTATGTTTAATAATAATAATGCATCCTACTTAGGAATCTATTTATTTTTTTATTTAAAGTTCTATCTATTTATTTATTTAAAGTGAAGTTCAGCCATAGATAATATTTTTATTGAATGTATTCAGTTCCCATTTGCTCATAGGTCCTTCATTTTTTCATTAATGGTCCTCAAAAGTGCTTGATTTCCGTGTGCAGAAATGTGTACAAATCCTGTATTTAAGCAACCCTGTATTTGAGAAAGTATTACAGGAAGAAGCTCTTTAGATAGAAAAGAAATATTGCATAATTTTAATATTAATACTTTGATTGAATATACTTTGATTTTAATTTTTAACCAAATAAAATCGAACTGCTTTAAAATTTCTTTCTTATGTAATTAATGAAAACTAAAAAAATTGAATTAGTGAAAATATTTCATTCAAATTAAACTATTCTGGGAAAAGTAAAACATTTAATCCGTTCAGATTGAAATGTTTGAAAATATTCTTTTCACACACTTAGGACTCTAAAATAATGTAGAAAAAGAAATATTTACATTTATACTTATACTTACGACGTAATTACAAAATATTTACCTCCGATCATGTCAAAACAAATTGATCTTAATGGCGAGTCACTAAATGTTTTGGTCTCCACGAGAGGTATGCCACTGTTTCAAAGCAGTGCATGGGAAAAACCAGTTAGGGTCTTTCCTCTTATTTCCAGCCTCCATGATTACACCCTCAAATGACATGTCTCCCCAACAGATATGCTCTCTTCTTGCAGAACAGTGCTTCTTGTCATAGGCATAAATCATGCTACCAGTGGCTTGAGGAATATACTGATGAGTTGATATCAAGACCTTTTAATTCCCTTAATATTATTTCTGTTGAGAAGATCTGAGATGTCATGGAGTGTTAAGCTCAGAGTTCACCAGCTGCGTCCTTTTTATCTATGGGAATTACATAATCTCTGCTTATAAATCTGTTACAAACTTCCTTCAAATAGTTACTAAGGATTTCTTATAAAAAGTTGCAGTTGTTTTGGATAGCAGAATTTGAACAGTACACTTGCAACACTTGGTCTTCATAATGTAGTTATCACATATAGCAAGGGTGGCCAAGACGTCGACCGCGAAGACATTTTAGGTAGTCCGCACGACCATCCCAATAATGACCTCGGATATTAACAATTCAATTTATAACTTATGACATAGAATTAATGAATTATTTGAAATAAAAATTTACTACAGTTTACGCTTTAAGACCTAAAACAAACTGTGCAAAGTAATACAATGAATTTGTCGTTTTACAGTGGAGAATTAAATAGAAACAACTTGACAAAGTGGGATGCTTAGATTATATCCAGTAGGTGGCGCAATGATAGCGACGCGGTGAGTTGACTAGTCTGCCCCTCACATCCGCCTGTTTAGTTTCAGTTTTCAGTTAATCGTCTTACGTTGTAGGTCGCTCGCTCCCTACCGCACCGATACGATAATTTGTTGTCTCAACAACCCGTCCAAAATGACTCGGCCAGGTACCAGTGCTAAGAGAAGTAAAACATACCATTATCACAATGAGTGGGAAGATGATTTCTTTTTTGTTATGGTGAAGGAGAAATGTGTTTGTCTCATGTGTTATGTAACTCAAGTGTGGCACTACCAAAAAAAGCAAACGTTGAAAGACATTTTAAAACCATGCACTTAGAATACGCTACAGACTTTCCAATCGGCAGCGAACTTTGAAAAGTTAAAGTGCATTAATTAAAGTCGAATTTACATTTACAGCAATCGTTATTTACGAGATCAGGCACCAAAGCTAAAGCAGTAACATTGGCATCGTTTAAAATTACAGAAGTTTTGATAAAGTGGAAAAAAAACCATTTGAAGATGGAGAATTGATAAAAGAAGCTTTTTGTAAGGCAGGAGAAGTACTTTTCCACGATTTTAAAAACAAATCTGAAATAATATCATCAATAAATAATATTTGTCGCATAACACTGTGATGTGACGGACTGAAGCTATAAATAATAATTTGGAGGCTTTATTAAATGACGATTTAAAAGCTTGTAAGTTCCTATCACTTCAATTTGATGAATCCATGGATATTAGTGACATTGCACAGTTATGCATTTTTGTGAGAATGTTTTCGAAGATATGACTTCAAAAGAAGAGTTATTAACTGAAATTCCATTGAAAGGATAAACGAGAGGCCAAAATATCTACAATTCATTTAAAAACTTTATTGATAAGACAGGATTTCCAATATATAAATTGGTCTCTATTACAACAGATGGAGCTCCAGCAGTGGTTGGGAATCGAATTAGTTTTATTGCCTTGCGCAATAATGATGAGGAAATTCCCAGTTTTACCAGCTATCATTGCATTATCCATCAACAGGTATTGTGTTCAAAAATACTTAAGTCTAATGATATAATGCAAATTGCTTTTAAAATCATGAATTCAATTTGTTCAAGAAGTCTTCAGGGATGACAATTTCGGGCACTTTTGGAAGAAACTGAATCAGAGTATGGAGATCTCTTATTGCACACAGACGGGCAGTGGCTAAGCTGTGGTGCTTTTTTAAAAAGATTTCGTATTCTGTTACCAGAAATAAAAAATTTTCTTCAAATGAAAGAGAGCACATTATTGAATTGCAGGATGAGAAATGGCTCATGAAACTAGCTTTTCTCTGCGATATCACTGCAAAACTTAACAACTTAAACCTTAATCTACAAAGAAAGAAGAAATGTTTAACAGACATGATGAGCGCGATTAAAACTTTCAAAGAAACAATAAAAAGTTATGCATCTCAATTAAGAAAACATGAATTGAGAAACTTCAAAAACATGGAGGAAGAGTGCATCCATAATCCAAACCGAGACTTCGAAGATTTTGAACACTTAGATGTTTTGTTTGAAGAATTTGAAAGAAGATTCGCTGACTTAATTAGTTTGGAAGAAATACTCAATTTTATGATATTTCCATTTAATGAAAATGTCAACATTGATGAAATATCTGAAAAAATAGGACATTTAATAGATACCACATCAGTCACGGTCGAAGAAGAAATTATTAAATTAAGATGCGATATATTTCTTAAATCCAGAGCATCTAGCGATACTGGTTTTTGGAAATTAATTTCTGAGGAAACGTTTCCAAATATTTACAAATTGATTTTGTATTTGAAATCATACTTTGGATCGACGTATCTTTGCGAATCTGCTTTCTTAACCATGAACGCCATAAAAACCAAACATTGGTCGCGTTTAACAGATGACCATTTAATTTCGTGTTTACGCATAACACAAATTATTAATGTGCAGAAGGTGCCGCTTAATGTAATCACGTCTGTCCATGGCTGTTTCGGCAATATTAACCGAATGACAGCATTAAACGATGAGAAAAAAAGGATTAAACAATGAGAAAAAATACCTTTCAGAATAGCAATAGAATTTAACTAACTTAGCATAAATATATCTAGAAGCATATAAATAATTATTTTTACAACATTTTAAGTAGGAAAGTTTCTGAATTGTTATAACACCTTATAAGGTATTTCTCCCGCCTTCTTAACATGCCTTCATGGTGAGGTGGTCAGCGTACTCGGGACTCGAACGAGGGGCCTCTCAAACAGAGAGTCCCGGCGAGGGCATTGGTCATTTTTTTTCTCTCTCCTGCTTCCAAAATACCTAATGTCTTTACAGTGGCAATAAGCTCGTACCAGCCACAATATGAAAAACTTGTCGCAGATATACAGTGCCAAATTTCAACTAAACGAAGTGAATAGGATGGTCAATTTTTGATACATGAATACTTTGATTATTTTCGTCAGTAAATTTTTATTTTGTAAATATTAAGTTTTAGAAAAATTAGATAATTTACCATTTTTTCTTGTTACCGAAAATAAATATATAAACATGTACGTTACGTTAATTTTGCTCTGCCATTAGACGGCCTTCGATTTTTTAAATGTGGAGTAGACCACGGATCCCAAAAGTTTGGCCACCCCTGACATATAGAAACACAAAACACTGTAAGCTTCTTTTTCAAGAAATATGTTTCTCTCAACACTAGTTGGAATGGGAGGTTTCTATACAAAACATTTGCAGTCGATGATCTATTGTGCGTATGGTACTCGGGGACACTGCAAGATGGGGGAAAATGTTTTGCATGGTTTCGCACCAAAGACCATCCTGAAAGCAGTTTCCTGGAAATGTATCTTTTGGTGTGCTGTTGAGAGTAGCTAGAAGGTCTGATAGCAGTTTAAGTGTTATATTGAAAAGTAAGTAATGCCATCTGTAAATGAGAGAGTAAAAGACTAGTTTTCGGTGGAGGAGGCTGAAGGTTTAGTGTGATGAGTTGTATAAATGTCAGTTTTATAGAAAGTAAGGCAAATTTTTATATATAAGGTTCATAATAGGTGTTCAAGGTATTGTGATATGAAAAATAAAATTGGACTTCAGATATCATTATTGTTCAAGAGTTATGATGTAAAAATTTTAAATCCTACTTCAGGTGTGTACAATTCTGGGAAGTAAGCTTCCGCGAAATCGGTTTACCTTTCTTAACTTAGTAAACAGGCTGAGAGCCAAACAAGAATCAGTTATCGCTCCGATTGGCGAAAGGGGTGTTTCCTTTCAAATGACAATTGCTTTTCCGTATTGTATTTTGTATTGCTCACACTCTTTTTGTTTTAAACTTTATTGTTAGTTATGAAAAATAATAGTAAGGTGATGGTTATTAAGTAAATCACTTTTATCTCGACTCTGGCGATTCTAAATACTAAAGAGGAAAAACATGCAAAGTCCTATTCTTTGGAATGATCTGTTGTATATATTTGATTTTATTATTGTAAATAGTTAGTTTTGTATCCATAAATTTTTTAATAACTTTTATGTACATGATATAATGCCATTTACTGATATTTGTTTTGTGATGAGTCAAAAATTTTTATTTCATCCCCAAAATGTTAAATATTTTATAAAGGCTACTTGCTCAACTTTTTTGTTTAAAGTCTTAAGTATAGTTACAAATGCAAAGGTTTTGTCTAAGTGGGTGAATTTTAATGACTAGCCTAGTGCACTTCAATTATTTTTCAACTGTGTATTCCATATCAATGATAATGTGCAAAGAACTGATGACTATAGTTGCTGACAATTACATAATTGTTATATGAATTAGAAGTAATTTCAAATAAACTTTTTGGCAATATTCATTTTTGTATTCATATATATATATACAATCAAAAGTCTTTAATCCAGACTCGTCGGGACTTCGGCGATTCCAGATTAGGGATTTTTCTGGATTATAGATCATCAGTTTAAATCTGGTAAGATAGCATGCAGAAATTATAAAATTAAAAATATGAAACCATAATTTAGGAAATAAAGAGCCATTATGATCTAAAACGTATCAAAATTTACAAAAAAAAAAAAAAAAAAAAAGAAGCTTAATATTTATTTGTTTACTTTATTAAACATTTCTTTCAATGCGCACATAGTCGAAATTCGAAAATTGCAACTAGAAAACTATTTGATGTGTATTTGTTATATTTATAATGACAAATTTTATTTAAATCATATCAAAGACGGAGTACATCGAGATGAAATACTACATTTAGTAAAGAATCGTAAGCCAAATAAAATAAAAACATCTGCTCTGAAGATGAGGATAGTGCTGACAGATCAACTTCCAGTTCATTGTGTGGCGTGACATCCCCCCCTCCCAAGAGCAGCGTGAAATTTATAAACAGATTTCAGAATGGTTAGAGAAACAAAGGATATGCCTTTATCCATTTTTTGCAGCAATTATACTTTTTGTTTGATGGACATCAAAGCATGCTTTCGCTTTGTAGATCCTTTGGCAGCTCCAGAATCGGAAATTCTTTTTGACATAATCGAAAGTTCAAGCTTACTTTTATAAAATTGCTCTAACAGTCTGCAAAAAATAATAAGCCGGATCCAATTAGAAAATTAAAGAACAACACAATCTGCAACATTAACTGAAATAGATAATTAGATAATTTTAACTTAGCTTATAATGTTTGTTATACATTAAATGTGCATGTGTAAAGGTATTATGCGCATACGTAAATGCATATGCGCATGCGCAGAAAGTTTGTAGCTTTGAGGTCCGGACTATGGACGTCCAGATTAGAGACTTTTGACTGTGTATGTAAGAAAAATAAAGAATATATAAAAGATTAAATTAGCAACGTAAATTTCCCTTCTCAATTCAAAAAATAGTAACCCCTCTCCGCACTGCATCATTTCGAGACTGTTCTATGTTATATGATTCTTACGTAAGTAGGATGATGTAAATGGAACTAAACCAGCCAATAGTAATTTTAAAGCAATATTAACTGTCCAATCAGAATGCTTTGAGAACCAAAACTAACTCAGTTTGACTTAAGATTTCATCCTGAACATTATACACTTGTTTTTCCATGTTTTGGCCTAGCTAGACTGCTGTCGGTCTGTTGCTGCTTTCTTGCATAAAAGTTATGAAAAATGTAAGCCTTTTGAACAGTCACATTTAATATGCCAACTTGTGTGTAGCCGCTACATGCTGCTGAAAATAAAACTGAAGATTTAATCTGCATTCGCTTCCTCCTCCTGCTCTCCAGTTATTTCTGACTTTGTTTTTATTATGTATATATGCACACATCTAATATTTACCTACACATAGGGAGAGAGATGTGATGGTTTAGAAATTGTTGATTTATGTTTATTAGTATTAATGTAATGAATAAGCTTTTTATTAATGAATGTATATACAAATGTTTTTCATCATTTGTAATGATAAATCGATAAATATACAATGTTTCAATATGTAGCATTTATAATAAAAATATAGTTCTTAATGTGTTTATAATCTAAAAAGCATTTCATTAATAACATAAGATAATAGCATACAAAATTAATGTGTATCCTAATTAAAAATAATCTGTTTTAATAAATGTACATAATCGCTGATTATGCAATTTCAATTTAAAAGTAATTAGCAGAGAAGTAAAGTCGTGCATACATATACAAACATATTTTAAAAAATTACTCCCCTTAATAAAAAAATTCTGTTATATAACAATAACATTCATCTCGCACTATTAGCCCGAAATACAATAAATTTGGCAAACTTTTGGCGACAAATAATTTGTAAACAAATCATCAGAAATAGCATGTCATAAAATATTGTCTACTCTGAAATTTCCACGATTATAAATTTAATGAATATGTAAACATTTAAAAATGGCAGTTATGCTACAACAAAACAGCAATATATATGTGGCTTTTTCCGTATTTCTTCAATTAAATAGGCATCTATTTCCGCTGTCCATGATTTCACAATGAGAGCCATATCCATATTACCGTGATCCCTCAGAAGCAGAACTTTCGTCTGATTGTTTGAACGTATGGGGAACACGTCTCCAGATGGAACTTTTTCGGAAAAGTTACAAAATGTTTCGTCTGGCTAAACGAAACATTCATCAACACAATCACCGCCAAAAGCTATACAATCATTCCAACGCTTTTTTAATTTTTTTATACCATGCTTGTAAAACGATTTGTTCTTGTCCACAAAATAGGCTTCGGTGGCAGCGATGACTTCTTCATTCGAGCCAAATCCTTTTCTCCTGAGCATCTTTTTCAGATCAGCAAACAGCCAATAGTTTCTGGAGGCTAGTCTGGTGAGTATGGTGGGTGGGCAAGCAGAGTGAAGCCCAACTCATTCAACGTAACCAGTGTTTGCATTGTCTTGATAGCAGATGATTTTTTCTTCTTCATGTGTGGTTACATCAAATGCACCAATAACTCACTGTAATAGGCAGCATTGATAGATTCTTTTCTTTTCAAGGTAGTCTATTTAAATTATACCTCACGCATCTCAAAACACTTACGCTATGACTTTGCCGGCTGACTGTTGCGTTTTTGGATGTTTCGGACAGCTTTCACCGGCTGCACGCCACTCAACTGGCTGCCCCTTCAACTCCAGAGTGAAATGGTGGATCCATGTTTCGTACATTGTCACATACCAACACGTTACAACCTGTTTATTGTGAGTAAACTGTGACAAACAGCTCTGTGAATCGTCGACTCGTCGTTGCTTTTATTCCATTGTGAGCACATATGGTACCCATTTGGAAAACACATTTTTCTTGCCCAACTTTTCATGTGTAAAATCATACGCCCACTTCCAGTTGATATGTTTACCATCTAAAAAATCTCGCGAACTTTTACTTTGTGGTCGTTCATCACGATTTTCAACACTTGTTTCACATTTTCTGTAGTGACTGCTTCATTTGGCCTCCCCAAGCTGGCCGCATCATTTGTATCCATGCGATCATGCTTCACAAATCAACACATCGCTAGCAAGTGATTGTTTTCGATTAAGCAGAGTCTGGATAACATTTTTTAAGCCATTGCTGAGCTTGCATGGTATTTTTGCCCATTAAATAGCAATGTTTGATCAACACTTGAAATTCGTTTTTTATCAATTTTGTTCACAAATGCATACGCAGCGTCATTTTCATCACTGTAGCTTCACTGTTTCATGTCCAATTGCCATGAAAATCAGACACGTGTCATTTAAAGGATAGTTATTTCGAGCAGCGAAGTCAAGTTGATATTACTGACACCATCTGTCGGTTAGTCCCAGGACTTATTGAACGATGTGTTATTTGCTAATATTCGAAGTAAATAATATTTTAAATAAGAAGTACCAAGGTGAATTTTAATTAATTGAGTAGAATGTTACCTATTTGCTTATGATATTATTGAATTATGCTAAATTGTAAAAAATCAGTAATCATAAATTTTTCAACTGTGTTTGTAGCCTTTTGTTTTGTTGAAATACATAATTTTTATAATGTATTCTAAATCTAAAACCAACAATATTGTAAATTCATAAAAAGATGAAACAAAAATACAGTCTGAAATATCTGTGAACGCTTTCTAAGATGTAAAAAAATTTATCAGAGGTAATTAGGATATGAAATGCTTGATGGGACTTGTTTTTCATGGAAGACTGTATTAGAGTTACTAGAACTATAAGTTAGGTCATACTGAGATTTTGAAAAAGTTATATTTGTTTAGGTTTGTTTTCATTTCTCAGGTCTATTTCAATTTTTATTTGGCTATATTATCTCTTTTTTTTGGGGGGGGAGTTTATTAATTTCTATTGTTTATATTTTCCCTGCTATTTAAAATTGAAATAGTGCAAAAAAATGAAACTTTTAAATTTAGTTGTTCTTGTACCACTGTATAATTACGTGTTATGATGCATTAAAATTATGTGTACCTGTATTAAATTACAAACTGTATTATTATTTAATGTGTGAATTTGTTTAATATGCTTCAATACAATATGCAATGCATCATTGAAAGGAAAAATCTAAATCATCCATCCCAAAATATAGTGTAATGCTTTTTTTTTTTCCATTTTATCTTATAGATATGTCTCTCGTTTTCCTTTCATGAAAGTAGATGAGTCTAAAGTCGCCAAAGTTGTTCCTGCTAGGATAACTGCAATGGCACTAAACCCTTTGCCAGACAGAATTATTGTCACTGCTGCAGATAAATATGGAAATATGGGCTTTTGGAAAGTTGTAAGTCATAAATCATTTTACCACATTTTTAAAGGTGTATTGGGTATTCTAAAAATATATTACGAGAGGAGCTTTATTTACTAATTTATACAGTTCGGAGTAATATTAAATCAATGTAAAAATTTATTTAAGTACATTTTTATATATTTATATCTGTGAATTCAGCATATACTTTCAGTTACTGTTAGCAAAGCTACCACTAAAGATCTGAATTTATGTTAAATGTTTGATAATAAATGTTGTAAATATTTCTACAGCAAATTACCAAAGTAAGGAAAAAAAACTATTTCTTACCTTGTCTTCTCAGTAGTGCCCAGCATCATCATCATAGTTTAGTAATCCATAAAGAGGTTGTACATGAAAATTGCAAACGAACACATTTATTTTATACATAATAATAATAGAATAAGATTCATTAGAATTTTCGTAATATATATCAAGAGAGCATTCAATAATTAGTCATTGTGAGAGAGAAAAGCGAGTCACTTGGTTAACATTTTCGGTAGTGCACCGATTACATTGTCTATCGCCTTATTGGCGTTCTGTTCATCACTGTATACCAGTCCCCCTACCTAATGGACAGCATCACTGTTGCAGTGATTCTCAAAATTTCTCAAACATAGGCTTGCCTAGCAGTTTGGTGAACAGGTCTGCAAAATCATGTTAGAGTTTCTGCAGTAGTCTAGGCTTAGGATGCCGTTTTGTTGAAGTTCAAGCAAGTAGGGTTATTTGACACCTATATGTTTTGTTCTGGAACTCTTTTTCCTCTGACTCGTGAAAGTTTCTTGTTTACTGTGAAAGTCAGCTGCATGACTTGTTAACTTCATAGAGAATAATTAGTAGATTTTGTTTTAGCCCTAAATCTTCAAGTAAATTTAAGAGCCATTGTGCTCCTTGAGCTGTATTAGCTGCTGCAACATATTCTGCTTCAGTTGAAGATAATGCAAGTCAGTTTTGCCTTTTGATGTTCCATAAATTGTAATTGTTTCCTAGTTTGAATATGTATCTGCTAATGGGTTTTATAGCTGTTTTGTCATTTCCCCAATCTACATCTGAATATGCAGTTAGTATTTACATATACAGTCAAAAGTCGTTAATCCGGACTTCTCGGGACTTTGGCGATTCTGGATTATCGATTTTTCCGGATTATAGATCATCAGTTTAAATCTCGTAAGAATGCATGCAGAAATTCTAAAATTAAAAATATGAAACCGTAATTTATGAAATAAAGAACAATTATGATCTAAAGGGTATCAAAATTTACAAAAAAAAAAAAAAAAAGCTTAATATTTATTTGTTTACTTTATTAAACATTTCTTTCAATGCAAGTTGTTTTAAGTTGCTTCGTTTTATGTTATAATACTTTCTCTTTAATTCTATAAACAGACACAATTTCTTGTTCAGTTACAAAGTTCCGCTGTTCAAGTCCCGTTAATTGTTGTGCCGAGAATACCGACTAACTTGTCAATCGAAATTTTTTCGTTTTTTTTTTTAACCTCTCTGTCACATTCTTCATGTCTTTATCCATTTTTTGCAGCAATTCCACTTTTTGTTTGATGGACATCGAAACATACTTTCATTTTGTACGATCCTTTGGGAGCTCCAGAATCGGAAATTCTATTTGACATAATCGAAAGTTCAAGTTTACTTTTATAAAATTGCTCTTACAGTCTGCAAAAAATAATAAGCCGGATCCAATTCGAAAATTAAGGAACAACGCAATCATCAACATTAACTGAAATAGATAATTAGATAATTTTAGATTATACCGTCCGTTATACATAAAACGCACACGCGAAAACGTATTCTGCGCTTGCGCACATGCATATGCGCAGTGGTAAATGGTCTTACTCGCACGCGTAAACGCCTATGCGCATGTGTCAACGCGCCGCATGCACAGAAAGTTTTTAGCTTTGAAGTCCGAATTAACGACTTTTAACTGTACTAACTGCATATTCAGATGTTGGTCTAATTTTGTTGAAGATCAACTTCAAGTCTTTAGTTGTATTTAAGTATTGAATGACCCTTTCAACAGCAATCCAATCAATTTTCCGAGGTTTTTCATTTCTTCTACTCAGTAGATTGACAGCACGTGCTACATCAGGTCGAATGATTGTTGCAATGGATAGTAATGCCTCTACTGCTTGTCTATATTCTGTATTATCTTCTAGAAGATCATCTTCAGTTTCTAGTTTGCGCTAGTTTGTTTCCATTGGCGTATATGTTGGTTTTTCATCTTGCAGTCCAAATCTTTCAACTAGTTCTTCGATTTTCTTCTTTTGGTTTATAGCAAAGATTCCACCTTTAGATCTTCTGATGTTTATCCCAGGTTGTTGTTGACTTCTCCTAGGACTTGGATATCCAGTTTAGCTTTTAGTTGTTGAATTATTTTCATTACATCTTCTTCACTTTCACTTCCTTAAGTATATCGTTTACATATATTATATATGTGAATTTTTCATAGTTGTTTTTGAAAAATAAGCTTGGGTCTGTTTTACTTTGTTTAAATGATATGTTTAGAAGTATTTTTTTTATTTTCAGATTTCAAGCTCTAGTTGCTTTTTTAGTCCATATATTGATTTCTTCATCTTGCAAATTTTATTTTCATTTCCAGCTTTTGCATATCCTTCAGATTGAGTCATGTAAATTTCTTCTAGTTCTCCATGAAGGAAAGCTGTTTTGACATCCATATGTCTGACAGGCATGTTTTTATATGAAGCTGCTCATAGGAAAGCCCATAATTGTGTATTTTACCTCAGGAGCAAAGGTTTCATCATAGTCAAATCCAAACTTCTTGCTAAATCCTTTTGCGACTAATCTGGCTTTGTATATTTAGATTTTTCCTTCTGCATTGAGCTTGGTTTTGAAAGTCCATTTGCAGCTTATTGTTTTTCTTCCTTTTGATAAGTCAATTAATTCCTAAGTGTTGTTTTCTTCTAGTGAAATAATCTCTTCTTGAACAGCTGTCAACCAGTTCCCCCCCCCCCCCAAAGTTTGAATTTCCTTCCAGGTTTGGGATTCTGGACAGACTGGATATTTTGCATGATATCCGTAGCAATCATGAGATTTACCTTTTGTGTTTCTGTTCGATCTTCCGAGTTCTAAAAATTCGTCGTTTAATCCCCCCTTCCCCCCCTCAGTTTTTTCAATTTTTATTTCTTCTTGTTTAAAGATTTCTTCGTTAGGATTATCTTTATCTTGGTTCAAAGAAACACTTGCAGGCTAATTAGTTCCAGTGTCTTCAATAAATCTTATTGATCGAGTTATGATTTTGTCTCCAGGAATTAAAATTCTGTAGCCTTTACTTCTGCTGTCATACCTGATGTGTATTCTGTCTATAGCAGTGTCCCCCAGTTTACCCCTTTTAGATTTATGGATGTAAGCAAAGGCCTTGCACCAAAATGTCCTCAGATGAAAGAGGTTGGGTTTCTTGTTATTCCATAATTTGTACAATGTTTTCGCATTGGGTTTCATAGGCATACAATTTTGTAAATAATTTGCAATCAGCGCTGCTTCCGTCCAGTATTTGTAAGGTTGACCTGCATCAGCTAAAGACATCTTGTCATTTCTATTTATTCACCAACTCCATTTTGTGCTGGACAATGCGGAACACTTAGCTGGTGATTTATACCATGTTTTATAAGATATTCTTCCAGTTCTTTACTTTTCATATGCACCACTGTTATCACTTCTTGGCATTTTTACTTTTCTTCTGAATTTATTTTTCGTAAGAGAAATAGATTGTTTAAGCTTAGAAATTACTTCATTTTTTCTTTTCATTAAGTAAATCATTGTAAACTTACTGTAATCATCAATAAAAGTTATGAAGTACAGGTAACCACTGACAGATGGTGTTTGTACCGGTCCTAAAACATCAGTGTGAGTTCATGTAGTTTGAATGCTGTAAGTTTCAATTCTTTGGAACACGAAAAATCAGTTTACATTTTATGCACTGAATGCATTTGTATTATGTTTACAATTAATCTAGTCTAATTCTTTCAGGAGTTCTTTGTTTACAAGTTGTTTGATCGCGTCATTGTTTCTGTGACAAAAGCGTCTATGCCAAATTTGAATGCAGTTTTCATTTTTGCGCTAAAATGCTATGTGAACTAATAATTCATTGTTCCTGTCGATTGGTTCAAGACAACTGATTCCTGGCACTTCAAAATTTTTCATAAGAAAATCCTGAAGGAGGAGCTAACTCGGAAGTATTACCCCCACCCATTGTGTTCTCGTACAAAGAAAGTGATTGGATGATACTTATGAACTATTCAAGAAAAATTGTACTGAGGCTTATGAAAGCCAGATGAAAACTAAATCTATTTTTGTCTGTACTAAAAACCTGAATAATAATTACAGCAAAATGAACCAACTCCTACTAGCAAGTAATATTCCATTTCATTCCTATCAATTGTACATGTAATACTGAAGAATGTCCCCACCTCTGTAAAGGAAGAAGCTATATATCAAGACTCAGAATTCAGAAAATATCCGATTTCGAAAGTTAAGCAATTCACCAGAAATCGTAAAGGAGTAATAGCAAGACTTCCAATATTCCTGCTGGAGTTAAAGAAAAATTTCGAAGGAAACCTGATTCACCAACTAAATAACATGTTAAGTTTCAACATTGTAATAGAGAAATTTAGTACTAAAAAGAGACCAGTACAATGCTATCGTTGTCAGCAGTTCGGCCATTATAAATATCACCTTTTTTAGAGTTGCTAAAAGTTATCATTTCGAGCTTGAGCTGCTCTTTAGACAATGGATCGATTTGATTATCCTCATGCATGGATAATAGAGCAAGATCCGATTTACTCTTTTTTTGAAACATATGAAGAAAGAGTTAATTCTTTACCTCTAAGCCCAAAACGTGCAGAAGTACAGAAGCCTGTTTTATTTGGCAGAAATTGTTCTGGAATTTCACGCTTATCTTTTCGAAGTGTCCCAAAACATGTGAATTTGTGCTTTTTCAATAATTCATTGCCCTTAGGAATGCTGATGTACCAATTGTCCATAGTTATATTTCTTTCAGTGCCACTTTTTGGTGCAATAAGTCTTTATACAACATCCAATGCCACATTTGATTGTCTGTATAGTCCGACAGGCTTCTGTCCTGCATAAATTTCTTGGTTGTATGCGTAAAATGTGTGAGAATCACAAAAAGCAAAAGTTTTTATTTCATATCTTGGGAGCTTATATATTGTCTGAATTGTCTGAATAGCTTTTTATATATTGTCTGAATTGACACCTTTCTCGAAAGGGTTCTAATTTTTCGCCTATAGTACAATATTCAGATAAAGAATATATTTTTCGTATGTTTTTGATAAATATTTCGAAAACATTTCTAATAAATTCAAGTCTAGCCATCATTTTTCGCTCTGCTCATAAATTTATGTCATCAAACCTAAAACACCTGAACAGAAAGTGGAATCGGTTGATAGACATTGTTATTTGAAAAAAAAAACAGTTATTCCACTTCCGTCAGCTGACCACGAATCTTTTCTGCTGCTGCTCTCAGCACTCCAGCGTAATATAATAGGAAAAACAATGCCTTCAATTCAGCTGTGTTTGTCTCTTGTGCATCACGTTCTCTAGAGAAGTTTCTTATTGATGAAATGTAAATGTTTGTTGATTTCACCAAATCTTCCATTATTTCTTCATCAAAAATTTGCGATAAACACTCAGTTGGATTTTTCAAATTTCTAAAGCTTTTCTTGACACCAGGTAAATGTGTCACTATATTGTGCGGCCGTGTCCGAACGTTTTTCGAGGGTAATTTTTTACTTTGAATTGTTCCATCTTTTCAAACATAAAAATCATCAAATGTCAAAGAAGATATGAATTGATCATATCTTCTTTGACATCATATTACTGGAGAATGTGAATCATCATATTACTGGTCAGAATCAGTTTCGTGAGCCCTTTCAGAAAAATTATTGCACTCAGAATCGGAATTTTCAGTTTCACTATCAGTTTCAACATTAGCATGAAGAACCCGTAGCCGTTACTGTTCTCACTCGTATGCACTCATCTCAATGAATGTCTCTCTAGAAGTGAAACATTAGTACATGCGTGGGATAGCTACAATCCCATTGCACATTCCTTCCCCAAAAAACTCAAAATCCCAAGGACTTGAGAAAAAATTCCTCTGGGCGACCCCTTCCTAACCTTGATCTTGAAAGGTACATGAAGTATTAGAAAGGTCATGTACGACCTTCTCTTATTTTCTAAGAAAAGACTACATAAAGTGTCGATTTTACCACAGCGTGTGTGCTGACGAGTTAAGCATTTATTTGGAACAGTCTAACCCAGGGTTCTCCAAACTATGTTCCGCAAGCTAAATCTGGTCTGTCAGTGTCATCAATCCTGCCCATAGCATCTAATGGCATATTTTTATTGTTGCTGTGATAAGTTGGATTTAAAAAAACACAGAATAATAATAACTTGGTTTTATTTACTTGCTTACATAAAGCTTGTAAAAAATATTAATGAGATTTGTGTTGTTGTGATTTTCCGCTGACAATAGTTTGTAGTTCTAGACCAATTTTACTTGCACAAATTATTAAAAGAGATTTAAGATGTTCATTCATGGGTTAACTTGTATCTCTAAACATTTTTTGTGTACTTAATTTTAGAAAATTTTTTCTCACACGGGTAAGTAGTATCAAATACAGAAAACAGTCCATGAGCAAATTTTCAAGTCGTACCAGTGGAAGATATAAAATTCCAACTAAGATGAGTTTTGATATTTGTTCTTAATTATATCACTGCAGTGAAAATCTTAATTTCATTTGCAATGACATCAAAGTCTGAGAAACGAGTATCAAAATTTATCTTCAAAGCACTCAAAGCTTTGATTGCAGAATCGATGGGAAATTCAGTTTGAGTAGTGTGGCTAAATATTTCACATGTTTTAAAAGGTGTGAAACATTTTTTATGTAATTGTGATTGAAACAATATAATTTTCTGCTGGAGCAGTTTGATATTAGTGTATAAATCAGGGAGAAGCTGGTTTTTCCCTTTCAAATTCAAATTCAGTTCTTTCATATGTTTCGTCAAATCAACATAGAATACTAACTTAAACAGCCATTCGCTGTTTTGTAATTCAATAAGAGGTGATGCTTTTCAATCAAAAAAAAAAAAAAAAAAAATTCAACCAGTGCTTGGAATTTCAAAAAAAAATGCTGAATGAATTTTCCTGAATCCATTTGGACTTTTTCTTTTGCATTATAACCGTACATATGGACAGAATAAAGGACTATTTTTTAGAAAACATATTTTGAAGTATATTCAGAAGGGATTTTTTTCATGACATCAATATGTACATTCATATGCATGTATCTCGCATGACACAAAAACGATTAGCCATAGAACATTGAAATTTTGTATATGGGACTGGTGTAATATCTAATTGTGAATCTCCTTTTTCTATTTCAGTCAGCAGTACCAAACACATAGCCATTCCCTTACCCGGCCTTTATTTTTGCAGTTCTTTATATTAGTGATATACTTCCAGTTGTTGAAGTATTTTAAGTAATGAAAATAATTCATGTTTTGACAATGTCATGTTAACAAAAATAATAATATTTTTGGACTAATAACAAAATCTAACTACATATATAATAAGAGTTTATATATATAGTGTAACAATATTTAGCATGGTATTTTGGTGTGGGGAATGTTTTCATGGAGCATATTAGGACCCATAATCCCCATAGAATAATCTCTGACATCTGTGCACTACGAGAACATCGTTGCAGAATGTCATAAAGGTCAAATCGTCAGGGTGTAGTTCGAGGAACATTCCTGTGAATTTCAAGTCATGTCTTGACCTCTCAATTCACCCAACATTAATTCAATAGAGCAGAAGTTCTCAACCAGTGGTACGCAGGAGGAGAATAGGTGGTACGCAAAGAAGTATTTTTAACTATTAAATTCAAAAATTAAAATCACAACATCATGATTGAGTTTTTTCTCCAACACTCGTAAATTTATGCGATCTGAGCTTTGTTTAAGAGTGTTGATGGTAGTAGTACTTTGTAGTGGTGGTATTAAAAGTTTTCAATTTTTATATCTGAAAATTTTTGTTTTTATAACTATTTTAAACTTTAACTTAAACTGGTTGTTGTGCCAGATAAAATTAACAAAAAAATCAAATATCAAATAATTCAAAACAATTCTTATTCATAATATATCAAAAGATGAATCAAATAAACAATCGTATGTCATATCTATCAATCAATCTTATAGTGGTAGTACAATTTAACTTTAGGTTAGCGTTGTGAGAAACCTATGCAAAAGGAAATAATCAATAACTCCAAATTCAATTAAATTCCATGTTTCTTAAAAGCCTCCCGGCTCAAACAAATGGAGCGACATGACAGACCACAGAAACTAGACTAAATTAAACAAATGAAACATAAAATATATATCAAACACATTTATTAATTTCTAGAATATTCAAACATATAACTAGGTAAACTGGTCAGTCCCCTACAAATTAACCTTAAGAGGTAAATTAACATATATATCATTTTAAATCTTATACTCATGTTAGGTGTACTAATTTTTTTTTTTTTTAACATTCCATAACTCACAATTTAGGCGGTTGTACCACACGTATATTAATATAGTATCTTTACTCGGTTACAATTTAAATACAAAAGATGGGGGAAAAATTCACTCACAGGGTGAAGTTCATACATTAAACTCCTGTTATATAAACAACATAAATTCATACTTAATAATTACAAATGAACACCATATTTGTGAAACAACTAGAGAAAAGTTCATTCTGTGTTATGCGGTAGGTAACTGTGTGTATAAGTCACTTAACAGAACATATCAATCAATATTTTAACAATAACATACTAAGTATTGTGAGCAGTCATAGTGAAACATAAAAACAAAATATGTAAACAAATCAATAATTGCGTTGTGAAAATATTGTTAACCTGTTCTATGTTTAAGGTCCAGTGTAAAAGATAATTTCAATAAATACAAACAGGAGAATAAAATCAACTTACGTTTATTTAAGGTAGGAATATATTGTGATTACAAAACATAAAAAGAGAGTCATGACATTCACTATTGTATTACAATTAAAACGTGGTGGCTGGTTATTGAACATAGCTGAAGAACACTAAATAAAACATACCTTTAAACAAACAGGGTTAGTGGGGGCCCCAGCACCATAAAAGAAATTTCACCCTAAAATCTTGAGACTTAGAAGGTAATATGACTCGGGATATCTTTACAGGCATTTCGGCATAACTATGGGAAGGAAAAGATAGAAGTTAGCGTAACTGAAAGTAAACAAGAATATGATATCAACATCATCACAGTCTGGCTCCGTTCTGCCGCTCAAACAGCAATTCCATCAAGAAGGTTCATTGAGGTTATCATCTGTAGTCACTTCAGTTTCCCTTCACGGCTTAGCATATCGAGTATGATGTATATTTCCCTAACTTTCGGGGTCTGCCAGACAGAAGATAGAAGAGTCGAACTTTCGGGGTCTGCCAGGCAGAAGATAGAAGAGTCGCTGCAGCTGCCTCAAGCCTCAGGAAAAAAATGTCAGCGTCGATCCATTATTCCTCTCCCTCTCTTTTCTTCGAAAAACACTGCGCAGCCGTTTTAGTAGCTGGCGCGTTTTTTGAAAACTTGGCGTAGATGGTGACTAGCAGGAAGCCAAAGAAAGGCAACCCACACTTTGGATCTTCACGGGAAAGGGTTTCCCAACTACCAAAAGGAGCCGTTTCTCGCCATTCCATCGTTCAACTTCCAAGGCCACACCAATGTGTCATCACAACTGCAGGCGGAAACAGGGGGAAAGAAACCTTGCTTCAGGGTCCCAGTCGATAATGCAGATCTTCTGTCTGAACGTATATTTTCCCCTACCATAAGTATGCTGTAGAACATCACCCTGCTAGCCTTGTCCAGCAAAACAGGATCCTTTTTTAGTGTAAACCACATGGTAAAACTATCAAACACTTTCGCCCCCCCCACACACACACATGGTGGAACGCTTAGCAGAAAGGAATTTTGGGGTGCAGTACAATTGCTGATAAGAATTTCCGCTGAAGGAAAGAGGGCAAGGGGTGAAAATCTACAAATAATACAAAATACAATTAATACAAAATGACTTTGGTAAATTAAAAAAATGAAGCTACTAATTACACAACATTATAATAGATAATAAAAATGTCAGCACTGTAATAATTGTTTCCTCAGCCACCAATTGAGACTAAACACAATTTATCCAAAAGAAATAAAATAGAATCAAATTATTTTTCTTCTACCGCCAGTCAGAAAGTATGTATTCATTTAACGTTAAAAGAAAGAGGGATACCAATTAAATTACTCAACGTTAAGAAAAAAAAAATTAACACACAAAGGTGCAACCGCAAAGTTTTAAAATAAAAAAATTAAAGTTAAAAGTTAAACAACCTTAAGGGTCAAAACAACTAGAACAAAATCAAAAATCTTAAGTCCCTAAACTCAAATTAAAATTAAACAACTTCAACTCAGAACTTTTAAGAGCAACCTAACCAAAACTTAAAGTTTACAAAAGTTACAATTTAAACTTACAACCAACTTTAAACAACAAAAAAAATTAGAACTTCAATTACAAATCAAAACTGAAATAAACAAAACAACTTAAGCTTAAAAAATATATATATATAACGATTAATACATAACAAATCCTCCCCCGTGCCGAAAAGAAAAATTTTGGTTACCAAAATTTTTCGAAAGAATCAATAGTCTCTGACTTTACAAACACTCATAATGCAAGATACAAGCTAAGTAGTGGTGACAGTGACAGAAAATAAGAATTAAATGGAAACCTAAAACTGGGCAGAAATTATAAAATAATAGCAAAAGACTTAAGTGAAAACACATTTAACTAACTTACCAATTCTAATGAGAATCAGAAACACCCAACACTCACAACAAAACAAACCACTCAAAGTAACGGCTAAACAAGCCGAGCAAAAAAAACACACACAAGAATTCAACTTGTATACTTTAGTACACCACTAACCTCACCAAACCCATACGGTGAACCCGACAAAACTACAAAGAACACTGAATCCAATACCAAAACGAAATATAATATCGTCTTGCAAAATAAAACAATAAACTACAAAGTAAAACACAAAATTGCTCCTAAATTGTTCAACTAACCTACCCAAATAGATACAAAAGTAGGCAAAAGTGAAATAACCCAAAACTCAGCAACACGTAAAATAAGAAACGACAACCAACAAGTCAATACTAAGCCTAAAAGTCCTAAGTCGCCACTTAGAAAGAAAAAAAAAATTTTGATAACCTTAACTTGAAGAAGAAACCAAGTGGTCCACCCACCAAGATTTAAAAAAAAACCAATATTGTGACCAGAAGGTTGACAACCCTGACAAAACGTGAGCTGGATAAGGCCAAAACAACCCTAAAACAACTAACCAATCACGCAGCCCACACAAAACAAAAACACTGGATCCAATATCGTACACAAACAAAACTTGTGGTGAAGAAGAAAATAACTTCCTAACCCTACCAATATGTACAAAGGTGTAAAGCTCAATTACTTCTTTACAAAACCATGAGTGTCCCTAGACCTTAAATTGTAAGGCACTTGTGTAGTAGTGTCACTAAAGTTGACCAGCAGAACAACGATCTTGATCAGAGATCTCTAAAGTAGGAAATGTAATTCTATCCGGCACCTTGGTTAAACGATCAACGTGTACTACCTGACGTGTATGTGGTTTAGAAACCAACTCTATCCTGAAGTTAACCTTTGATAACTTCTCTACTACTCGATAAGGTCCCTTGTTAAATTTACATAACTTCTTAGCCGTTCCTGGCTGTACCACAGGAGTATATAAATACACTGTATCACCTAACTCTACGTTCTTGTGATAAGCTTTAGACTCTCTCGTATTTTCTTGTTTCTCAGCTGCAGTAGTTAAATTTGTCTTTACTACTTGAAATGATTTCTGCAGTCTTATGAGCAAATCCTTTGAATACGTCTTAGTGTCATCATACGTCCTAAATTTTGACTGTGTCAAAATGTCAACAGGTAACGTTAAATCTCGGCCATACAAAAGAAAAGCCGGACAATCATCCAAAGCCTGATGCTTCCCAGTTCTATGTGCTAACAAAGCAAATGGTAAATGCCTGTCCCAATCTTCCTGTGTTTCAGATACCAAATGACTTAAAGAATTGATGAGTGTACCATTTAACCTTTCCACAACTCCATCTGATTGTGGGTGATAACTTGTAGTGGTGTGTTTACAAATTCCAAGTTTTTTATAAACATCAGTAATAGCTTGTGAAATGAAATTTGTACCTCTGTCTGTAATTATATGCTGTGGCACACCATGAGAAGCAATAAACATTTCCAATTTTTCAATTATTGTTTCAGACGAGCAATTTTGTAAAGCATAAGCCTCAGGCCATCTAGTGAAATAATCAGTAATGACCAAAATATATTTATGTCCAGAAACTGTCAAAGGCAAAGGGCCTACAATATCCATGGCAATACGTTCAATTGGCCTATTAGCTATTGGAACTCTCATTAACGAAGCTTTCTGTGAAGGTTTAAAACCACGCTTCTGTATACACAAATGACAAGACTTCATGTAATTTAGAATTTGCTTATGCATGTTCTTCCAAAAGAAAGCTTTCTGAATTCTATGAAGTGTTCTATGAAAACCAGAATGAGCAGCTACAGGTGAATCATGATTCTGTTGTAAAATTTTAGGAACTAATGTTTGTGGTACAACAATTCTATTTAGTTTTTGCCAACGAGCTTTAGGATTTTTAAATTTACAATACAAGATATCATTTTCAATTGAAAAAATTTGTGAAAGAGGTTTTGGAGTTTTATTGTTTAGTAATTCTTCTTTTATTTGTTTACAATAAGGATCTAGAGCCTGTTGTTCTTTAATGGTGTGTATAAGATCAGGTGTAGTAGAAGTTTGTATTTGTTCAGCTACATTGACAGATCTGGATAAATAATCAGCAGTCGAATTCAATTTCCCTGGTTTATGAATAATTTTATAATCGTATTGAGACAACCCCATTATCCACCTGGCCATCCTAGATGTTGGATCTTTTAGTTTTAACACATGGGAAAGTGAAGCCTGATCACAATAAACAATAAAACTTTTACCTAAGAGATATTGTCTAAAATGGGCAGTCACCCAAACTACAGCTAATGCCTCTTTCTCCACTGTGCTATAATTAATTTCAGGACCCTTCAGCTTTCTGCTAGCAAAGCAAATAGGGTGTAAAAATCCATTCTCATCCTCTTGACCTAAAATGGCTCCCAGAGCAAAATTCGAGGCATCTGTACACAAGGCAAAAGGTTTCTTGAAGTCAGGTAAAGCCAAAATAGGCTGTGTTAAAAGTTCAGTCTTTAAAGTATCAAAAGCCTGTTGAGTTTCATCAGTCCAACTAAAAGTTACTTTTAGTTAATTCAGTTAGTGGTAAAGCTTTGTGTGCAAAATTTTGAATAAATCTACGATAAAATCCTACAAGACCTAAAAATCTTCTCACTTCCTTCCTATTGTTAGGCACTTGAAAGCTATTAATAACCTTAAGGTTTTTGTCATCAGGCTTAACTTTACCTTCAGAAACTTTAAAGCCTAAATAAGTAATCTCATTTCTCATAAAATTGCATTTAGAGGGTTTCAATTTGAGATTATGTGCATCAAGTCTATCAAGTACAATTTTTAATTTGTTTAAGTGTTCTTCAAATGTATTAGAAGCTATAACTATGTCATCAATATAAATACCTATCTGTAAAGGTGAAAGATTTGCTAACACAATTGACATAAGTCTCTGAAAAGAACTAGGAGCGTTTCTCAAACCAAAAGGAACACGTGTCCAATGATAATGACCAGAAGGTGTAGTGAAACCACTTTTATAGGTGTCTTCTGGGTGTATTTTCATTTGAAAGAAACCTGAGGTTAAATCCAACGTAGAAAAATAAGTAGCATTCCCTAAACCCTCAATAAGTTCAAACATGTTTGGCAGAGGAAACGAATCTTCAACAGTCTTTTCATTCAATTTTCTAAAATCTGTAACCAAACGATAACTACCATCTTGCTTCCTAACCAAAATAACAGGTGCAGAATAAGCACTATCACTTTCCTCTATAATTTTAACCTCTAACAACTCAGCAATTTGTTTATCTAACTCTTGTCTTAAATGATAAGGAACTCTGTAAGGTTTCTGTCTGACAGGAATATTGTCCTTTAAATTGATATTATGCAAAATAGTATCACAACCAGTAAGTTCAGTAACTGAAGAAGCAAAAATATGCTTATACTTGTCTATGAGACTCATAAGTTCATGTTTCTGTTGTTCAGGTAAATGACTTAAGTCAAGCTGACCTCCCCAGGGGTCAAACTGATCACCAGTCTCAAGACTCGTTGAAAAATACTGGCTGAATATCAGGTGTACTGGCATTAACAGGAGCCAAAGTGGCTAATTTCATACCTTTGTTGATGTGTATGAAGTCAGGAGAAAAATTTGCAACCTTAATGAAAAATTCATTACTATCATGTTTACTATTGACTGAACGTGCTACACAAAATTTAGAGTGCTGATGGTGAGTGAGAGGTTCAATAAAAACAGAAGACTGAGAAAAGGGCAAAAGAGAAGATGAGACTTTGAGAATATTCTCAGAGAAAGGAGGAAGTTTATGTTTTGTCACAGAGTAGCAAAAGATATCATTAGGAGGGTTAATAGGAGATGAAGCACAATTATTAGAAACATCAGCATTTGACGTAGACTTGTGAAGGTGCAAAGGCATTAAAATGTGTTGACCTAGCAAATTAAATGTATTAAAATCAATACACAGTTTGTTTAAACTTAAAAATGTAGTTCCTAACAGTGCAGCATACTGATCAGACAAACTATCAATAATGAGAAATTCAGTTTCAAAGATCTGATCTTGAAGTTTAACAGGCAAAGTGGCCTTCTTGTTAACTAACACCTTGTTGCTTGAAATCCCTTTTAAAAAAACTTCACAAGGTTGAACTTTTAGTTTCTTTCCAAAACACTGACAGTATTTAGCATTTAACAAGTTAACAGTAGCTCCTGAATCCTACTCGATAAGGTCCCTTGTTAAATTTACATAACTTCTTAGCCGTTCCTGGCTGTACCACAGGAGTATATAAATACACTGTATCACCTAACTCTACGTTCTTGTGATAAGCTTTAGACTCTCTCATATTTTCTTGTTTCTCAGCTGCAGTAGTTAAATTTGTCTTTACTACTTGAAATGATTTCTGCAGTCTTATGAGCAAATCCTTTGAATACGTCTTAGTGTCATCATACGTCCTAAATTTTGACTGTGTCAAAATGTCAACAGGTAACGTTAAATCTCGGCCATACAAAAGAAAAGCCGGACAATCATCCAAAGCCTGATGCTTCCCAGTTCTATGTGCTAACAAAGCAAATGTTAATTTGCTTTGTTATTTGTTATTGCTTTGTTATTTAATTTTGTATTGCAAAAAGAAATTTAAGTTTATTTCCCAAAATCGAGCCATTCACTATTGGAAGAGGTGCTTCACCTAAAGAAACTGAATACACTGAAGGTACCTTCAAAAGGGCTTCCTGGGATGAACTGAAGGTTTTGCTCTCCCTACCCCTAACTAGTTTAAATTCTGGCTAAAAACAGGAGCCTGAGGATTTAACTGAGTCATGTTGCTTGTATTAGCCTGACCTGGAACCTGTTGTGTGTTAGGTGTTACTCTAGCATTACCTTGCTGGCTAGCAATGTTACATGAAAACTGTCTCGCTCTGACATTGGTAGGAACCTGAGATAAATTCACCGTACAATTTCTAGCTATGTGACCTAACCTATTACATCTGTAACAACGAGGACCTACTTGTCTACTATTAACTGTAGACTTAGACATCAATGACTGTACTTGTGTTTGCAAATTTCCTAACATGTTAGTCAAAGTTCTCTTGCTGTGCCTTGATAGCGGCAGTTAGTTCGTCTTTTGAACCATTAACCTGTGCAGCCTTAACTGTTACACGAGGAGTGGAAACTGCATTAACTTCAACAGTGTGCACATTGTTAAGCTCATCTACATGAGTCTTAACCCAAACCTCTTCTTCAGCTATAGCATGTCTCTTAGCTGCTGCATATGTTTTGTGGTTCTGAGGTAACAACAATCGCCTCAAATGTAAATGGAGACCTTCCAGAAAAACTGACTAAAGTAAATCAAGTCTCTGACTCTCCACAGTTGGATTTTCCATTTTATCCAATGGCACAGTTTTACATGAAAGTGCCTCTATTCTAGCAGCAAACTGCCTAACTGTCTCTCTAGGCTTCTGAAAAGCCTGAATTAATGCTCTAATATGAGCATACAAATTGTGCACTGTCGAGAATCTGTCCTTTAAGGCATCCACTACAGCAACCAAGTTGCTCTCATTCTTGAGACGAGGATTACTGCGAATAAAAGCAGCCGCCTCACCCTCCAATTTTACTTTAATGGCAGTCAACTTATCAGAATCAGTCCAGCCAACATGTGCTGCAACTAAATTAACTCTGTCAATAAAATCACTAAGTTGTGTAGAACCTTCACCTCCACTAAAAGTGGGAATAGACACAAGGGGATCAGCCCCAAAAACTGATATTCTACTAGTAGTAGGCTGTGTAGTCTGATTCCCAGTAGAATTGTTATTTACCGCCATTCTGGTAGGTGCTCTGGTATTCTTCCTTACTAATTTATGAATTACGGGCATTGTGAAAGTTAAACTGATAAACCATGTAAAAGTGTAACAGCAAAATAATATGTGTAATCTTAATTAAACACAATTTTCATCACAAAGCATAACAGTAATCAAAACAGTAAACAAAAGCAATTATGAAAATCAAAACTTAACTAATTAAGCATTTAATTAAATTTACTGCCACCACTACTAGCACAGAAATTTTTAAATACACTGGACCAACTAAAAGCACGGCACCATTTTTATGTTATATAAACAACATAAATTCATACTTAATAATTACAAATGAACACCATATTTGTGAAACAACTAGAGAAAAGTTCATTCTGTGTTATGCGGTAGGTAACTGTGTGTATAAGTCACTTAACAGAACATATCAATCAATATTTTAACAATAACATACTAAGTATTGTGAGCAGTCATAGTGAAACATAAAAACAAAATATGTAAACAAATCAATAATTGCGTTGTGAAAATATTGTTAACCCGTTCTATGTTTAAGGTCCAGTGTAAAAGATAATTTCAATAAATACAAACAGGAGAATAAAATGAACTTATGTTTATTTAAGGTAGGAATATATTGTGATTACAAAACATAAAAAAAGAGTCATGACATTCACTATTGTGTTACAATTAAAACGTGGTGGCTGGTTATTGAACATAGCTGAAGAACACTAAATAAAACATACCTTTAAACAAACAGGGTTAGTGGGGGCCCCAACACCATAAAGGAAATTTCACACAAAAATCTTGAGACTTAGAAGGTAATATGACTCGGGATATCTTTACAGGCATTTCGGCATAACTATGGGAAGGAAAAGATAGAAGTTAGCGTAACTGAAAGTAAACAAGAATATAATATCAACATCGTCGCGGTCTGGCTCCGTTCTGCCGCTCAAACAGCAATTCCGTCAAGAAGGTTCGTTGAGGTTATCATCTGTAGTCACTTCAGTTTCCCTTCACGGCTTAGCATATCGAGTATGATGTATATTTCCCGAACTTTCGGCGTCTGCCAGGCAGAAGATAGAAGAGTCGCTGCAGCTGCCTCAAGCCTCAGGAAAAAAATGTCAGCGTCGATCCATTATTCCTCTCCCTCTCTTTTCCTCGAAAAACACTGCGCAGCCGTTTTAGTAGCTGGCGCGTTTTTTGAAAACTTGGCGTAGATGGTGACTAGCTGGAAGCCAAAAAAAGGCAACCCACACTTTGGATCTTCACGGGAAAGGGTTTCCCGACTACCAAAAGGAGCCGTTTCTCGCTATTCCATCGTTCAACTTCCAAGGCCACACCAATGTGTCATCACAACTGCAGGCGGAAACAGGGGGAAAGAAACCTCGCTTCAGGGTCCCAGTCAATAATGCAGATCTTCTGTCTCAACGTATATTTTCCCCCACCATAAGTATGCTGTAGAACATCACCCTGCTAGCCTTGTCCAGCAAAACAGGGTCCTCTTTTCGTGTAAACCACATGGTAAAACTATCAAACACTTTCGCCCCCCCCACACACACACACATGGTGGAACGCTTAGCAGAAAGGAATTTTGGGGTGCAGTACAATTGCTGATAAGAATTTCCGCTGAAGGAAAGAGGGCAAGGGGTGAAAATCTCTGAACTAAGTTAATACAAAATGACTTTGGTAAATTAAAAAAATGAAGCTGCTAATTACACAACATTATAATACATAATAAAAATGTCAGCACTGTAATAATTGTTTCCTCAGCCACCAATTGAGACTAAACACAATTTATCCAAAAGAAATACAAATAGAATTAAATTATTTTTCTTCTACTGCCAGTCAGAAAGTATGTATTCGTTTAACGTTAAAAGAAAGAGGGATACCAATTAAATTACTCAAAGTTAAGAAAAAAAAATTAAAGTTAAAATTTAAACAACCTTAAGGGTCAAAACAACTAGAACAAAAACAAAAATCTTAAGTCCCTAAACTCAAATTAAAATTAAACAACTTCAACTCAGAACTTTTAAAAGCAACCTAATCAAAACTTAAAGTTTACAAATGTTACAATTTAAACTTACAACCAACTTTAAACAACAAAAAAAAATTAGAACTTCAATTACAAATCAAAACTGAAATAAGCAAAACAACTTAAGCTTAAAAAAATATATATGTACTGATTAATATGGAGTGCTGTTAGTTCAACAGATCGTCCTACTCATTTCGTTGACCATTCGAAGAGATCGAGAATTCCATCATCAACGGATTAATACGGAGTTTTAGATAGTTCAACAACTAGTCCAACTGCTTTTAAATCAGGAACGCTAATGCTTCAACAAAATCAAGTTTTAAGGTAACCTCAAGAATGTCAAATTAAAGTTCTTGTGAAAATATAAGGAATCAGCAGCAAAGCTATATTTTGCATAAGCACTTAGTCTCAACTCGAGCAAAATTCTCATCAGCTGAAAACCGACAGAAATTCAAGACCGCCGCCCGCTGGTACACGGCATTCGCGAGAGCAAAACCCGCAAGGGGATCAAGCCCCCGCCACTCGTTTTCTTCTTACTCTTAGCTTGAAAGAATCAGGAAACAGAATGATCTCTAGCCTGGTGCAAGCACTCAGGAAATCTCGGTTTGTCCACCTCTGTGAGTTCATAGGCTTTCAAAAAAATCATAAAATTAAATCTTACCAATCCCGGAATTTTATGTTATCTAAATTGAGAAAATGACACACCCATGACGAATCAAACACCAGAAAATCTGACAATGAAATCCGAAAAACATCTGCACTCATAACGTGAGAAAAAGAAATAGACCCTCCAACTAACAAGCGAAACTAGCTTTTATGAGCATCCAATTATCTAACTTAGTACACCTCCCACTGTCTTGAAGTAAGAAAACTGCAAACTTTAACAAAGCGACAGGAAAGCGATTTCCGTTTCACATGCCAAGAGTTAAAAGGGTTTACCAAGAGTTTTCACATGCCAAGAGTCACTCCCAACTGCCTCCATTGTTAAAAGGCCATAAACCAGATGACTTCCGCAACCGTTTCCCGCCTTAGTTACAATTCCTACTCAAGAATAACAAGTTAAACAATACCTTAAGAGCCTAAGAATACTTTTTTCCGGGTTAAAATACACATGAATACAAATCAAAACATTAGAATAATAATGACATTAAACACATATTAATAATTGAAATTCGCGACATAACATTTGTGGTCCCACCTGGGAAACCAAACCAAATTCGTGCTGCCATGCTACCCTCTCGAAATGTGCGGGAATGTTGGTGAGCGATTGGTACCAGATACTTCAGACTATTTATCAGCACCTTGTGAAGGCAATGCCATGCCGGTTGCTGGCAGTTTTGAGGGCTAAATGGGGTTCTACATGTTATTAACAGGATAATCATAATGTAATGGCTCTTCGGTATATATAAAAGATATGCATATTTTATTTTAAATTCATTTTCTTTGCCATTTTTATTGAAATTTAATCATAGATATTGTTGTATGACTTGAGGCTTTGTCCTGGTGGATTTCAATTCCTTTAACATTGTTAATGCAAAGCATGAATATCTTTTTACGTCTTTGTATGAAGTAAAGGAAGTATCGTAATCATGAATAATTTCAGGTATTATATTTTAATGGGAATATGACCATTTCTGAATCCATTTGGGCCCCTCTTTTCTTGGGGGGGGGGTTACGCCTGTATGTATGGAGACAAGAGAGGACTGTAAAATGTATTCAAAAAGGATTTTTTTCATGTCGTCTATATGTTCATTCATATGCTTGTATCTTGCATGACTCAAATGATTAGTCATAGAACACTAAAATTGTGTATATGGGACTGCTGTAATATCTAGTTGTGAATCTTCTTTTTTTTTTTAATTGCAATTGGCAATATCAAACATATAGCCACTCCTTATATAATCTCTCTCTTTTTTTATATATATAATTTTTGGTATTGCCATATACTTCCAATTGCTGAAGTATTTTAAATAATAAAAATAATTCATGATTTGGCAATGTCATGTTAAAAGATAATAATAATTATGGTCTAATAACAAAATCTAGCTACATATATATTAATAGTTTATACATTAGTCGAACAATATTTGATATCAGTTTATTATTGTTCTGAAAAGAATATTCAATAGATTGTACAAAGAATCTTCTTTTATGATAATAAATTTATCACTTTTTGTTAGTGATTCAAATATAGCCATACTTCATGTACAATCACAAAAAGTTCCCATTTTTAATGAAGTACTTTTTAAAGACCTTTTTTATCTGAACTTGTATTCAAACACTTATCTTAAAAGAAGAAAAGAAGCATTGTATTTGTTGCTTTTTTTTTTTTTTTAAATGTAAATTTTTGTTTATTATTTTTTTCACAGTGGAGATAGACATTTTGAAAGATGCTGATATTGTTCTTTTAATCTATAGTTTTTACAAGCAACACCGCTATTTTCATATGTGCTCTTTTTGTTCTACAGTTTTTATGCATAAGTTGTGATACTTTTTGACTTAAACTCAATTCTAATATATCCACTTATGAGATTTCTCTACAGTACTGTTCTTTATTGCTTTCACTTAGAATTTAACCACAATGGAAGTACCGTAATTTCGCACGTATAGTCCGCACGCAAGATTTTATATAAAAAAAATTTCAAAAATCGTCAGATAGTCCGCGGACTATACGTCCGAAATTACGTTTTTTTAATACGGCAATATTCCCATGCTTTTTAACACATCCTTTGTTTGCGCCAATTTCTCACCGCTTTCTCGTCCACTTCAAAATAACGGGGTAAAATCGTGGCCTTCGAGAAACAAGGCCCAACAGCTCAGTGACGTTGAGCGTGTGATGTCATTCCAGAGAGTGCATCCCTTCTTGGGGTGAAGAGTGCACCCCTTCGTGGGGTGAGGGCAACGCTGGGTCAAAGGTTGTCAGTCGCCATTGCTTCGAAAGAAGAGGTTGAACTGAAATTCTTGACCTAAAATCTTGAGATATTAACTGCATTCCGGATTTTCCTGCAGCTGGATATATTAAATTTGAGGTTTTTGGCAATTTGTGAGTGGTTCCAGAAACAATATAATGCCTTACATGTGCTCAGTGCCGCGATGTAACAGCAATTACAAATCTGGACCTAAAGTGCACATTTTCGCTTTTCCTAATGATGCCGATCTGAATGAAAAGTGGATCCGTGCAATAAAGCGAAAGGACTTCATTCCAACTAAAAATAGCAGGGTGAGCTTTTATTCTTATGATTTCATTGATATTCAAAGAAAAATTATATAAATTAAATATTTAATATGTTTAATATGTCTGTTTTTAAACCCAAAATCATTTCCAATGAAAAACTAGTGTTAAATATAATAGTAAACAATAACTAGTGTAAAATATAAAAGTATACAATAAATCATTGCCAATGTAAATAAGCAGTATAATAAGCTTTTGTTTCCTGCAATTTGTCTTAGTGAATTTTATAATTTTTTTTAATAAATGCATGTTGCTTCATAAATTGCATGTGAATATTTTAATGGGTAATTAAGTTCATAATACTATAGTATTATTTAATGTATAATAAATTTTACTTCATATACTGCAGATTAAATATTCAGTGCTTAATATAAAGCAATAATCGGGAAAATATACAAAATCTGGAACTTAAAATAGCATTTGTAATATCTAATTTATCTCGACTTTTATTTTAAAACTACTTGTCATTGTAAGTTTTAGAGATATGAAAGTAATAATGTTTTTCATTTAAAAATTCAAATTCGTGTGCTTATAATATTTTAAGGGAACACATTACCCTTTCAACTCTTTTTTTGTCACATGTTCAAGTTTATTCTGAAAATTGTAATTAACATTATATCTAAAAAAAAAATTATAAAAAAAACTTGAAAAAAAATATCGTTAAACCAGTTGTTTATAAAACATAGAACTATTTTTTTTTTAAATTTCATTTTTATAAATTTGTTATTACGTTTTTTATATTAATATTTTTGCTTTAAATAGCTTTTTTTTTTTTTTTTTTTTTTTTTTTGTGTGTGTGTGTGTGTGTGTGTGTGTATTCCTTGAAAATGTAAACAAAAGTGTGCTTGGAATCATGTATGCTTCTGTTGCAAGATTTAATGAAATATTTTGTTGTCATGATTAGAAAAAAAAAAAGAAAAAAAGGAAATCTTATTAATTTAAACAATTTTTCAAAAATAACTATTGAAGGTGCAATTTTGAGATTTTCCATATGTATTTTAAAAAGTTGCAGTTTAGCCTATAAAAAAATTCGATAGTTTGACGATATTGTTTAGTACTGTGTCCCCTTAAAGAGCTGTTTGAATGAAATGATATTAGAATTCACTGTATAATGACGTGTTTAAAAATAATTCTTCTTAAATGTGTTTCAATTGTTTCATTTTCGGGATATGTAGGTATGCGAGCTCCATTTTCAGCCAGCTGACATCATACGTGAGGCAAAGGCTTTCGATGAAAAAACTGGGAAAGATATCAGTGTGCTTGAAGGTTGCGAGATTAGTAAAAGGTGCAGTGCCATTGATTATGATTAATTGCCCATCATATTTGACTACTTCGAAAGCAATCCGTAAAGATCCTGTGACAAAAAAGATAGAGCTAGAAAATAAAAATCTTGCTGCCGCTATTCAAAGAAGCATGAGGGAAAGGAAAAATATGATGAAGACAGAGAACTGCTAAGTTTGAACGATTTATGCAATAAGAAAAATATGCTACAGCTTTCGGATTTCTGGAAATTTTTGAAAATTGAAGATTATGTCTTGATTTTTAATATTCAAGATGAACCTGTACCTCAAATACAATATTCCATAAAGATTAATCATGAAATGTTGGTACAAGCATTTTCTAATAATGCTTCTTTGAAAAGTATTGGTAAATTAAAATTTCCCATGAAAATTACTAACATAAATATGCTAAATGAAGTCTTAAATGAAATTAAACATGCTAGCAGTAATGAAGATGAAGTCATAAGATTAAAACTCCTTGCTGCATTAAATACACTCTCTGATATTAACTGCATTGATAATGAAAAAGAAAATGTTATTAAATTTATAATTGAACAAATCTCAATTCTTCTCCAAACTTCGAAAAGGTATAATCCAGATATACTAATTTTTGCCTCTATATGTTTCTATATATCACCTCAGTTGTACAAATTTTTGAGACAAAGTGGATACATTTTACTTCCACATCCAAATACCATTCGTAATATTAATTTCAAGCACAATGTTGATCCTAAACAAGAACAAATGGATTATAATTTCTTATTGTACACAAAACAGAAATTCAGATTTTTAAATGAAAGTGATAAAAAGGTAGTTTTACTAATAGATGAAATTCGTGTAAAATCTTATTTTGATTATAAAGGGGGTAATTTAACGGGAATGGCTCAGATACCTGAAGTCTTAAAGCATGATATTTAATTAAATGCTAAGATAGTATCACTTATTTAATAATTTCTTGTTTACTTTACATCGGAATAACATAAAATTAGCTTTTACTAATAAATAAGCGCGCTGTGGAATCGCTCGCTTTCAGTGGAGAAGAAAGGTTTCTTCGCACTCCATACGGTGACGTCACGAGAGAGCTGGACGGCCTTGTTTCTCGAAGGCCACGGTAAAATCCTAGTATACGGTGCAGCCTTGGCGCGACTTTGAAAATTATCGCCAACACCAAAAATGATCCAAAGAACGTCTATATATATACTATGCACTATATACTGTGTGTGTATATACATAGTATATATACTATATATGTAGTATATACTATGTTAAACTATATATTTTTTTTAAATGACCCGTTAACTACTCATCGTATATGTCCCGTTTTTACTGCTCATCATAAAGTCGCCAAAAGTAGCCAAATCCCGTGTGCACCGAATACTAGGATTAAACCAATAACGGCCCGCTTCTCTATTTCCATCTTTTTCCCGGCGATGTTTCATCAATGTTATCGAAGATGAAAGACAAAATACTGTGCAACGTATAAGTGGTAATGAAATTTGACCTTCGACCCCACTCACTCGGTGTTGCCAAACCACCGAGTAAACGAATCACGTTTTTTTTTTTTTTTTTTTTCTCCAGGTACTTGCTACTATGGCTCCTAAAAACCGAGCTGACGCATCAATTACTCAATTACTTTTCCCCCTCCCGGCAGTTGCGCTAAAGCAGTGCGAAGGATACTGGGATACAAGACTCTGGTTGCGCTAAGTGAGTGCTCATACAAGACTTTCTTTGGCTCATATCCCGGCATCGCTTGATGCGCCAGCCTGGATTTTAGGAGCTCTACTTGCTACTACTCATTCGTTCTGCACTATGCTCTATGGTTTACTATCGATACGATACATACGAATGTTTTCTTGGAATCTCGCGCTTTTTTTATATTTGATCATCGGCAGTTCACGACAGCGTGTTTTTTAAATTTCAACGATTTTAACCGTGAACAACCAGCGTATTATCCGCACTGGTGGATAGTCCGCAGCTTCAAAAATTCACATTTTAAACACAGATAGTCCGCGGACTATACGCGCGAAATTACGGTAATTGTGGTTAACAGTCCCATTCTTAGAGTAATCACTAGAGATTTCCATGCAAAGAAAAGAAAGAAAAATCCGCTTGTAAGTAGGTTTATTGATTAACTTCAGGGATAAATGTCTTACTAATGTGTAAAATATGTATTGCGTATTAAATAACATTTTACAATTTTTAGTCATCATTCCATTTTTTCTCTAAAAAATCTTCAAACTGCATCAAAATGATAGTGTTAATATGTAATGCCTCCCTAAAAAAAGTTTATTTTAAACTTTAGGAGGAAAAATTACTAGATTAATGTCCATCCTTCTCATTTATAAAAAGATATCATTAAAATTGAAATAAACAGGTTACCACATTTAGTACATTGGTGCATTATTGTAATTGACACTGTCTTGATCAACAATTCTGCTAAGCTGCAACTAGGTGATCCAAAGAATTGTGAAATGGCTCATTCTAAGAACTGCTTAAGTTCATTAACTAAAATATTGAGATATTATTAAGAAATATAACTATCAGTTAATATATAGTATTCATAATTAATGGGTAAAATTGATATTATGTATGTAATTAATGAATTATTAGTGTGTTGGTTAAAATAATTATTTCATGAGTGTTTTTAATTATGTATTCCTTTTTATGTAATAAAACATTTTGATTTGGTATAAGTATTGACTTTAGTTTGTATTTGTAGATAAACTCAGTTTCAATTTTACTCTTAAATATCTGTGAATTTTAAGTTTTGTTTACATTACAGTTTAGTAAAAATAGTGTTTTGAATGTAATATTCAAAAATTTTATGCATGTATTTATGGAGGTAAAAATTTTAGAAAAGAAGCTTTAACATAGCTAGAGCTTTAAATACATATGTATATAATATAGTATTGTGTCTGTGTTTATAGGACTCTGAATCTGATCCATACTTATTTGAAGTACATTATCAGAACATTCCACATCTGCAGTACAATCCAGTAAATCCTAATATGATCCTTTCATGTAGTTATGATGGATCAGTGCGTTGTGGAGATCTTGAAAACCGTATTTTTAGTGAGGTAAATTTAAAACATGTATTTTTTTCTTTGGCGAAAACTTGTGCATTTATTATATTGTGCCATCTCTGTATTTCTTTGTGTACTTTTGCGCTCTTTTTATGAATTTTATCATCCAAAAATCAAGAGGGAAAATTATGCGAATGATTTAATTTCCCAAGGATGCCGTTGCAGTAAGAATATAAAAAGTTGGCAGCAGTATTTGATAAACTGTTGGTAATTATAGCAGTATTATATCTTTTAAAGAAACCCACATTCCAATAAGAATGCATAGTAATATTAATATTACAATATCTAATAAGATATCTTCATTTCTACTTCCTTGTAACTTGAACCTCACTCTTTCTGAATGTTGTCTCTACTATCCCATAACCCTCAAATTATCCATAAATAATTAGAGAAGTTTAATGTGCTGTTAACTGAGTGACATCGTAGACTGAATATCAGTTTATGTTTGCTTAGGTGTAATCGGTTAATACTTGGCTGGCATATTCAATAGTTAAAAGGGAAACATCCAGCATGATTTTTGCAGGAAATTTGCAAGGGTTTGTCTTTGCTGAAACGACAAAAATAATCACTTCTTGGGAAAATTCATTTTAAAATTTATGAAAACTTTTTCTCTACATGCATTGAGGAAGGGGAAAATTTTGTGAGTATTTTTTAAATTTTCAGAGCCTGAGTCTGAAGAAAAGCTAGGGGAAAATAAGTAAAGAAATGTGTAATTGGAAAATGGGCAATGTGCTGCAATCATTGTTGTCTCTGGTTATGAACTGATTTTTAATGCAAAATCTCCGTTTTCCAATTTTATGAATACCATTTCAAGATTGAATAAAAAATTCATGAATTATGTTTTCTTTTGATAAGTTCTGTTTTCTTTTACGGTAAAGAAATGACTGCTTTAAAAAATTCATGAAGTATGTTTTCTTTTGATAAGTTCTGTTTTCTTTTACGGTAAAGAAATGACTGCTTTTTAGTACTTTCTAGCCAGCTCGAATCAGAACTACTAGGAATTTGTTCCTTTCTTTTGCTTGCTTTGGCAGTTGCAGCTGGGGAATTGCTGAGGTACTGCTCAGCAAATGTGACCATTGACCTGAGTGAGTCAAGTGTCAGAATAACATACAGCACTTGACACTGACAGCTAAAAATAATTATAACATTATTGGTCTTGATATCAATGTATTGACCATGTTTCATTATTTATAATCTATTTATATTGGGCAAGAGCAGTTAAACGTAAATTAATATTTCTCATGTGTAAATAAATGTGATTAAATGTAGTAGCACTATATTTTATTCATTAATACATAATATACATATATATTAGTAATGTATCATATTTGGTACAAATAAGTTAATACTATATTACTTTGAATTTGAATTACAGTAGGGTTTTAAAATTAGAAAATTGCAAAAAATAATTTTAAAAAATAGCTACCTTTGAGTCTAAGCCAGTAGAATTTTGGTATGTATGTATTACTCCATTCATTGACCATGAAAGCTGGAAGAAATCCATGAAATAGTCACTACTTCAGTAGTATTTGACCCACTTTCTTTTGTGCTTCATAAAAAAGCTTTTGTCTTTTTTTTTATTAATTTATTTTTTAATTTTATTTAGAACTTCATAACTACAAACTTTCCGCAGGTGATTATTGCAAGCTATTGCTGTTTTGTTGGCCATCTGCATGTCTGTGGGCTTTTTTTTCCTCCTCATATTTGGCAAATGTTAATTCTCTGAACCAGTTATAAATAAATCAGAGTGCAGTCACAAATCAGATTCTTACAGCTCTTGAAGGCCCTCCCTCCCCCCTTTTTTTTTTTCAAAAAACAATGAAAAAATATAGCTGTAGCCATTAATTTACATTCTTGTTCATAAAAACAAAAGGTCAGTTATTGAGAATTGATCAGGGTTACATCAAATGAAAGCATAGATATTATGAGTGTATTGTGATGTCACATCTGTGATTGGCACTAAATCATGCTGGTTGACAAGATAATAGGTAAGTACCAGAATCTGAGTTTGGAAACTGGGAAAATAATAGAAAATAAATATGCCTTAATAATAGGTGTAAAAAAAAATAAAAATTAAAAAAACTTTTTTATTTACTTAAACAGGTACTAATATAAAGAACTATCTAGTAAATAAATCTCTGGCTGCTGGTACATTAACAAAGATAAAATGTTAAAACAGTGGCTTTGAATTTAATATATGCCCTAATTTTTACATATTAAAAATCTAAATGACACAGGCTGCTTAAAGTAAGCCCAATAGTTTAATATGTTTAAAATTTAAGCGTAGAATTAAATTTTGAAAAATGTATATTTCATTTTCTTATTTTTATTGTTATTAGTGTAATTAGGCTACAATATAAAATCTTCGAAATGAAATTCTCTGAGGTACAGCATCTTTGACTCTAATGCATTTAGCGTAAAATGTCAACACATGTTTTATTAATGAATAGATGAACTTCTTCAGCAGTAATGTGTTTGTTTTTCCCCTCCCAGGTGTATGTTGATGAATATTCATCTTGCTCATACTTTGATTTTTTGTCGCCTACATCATTGATTGTGGGGAAGAAAAGTGGATGCATTGCTGTGGTTGATTTCCGAAATGGGTATGCTTGATACTGGTGCTATGTGGAATTAATTATCTTATATAAATATATGTAATGTTTTAATTTGCTTCTTTTGCTAATGCTTGTCTTCATTTCTTTTCTTCCCTTTTAGTAAATCATCTGCAAAAAGTCATGAATGTCATGAACATCCAATAAAAACTGTAAGCATTCATCCTGTGAATAAAAATTATTTTATTATTGCCATGAACAGAGGGTAGGTTTAAAATCATTTAAATATGGTTCATTAATAATATTTGAGCATTTTAAACATTGTCAAAAATGTTTTAATACCATAAATATATTGAAACAGAATGGTGGTGGTGATTATTATTATCCCCCCCTTTTTATTGAGCATTATTTTAACTCGATATATTTAATGTTATCTTGTAAGTGCGAAGTTCAATAAATATTTCTTCATATTATAATTTCTGGAACTTGTATATTTTCATGACTGATTGATGTTTTCAGCATATTTGTTAAAAGATAATAAAATACAGGTTATCTTTATTTTGTGTGTGGATTTTACATTTTACATGTTTTTGTAGCTGCCTGATTTTTTTTTATATCATGAACTGCTAATATATGTATGTAGTATATATGCAAAGTTTATGTATCTAATTATCATCTTGTCAATTTTTTTAGGACTGTTAGCCTATGGGACTTGCGAAAGTTGCAGAAAAAACCAGTGTCTAGTATAACTCACCACAAGAAGAGTGCAAATTCAGCTTATTTCTCACCTGTAACAGGGAATTCCATTCTTACAACATCTCTTGATGATTCACTATGGTAAATTTTAGAAGGTTGATTTTAAAAGTTAATGTGTGTATCTGTGCATGTTTCTGGTCTTACTTTCCTTTCTTTTTCATAACTACCTACTCAAAAATTCAAGTAAGAATTTTGACCTCTAATTTTTTTTTAGTTGGGTTTTTAGGAAAAGCACTGTTCTCTGCTGCATTTTATATTGCACAAATAAAAAATAGTTTTTATAAGTATTAAAAAAGGGTTCCTAATTTTTTTTTTTTTAAAGAAGACTAATAGTAAGTAATTTAAGCTATTAATTTGGTTTTTGATATACTGCTGAGGCACTGAATACCATCAGCCTCAGCATTTGCCGCACCATGTGTGAATCGGGTCATCTGTTGGCGCATTAGCAATGTCCTCTCGTGTTGCAGACTGCCTACACATATTGGTTCCTTAATCTTGGGAATGAGATCAAAGTCACAGGGTGAAAGGTCAGGAGAGTACGGTGGGTGCTCCAGTTCTTCCCATCCCCAACGTCGAAGTAGCTGCCGTACACTCTGCTTTATGTGGTCTTGCATTGTCGTGCAAAATTATTGCACTGCTCGCAAGATCCGGACGTTTATCTTTAACGCCACGTCGTACCTGTCGCACCAGGAAGTCCCTGTAGTACTGTGCGGTCACTGTTCTGCCATGAGGAACAAAGTGACAAACAATGACACCCCTGACGTCATACGCGACGATCACCATCAATTTGACTGGGGAAGGATTCTGACGCTAGCTCATTACATAATATCCTGTGAATGGTGCATTTCTCAATGCCACTTGCCCTCTCTAGTTCCAGTAAGTCCATTGTCTGTCTTCATTCATGAGGTGCTCGATGACGGCATGTGCTGAGTCAGTCTGCACACTCACCGGTCATCCCGAACGTTGCTCATCACTGGTTGACACACGTCCTTGCTGAAACTTTCTTACCATACTACTGTACGATATGGTAGGGCATTATTCCGTAGGGCTTCTACTAATTTACTGTGACATTCTATCGCATTTCTTCCTCAGAAAACGGCTATTTTGATGTAAGCGCGCTGCTCAACACGGGTTACTTCCATCTCGCACGGCACTCACCAACTGACTGATTTAAGAGCCCTCGCTACCACAGAGCCATCTGCTGTTCTGCATACACACTATGCCTGCAGAAATTCCGCACGAAACATATACGTTCTATGATCCGTTCACATATCTGCAAGAAAAAAATAGTGGCCATGACTTTTGCCCCAGCCCTCGTATTAAATTATTCTGGTCTGTATCTTCTGTCTCATGATGATATGATAACAGTATATGATGATATGATAACAGTATATGATAACAGTATATGAAATGCTTTTGTTCTCAGTGCAGAAAATTTGTCATACAGCTTTACCCAAAATTCAAAGAGTGGTTTATTACTAAATTGCCTTTTGATTTCGCCACTTGACGTGCTATGAAGATTTCTTCTTTGTCAGTTGAGAGCCCTTCTGGAGTATTTTGAAATAGATCCTTGGCCCACTCGTAGCTTGCTATCAAGTTGTCATTAGCAAGAAAATACTTTTTTTAATTCTTTGCCAGCATGGCTAAATGATTTTCAATGCTTTCAGAAACAACTTTCGCATGTTGTTTTTCAGCCTTGTAAATTTATCCACATTTTTAAACATTTCTAAGTTTTTTTTTTACTTTAAATTTCTGTTCTATAGTTCCAGTTTGCTGCAAAAAGCATTAATTGTATTATTCGTATCCAACATATGTATATTTGCTCCTTGGAGCTGAAGGTTCAATGTATTTAATTTCTGGAATATATTGACGAAGTAGCTCAATTTCATCACAAATAAACCATCTCGAAACTTCTCAGCTTCCGGTCGAGTTTTCCTCTTCTAGAAAAAAGGCAATTTCATCACTTAATTTATAAACACGTTGCAAAAATTTCCCGTGTAATAACCATCTTTTTCTCAATAAAATAGCAAAGATGAATATATTGCACCCATGTCTAGTACTGAGACAGTACCATCTAGTACTACTGCTGGCATACCATCGCAAATTCGAACACGTACAACGAAATGAGAATCTTTATTGCTATCTGTTGCCTCGTCAAGCTGAATTAAAAACAGTTTGTATGCAACTTTCTGAGAAAGCTGCTGCTGTACATTTTCAGCTATATCATCGATTTGATAGAAATATGGACTGCAGCTGTTTAGCAAAATTATCTCCAACCATAGTTTCTACCATCTCAATTGCAGCTGGAAAAATAAGTTCTCCAATGGTGTGAGGCTTTTTACATCTGGCTATTTTATATGAGACTGTAAGAAGCAAGTAAAGCTTTTTCATTCACAGAGTTTAAAAAAAAAAAAAAAAAAAAAAAAAAAATCATATGATTTTAATTTAAAGAATTCTCAGAGTTTATTAACCTACTTACCATGAAGCATTTCCAAATGTCATTTAAGTTTATTAGGTTTCATACTGTCTACTTCCAATATTTTTTAGCAAATAACACACAGGGACCTTTCTTGTTTATTTGCTTCAGTAGTGGTAAACCTAAAATTTAAGTAATCTTGAGAGTATTTTCTTGATTTAATCCCTTAACTGCTGTGGAAAATGTACAAGATTCATTTCCCAGTGCCAGGGTTTTTCACACAGGGGCGCATAATTATGTGATTTATTAGGGGGGAAATAAGTGCGAGTTTTACTTTCACAAAATAAAAAAAGAAAAGAAATTTAATGTTTTGAGTAAAAGTATAATAAAAATAATGTTTCTATAATAAAAAAGGATCCCTAAAATGGAGTTTCTATGAATTCATTTTTAGACCAGGAAAGTGTAATATCAGGTATCAGTGTTATACCTTGTGAAATCAGTATGCCTAAAAAACATATATTTCTTCTGAACTGGTTGAATGCCACGATTTTGTTCTTGATTTTTCGTTTCCAAGGTGTTGGTTCATATACTCGTCTACAAGACCGTTAGTTTCAGTAACAATATGAAACACGAGCAGTTCATCAAAAAATAATTCAAAAAAGATAAATGGGTTTAAAACATTCGTTATATCTTTCTTTATTCCTGGAACCTACTACAAAAAGTAAACGAAAATGGAGGTCAGAGAATTTTAAAAAAATATGTTTTACTCAAACACCAGCCAATACCGCGCAGTCATTACTTTCATTGCTTTAGACACATCCCTCTCTCCAATTTCTCCACACACTTCTCTAAAATAGTATCCTCCTTCGCATACTTTGTCAAGGTCATGTGGTGTTGCATTCCAAAGCTTTGCGAATAATTTTACGGGCACCAGCGCAAAGCAAATGATAGTAATTTAGAAGAGCGTATATATACGCCCGCAGCAGTTAAGGGGTTAATTTTCGGAACCAATCTTTCCCATGCACTTGTTGATGCTTTATTATCTCCTAATGATCACTTACGACTTAAAAATTTATCCACAGTTGTTTAAATCTACTGTCGTAAATTTTTAATGCCATGAATTGCAATTAACGTGCAAATTCCAAAATGCACATTCAAGACAGATTTGGTGACGAAAGAAGGATTGACTCGACCAAGACTAACTGGAAATGAATGAAATGCAGCATTTGTATACATTTTGCTCAGGCATTCTATAAGTTGTGCAGACAGTTGCGAAGATGTCGGTGGGAATGCCGTATGTGATGGATATAAGATAGAGAGCAGACAATCTTTCTAATGACATTTGTACTTTTAGAACTAGATTATTGAGTAAATAAATATTTAATTTGATTAAAAATTATTTTACAATCTGTTCCAATTTAAAAATTAGAAAGGAAAAGTAACATAATACTTACCGTCTTACTTAAAGTAATTTGTCGGCTTATAAGACGCACTTTTTTTCTTTGAAAATAGGTCTGAAAAATGGAGTGCATCGTTTTATATGTCGATATTCAGCTTTTTATTACATTCATTTCTGAAAATTTCCTCGCCTAAAGGATTCTTTATACATTGCTTAACACGTTGACGCTGGCCGGACCCACCAGTGGGTCATACTTGTCTGTTCCGTTGGGGCGGCATGACCAACAGGTGGGTCATGCTTGATTGTTCTGCGGGCTGGCATGACTCACCGGTGGGTCATGCTTGTATATTATAAAATATATAATCTTATAATTTTTTTATTTTATAATTTGGTGCTGCGCCATCCCACGAAACAGACAGCTAATTCAAGCGCTGCCGCATGAGAAGAACAATGAATATCCGTGCCACTGTCGACGTGTTAAAGGAGTGTTTATACATGTTCATGCAAAAGGCTGGATGGATGGAGGAAGAATGAAGTTATGGATAGATAAAATTTGGTTGAGGTGCCCTGGCGGACTGTTAAAAAAAACCTGCCCTACTAGTATGGGATCAGTTTCGTCCTCACGGAACAGAAGATGTTAAAAATAAACTCAGAATTGAAAACTCAGTTAGCTGTAATTCCAGGAGGCATAACTAGTTAGCTTCAACCTTTAGATGTCTGCATTAATAAACCATTTAAGGGATTTATGAAGGAGAGGTGGAACAGCTGGATACAGTCTTCAAATTTTGAAGACTACAGAAAAAGGAAGAGGCCTAGCATTTTGCAAGTTTGTGAATGGGTCAAATCTTCATGGAATGCTGTCTAAACCAAAACAGTGGTTAAATCATTTTAAGAAGTATGGCATTAGCAATGCACTGGTTTATGCAGAGGACAATTTGTTGTGAGAGGACTCAAATGCTGATTTAGAAGAGGTTTCAAGTGACTCTTCATTTAGCTCTGGAGATGAGTGTCTGGGTTTTGAAGAAGATTAAAAGATGTTCTTTCTCAGGTAGATTGGGTATTTGCAGAAAATATTACTTTATATTTAAAATACTGTTAATTCATTGTAATGATCAGTAATAAAGTTTTATCCTTCAAAAATGTGTATAAAAAAGAGGGTGCGTCTTATATGCCAGCAAATATGGTACTTAAAACATCTATTATTTAAAAGTAATATATTCAAAATTTAATACTTATCTTGATAATTTGCACGGTTTATAATTAAGATCCTGTTGTAGTTTTAGCATCAAAGTATATTGTTATTGCATTCAATACATTATTGTTGTATGGGGGGAGCACAATGAAAATTATGATTGAAAATTGGGTCGAAAATATTGAAGGTTTTTGAAGCACTGGGTTAGGGAATATCTGTACAGCTCCCACTGCAAGAAGAGCATTGATGCAGACATTTCTGTACTGCAAAGTAATAGCCCTGTATGACATTAAAAAAGCTCCAGAAAATATCCCGCCAAAATTATATTATGCAATTATTGAAAGGGATATATGTTACTGGCTTGGATGTAAGTTGGGGAGGGGGAAAGAATACAAAAACATAAATGATCAGTAAGAAATCTTAATCTAATTTAGATCTGCTGAATGATCATGCACATCGTCCAGCCTTTTTTATTTACATTATTTTAGCAGCTCAATTGGATATTGAACAACATTCTGTCCTTTTCCTACTTTGCCTTGCTGCTGCTAACAAGCGTTAACTGCTCTGCTTTGTTCATTATCTAAAATTCGGAAAAGCTACACCAAATTGTGGATATTGCACCCATAATGACAATGAGTGAGCCTGATTATGCTTCTCAAGGCTTGTTGTATAACAAATTAAAAATATATTAAATCTATGGCTATGTCTGAAAGTTTTTCTTCATTATGATCTTTTTGTTTATACCGTGAAGAATCTCAAGATATTTATAGAATGTATTATATATATATATCGTTAATAAGCTGTTGTGCTGAGGAACATATTGCTATAGCACTGATGATTTTGCCTGTTTGATTTGGAGATAAATCTCTGCAGCTCCCACTGCAAGAAGAGCCTTGATCTGTAGTGCAAAGTGGTAGTTCTTTATGACATAAAAATGGCCCCAGAAACAACCCCACCAGAGTGACATTGTGCAAATATGGAAAGAGGTATATTTTATTGGCCTGAATGTAAGTTTGACAGGGGGAGAAAAATAAGTTGGGCAATGAGAAATCTTAATCTAATTTGGATCTGCTGAATGATCATGTACGTAGTCCTGCCTTTTTTTATTATTATTATTTACATTATTTTAGCAGTTTAATTAAGTATTGAACATTATTTTCTTCCATGCTGCAATAAATATTGTACTTCCTTGGTGAATAAAATCATAAATGACTTTATTTATTTATTTTTTAGCCTTTTTGATAGTTCAAACTTAACAGAGTCATTGCCACTGAAAAAATCTGTCAGGTAGTATTATATTGCCCTATACTTTGAAATTATTTTTAGCTATATGTGTGTATGTAGAATATATGTTGTTGTATGAATACTGATTGGCAGGAATTATCAGGTGATTAAATTTCAGTTATATATACAGGGTTGCCGTGCTGCCTGAAAAACCGAAAAAAGTCGAGGAATTCCAGAATTCACCTAAAAAAGTCAGGGAATTTTTATATTTTGGTCAAAATCTGAAAAAATTGAGGAACTTCATACGGCAATCCCCAAAAAAGCGATTTTTCCACCAATGTTGGAAACGGTCACTTTCTTGACGAATTATGTATCACATGTGCGTCAATCGTGCAGCTGGCGTAGAGCCAATTTTTGCAGCTCCAATCAAATTTTGTTTTAGAAAGGCAAAGCAAGTTTCTAGCAACTTTGGTTTCCAGTAACCTCGAGAATCGAGAGACTCTCAAGCTCATGTGCAGTGCATGATGAATGAAAGAAAATACCTTTCCATTCTCATGTAAAACGAAATCAGTTTGATCCTAGGATACAATACACATGGGATTTGGTGACATGATGATGAGCAGTAAACGTGTCATTTTGGTGTTGGTGACAATTTTCAAAATCGTACCAAAGCCGTATCATATACTAGGATTTTAGTACAAAATCTTTTAAACTTCTTTTTTCTTTTAAATAAATACCTTATTTGTGATTTTGCAGTAAAATAAAAAAATAAATAAATAAAAAAAAAATAGTAATCAGTCATCTAAGCTAACTATTTAATATAACTATATTCACCAAAATATCATTGATTATTGTAATTCAGTCTTTAGTCTTCAAGTAATTAACTTTTTTAATGTTATTTAATGTGTCTTCTTCCTTCTAAATTTATTTAATATTAGTTAATACTTAAGAAATTTTGGCAATTTTCTTTGGCATTCTTCTGAAACTAATTATAGCAGTATGACCTTTACGGAATGTTACGTGCATATTTTTTGCTTATATATGCTGCAGAGTAAATATAAAATACTTGCATTTATTTAAAAATATCATTATATAGATTTCTTTCATTTACCTGCAAAATGTCTGAAAAGAAATGACATTTTTTAATCCAGATTGGGCAGATTCTAATCTCAATCTTGAGTGGAGAAAACAACTATCACAGTTATAATAGTAATGCTTTAGGGATTATATACACTGCTCGACATTGAAAATGCAACACCAAGAAGGAGTGGTCAGAAATTTATGCAAATTTTAGAGTAGGCGCACGTCACTGATTATGCGAATAATCTTATAAGGGAAGGAATGTGCAAAATGAGCAATATTCGCGTCGTTATTTCTGCCAGACAAATTATCAAAGAAAGTTGGTTTTTGTCCCGGAGGATACGTGTAATAGGAGAAAATGCCAGGCCGCCACCGTCAACGAAGGCATTTCCCATTTCCAGCAGATAGACGATTTTACGAGGGATATGGTGATCGGACTGAGAAGGGCAGGTAGGTTCTTACATCAAATCACAGCTGATACCCACGTGAATGCGAGCACGGTGCATCGGCTATGGTGAACATGGTTGGAACAAGGAAATGTGGGAAGGAGGGGTGCAGGTGCAGCCAGAGTGACGTCAGCACGTGTAGATCGACACATCCGCCAACAAGCTGTGGTGGTCCCACAAGTCATTTGTACCACAATTCTGCAGCATGTGCAAGATACCCTGGATGTTCCCGTGTCGACCAGAACCATTTCCCGTCGATTGGTTGAACGTGGCCTGCACTCACAGCATCCGTTAAGAAGACTGCCATTGACCCCACAGCATGGATGCCAATGTTTAGAATGGTGCCGGACTGGAGCGATGTGGATGACAGAATGGCGAAACATCGTGTTCTCAGATGAGTCACGCTTCTGTTTATCCAGTGACAGTCGCCGTGTACGTGTGTGGCTTCGACGTGGAGACAGATCTAATCCGGCAGTAACTGTGGAATGCCCCACTACGCAACAACATGGCATAATGGTTTGGGGTGCCATTGCCTACGATTCCAGGTCACCTCTAGTTCGTATTCAGGGCACTATGACAGCCCAACGATTCTTGGATAATGTACTGAGGCTGATGGCAATCCCCTACCTTCAGGGGCTGCCTAATGCAATTTTTCAGCAGGATAATGCCCGACCATACAGTGCTCACATCTGCCAACATGCTCTGCAAGGTATACAGATGCTTCCCTAGCCACCGTACTCTCCTGACCTGTCACCAATCGAACATGTGTGGGATGCGATTGGACGCCGTTTGCAGGCTCTGGCCCCTGTCTCGTTCAGAAGATGAGCTGTGGCAAATGGTTGAAAGGGAATGGAGAGCCATCCCTCAGGACATTATCATCCGCACTGTTATTAACTCTATGCTTAGACGTGTTTCTTCGTGCATCGCTGTCAACGGTGGTCCTACATCCTACTGATTCGATGCCGTTCTCGCTTTGTATTCTGACTATCAATTTGAAATAAAGATCACTTATTGCTGCTTGCTGTCTTTGTCTTTTTTCCATATTTCATCACTTTCTGACCACTCCTTCTTTATGTTGCATTTTCAATGTCGAGCAGTGTGTATAGAGAGGTCATATGTAATTGGTAAATTTTTCTGTTTTCAAGTGGTACCATAATTTACCTCTCAGCATAGCCTACACACACTATGTGGATAGACTGCAATTTTCTTAAAACACACCAGGAAAAGTCAGAGAACTTCATTCTCCTGTTCGAGTGGCAACCCTGTATATACACTGGTGTGCAAAAATTAAGGTCGAGACGGTTTTTTCAATATGACTTTATACAAAAGCTTTCCAAATCAACACCTTTAATACCGTAAGATCCCCAATACGTAAGGACATGAGTAATGTAAGCAACACTTACTAAAAGAGAAATCAGAGGGATAAAAAGAAGCTTTATTGAAAAAATAGCATAGAGCGCAATGCGACTGAAGGCCGAAACATCCCTGTGATGGGTGTCCAGCAAGAAACATCCGGTCTTTAATAGGGGATATGATCTTCCCTGACTGCTAGGCAGGTTTCACAGCGTCTGCCCATGTGAGAATGAGGGTGTCAATGAGTTGTTGAGGCATTGCTGCCCATTTGTCTTGCAGCGCCAATCGAAGCTCCGGAATCATTACTGGTGGTAAGGTACGAGCTGCCCAGCGTCTGCCTAGAAAATCCCATACATGCTCGATGGGATTGAGATCCGGAGATCATGCCGGCCAATCCATACGTTCAATATCCTAAGAGCTGTTCGGCAGCTACTGTGCGATGACATGGTGCATTGTCGTCCATGAAAAGGAACTGCGGACCCATAGCGCCTCTAAAAAGACGTACATATGGAAGAAGAATCTCGTTACAATAACGGGTCCCGTTGATTGAACCTGCATCGAAGATGTGAAGGTCTGTACGACTACCAAGCATCATGCCTCCCCAAACGAGAACATCGCCACCTCCATACCTGTCCCTTTCAATGATTTTTCTGGGATGATTGCGACTTTCCCGCTCTCTCCAGATGAGTATGCGATGAGAACCGCTACTCACACTGAATCTGCTCTTATCTGTAAAGAGTACTCGTCCTCATTCATTGTCTCTCCAATTCCGGTGTTCCTGGCACCACAGAGAACACCTTCGCCGATGGGCAGCAGGCGTTAGAGGTACACACCGTACAGGGCGTCGTGCAAACAGACCACCACCGTGCAGTCTTCTGGCCATGGTAAAACGCGATATCGGTCGTCCAGTCGCCTGTGTCGTGTGTCTAGTGATTTCTCCCGCTGTCTGCCACCTGTTTCTTCTGGCCTGTAAGGCAATATACCGGTCATCTACGGGTGTGGTTCCTCGTGGACAACCACTACTAAACCCCCGAATAGCTTTTCCTGTAGTTTGAAATTGTCTCCAAAGTCGTGAAACGATGCTGTGAGCAATTCCGAACTCTGCAGCCACACTTGTCAGACTGCGGCCTTCCTCCAACTTCCCAATGATTCGACCTCGGGTAAAAGCATCCAGATGTCGTCTAACAGATTGATTATTCGCCATTTCTCACTGAGGCAGCAACTCGGTGTGATTTTAACTGCCATACGACGTGCAATCTCTTTGCCAGAAATACTGATCTTACACCGACAACATGCTTTATACTACTCAGACACTCCCCCATTACGTCTACCTGCATATCTGCGCATGTGCTACCGTACATCACCTTATTTAATGTCCTGATTGGTCTTTCTGTCCGCTCTGCCTCTTCATTCAGCTGATATGCTAATTTTTCGACTTCGTTCTTAATTTTTGCACACCAGTGTATGTTAATTGTATCTTTGGATTTAATAAAATATTAGTGTGTGATAACAATAAATGATACTACGTAATAATTTTTTTTGTACTTTTTCTTCATATGATCCACCATTGAAGGACAACTGACCCACCTATGGCAAACATTGTAGTCGGAAAGGGGGGGAGAATTGACAGTATTTTTTATTTTCAAATACAATACTTTGAAACATATTGTATACATTCAAAATACTTTTGTTGCAATAGCTAAATACTATAAATTTATAAAACAATATTAAGAATATGTAGTACAGTTCAAACGATTAATTTGTTGTATTAATAACTAAATCAAAAGATTAAAGTAAACAATTTTTAAGAATTTGTCATACAAGCTGGTGATTATTAATAGTTTCCAACTGTAAATGGTAAAAATAATAATTTTTAATGCATTCAGTTTGAAACTTGACATTGCACATTTGTATGTCAGTACTATAATACTGCATAATTTTAAGCATTTAATGTTTTAAATTATTCTAGATTTCCTGTGGAGTCAATCTCACATTGCTTTCATTTCTAATTGCTAATGCATGCATAATTATTTTTACATGTACCTTAATTTTACATTACCCATAAGCATAATGAGTGATATAGTAATAATGAAGACACATTTTTTAACAATCCTGTTAACATGCTGAAGTCAAAATAGAGGTAGGATCATCAGTTATTTAGACGGGGAGAATATTATTCAATTTTAGAGAAAATTAGTTTTTTTAGAGAATTTTGGAAAAAAAAACTGCTAATAACTATCAAAATAATATTGTAAGTATTGGAAGTGTTGAAAAACTCATGGTGAGGTTATTACATGTTATGGCAGATAATACATTTTAGTCATCTTTGGAATGATTTTATTTGTTCTTTATCAGGTTTTAGATTTCTTTTAATCTTTTTTGCCTAAGAGTTGAAGATACTTTTTCCCTTAAGAAAAATAGTTAGAAATATACATCTGTTAAGGTAAAAAGGCGGCAGCTTCAATTTTTAACATGACTGCATATTAATTGGTATCAATATGGGCTTGAATCTAAAAAAAATATGATTAATATTTTTAAGAAATGCAAAGAGTTGCCTTCTAATTTGAGGTATTATGTATTCCCCCCCCCCCAATGTTTAAACCTATTAAGCTAGATGTAGAATTTGTATTCATCATTTTAATAGATTTGGCAAAGGTTAAGACAACCTAACTGCTGAAAGTTCAACTTGAAACACAAAATTATTTTTGTGAATTTGTCATTTTATTGTGTTTTCAAATGTTATTAATATACACAGCTAGTACCATATTCTTCTTGTTGGCCCTTTGTATAAATATCTCTTCTTTTGTATCAAAATGGGTATTTTGATTGAAGTCTTTTTGCTGTTGTTGTTTTGTGTAAAAACAAGGGGGAGAAAGAGATTTAAAGAGCTCTTTTAGTTGCAAATAAAGCATTTGAAGTGTTAGTTCTAGTTTCCTAAAAATTTTGAAAAGGATAATTCTCTGAAACAAAGTTCATATGAAAAGTTATATCAAGAGTTCAGTCCTATTAGATGTGGAACTCTGGTCTTGTATACAACCCAGCGCTGTCTTCATTAAACTGCTATTCAAGCATCATATCTTGAAGAGTCTGAAGTATATTTTCTACCAGTAGTGTTAACTGATATATCTATTTTGGCTGTAAGATTCCTAATATGAAGGAGTAACTGATCATGTCGTTAAATATAACCACTTAAATTTACCATGTTTCAAAAAGTATATACATATTACAAAGTGTTATTTTGTCCAAACTATCGATCACTGTGCCTCAGCTTGGCTATTGGCGAAACACATAATCTAATTTATATTAATAGCCGCTAGGTATCAATTGTCTTCTGTTTTGCGTGGTAACCGTCACGTGTTTAAAATGGCTGCTCCGCAGCAGAAATCATTTTGTGCTTTCGAGTTTGCGAAGTGCAATTCCATGATTACAGTGCAAAGACATTTCAAGTTGAGGTACCAAAGTGATCCTCTGAATGAGTAGAACATTCGCAGATGGTATCGACAGTTTGTAAATGCAGGATGTGTATGTAAAGGAAAGAGTTCTGGCTGTCCTCATGCTCCTGACGAAAATGTTGCATGAATTCAAACTGTTTTCCAACCTGGTCCTTCAAAATCAACTCATCGTGCCAGTCGGGAGTTACAACTGCCTACAACAACTATTTTGGATTGTTTTGAGACGTTGTTTGGTTATGAAGCCGTACAAGTTACATTTGTTCAGGCTGTGGGTCCTGATGACAAACGCAAACATGTGGCATTTTGTAACCAGATTATTGATGCTATTGACAATGATAACACTTTCGCACAACGCATCGTGTTCAGTGAAGCAACTTTTTGTGCTTGTAATCATGTAAGCAAACACAATGTTCGAATTTGGGGCCTACAGAACCCACATGCAGCCATTAAACATGTACGAGATTCGCCCAAAATAAATGTGTTTGTGCGATATCTTGATCATCTGTTTATGGCCCATTCTTCTTTGATGGAAACACGGTTAACGGTCAGCAGTATCTCACTATGTTACAAAACTGGTTGTTTTCAAGGCTGCATGAAGTTAACTTCATTTTTCAACAAGACGGGACACTCTGGTGACCCCAAGTATGTGATTATCTGAATGAAACTCTACCAAAACATTGGATTGGTCGTCAAGGAGCTGGTGACTTAGCATGTCTCACCTGGCCTCCAAAGTCACCAGATTTGACACTCTGTTACTTCTTCCTGTGGGGTTTCATTAAAGACAATGTTTATGTACCACCACTCCCACAGAACCTGGAAGAGGTGAAGAACCAGATCCGTACTGTAATAACATCGGTGACGATGGACATGCTTGCCTGAGTATGGGAGGAATTTGAGTATCGACGTTCTTGTCGCTGATGGAGGGCATATTGAGCATCTGTAATCTGAACTTGAGAGGTTTGTACATTTGTGTGTGACGTTTCATATTCGTATGTCATACAGTTTAATAAATCTATGCATTCAAAATACGTATATTCTTTTTGAAACATGCTGTATTTTATGCGACTATTTTAATTGCTGCTTCATCTTCCTCTGAAATGGTGCTCTCGAAAGTTTCTGTTGATAGTTAATGATAAAAATTTTAGTTTTACAGATACATTTCTTAAGGTTATATGTTTGAGCCCATTTAAAAAGATATTGAGATTAAATTTAAAATTTTATTTGAGTCCTTTTGTTGATTTGATGATTAAATAAAACCATCACCATATGTCATTATAAGTACTGTATTGTAGTTTGTTACTAGAACATATTTTCTTATAGTTTAGTGTTTTAATACTTTCTTTTTAACACTAAAATAATAGTTTTAAAATGTTGTTAGTTTTGTATCAAGTATTATATTTAGTATTTTGAAGAGATATATAGTAGATATATAGATATCGTATTCTTAACGCTTTGATGGTCATGAGCGAGCTCAACTCACATCAGTTATGCACTGCAGTGGGCACAAACAAATAAGCTTACACTGCTAATTTACAACTGACAGATATTGTTAATATTTGGGAAATAATTGCTTAATCTCACAAGTACTGAAGGGGTAGTGGGTTCAGTTTTGCTAACATAAAATGGGATAAAGCTTATGAAAGTATCTCCATAGCTATGTTAAATGTTAATTTTGAGAGTGTACATCTTGATTTTTCAAATTATCCTAAAAAGAGCTGTTCTTTCATTTTGAGTGTATTTCTGATTAATCTGAAAATACAGGACTTAAACAAGTTTTATTTATAAGAAATTACTTTATTAATTGTTTGTTGTTACTGAGTAAAATTTATAAGGAAGAAGCTAGATTTGGATCACGTACGGAGTCAATGTGTATTTTAAATATATTGTGTAATATTCAATTATGTTACTGTTTTCTTAAGCCTGTATTAGTTTAGTCCCTTTTTTTTTTCAGGCATAATAATTTCACTGGGCGATGGTTGTCCATATTCCGTGCAACTTGGCTTCCAGAAACTGATGATGTTTTTGTGGTTGGAAGTATGGAACAACCACGGAGAATACAAATATTCAATGATAACATGAAAAATATTTATAATTTTATGGATGAAGATTTGTCTTCTATTACATCTGTTAACAGATTTCATCCTAGTAAATCAGTGTTAGCTGGAGGTAATTCAAGTGGGAAAGTGTTTGTTTTTGTGGATTCACAGTAATTTTTTCATGGATTTATAAAATCACCCTCTTTAAAAAAACTTACAGGTATGTCATGCAATGCCAATATCCTGTATTTTATACTGTTAACCAAGTTTGCACTAGATTTGTAATTGAATCATGTTGTTAAATGTTTTGATTCTGCATTGCATACTCAACTTTTGGCTCTTGTGCATTTCTTTTTTCTCTTTTTTTCCTTCCCCCCCCCCAGTAGGTAATTTTAAAAAACAATTTCAGTTTTCTGTATTAGTATTCAGTTGTTGTTAAGTGTTTTCTTTTGCTTATTTACCATGTAATCATACGACTTTTTTGCAAAGCCCTGATTTTAAAAGTAGAAAGAAGATTGTGAGGAAACTTAAAGGGAGATGGATGTAATTTGCCTCTAATTCATATTTGTGAACTTTTCAAACTTCATATTGTATACTTTCATTTTATTTGTTTTTGTAACTCATATGTATTATTAAATTTTTGGTCAGTCAGACTGAGTGATAACTCATCATAAAAATAAAAGCATGTTTAAAAAATATTCATCTTTTCACAACTTGTACATGAGAGATTTGTTGAAAACTTCCCGAAAAGTTCAGCTAATTTTTTATTTTGGTATTATGTGCTGCATCTGATTGGAAAGCGTTCAATAAATGAGTTACTGTCTTTTTTTTTTTTTAGTTGGACTTAAATTTAAATTGAATACTAACTGAGTGTAAGGCATTTCTAACCATGCAATTTACTAGTTTTAATTTTGCATTTAAATTATCTGTAAATGAGAATTTCAAAATTACTTCATAGGATAATGCAGTATTTCCATATTTATGAATCTATTGGATACAGCTTAATAGAAATTGAAACTCCCTTTCATGAATTTTTTAGAAGTAAAACATTGAAAAGTTTTTAATGCGTTTGTAAATTTTATTCATATGTGCAAGTGCTTTTGTTGTTTCTGCCAAGTATTTGTTTTTTGCTGGAAACCATTAAGAAAAAAATTTTTTTCTTAATTTCTCGTATTATTTTAACATTTATCTTTAAAATATAATTGTACGTTCTAATGCTGATTGTCACTGTTTTATACTTTGTATATATGTAAAATTATCAATGCTGCATATAAATAAATTGTGAATTTCTGTAATTTTAAGTCTGCTTTGTTTCTTTACTTCTTTGTATCATCTGATATTAAAATTATGCTCGTGTTGAATTGTATTGTTTTTAAAATGTGTGTAATTGCGTATATTAAATCGTGCATATTGTATGTAATCATCATTCTGTTATATTAATCTCAGAAAAGATAACTGACACATACATACCCAGTTTAGTTCACCAGAAGTCTAAAAATAGAATTTCTTTCTAAATAGGAAAAAGTTTGATTTAAATTTTAAGCATTTGCTATAGAACCTTATTTATTTAAACCAGGTAAAACGTAACTGTTTTGGATTATCTGTAATCAGGTTAATTTTCATAATACAATGTAAAACTCAGAATGTCTCTAAATAACAATAAGTTTCCAGATTCAAATAATCATTGCTGATGTCAGTGATAGTATTTTCTCAGATTTCTTTATAAAATAGAAAAATGCATTTTGGATGTGCTGCAAAACATTTTGTTACAATTTATTGAAATCTTTTGCTTCCATTCTTTGCAATTGACTCATTTTCAGGGGATTCTCTAAGAACAGAATTATTGTAATATAGTACATTCCTAAAGTTATGGGATAGGTATGCGCACCTGTCTCCAGACACAAGCTATGATTGACTTTCAAGTGCGTATATCCTTTGGGCTCGTGACAGTCATAGGCTTTCCAGCAATAGCACTTGATCCTGGCAGAATATTCTGTTTAATGATTTCCAACAATGATCGGGCACCTTTGCTTTCAACCACTCTAAACACGCATTTATCTGTCCCTCTCTCAAGCAAACCAAAAATACATCTCCCTTCGATTCTTTCACCCTATGATATTTTTGCTTGCAAAATTTACTTTCCTCATTTTCCACAATCACGCCTTCCCCACCCAATGTCACATTCTCCTTCAAGCATAACTCCATACACACTCCACTGCAAAAACTTTTCCACCGTATTTTTAGCAATACGTAATTCTGATGGGTATAAAATCATTCCTGCACTTACTCAACCGCATATAGGTAACTCGCAAAACACCACACATGCTCAATTTACTCTTTGCAAACCAGGAGTGCTTTCGAACAGACCTTGAAGTTCGATGCTTATATTCGCCTCCAGTAACTCTACATATCCACTCAAAACCATCTATATGGTTCTTTCGCTGTACTAGTTTCCTGTCAGTTTCACAAATTGGGCATTTATACGATCTTGTAATCAAACGTTTCTCCATACACCACTCAATCATGCTGTTTGTACCTCTTCACTCTTAACTGATAGAAAAAATCCAGATTCAGATACTCATCCATTCTGCAGTAAGCACCGAATCAGACTCGCTCATCGATAATCAAAACGTTCTTTAAGCAAAAGAAATCTTTTCTGTATTTTGACCATTTACGGTTATAATTTTTAAATCATGCATTCAATATTTCCAATCGTTTTGTAATGATCGTTTTCAGTTGTTTGGTATCTTAATAATACATTTTTGAGAGATAACTCATTTCAATAAATGCTAAGAATACCACACAATACACAAAAGTAGATTTATATTTAAAAAAAAAAATTCCCGTGCAGACCATAAACCTAACATTTCAACTCGGTTAAAATATAAGTTTTCTTTAAGTATGAAGCTGTAGCATACTTATAACTTGTTTTTAAGAAGAGGCGTACCAATACTATGTCATAAAAAAGACATCTCCAAACCTAAGACAAGTAAACAACGTATCAACTGATTCAGCCTATCCTAGGAGCTGAAATTATTTTGCAGCGTAAGCAATATTTGGAAGATACACAGTTCTTTACAGACTTTTTCGTAACTACTGTTTGTGAATGAAGACAAAAAGAAGACGGACAAAAACAAATAGAACATGAAGAAAAGCTAAAACAAATAGAATATGAAGAACAAGAAATTATAAGACAACACAAACTGGACTTGGCACGAATTTCATGTGAAACTGCCACCAGTAGGTAAGTCTCAAACCTCTGTTACTCTCACCAGATCTATAAAGAAATTTAATTTACCGAAATTAGACATTATACAGTTTAGTCGTGACATTAAGGACTGGCTACCCTTTTGGAGTCACTTTCAACAGATTCACAATGATAAAGAAATTGTACCTGAAATTAAATTTCAGTACCTTATTCAAGCTACTGTAATGTAGGTCAAGAGCACAAGAAGTTATAGAAAGCTACCCACCAGCTGCACCAAAGCACGAAACTCCATTTTATAAGAGATGCACTTTTAGTAGAGTTTTATGTTAGAGAGTTTTTAAAATTGATCATTTCAGTTCAAAAACATGAAAAAATTTCAGACATCTCTGTATGATAAACTCGAAACATATCTTAAAGAGTACTAGACACACTGGGAGTGACTATGATAAATGTGCTTCGATACTTTATCCTATGGCTGAATCTTGTTTTCAAGAAGAGTTCCTAAAAGCATGGAGCAGAAGTAGTGCTTCTCCAACCTCAACTGATGCTAAGAAATGTTGACTAACTTGATGTCCTTCCTTAAGGCTAAAACTGAAGAGAAAGAACAAATAAATTTAGCCGTATCTGGTTTTGGTTCATGTTCAAGTAAAAATCACCAAGCTCTTAAGAAAAGAGGAGGGCATTTGACAACAGGAAGAGTACGTACAGCTGCCAATTTAGTCTCTACAACTTCAAAGGATGTGAAGAAAGCATGTATTTTTTGTTCAGGGAAACATGCAAGCTCAGACTGTTTTTCTGCTCAAAGGATGAGTTTAGCTGAGAAGCAGAATATTTTAAGAAATAAACAATGCTGCTTCACTTGCCTGACAGCTGGATATCCAGTTTGTAAGTGCAAAGTTTTTCTGAAATGTGTAGTATGTGGTAAAAAGCATGTGCCATTTATGTGTGGTACTTTAGATGCTTGAAACAGGAAATCGGATAAAAGTGATGAAAAATGTGCAAGTTAAGAAATTAGATGTCTAACATCACTTATGGCCCAAAGGTATTTTTTTAAACTATAAAAATAAAACCAGTGTCAGATAAGGAAATACTTATTAGAGCAGTCCTAAATTCAGTGTCCCGAAAAACATGTATATTGAAAAATCTAGCAGAAGAAATTGGATGTAGGCCCAGTGAGAAAAGAAATTCTTATACACTCTTTATTTGGAATAATTGATTCTGAAAAATGTGAACACACATGTTATAGAATCAGATTAAGGAATCCGCAAAAATAATGTAACTTGTAACATGGACGCTATATGTGACAATATTACACGTGTTAGTTCAGATCCATGAATCAAAGAGCTTCAAGAAATGAAGATAGTATTGTCAGAGATATGGGTAAAAAATCACAAGCTGTTTTATGTACTGCTTGGAGTTGATGTGATAGAAAAACTTATCCCAGGTCAGCGTACAATATTGACTTGTGGACTTTTAGCAGTGGAAACTTTACATCCATGCATGGTTTTTCCTGGTAGCGCTTAAAGCCGACATCTGCATACCATGACGTAGTGTTAGCAGGCCGGATTGGTGGCCCGATCTATCTGACAGTGTTTAAGTGACTTCGTTCTGCTGTCCGGTGTTGGGGGCCCACTTTTGATAGGAGATGTTGATACCATCCCTTTAGAACGGGAACGTGGAATGTGAGTTGCTAAGTGTTCCTGTCGACTCAGCTTAGTCTTAGCTCGTCGGCTCGACCGATAGGCCTCTAGGGGTTGGGGCGTTTAAACTGTGTTAAGGCAGCGAGCTTGCCAGGTCTGAAAGCCCCTTCCTGCTAGCATACTGTCTTATTTGAATGAAAGTTATAACCAAGACAGGAGTTCGACCCATGTTATTGTTTTTCTACATAAAAAAAGTTAAGTGCAGTTACATATGATGCTAAACTTGGGTAAACTTTTTAATTCAGAAAAGCAACAATCTGAGCATAAGTACTCGAAAACTGTTTACCTCTCATGGTTGAACCATTGTCATATTCTTGGCGCGTAAATTACTAATATCTAAACCATTTCCCTCTAATGTTGTTCGTTTTGTCGTATCTGTTGAAACACAAAATAATAAAAACCTTTCTTCAATAACGTCTGCATTTTCTAAATTAAGACACCTAATACAAATTAATAACTGCCCTTGATGGCTGGCAACAAAGGTGCAATCAAGTAAAATCGAAAAATAATTAGCCTGTTTGACCTTACTTAAAATAATTTGCTTTATATTAATCCCTAATAAGCTAATTGTTTCATTTTGAATTTTATCTTCAAGGTAATGAAGCATATTTTTTTTAGTTTAAATTTTATTAATACAGGATGCGGCAGCGTTCATAGTAGGATATTAAAACACATCATAAGGCATAAACTGTATTATATTATCTCCTTATGTCAATTAATAGTTAAAAGTATGCCATTTACTAATGTGTAAGTTATTGTCCATTGCATGGATTACTTTTTGAATATGATGTCTGTCAAATATTGCCCCCTCTGCGCAACACATTCATCTAGGCGGCGTTGGGAGCTTGCCATAACTCGGCGTAACGTATTCCCTGGGACATTCCCGATGACAGTTCTGATGCGATCCTTCAACTCAGGAAGGGTGGCACAACGTGTTCGGAAAACTTCTTGCTTCAGGTGGCTCCAAAAGAAAAAGTCCACACATGAAAGATCAGGTGATCGAGGAGGCCAGGAAATGTCACCAAAACTGGAAATTACTCTACCTGGAAATGTCTGTCGCAATGGTCCGTCCATATGGAACTTTCCCATGACGTCCCAAGTTGAAATGTTGTCGAAATAGACGCTGGGTAGCAAAAAGAGAGTAGTTATTCTTGAAATAACTTTCAACAGCAAAGGCACAATGCTATGCACTCCACCAATCCATATATCACTGTCACACTCGAAATGGCAGCTTATTAGTACACAAATGCGGCACAAGCTGGGGCGCATTCATGCAGTACGTCATTGTACTACGCTAGTCAAATAACGCTATGAATGCTGCTGCACCCTGTATATACAGACATGATAGAGTCAAATTTTGTGATAATTTCTAGGCACATTAAAAAATTATGATTTCTTTCGAATTTTCAAATAACTTGTAACTGGAACCACGGGAGGCTAAGATTTGTTTCGCTAAAAACTGAATGGCAGAGATAATTCTTTCAATAACATCTCGCCAATACTTTTTTAAATGCAATTTTTAATAAATTTTGAAATTTCAAATCGAGAGGTTTATTCTTTCGTAATCATTCTAAGAAATCGGACCAAAGATGTACGATTCCAGAAATGCATTTTATTTGTTTCAGGAATTTTTAAGTGCTAATTAAATGGCTTCAGTCGTTAAATTCAGAACTACTCAGTTTGACGTTGCTGAAACCAGTAGCGTAGCTAGGGTGGGGCAAGGGGGGACATCTGTCCCCGGGCGCAGCATCCAAGGGGCGCCAAATTGATGCTACGAAATTTTTTAATGAAATATTTTCAATTTTTGGCACACAGAAAGGGGCACAAATTCTTCAATTGTCCCCGGGCGCTGGAAACTCTAGCTACGCCCCTGGCTGAAACTGTTAAAAAATTTGCAACAAAAACAATAAGCATAAGTTTTTTCAGCAGAATTTAGCAACTAATCCCTTTTAACTCTTTCATTGTTTGGCAAGATTCGACAAAAGTACGTTTTACGTCCAAAAAAAATTTTTTTTTTTTTTTGACTGAAATTTGAAACCACGTTATCCAGCACCATTTTCTATTAAGGCTTGAACTTGGGATCGCAGAAATGGACTGAGGTATAATCCGGAATCATCATGTACGAGCAAATGCCTATATCTACTGCAGAAAGTGTAGGTTTCACTAAGCATTTCTCCTGTTTTTTCGACCGGCTGCATTGAAGTTAAATGTTTTTCTCGGGTGAAAACACTTTCTAACTCTTTCTGATTATTATTAGGTTCTTTTAGTGATTTCAATGGTAGCTGAGACGTTGATGGACAACTAGTGCTAGTAGCGTCAGCTTGGATATTTCCTGGGTTTTGGTTTGGTTTATTAGATTACGGCAAAGCACTTGAGGGCTATCTGCTTTAAGGGAGGGATGCCTTCGTGGAGGACTTTTAAGGAAAACTGCCTCGTATACACGTTACACATGGGGAAAACCACGAAAACACCCATGCAGCCAGTCCGTTTGCGGGATTCGGACCGAACTACCAGTGTTCAGCGACGTTACCGCTTGGCCGCTGGTGGGCCCTGGGTTTTGGAAAAACAGCGTAATTTTTTAAGGTTTTGGTTTATTAGTCTTCCTCTCACTTTCTTTTTCTTCATTGCATTCTGGTACTCGTCAGTTTTTTTATGATGTTCCTCATTTCGGATGACGTGGGAACAGGAGCTGCATTATCATTTCATTTTCGTCGTCGGAATTTGCATCAATGATATTTTTTTTAGCTTTGAACAAACTCCAAAATGTCTTTGCCTGCCATAATTGGGGCTGTATTCACATTATCATCAACTACTGCAACGAATTCTTTCGGCTCAGTTTCAATATCCTCCTTCTCAATTTCTTTTGGCGCCAAAAAATCTGATACTTTTGAGAATCGTGCATGACGAAAAAAATTTTCATTCGTCCCTGGAGTCACTGAACTCCACGCAGAGTGCAACATATGAAGAGACGGAGACATGCAGAGTACAACACATGAAGCAAACTCACAGATTTTACTCACACTGAGATGTACTCGTCACCGAATTCCAAAGCCAGCTGATGAGATGTTTGTATGCGGTTTATAGGGGTAGAAGGTGAAAGTAGCTTAGATAAACAAAACTGGCTCGTGTCAGAGCTTATTCCGAGGATATTTCAAAGCCAAGTTAACCTCCTTTCTACGAAACATGTAAAACCACCTCTCTTTTATTTCGCATCTCTCCTAAATCTCGCCTGCGAGGGTGGTATTTTCCGTATTTTGTTCATTTCCAGAAAGGATATCTTTTCGTGTTAAGTGATTTTTGTTTCGTGTTAAGAGAGACAAAATGTATGAAAATATATAGTAGTTTGTCGGGACCCTTGTATTATTTCATGTTAAACAATATTTCGTCTTAAGCGTTTTCGCGTTAGACGTATATTATATTACTGTATTATAAGAATTATTGCGTAAAACACCTCTTCTTAAAAACACTCGGAAAGTCACTGTTTGAAATATTTTACATTACTTTCTGAAAAACTGAGTAGATCTTAAACCATTTCTTGGAAAATATATGAACTATTAAGATCGATACCAAATAATTCAAAGTGGTACTACTCTTTTGTTTATTAAAGTAAATAAATCAAATTTAAAGTATACACTTAAGGCGCAATGAAATAAAGATTTACCTTCGGTTTTGCATATAGCTAAATATCGGAGAATGGCCAGTTTTTGATTTCAGAATACCTTGTATATTTTTACTTCTTTAAATCTCAAACAGGTATATTTTAAATTCAGTGATAATCCGTAAACAAAGCAATCCTTTCTTCTCGGAAGATAATAATTTTTATTTTAATAAATAAATGATTCATGTAAAAAACATTTTTCGAGTAATTATGCTCAAATCGTCGCTTTTCTGAATTAGAAAGCTAGCCTAAGTTTAACATAATATGTAACTGCATTTGCCTTTTTTTCATGTAGAATAACTATAACAACAAGCAATCACGAAAAAAAAAAGAAAAAAAAAAAAAAAAAAAAGATAAATGTTGCAACAAGTTACTACTATTGTACTATATAGACGCAAAATAAGGACTAAGCAATATGTCGATCGTGTGTATCGCGGCGGCCTGTACCCGCATCGGCATCACGTATTTTCGTTCACATAGATTTACAAGATCAGCTCAACTTATGTCAAAAACTTTAAAAAGCATTAACTGATAAAAATCAAAGCGATATACAGTTAGCCACAAAAGTCTGCGTACAGACTAAATTTAAAAAAACACTTAAAGCATAGAAAAATGTATTTTAATCATTGCATTTTTTCCTTCTATTAGCTAAAATTGTAAGCTTAAGTAAAAAAAAAACAATATCAGCGTAATAATTTTTACATTTTTTCAAAAATATATTTTGTCAAAAAAACTCAGAAATTCCCTCCAATAAGTTTGCGTACACTTTCAAAAAAAAGCAAAATATAAGTTTTTTACATTACTTCAATACTTTGTAGGATATCTTTTATCCTTCAAAACAGCTTGCAGACGTCTGGGCATTGACTGAACTAGTTTTTCAGTGTCATCCGACGTAAATTTCGCCCATTCTTTCTGTAATTTACTAATTAGCTCATTTCGCGACGTAATATTGTGTTTTCGAATTCGTTTCTCCAATTTTGCCCACAAATGTTCGATTGGATTGAGGTCTGGTGACTGTGGAGGAGTACGCAACTGTCTTGGAGTGTTATAGAGGAGATATTCCTTCACAATTTTAGCTGTATGTTTCGGGTCGTTGTCTTGTTGGAAAATAAAGGTATTAGAAAGGTTTAAATTTCGGGCACTGTCTCGTAGATTTTTCTTCAGAATATCCAGATAAACATACTTATCCATGACTTTATCAATAATGTGAAAATTTCCAACTCCTTTCGACGACATACACCCCCATACCATCACACCGCCAGCTCCATGTTTGACAGTTGGATTTAAATTTCTCAGATTCAGTTTTGTTCCTGGTTTCCTCTCCATACAATACGGTGGCCATTAACTTTAAATATTGTAAATTTACTTTCATCTGACCAAATTACATTGTTCCAGAAGTCCTGCGAAGAGTTTAAATGTGTTTTGGCAAAAGCAATTCTTTTCTTTCTATTTGTCTCGGAAATGTATGGCTTAGACCTAGGTTTGCGTCCATGATAATCGCCCTTTCTCAGCACTTTCCATACAGTTTCAGGAGAAATTTCCTTGTTGCTAGTTAAAAAAATGTCTTTCACAATGCTTGCAGCAGAAAGTTTAGAATTTTGTTTAATTCGTAAAAGAATTTTTCTTTCTTCTCTCTGCGTTAGCTTCTTCGGTCTCCCACATCTTGGTTTTGCAGCAAGACTACCAGTGTCACGATAGTTTTGAATAACTCATTGCACACTAGAAAGTGGTTTTCCAATGGTTTTACCAATATAACGAAGAGTTTTACCTTCATCTCTCAATTTGATAATTAGTTGTCTCGTAACTAAAGGAATTTCTTAATTGGTTGTCATTTTCGTCAAAGAAAATAGAAATAACAACTTCCAATCAACGTGAAATTTGCTTCGGAAGTCAATGACCTTAAAAGTGTAACCTTCGTTGCATTCGTTTAAAAGTTAGATAAGAAATCCCCCGCCTCCTTCGCGTTGTACGCAAACTTTATTGGCTTTGATTTCTGGCCACTTATCTTTTAAAAATTAGTGTGCATAAATTATAACATATGAAAATATTACTGTTAAATAATTTCAAAGCCCCTTATTGAAACTAAATATTTAAAAATAAAACTTTAAGAAACTACTCTTTTCGGACCTTAAAATTTGGATTTGATATTACTTTTCTTGATGTACGCAGAATTTATTGACTAACTGTAAATAGTATATAGAGCTTACGCATAAACTGCAGTTTTTGCAAACATTTGGAGAAAATATAGCATCGCCGGTTGAAACTCTAAGCTATATCGTTGTCAACAACGTAGCGGCGTACAAAAGAGCATTTTGGATATATCCCTAGATATCAACCCTAGAGCATTTTTTGTGCCCTTTTGTAATCACAATTTGAACCTTGTCGTAAACAACGCTGCGAACAACAGTTTATTCAGTGCAAACTTATTAGATATCTAAATTAATTTGTTTTTAATTTTAAGATAATAAAATTAATGTTCAGCAATATATTTGGTATCCAATTTCGCTTCACTTGCAGTGTTACGTTTTTATAACATGTTGTTGTTGTTGACTAATGCTCATTTGTCTAACCTACAGGCAGCCCAAGTCCACGAAATTCCTCGTGGCAAGGAGCGCAAGATACGCCTGTCGTTGGCAACGGCCTTGTGCACCTTATAGGTGACAATGCGCTTTAGCTCAGTTTCGTCCCCAATTTTGATGAAGATCATCCAAGGGGGACGGGTCTGAGCCACTCCCTCCCCTCTACCCCTGCCACCAACCTTTCGATAAGACTTTCGCCTCGCATATTTAGAGTGTCCCACGCCGCACGGATACTATACATTTAAAAACATAGATGCCTTCTCCGAGATTGGAACTCGAGCCCTTAAGCACCGAAGTCAGATACGCTAACCACTATACCCGTTCGGCGGCTTTTTATAACATAACTGTATATATAATTCTTCAATAAATATGTTTGAGTGTGGGTTTTAACAAAGCACAAAATGTTTGCCCATTTAGACAAATTGAAAGATAAAATGTAATTTTTTTGGTTTTTCATATTATTATGTTAATATTACTTTATTTTAAATGTTAACCATAAGCAAAAGGCGTCACTGCATAAAGGTGCTCGCAAGACATTTGCATGACGGCTTGGCGCGTCATTTTCAACAGATCGACCGAAAATTTCAACAGATCGACTCACCTAATTTAATACATTACGGAAACAGTTTAACCTTAAAGTCTTTAATCCTAGTAACTTGGAAAGGCAAAATGTGAAATTTGTTCATCAGATATTTAATGCATTTGTTGCGGAAGGTCTGAAACTTTTAAGCGAACAAAACAGTGTGCGTGTGTGATTATGGCAAAGCCTCGAGGGCTATGAGGGCTATCTGCCTAAGGGGAGGGATGCCTTCGTGAAGGACTTTCTAAGGGAAACTGGCTCGTATACACGTTACACATGGGGAAAACCACGAAAATGCCCATGCAGCCAGCCCGTTCGCGGGATTCGAACCTCGGACCGAACTACCAGTGGCGAACAAAACAATTGGGCTGACTGTTCTTCTACAGCTGAATATATACATATATTTTTCTACCTGGTTTCAAATTATGAATGTGAAAACGCTTTTCAAAGGACACAATAAACGCAATGAATTTCAAAAACCCCTCCGTATTGATGATAAACGAATGCAATTTTTATATACTTTTTTTAATTGGCTGGATGTTTGGGAATCATATACCTGTGTAACTGGCACACTGTCACGAGAAACCCACCAGGCACTGAAGCATACAACATATGCTGTTATCGAAATTACTCACTACTGTATAGAAGAAGTGAAATTACCGTATTTGACGGCATATAAGACGCACTTTTTTTCCTAGTCTCAAAAAGGTTACCTGCGTCTTATACGTGAAGGACACAGGTTAACTTTCAATACTGAATGCTATTTTTAGCCCGGATAAAGGTCTAGACGTACATAACTTTTTCTACATCTGCCATAATTATTTTGCGAATGTGTGAAATATCTGTCGCCCAAAAGCGCCAAAGCTCGAAGCTGATGTCGAAGTTCGAACAGGTTCGACGGTCACATCACGTCTATGGAGCCTTTCCTTCTTTACATATAGAGTTCCTTTGACTCAGCCGACACACGTGTCAGTATCGGTGCTACTCTGTATAAGCGTCTCGGTATCGGTGCTTAAAACTGTTTGTTTAAAACAAATACCCTGGAAAATATGACTATAGGAAACAAGAGATTTAAACTATACAATTCAGTATAAACTAGGAGTGTTAAACTACGCCAAAGTGAGTGGAAACAGAGCAGCAGCAAGGCATTTCGGTCCACCACCTACCGAAAAAATGATATGTACTTGGCGACTGCAGGATGATCAACTGAAAACTGCTAAAAAACAAAAACATAACCTTCGATGCCCAGCTCCATCTTGGCCTGAACTTCAAAATGCCGTAAAAATGTGGGTGATAGATAAGAGGAAATCTGGGATAAGTGTTTCAACTAAAATGATAATCAATGAGGCCAAAGGATTTGCTGAAAAACATGGGAATCAAAACTTTTCAGGGTCTGAGGGCTGGTGCTACAGGTTCATGAAAAGGCAAGGCTTATCAATGCGCACAAAAACAACTATTGCACAGAAAATGCCAGCAGATTATGAAGAAAAAATACTAGCATTTCATAGGTTTGTTATAAATGCACGCAAGAAAACTTCTTTTGAGCTCGGTCAAATAGGAAATATGTATGAAATTCCACTCATATTTGATGTACCATCCAACAAGACTGTGAGTATTAAAGGGTCTAAATCAATAACCATAAAAACAAGAGGTCATGAAAAAAAGCAGATACACGGTAGTTCTAACATGTTGTACTGATGGCACAAAACTACCGCCGTTTTTTATATTCAAAAGCAAAACTCATCCGAAAGAAAAACTTCCAACGGGTGTAATTGTTCATGTTCATCCGAAAGGCTGGATGGACAAAGCTGGAATGAAACTCTGGTTACAGAATGTATGGGCGAGGCGACCTGGTGGACTCTTAAGAAAACCCTTTCTTTTGGTTTTGGATCAGTTTAGCGCCCATAGAACTGAAACCATAAAGAATAAAGCGAGAGAATTAAAAACCCAGATAGCTGTCATTCCTGGTGGACTGACTAGCCAATTGCAGCCTTTATAGATGTATGGGTGAATAAGCCATTTAAAGAAAAAGTGCGAGAACAATGGAACATGTGGATAGGAGATCCACATCACGCCATCACATCCTCAGGTAGAATGAAGCGGCCCTCCATTTCACAAGTGTGCGAGTGAGTAAAAAGATCTTGGGAGGACGTAAAGGCTGAAGTAATTCTTAAGTCCTTTAAGAAGCGCGGAATCATTAGTGCTCTTGACGGAACCGAAGACGACACATTATTCGAAGAAGGTGATACTAACGATGACGGAAACAGTAGTGATTCTTGTTTTCGATGATGATGATAGTAAAAAGGATTTTTATGGTTTTGAAAGTGATTAAAGTCTAATTTCATGATAGGCAATTTCCTCGAATCTGTGTTTTTTGTTGTTTCTGCTTTATTCTGTATTATGTTTGATTGCTTGCCATTCATTCATTTATTCATTATTGAAATTTACATATCATGTTCAAAATAGCTTGCCATTTGTTAATTTTCCTTAATTAAAATATGTTTGGTAATTGCATTCAATGATCGTTTATTTGGCTTTTACGAAACGTGAGAACTAAAAGAAACCACATTTTAAGTTATTGTGGTACCGCGCTGTCGCGCGGACTACTGAAACTTTTTTTCCTTGTGTGTGGCCTTCTAAATAAGGGTGCGTCTTATATGCCGTCAAATACGGTATATTATGTTCTGACCGGGAAACTTCAGACAGATTCTCTGGAAGACAGATTCGGTAAATATCTCAGATTGGCTGGAGCTAATTATAATGTTTCCATTACACAAATTTTTGAAAGTGAAAACAAACCTAGATTGCAAAGTTTATCAGCTTTATCCTTACAATACTCTTTTCTTTATTGGAAATAAACAATTGAAATTATGAAGAACCCTTGGATGAAAGTGATATAGCCCTTTGGCTAAAGCTGATTTCTGTCGAAGAAAATGATTTTCAAAATATGCAGTCTTTACTTCCCGCAGTAATATATGTTGCTGGATATTGCTTGTATGCAGCTAATAAAAAATAAAATGTTCTGAATGTTATCAAATAACGGCCATATATAATTCTATAGACATTTGCGAAAAATATTTCATCATAAGAAACCTGGATAGAGAAAATCTAAAATATCCTTCCGAAGAAGTTATTCAGATTGTAATTTACAATTACATTATAATCACAAAATTATTATCACCTGACCAAAAAGTGGATTTTTGTGAAGTCCAGAATCAAAGATCACTTGTGTTTAAAATTACATCAGCGATATTAAGTTCTAAAGAAGAGTATATTAAACGATTAGCGGTCAACTTCTTTTATTCAGTACAAACCCACAGTAATAGCCTTATTAGCACTCTCAGACACTCCCCGCATCCCAGAGAAAAACATCGGTACCCAAGTGACATCCTACCCACATAAGAATTACAACCTTAATTGACTCATTCACACTAAACTGACTCTGCGTTTTACCACCCGCGGCTACATCTTATAACGACACTGAACTTTCCAGCCCCCTTTTTTTTCGCCGCCGCTAGTGCGGACCTCACTCTCTTTTTTCCGCCTCCCACACTTCCTTCGACCCTACTCTTTCTCCTCCCACCCGATCCTTATCAGAAGTCGAGTAAAAAGATGTTTCTACATCTTGACACTCGAGAATAAAATACGATCTGTGTGTCTAGAATCAGTAAATTGTCCTTCAAGTCATTCTTCAGAATTTTTAAGTTCAAAAATTATTTGGCTTTCAACAAATATTTTATTAAAAAACTTTTGTAAGAAAAAAATTATGAAATTCAAAAAAAAAAAATCAGGCCAGAAAGACAACCTTGAATCTGTCAAAATAGCGCAACCTTCAGACATTAATATAATCTTGAATTTGCAACATTATGTATAAAATAGTTTATTGGCTGCTTACATAACTGTACTAGCCAATGGGCTGAAGTTACCACGGCACAGGGTTGCCGTTTTAATTGAGACGTAGACAATTTGCTATAAAACTTGCCTTTACTATGACCATCAATAAGTCTCAGGGGCCAAACGCTTAAACGTGTTGGCATTGTTTTATCTGAGCCTGCATTTGGACACGGTCAACTTTATGATGCCTGTTCAAGAGTTCGTGAAAGAACGGACGTAAAATTAAAAATAATTAATGGTCCTTTGCAAGGCGAGCTTAAAAATGATGGAAAGGTCTACACAAAAAATGTTCTCAAAAAAACTCAAAGAGATCTTTCACATGTGAATTAACATTTTATTATTTAAATCACCTTTGTTTATTGAGCTAGCGGTGACTGTTAAGAAATGTGCCACCAGTGGTTTCTTTCATTGCACTCTACTTTAAGCAATTAAGCAAGTAGAAGGGGGAAACCCCGTGGGGCAGTTAGCAAAGGGAAGTCCTCGCCGCCTGCCCTGGGTAATTCAGTTTGAATTAGCAGACACCTTCGCACAATTATTTCTAGTATAAATTGAAATGGAAAAGATAAACTTGCGTTCTTCATTTCATTTTTACCTCGTACTTGTTTGATAAGTATGTCGATATTGTATTTAATGTATTTGTATAATGTACTTGCAATATTTCCTAGTCTATGATATTATTATGCATTTTTTGTTTTATTTTTTATTTTGTGCATAAAGTAGCATGTGTGTTTTTGGACCTATTGCTATGAAATAAAGGTAGTAAATTAATCTTATATATATGCGGCTTAAGTGTTTGTCACGGATAGTTTATTAGTTGCTTGCGTAACTGTAAATTGTTTTATTCCCCGTGCAGTGCAGCGCGGGACGAATATTATGAGAAAGCTAAGCCGGAAGAATTAAAAATACAGGAGCACGTGCTTTTAACATTTAATAAATAAATTTAACATCTGTATATAATAGAATTCGGAAATATGCAACCGGCAACAATGAAAAAACAAATAAAATGAAATAAATAAATATCTTTATTATATGCGGCTTAAGTGTCTGTTTGTCGCCGATAGTTTATTGGTTGTGTGCGTAACTGTACTAGCCAATGGGGTGAAGTTGCCACAGCACAAGGTTGCCGTTTCAATTGAGACGTAGACAATTTCCTGTAAAACTTGCCTTTCCTATGACCATCAATAAGTCTCAGGGCCAAACGCTTAAGCGCATTGGCATTTTTTTACCTGAGCCTGCATTTGGCATTCAACTTTATGTTGCCTGCTCAAGAGTTCGTGAAAGAACGGACGTAAAATTAAAAATAATTGGTGGTCCTCTGCAAGGCGAGCTTAAAAATGATGGAAAGATCTACTCATGAAATGTTGTGTACAAAGAGATCTTTGACGTGCGAATTAATGTTTTATTATTTAAATCATCTTTATTTATTGAGCCAGCGGTGGCTCTTAAGAAATGTACCACCAGTGGTTTTCTTCATTGCACTCTGTTTTAAGCAAGTAGAAGGGGGAAACCTCGTGGGGCAGTATGCAAACTGAATTATCCTCGCCGCCTGCCTTGGATAATTCAGTTTGAATTAGCACAAATCATTTTAATTCAATTTATAATATCTAGAACAGCAGTGATTTCGTATGACCGTCGGGCTTTCTAGTATATATATAACACAAAGAGAGATACATAAGATATTGCATTCTTTGCAAGAATTTGTGATAAAATTTACGTATTTTATTACAATTTCTAAATAGCATTTATATCTGTTCTAATAAAAAAAATAATGGTTACATTTAGTTTTTTTAGAGTGAATGAATTTTCCATGAACGAATTTGAAATTTGATGTACAAATTTGAAATGCAGCTTTAATCTAGTTTATTATTTTCAAAAATGACACGTTTTTAACCTTAAATTGTATGTGAAATTTAATAAGACTTTATCTTGCAACTGTAAAATAAACTGGTATTATATCATCCCATTAATACCGTTAGTAAATTCTTAATGTTTATAATATTTATGCAATTATATGTATTGTGTAAATCTTCTTACTTTTAATTAGGCCTGTGTATAAATGTTTTCGGAACAACTAGAATTTTTTTTTTTATCTGCATGAATATTCGCTGGTTCAAAAATTATATTTTCTATCGTTCTTTTAATTAGCTTAGCTATAGTCATTTCTCAGTCATACAGGTCTAGCAATTTCTAGAAAAAATTAATCAGATATAATTTTTAATAAAATTACTGTAAAATTCAATTTTCTATTTTTTAATCACTATGTTATTACTAATATAAAACAGTTCTATGATAAAAGTGAGAAAAATTAGCAGTGAGTGTTTATAATTGTGAAATATGTTCATTACTTTGTTAACTGCTTGTCGTTTGAATACAGCTTCTAGAGGGCAATTTTAGAATATTTGTAACGTTCAGTGTTTGTATTTTTATAGTTATGCAACTTAAAATAAAATTATAACTTTTCAGAAGCTAAGAATTGTCTGTTTAATTTGATCTAATAAAATTTAAATGTAATGAAATGAACTAGTAATAATAAGGGCCTTCAATTTTTCAGGTCAAAAGATTTTCAGACCACTAATTTCCACACAATATGTTACATAGTTCTCTCTTTTTGTACTTTATTTGCTCTTAATCATATTTTTTATTTGTGTACTAATACCAATTTTTGTAAAATACGATATATAACTTCTACAACTTCCAACAATATTCTAATAATTAATACTAACTTAAGTTACACATTTTATAAAAATAATGAATTAAAAGCAAAAAGTTAATTTAGATTTTAAAATTACAATCTTGATTTAAATGAAAAACCTAGTTTGCAGCCTTTTCTTTATAATAACGACTTTTTAATACAACTTGGTAAAATTTTCACTATTTTTATTTTGGAAATTGATCATAGCAGAAATTCTGGTCTAATTGAAATTAACATTATGTATAACCTTCCAGCGCATTTTATTAGTATTATTTTATTCTATTTAAAGGTCGACTGAAAAATTAATACTGTATATTTTATCTTTCGGCTTTTCCAGGCAAAGAAACAATGTGCTAAAACAATCTTGCATAGAAACTTGTGTCTTTAATAAATAGAGTTTATTAAAAACGCAGATATTTGAAATCCCGCCTGTTATGCGATTTCAAATATTTGTTATTGTAGGCATTCGTTTAATTTTAAAAAACTCAGCAAGAGGTGTTTCGAATATCTCATAACCTCGAATTTTAAATGATGACAACGTGATGAGAAATGACGAGCAACGAGGTAGCACGTCTCGTCTACAGCTACTAGACATTCCGAGGTGGGACAGCGTTCGAGCCAGACGTCTTATCGTTTTGCTCTCAGTTTCCTTGGCGTTGCTGCCACCCCGCTACTGAACCGAATTCATCAACCTCACCTCACAGGCTCTGGGTTGTTTTCTTCTTTGGCAAAGCGTCGCCTTACTTCCACTCCTGCATCCTTTCGCCTTACCTCCACTGCTGCATCCTTCGCTGGATAAAACAGGTCGTATTTTATTCTTTCTTCTGATTCTCTTTATTCACCGTGCTGATAAGAGTACCTTCGGATTAGTTAGGCCTTTTTTCCAACCTTTTTGCCTCATATGATTAACTAATATGACACAACAAACACAAATGTAACTAATATTAACACAAACATGGAAAATTCACCTCCAAATTCAGAAAAATCCTCACACGAGGCATCTCAATGATGAACCCAACGTTCTCCAAATATTAAGTCACAAAATTACTTTATCTAATGACATCAAAACTACCAGATCCTTGGTGGAAGATATGCAAAATATCCGTAACGACCCAAATGTGATTATGTCCGCTAGTGATAAAAAAGAACTAAACTTTCTCCTTGTAAAAGCAATTAATCAACTGTGTATGCAGGAAAACGAGATGGCCAATGCAAAAATAAACGAATTACAAACCTCTAACGAAAAGCTCGCTAAACAGTTTGAAGAGATTAAAAACTTCTGCGACATACTTCAAGCCACCAGTGGTTTCAAAGAACAAAGAAAAAGAAAATTGCGCCATAGACAAACGGATTCTGACTCCGATGAGGAGCCTTCCCTCAAAACCAGCAATCGATATAAACAGTTAGAGAACCAAATAGACGACATGCATTTGGACAACGAAGCTGAATCAGCCACTCAGCTCACTACCACCCCAAAAGACCAACCAAACAAAAGTGACACCATTCCCGCAAATAGAAAACCAAACTCCAGCCCCAAAACAAGCAGAATTGCTAAAGTGCCCATTATTGTCGTAGATGACGTACCAAAACGGATGAATTCTTAAAAACCTTAAACAAGCAAACCGGAAAAGAGATAACTGGCATCTTAAAAGGACGACGCCTTGACGACGTCAGCTGGCGGACTCTGACTCACATCGATTCATTCGCAAAATAGTTGAAGAAACAAAGCTTAAGGCCCACACCTACTTATTGCCCGAAGAGAAAGTTTTAAAAGTCATAATAAGAAGCTTACCCATCACCACAGATCTGTTATAAATATAAGAGAAGCTCAAATGAAGCTTTAATTGACTAAAATTGCACATAAAACAATTGTTACATTGTAAGAACAATATTTAAACTAACAATGACTGTTGCTCTTAAATGTAGTATAATTTTAGTGCTGCCAACAATATTAAATATTATACCACATTCACCCCTCCCAAAGATTATTAATAAGTTACATAGTCTGCCAGATAAGAAGGCAGACGTCTCTGCGTTTTCGGACGCAAGGAATTACTCTCATGCGAGTTAGCATTTGAAGTATTTTCAAAATCCTCTTGTCTGCTAATCACTGTCTTGGGGATCCTCTTCTGTCGATTTTCTTACAGTTTTCGTTACGGGTTCAGGAGCTTCAGTGGCCAGACCTTCGTTCTGTTGAGCAAAAGAATCTGAAAGTTGTTGGTTTTCATCCAACCCGATATCATGGGCATGTATGAGAGTATCTCCTCTAGGTGCTAAATATCGTATTGAAACGTTACGTTGGTTTCACGACCATCTGGAAGTTTAACGCAAGCGTAATCTGGGTTAGCCTCAATGAGCTCCACTTCCTGCACAATAAGTTCATATTTATTAGCTTGTGTATGGTCCTTCATTAATACTGTTCCGGGTTGTGTTAACCACGTAGGTAAAGAACGTCCATTATATGATCTTCTAGCATGGATGAACATACGTTCATGTGGTGTGGCATTTCTTGGTGTACATAAGAGTGACCGAATCGAATGCAAAACAGTTTGCAGAACGCTTTCCCAACATTCGATAGCCATGCAAGCTGTATGGTTTTCCATATAATTCCATTATACCTCTCTACTTGGCCATTTCCTTGAGGATTATATGCAGTTGCGCGACTTGTTGCAATACCAAGTGAAGTTAAGAAGCATTTTAATTCACGAGACATAACCGAAGATCCTCTATCAGAATGTATCTAGGCCAGCATCCCAAAAATTGAGAAAATATTTTTCAGGGGAGCAATAACAGTAGCAGATGACATATCAGGGCAAGGTATTGCAAAAGGGAATCTTGAAAACTCGCCCACAATAGTAAGAACGAAACGGTTTCTGGAAGCCGTAGGCAAAGGACCTTTGAAATCTAGATTTAGTCTTTCAAAAGATGCAGTAGCTTTAATTAAGTGTCCTTCAGATCTATAGAAACGAGGTTTTACTTCACTGCAGCATACACATGAATTAACAGTTCTTCTAATTTCTTCTAGTGAGAAAGCCAAATTTTTAGATCTTACCCAGTGATACATTCGAGTAATTCCGGGATGACAAAGTTCATCATGTAGTTCCTTTAGATCTATTTGCGGTTTTATAGCTGCATTTATTCTTGATAAAGCGTCTGCAATTTCATTTTTATTTCCAAGGCGATATATAATGTCAAATTTGAAACAAGCAAGCTCTAACCGCCCACACAATTTTCTCATTTTTTATTTTACTGGAGTGCTGTTGATCAAACATAAATGCCACAGATCTTTGATCGGTAAAAACTTCGAAGTGTCTTCCAATTAGATAGTGTCTCCAGTTTCGTAAAGATTCAACAATAGCATATGCTTCTTTTTCAATAGAAGAATGTTTTCGTTCAGAAGAATTTAATGTTCTTGAGAAAAAAGCTATAGGACGACCAGCTTGACTCAGAGTTGCTCCTATTGCAAATTCAGAAGCGTCAGTTTCAACTCTGAATGGTATATTATCCTCAATTGCAGCTAAAGAAGCTTTGGATATATCTCTCTTAAGGGAAATGAATGCTTTCTCGGCATCTTTATTAAGGGAAAAAGGTCCTCTAGTCAAAAAAAGGCGAATCTTTTCAGAAAAATTAGGAATGAGCAAACATTCCCAATAATGAGCAAACATTCCCAATGCTCTCTGTAGAGATCCTACATCTTTAGGAATCGGTAAATCCATTAGCGGTTTCAGTCTATCAGGATCAGGTTTTATTATATTGTTAGCTATATAGTAGCCTAACAGTTTTACAGATTTCGTGAAAAATGTGCATTTTTCCTCATTCAGGGTTAGGTTATACTTCTTAGCAGCAGCCATAAACCTCTCCAAGTTATTATTATGCTCATCTTCATTCCTGCCACATATAGTTACATCATCAAGATAGGGAAAGGTTCCTGATAATTCTTCATTTGAAATTATTTCATCAATTGTTCTTTGGAAAGAAGCAACTCCATTTGTTACACCAAATGGAACACGTAGAAATTGATAGAGTTTACCATCAGCTTCAAACGTAGTATAGTGTTTCTCTGATTCTTTGATAGGAACCTGATGATAAGCACTTCTGAGATCAATTGTACTAAATATTTTATATTTTGATACTTGTGAAATCAACTCTTCAATTTTGGGAAGAGGGTAAGCATCAAACATAGTGAATTTGTTTATAGTCTGCGAATAATCTATTACCATTCTGGATCTATGATGTTCACAACGAAAGCTTGTGCACGCCAAGGAGAATTACTTGGTTCAATTACACCTTCTTTAAGTAATTTGCATACTTCTGTAGCTATGAATGTTCTATCTTCTTCAGTTTGGCGTCTTGACTTTGTAACAATCGGTCTACAATCAGGAGTTAAACTAGAGAACAATGACACAGGGGCTACAAGAGCAGTTGCTAATGAACAAATTCTAAGAGGTGGTCTGTCACCTTTAAATTCTATCTCAACAGAAGAATGATCTTTTAATAAATCATGCCCGATAAGAAAGTCTGCACAGAGGTTTTTCATAATTAATACCTATACATTAGTGTATACATGGGTTTGCAATTTGATATTAACTAAAGAACAGCCTGTAATATCTGGACTTAGAGAAGAGTTAGCCATGGTTATTCTACCAAAATATGGTTTTACTTTAATTCGACATCTTTTTACAAGACACTGATTTATAAAACTTAGTGAACTACTATCAATTAGGGCATTCAGCTGAACTCCATTTACTAAGACTTTAGTTATTGATCTTTCAAGACAGTGAGGAAGCATTGAAGCTGATGCTAGTGTATAAACTGCCGCTGTGGGATACAAGTTTGTATTTGCATACCTTTTGGTAATGGCCGTTTTACCACATTCTCGACATATTGCATCCTTAGCTGGGCAAATACTTCGTAAATGAAGGTCTCTGCCACAAAAGAAACATTTTTTGGATCTATTGCCAATTGTTCACTATCGTCATTTTTGTTCTCACACTGTTCAACAGCAGCTACCGGTGCTGAGGAAGATGTTAAATATGAGGCAGAATAATGCTCAGCAAGTTCTAAAGCTCTAGGTTGATCATAAAATTTTTCTAACGAAATACGGGCATTTTCTAACAACCGTTCTCGAATGCGTGGGTTCTTCAAACCTCGGATGAATGCATATCTAATATACTCATGTATATATTCTTCTGCAGTAGCAGCCTTAAATTCACAATCCTTGCTCAACTGTTTTAATATTTGTAAATATTCATTTACAGACTCACCCGTTTGTTGAAATCTGGATGCTAAACAGTGCCGGGCAAATATTTCATTTCTTTTAGCAATGTACAATGAATCCAAAACATTAATTGCATTATCATAAGATTGTGAATCATTAATATATTGATAAACACTTGCAAATACGAAATTGCATAACAGCTGTAGTTTTCTTTCTTCAGTTGCCTCCTTCACTTGTGTGAGAAAATTTGAAAAAGGTCTTTTCCAGTGTTTCCATTTAGATTCCGCTCCAACGCATGCAGGGTCAATATCAAATCTTTCTGGTTTCAATAGGTTTTCCATTTTGCAAAAGAATAAAGTAAAAATTAATTTTAGTCGATTAAATTGTTATAAATATAAGAGAAGTTCAAATGAAGCTTTAATCGACTAAATTGCACATAAAACAATTGTTACATTGTAAGAACAATATTTAAACTAACAATGACTGTTGCCATTAAATATAGTATAATTTTAGTGCTGCCAACAATATTAAATATTATACCACAAGATCCCCAAACCATCACTCAAGAACTACTTGACAAAGGATTCAAGGTTAACTTTATTACACTATTAAGCAACAGAAGAGAAAATAAACCAATGTCGCTTTTCTTAGTACATATACCAAAATCAGAAGAAAATAAGGAAGTATTCAAAATCAAACGCATAGATTATATGAACGTATCAATAGAATCATTACGCAAGAAACCTGGCCCTCCACAATGCTAGAGATGCCAGGGATTTTTTCACAGTTCCCTGCTCTGCACCAGAGACTAGGTATGCGTCCGTTGCGGAAACAATCATAAACCTATAGCATGCACCCATAGCCGTGACCAGAGAGCCATATGTTATCACTGCAAAGGTCCTCAGCCAACTTCTCAAATTGTCCGGCCAGACCCAAAACAAACATGTTCAATTCCAACCTAGCCCTCCACCAGCAATCAATCCCTGGAGTAACAGAAGACAAGACTCCTCCGCTGACATCAGTAACGAAATCTCGCTCAAACCTCCATTTAAAAAGAAAATCCAACAGAAGAAACTACCACCACCGCAGAATCCTCCCTGACAGTCCTCTTTGACTTCTCTTCGCTAAAAACAATCTGGACAATAGCGATACAAGGACTCAAAAACATTAAAACCAAGAAATCACCTCTTGATAAAATAATCGCAGTAGTCAAAATCATTGAAAAAATAGGAAATTATCTTTAATTCTAATAAATTCAAGAATAGGTGCAACATAAAAGTCCTCTCTTGGAACGCAAACGGTCTTTACCATAAAAAAGATGAATTATCCAACCTCATTATTGAAATTGAACCTGACGTAATGCTCATACAACAGACTCACCAGCACTCAAAGTACTTTATGTTAATTATAACAACTACCGTACAGATCGTGAGACAGGAAGAGGCGGCGGCATCATAAGATTTGTTAAAAGGAGCATAAAACACTCTCAAATTCCAAATCCCAGCACCACTTTCGAAAGTAACACAATAGAAATTGCAATAGAACTCAAAAAATTCAAAATTATTTGGTGGGATGTATAATCTAATATATACATTCCACCAAATAATAATCCCAGCGCAGAAGAATTAATTCACGTCCTTAATTCTAATATTTTTCACAATCCTCGCTCAACTGTTTTAATATTTGTAAATATTCATTTACAGACTCACCCGTTTGTTGAAATCTGGATGCTAAACAGTGCCGGGCAAATATTTCATTTCTTTTAGCAATGTACAATGAATCCAGAACATTAATTGCATCATCATAAGATTGTGAATCATTAATATATTGATAAACACTTGCAGATACGAAATTGCATAACAGCTGTAGTTTTCTTTTTTCAGTTGCCTCCTTCACTTGTGTGAGAAAATTTGAAAAAGTTCTTTTCCAGTGTTTCCATTTAGATTCCGCTCCAACGCATGCAGGGTCAATATCAAATCTTTCTGGTTTCAATAGGTTTTCCATTTTGCAAAAGAATAAAGTAAAAATTAATTTTAGTCGATTAAATTGTTATTATCGGAGTAGTCGATTAAATTGTTATTATCTACCATTATCGGAGGGGAGTTCAACGCTAAATACCCCTGCTGGAACCGAGGAGCTGCTAACAAAAAAAGGAAATGACATATTTAAACTCATTCAATCAAATAATTATAACATTCATGCCCCAGACGAACCCACCCATTACGGGTACAATAGCGCTACCACAACTGACTTCTTCATCTCAAATAACATTACTAACAGATGCAATATCTCTGTAATTCCAGCCCTCTCTTCCGACCACAACCCCATTGTATTTGAAATCCCCCTTAATAAATACCTCCCCTCACTTGACAGAAATATAGGAGTTACAAATTGGATTAAATACTCGGAAATTCTGAATAACTCCATACAAGGAAACCCATGCATCAACAAAAAAGAAGATTTAGAACACGAAGTGCCAAAATGTACCAACTGCATCAATTCTGCTTTAACCTTTAACTACTGTGACTTAAATTGTCGCATAACTACTGTGAGCGGTCTCTCAGACCTCTTCTGCTAAAAACAAAATAAGATATTGTTTTTTTTTTCTTATTTGAATAAATATTATTTAATTTCATATATTTAACTTTTTCATGAAGACATAAAGCAATTTTTATACTTAAATCAGTTCATTCAAATAAAATATGTACTATGATAATAATTACTTCGCTTACGTATCTGAATGGAAGAAGTAAATTTTAAAATTCAACTTTTTTATTTTGCATTAAAATTTGCGATAAGAATGTTTTAATAAGAATATAGAAAATTAATTTTATTTTAAAAATTACAATTCGAGCTGCATTTTATACATACTTTTCTACTGCTTTGTAGACACAAAAATTTTTTGCATGCTATATATTTGTAAGCTGTTTTCCTTTTTTTGCTCGGTGGACAAATATAGCACGTTCTTTTCTTTTATCTAATTTATCGTCTTCAATCGCAATGTTTCCTTCATAATCATTTATTCCGAAAACTCTTCTTATTGTAAGTTTGAGTTCTTTAGGTAAAAATTCTTTAGGTTCTTTAGGTAAAACGGAGGATAACTTTAGGAAGTTATCCTCCGTTTCACATGAGACTGCACCAATTGAATTGCTATAGAAATCTTTTCGTTTCATTTTCGGAGCCAATGGGATAAGATTGAAATAATACGAATGCATTTGTTGCACAGATATCCAAGTTTCTGAAGAATATTGCCATAGGCCAACGTCGGGTTCGACGAGCAGTTGAATAGATTGAACGAAGAATAATATTGTGACTACGAGTTCGAACACCCTTGTTGGGCTCTTGAATAGCCCATTTGAATTCATTTTTTCCATTAAAAAATATCTTGTAGAAGGAGAACATGGATTTTTATTTTCATCGGCAGATATTTCTGAAGTTGTGTCGTGGTCGCTCTCAATGATTTCATCATGGGAACTTTCATCAGAGAACTCTAAATTAGACCAATTTCGAACTATGTATTCAATTTGGCCTTAGGTAAGATATATAGAACGTTTTCTTCACGCAATGTGAAGCCATTTCAAGAATATTTATAAAAAAGCGAAATATGTAACAATAACGAAAAGTGAACTTTATCGGCCGAAATTTGAATCGTATCTGCTGTGATCTGTCCCACAGACGCTGAGGGGGAAAAATTAAAAAACGTGAAAGAAGAAATATAGCAACCCAAATGCAACTTGGTATGTGACCTTGGACAACTGATTTAGGAAGGTACTAGGAATGGCAATAGCCATTAATTATTCTAAGGGGTTGAAACATTTAATGGAAAATGTCTCGCGGTCTGAGAGACCGCTCACAGCAGTTAAAGATTAAAGAAAGCCACCAATACTTTTTATGTGAACAAGCCTTTCCTCTCCCTGCCTGCCGATATAAGAAATAGGATTAAAGAGAAAACCGGGTCCGTAAAAGATGGCAAACCACCAGGGATCCACAACTCAAACGCGAACTGAGCTCTACGCAAAGAGAAATGAACAGAAGAATTAAGAACTTCAAAAACCAAAAATGGACCAATTTCTTAAATAACCTAGCTATAGAGGACAATTCCCTATTTGACATTTCCCGCAGATTCAAGAAACCTTATAAACCTATCTCATATAGCCTTTTAGTCTCATCTATCCCCAACATGTGTGATGTCACGCCTGAGGGGGGGCTGGTTGGGAGGCCTTGTTATCTTCAGGGGGCTTTGTCTAAACCCTTGGAAGTTCCTTTGCTCCGCTACCTAGAAACAGAATTACTCAGACAAGTGTCTTTGCGGTATCTGGTGTGGATTGTGTTGGTCCTCTCCACCTAAAGTCAGAAGGTAAAGCTTGGATCGTATTATTCACTTGTGCCGTATACCGAGGAATTAGTCCAGTCACTCACTACAGATGTTTACTTTCAAGCCTTAAGACGAATTTCAAGAAGGCAGGATTTCAGTTCTTTACTCGGATAACGGCTCAAACTTTGTAGGAACAAACAGTGCGTGAGAAGCATTAGATTGGGACAAGAAAGCTCAGAAAATCCCTTAAAAATTTATTCCACCCACAGCTGCGTGGTGAAGTGGGGGGTGGGTGCGGATGGTAATAAGAATGCTCAAGGAACTTCTGCGTAGAGTATTAGGAAAATCCACCGTAGATTGCGAAGGGCTCAACACGATCCTGTGTGACTGTGAATCAGGAATAAATGCTAGACTGCTAACCTACATACAAGATGAAATGTGAATTGGTACCACTGACACCAGGAATGTTAGTTCATGGAGGCAGCAACAGTGAAACTCCAGATCTTGACAACGTAGTTGAACTTCCTCGATGAAACGCATAAAGTACTTGCAGAAGTTACGTGAAAAATCTTAGACAAAACTTAGAAATGAATATCTTGCCCTTTTAGTCCACAGGCGATTCAGAAGAAATGATGTTTTAAACGTTGGGGGATACTGTTGTAATTGGTCATCATTATGTCCGACGCATCGATTGGCCTCTTGGAATAATTTGTCTTGGAAATTTGTCCTGGAAAAGATGGTGTTCCGAGAGTTGCCAGAGTAAGAATTTACAAGGGTGAGAGGATGCGTCTAAGACTATCCATTAGAAGTTACGGCAAAAACTGATGTTGATGTCTTGTAGGCTTTTATAAAAAGTTACATATTTGTCAAAACTATTCCTGACTCTTCCTTGACAATACTGATACCGTTAAAGTGAGACACCCTCCTAAAATTAGATCAGGATGAACCATAAGAATTCCTCATCAAATTGATTTATGAACTTTATTTTTTCTCAACTTTTGCAATTGTATAGGATATAAGGATATTGCTCAGAGAACAGCCTTGGTTGCACCAACTTGGCTCCTTTAAGGATATGGGCGACATTTCATTATGCCAACGGAAGTAAATATCATGTGAGGAATAGGCGCTAAGAAGAAAAGGGAAATATATGGGGAAATATTAAGATGTGTCTATATTTGTCCTATCGAAAATTGTGTTTATATATACTATTGAAAAGCGAATCAGCGTTTTTAAATATTGCAAGTGAAATTTACTAAATCTACAGAAGGCAATGAAGGAATGAAAAACTGCCTTCACGCCAAAAAAGGGAGAAGTAGGCTATGCTGCGGCTACTGTAAAGGGTAGCTTTATACACCCACACACACAGATCGTATTTTATTCTCGAGTGTCAAGATGTAGAAACATCTTTTTCCTCGACTTCTGATAAAGATCGGGTGGGGGGAGAAAGAGAAGGGTGAAAGGATTGTGGGAGGCGGATGAAAGAGAGTGAGGTCCGCACTAGCGGCGGCGAAAATGCGGGGGTGTCAAGTTGAGTGTCGTTATAAGATGTAGCCGCGGGTGGTAAGACCGCAGAGTCAGTTTTGCATGAATGAGTCAATTAAGGTTGTGAATCTTATATGGGGAGGATGTTACAAGGGTAGCGATGTTTATCTCTGGGACGCGGGGAGTGTCTAAGAGTGCTAAATAGGCTATTACTGTGGGTTTGTACTGAATAAAAGAAGTTGACCGCTAATCGTTTAATATACTTGAATAAGTTCCATTCGAAGGTCTCTGTGAATATAGATGTTGGGAATATACCAAGGAGCATTGATAATTTCTCGTAAAATTTTATTTTGTAGAATTTGTAATTGTTTAATATTGGTTTCAGCTGCATGTCCCCAGATCGGTGCTGCATAAAGAAGAGCTGGGCGCAGTATGGAGCGATATAGAATTAATTTGTTTCTAGTAGATAAGTTGCTTTTTCTACCAAGAAGAGGTCGCATAGTAGCTGTGGTGATTTTAAATTTTTGTACTACGGACCGGAAATGGGTTCTGAAGGTAAGTTTCTGGTCAAGGGTGACTCCAAGGTATTTGGTTTCATTAATCCAGTCTATTTCTTCGTCAAATATTTCAGGGGGTGGAGGATAGTATTTCATGTTTCCTTTACGGAAAATTATTGCCTTAGTTTTATCAGTGTTAATTTTAATCCTCCAAAGGGTAAGCCATTTTTCCAGTTTTATGAGATAGCATTGGAGTTGGTTTCTTACGGCTATGACAGTGCAGGCTTTAGTAAGTATGGCGGTGTCATCGGCAAAGAGTGCAAGATGAACAGAAGGGTCTTTAGGGATATCTTGTGTATAAATATTAAAAAGGTACGGAGAAAGTGCCGACCCCTGTGGGACACCAGCATTGATTAGTCTGCTGATAGAGTAAGCAGTACCGATTTTGATTCTGAATGTTCTGTTGCTGAGAAAAGAGGCTATTAAGCGAATAAAATGATCTGGAAAATTGAGAGTGATTAGTTTGTAAATAAAGCCTCGATGCCATACCCTGTCAAAAGCTTTCGCGATATCGAGAAATATAGCACCGGTCGGAAGTTTGCAGTTGTAGCCTTCAGTGATAATGTTGATAACTCTAAGAAGTTGGTGGCAAGTGCTATGATGATTACGAAAACCGAATTGTTCTTCTGGGAGAAAATTCATGGAAGGGTGAATTTTTTGGATGTGGAAAAGTAGGATTTTCTCAGTAACTTTAGACAGGTGGCTAAGTAAACTGATAGGGCGATAGTTCTGTGGGAGAGTTGGATTTTGTTGCGGTTTAGCAAAAACAATTATTATAGCTTGCTTCCATGAGTTAGGAAAATAAGCGAATTTTATAATGTTGTTGATTATCTTAGTTAGGCAGGTAAGAGCGTTGATCGGAAGATGCTTCAGTGCTTTGGTCCAGATGCCATCGTGCCCTGGGGCTTTCTTCGTTTGTAAGGCGCTGATGGTGTTGGCAACGATTGTTGGGGTAGTCAGGAAAGTGAAGTTGTACGGAGCTGTGTTGTTATTGACCACTAGGCTGACCCGTTGAATATGGTTATTGTCGTACGGAATGGGATTCAGAGTGAATGTATCTTCCATATAGTCCGCAAAAGATTTAGCTTTATCTTCTTCTGCATATTAAGTTCCACTAGGTCCATGGATAGGTGGAATAGGTTTATAAGGTTTCTTGAATTTGCGGGAAATGTCAAATAGGGAATTGTCCTCTATAGCTAGGTTATTTAGGAAATTGGTCCATTTTTGGTTTTTGAAGTTCTTGATTCTTCTGTTGATTTCTTTTTGCATAGAGTTTAGTTCGTGTTTGAGTTGTGGATCCCTGGTGGTTTGCCATCTTTTACGGATCCGGTTTTTCTCTTTAGTCCTATTTCTTATATCGGCAGGCAGGGGAAGGAAAGGCTTGTTCACATAAAAAGTATTGGTGGCTTCCTTTAAAGCAGAATTGATGCTGTTGGTAAATTTTGCGACTTCGTGTTCTAAATCTTCTGTATTGTTGATGCATGGGTTACCTTGTATGGAGTTATTCAGAATTTCAGAGTATTTGATCCAATTTGTAACTCCTATACATCTGTCAAGTGAGGGGAGGTATTTATTAATGGGGATTTCAAATACAATGGGGTTGTGGTCGGAAGACAGGGCTGAAATTACAGAGATATTGCATCTGTTAGTAATGTTATTTGAGATGAAGAAGTCAATTGTGATGACGCTACTGCACCCGTAATGGGTGGGCTCGTCTGGAGCATGAATGTTATAATTATTTGATTGAATGAGTTTAAATATGTCATTTCCTTTTTTGTTAGTAGGTCCTCGGTTCCAACAGGGATGTTTGGCGTTGAAGTCCCCTCCGACAATGGTAGAAGTATTAGAATTAAGGAGGTGAATCAGTTCTTGTGCGCTGGGATTATTATTTGGTGGGATGTATATATTCGAAATTTTGAATTTTTTATGTTCTATTACATTTTCTATTGTGTTACTTTCGAAAGTGGTACTGGAATTAGGAATTTGAGCGTGTTTTATGCTCCTTTTAACAAATGTGATGATGCCACCGCCTCTTCCTGTCTCACGATCCGTACGGTAGGTGTTATAATTAGCATAAAGTACTTTGAGTGCTGGTTTAAGGTGAGTCTCTTGTATGAGTATTACGTCAGGTTCAATTTCATTAACCTTTTAATTGTCATGCCCGAGATAATCTCGGGCACAGCGCTGGTGTTCGAAAATGTCACGCCCGAGTATTTCTCGGGGTAATTTTTTTTTGAGTGCATCATATTGTTATACCCGAATGTATATCGGGAGACGTTTATTTCGGTTTCATCTCTTTGTCAAATCCGACTGTATCTCGGGAAAAGTTAATGTGCACTCAATTCAATAGATGACAGCACTTTACTGAAGATTTCAAAGGTTAGAGGTTATAAGTTCTTTGGTTCAAAGTGCACGGGATCTTTTTGTTGTAAAATGGCGTCCAGTTCTTTGAAACGTTATATAGATGATTTAGATTCTTCAACCAAAGATGAAGGCTGTGTGTTTGATGAGAAGTATTCATGATACTTCCATGGTCAGCCTCAAAAATAAAAAAATGAAAATATACTCAAGCCGAAAATTGTTTCTGACTACAGTCTAACTATGGGTGGTGTAGATCGCTGTGATTAGGAAATATCCTTTCATCCAATAATCCGAAAACGTCAGAAAAATATTATAAAAAGATATTTTTACATTTACTAGACAAGGTACTCTGGAACTCATATTTGTTCTATAAAAATGTAGTTGGGAAACATACGTATTACATTTTTAGAATTTCGAATCCAAGTTGTATAAGAGCTTTTACATAAATATGATGACGCAGCTTCTGGACAAAAGAATGTTGGCAGACCACCTACAATAGATAACCCTGCCTGTCTTACTGAACGGCATTTTATTTCCCATATTCCTCCTACTCTTGCGAAACATGACCTACAAGACAGTACAAAGTGTGTTGTTCGAAAAAGGATAACAATGGGAAAAAGATACGGAAGGAAACACGATTGTAGTGTAGTGATTGTGGAGTTGGTTTGTACTTGGAAAAGTGTTTCCAGTTGTACCACACAAGATTGAATTACTGAACTATCAATAGGTATTCACTTTTATTTTTTTCATTTGTTTATTTTTTAGAAAATAATTTTTTTCATTTTTAGAAAATAATGCTCCACTAGAAGCGAACTTTACAACTGCCATGTTGAGTGGCAGCCGCCTCAAGCAAATATGCAGTGGCTACAAGACATTAAAAATTTTACCCATGTACTTCAAAATATAAATTTTTAACTACTTAAGTATATTTTATTTTGTACTAAACATTTGATTTTTCCAATAAAAAAATTTGACAATTTGTGTGCCCAAATCAACAAAATAACTTGACAGTTAAAGGGATAATGAGGTTGGATTCATCTTTTTTATGGTAAAGACCGTTAGCGTTCCAAGAGAGGATTGTGATATTTGGCGACTGTTTGGCGATCAACAGAGCATGCTTGGCGCAGGTAGCCCTTCTCCGAAAAGGGTTAATGTATTTATTAAGGGTTGCATGTTAGCCTCGGAAGAGGAAGGTAGTAGATTGTACTATGCGGTAGGAGCGACGTACTGCTCTGAGTAACTATTATATTATGCTTTGAATCATATATTTAATAAATGTTTGTTTCGTCTTGCTAAATGGTGCCTTATTAAACCACGAAGTCATCACAACACGCTCTCTTACGAGAAAACCAGAGACGTTAGAAGCTTAGAGCGTTGAAAACGGAAGAGGCGTAAAGTTAAGCCTAACTAACGAAAGAAGTGTTCATTTGCAAAAGGGAGTAAAAGTATGAGAATTATTTAATCGAGAGTTTGAAAGGCTTGATTCTAAAGGAAAATAGAAGAAAATGTTCAAAAACGCAAAGAAAGAGGATTTAGTAACAGTTCTATTGGAAATTGGCGAAGAAGCATCTCAAGATTTGAAGCTGGTATAGAACTGAAACACAAACTCCAGAATAGCAAGGAATACATCGAAGATGCTGATTTCGTGAAAGAAATTCTGATTACTACAGTGGAGAATAGAAAAAGAAAAGAAGAAATGGAAAGAATGCAAATGGAAGAAGAAAGAATAAGAACAGAAAGAGAACACAAAATAGAACTAGCGAAGATTCGAACAACTCAAAATGAAGGAAGTAGAAGTCCAACACCTTTAATCCAAAACACAGAACGAGAAACCGAAATTTCCCTGGACAAGTTGATCAAAGATGTTGAAACACTGACTATACCAGTACCGAAGAGAGCAGAAGAATGGAATATATTTTTCGATTCTATCGAAAGAGCATTTAAGCACAAGAAGGTTCCCGAAGAATACAAATCAGAAATATTATTGAAATTAATTGGAGAAAAAGCTTCAAATGTTCTTGTTTATATAAAGGAGGAAGATCTGAAAAATTACGAAAAAGTGAAAACTCTTGTTCTGAAGGAATATCAACCTACTCCTCAAACCTGTTTAGAAAACTTCAGAAGAACTAAACGTTATTCCGGCGAAACGCATATTCAGTTCGCTTCAAGACTAACAGCTACATGGGACTATTACTGCAAGTCAAGAGAAGTAAAGGATTTCGAAACACTCAAGGAGTTAATTATTTCGGATAAATTATTCCAAGCTTTAGATGAAGAAACAGCTGCACACGTCGCAATACGCCAAGGAAATAAATGGCTGAAGCCTCAAGAATTAGCTACCGAATGTGATATTTATTTCACGGCCAAAGGAAAATCTTTCGACGAAGTTCGAAATGGAATTAAGCGATCACTGAGATTCCTGGATACAACATGTGCACACGACAAATATATTCCTCCACCCATGAGAAAAGAATATCCAAAACACGAAAGATCTCACGCGAGAAGAAAAGAATGTTATATTTGTGGAAATTATCAACACATCGCAAGAGATTGCCCAGACAAAAGAAGAAAGAACGAAACTGCAGTAAATAAGAAGGGAAAGGATGATTCCAAAACTCAAAAAAATTCAAACAGAACATCAAAAGAAGAAGCCATCGTAGCTAAAGTAAACTCATCCCATCTACGATCCGAATTCGCAGAACGCATCGTTCAACCACTGCAAAAAGTAGATATTTTTATTAACTCTGAGAAAATCTAAGCTATCGTAGACTCTGGATCGCAGATAACGATCGTACATTCATCGCTCATTCCAAATTTAGAGGAGAGAGAAGGTAAAATATTGCTAACACCTGCTTTCGGACAACCAATTGAAGCAAAAGTTTGCCGTGTACCTATTTACCATAAAGATCATGGAAGCAATATATTTAATTTTGTGGATACATTAATTGCAGTGACTGATAAGCTAAATGTTCCTTGCCTAATAACTCCAGAAATATACGAACTGTTAATTAATTCTGCGGCAGAAGAACCAAACGCAGAAAGAAATAATTACGGAAGCGAAAACTTACAAACTTTATTCGCCAATGCACAGTCAAACGATAGCGTCGATTCTCCCCCGCTAATGCTTATTGAGGAGAAAAACGAAGAGGAGGAAGGGGAGAAGGCGATTGTTTATGTAAACACAGACTTATCGTCTGCTGAACGCCTTCGCGAAGAGCAAGCTAACTGTCCGTCGCTGAGAGAAGCATGGAAGCTAGCAGTAGAAAAAAAAGGAAATTATTTATTTATTGATCATCTTTTACATCACCAAGAAAAAATATTAGGACAGACTGTTTTTCAGTTAGTGCTTCCGCTTAGTAGAAGAGCACAAGTGTTGGAATTAGCACATAGTTCCATTTTCGGTGCACATCTTGGAATAAGAAAAACAAAGGAGCGAATACGATATTCATTTTATTGGCCTGGATTAGCACAAGATGTCGAAACCTTTTGTAAAACGTGCAAAGATTGTCAGTTGAAAAGTCCAGAAAAGCGATCTGACAAGATTCCCATCACACCGGTCAGAAGGCCAGGATTACCCTTTCGAAACAGTTAACATCAACGTTATTGGACCTATTAAACCTCCCTCTGCTAGGAAACATAAATATGTGTTATGTCTGGTAGATCAACATTCCCGATGGCCAGAAGCCATTCCACTGAGAAGTTTGACAGCAAAAGCCACTTGCGACGCGCTTTTGGAGATTTTCATAAGAACAGTAATCCCTAATACAATAGCTAGTGACAACGGAAGTAACTTCGTTTCAAAATTAACTAAAGAATTCCAGAAAAGACTAGGTTCTCACCCTAGGTTCTCTACACCTGCTTACAGTGCTTCAAATGGATTAGTAGAAAGATGGAACAAGTCCTTCAAGCAAATGTTACATCATGTCATCAGGACTGATCCTTCGAAATGGGATAAGCACATCCCATACCTGCTCTTTGCATACAGAGAAGTACCAAACTGCACCACGGGTGTCTCACCATTTCAGCTGATGTATGGAAGACAACCAAGAGGTCCTTTAGCAGTACTGAAGTCTTCATGGTCAGGAGAAATACCTATACCACCTAATCTAAGTGAATCGGCAGTGGATTACTTACAGCTTTTAAAAATAAGGTTAGAACAAGCAGCCGAACAAGCCAATTTAATTGCAAGTGATAAACAACAAAAATATGCTGATTACTTTAATCGGAGATCAATACCAAAAAATTTCAAAATCGGAGAACAAGTTTGTTTACTCATACCAGATTCAAATAACAAACTCTATGCACGATGGACTAGTCCAGGAGAAATCGTGAATCATTGCCCACCTCATTCCTATAAAGTAAAACTACCTGATGGAAAGATCAAACATGTTCATGCAAATAAAATTAGAAAATTCCAAGCTAGTGTCAATGCAGTTGAAGTGATATTTGAAAATGAAGAAGAATTTAGAGAAATTATAACTTTGCCAGGAAAAGATCTCTCGACCCCCCTGGAAGATTTTAAAATAGATGCAAATCTGAATTTAGAAAATTTGAATACGCAGCAGATCAGAAAATTGATAGCTCTTATCAACAAACACCGAGCACTATTCACCGGAAAGCTGAAAATAGCTAAAGTTGAAGCTCATAAAATTAGATTAATACCCAATATGGAGAGGAAGAAACCTTACATTTATAGGATTCCTGAAGCATTGAAACCCAAGGTCGATGAAAAAGTAGAAGAATTATTGAAATCGGGACTAATAGAAGAAAGTAATGCAGAAATAGCTCATCCAGTAGTTTGTGTAAGCAAAAAAAATGGAGATATCAGATTGTGCTTAGATTATCGAGCTTTGAATGCAGTAACGAAGCCAGATGACTTTCCTAAGCAAAACGCCATTGATTTAATGTACAGTATAGGAAGAGCCAACGTCATAACAACTTTAGATTTGCTGAAAGGATCTTGGGCAATTCCCATGGAGGAACAAAGTAAAGAGTACACATCCTTCAAAACTCATCGAGGTCAATATCAGTTTAAAGTGCTACCCTTTGGATTAAGGAACGCACAGCAACTTTTCAGAGAGTAATGAATAACGCGCTGAAAGAATTTCAACAATTTTCAAGAGCCTATATTGACGACATAGCTATATTTTCCACGGATTTCGACACTCATCTCCAACATCTGGATAAAGTTTTTACCAAATTAGAGTCACTTGGATTTACTATCAATTCGAAGAAATGTTCGTTTGCAAAACCTCAAATTAAATATTTAGGACACATTATTGGATCAGGAAAACATCAACCAGATCCCGAGAAAATAGAGGCAATCAAGAAGCTGGAAACGCCGAAAACGAAAAGAGATCTTAAAAGTCTGTTAGGACTATGTAATTATTATCGCGATTATATCCCAGGGTATGCAGAGATCGCCTACCCACTCACAGAACTCACGAAAAATAAACAACCGGAAATACTCGAATGGAAAGAAATTCATGAGTCAACATTTCAACAACTGAAGGAACGATTAGCGATGTCAACGGAGTTGATCACCCCAACACTGCAGGATCCGTTTGTCATTCATTCTGATGCATCCCAAATCGGAATAGGTGCATGTTTATCACAGCAAAGGGGAGAGAAGCAATTTCCCATCTGCTACGCGAGCAAGAAATTATCGAAACCTAAACAGAGCTGGCCGACTATAGAGCGTGAAGTTCATGCTATAGTATGGGCATTGAAGAAGTTTGAACCTTGGATATTCGATTCATCGGTGAAAATTGTGACTGATCATAATCCTCTAGCCTTTGTAGTGAGAAATGCTCCGCAATTGTCCAAATTACAACGATGTACCATAGCTTTGCAGAAATATAATCTTGAAATAGAGCATTGCCCTGGAAAAAAACTGTCAAACGCGGATGCATTATCCGGACTTCCCACTTGTGAACTTTGAACATTAATTTACTGTTCATCTTCACGAACATTTTGTATAGTTAATAATTAGATAGTTTTTCTTTGCTTTTCATAATCATTTTACAATTTTGTGCAAATAAGATGTTTATGTAATTTGAAATAGAGAAATTATTGGATAACAAGTATTCGAGGTAAGTGGTAAATTTAGATATTTGTCTCCCAAGGATTTAAATCATGCTGCGGCATCATTAATTAAAAAGAATGTTAAGAATATAATTATATATATATATATATATATATATAAGAAACTTAATAATTTTACTGTCATAATTGGAATAATACTAGGGTATATTTTAACATGTTTGTAAAAGAAAATATCTACTTGGTTTCTTTGAATTAAGAATTGATAAATTGTTACAATAATAATAAGGTTCGGAACAAGTGAAGTTAAAAATGAGTTATCTATGTTTATATACAAAAATGTGTTGGTTATATTTATTTATGTTTATATATGTTTATGCAGTAAATTGAGGTGCAATTGTAGGTATTATATTGCAAATGTCTATACTAATTGAGATTTGAAAATTAGGATAGAATGTATAAAAGTATATGTAGTTTTTTTTTCTTTTTCACGTTGATCGCAAACAGTTGCTTGATTTTAGTTTCCAGATTGCTGATTGATTTGTAAATAATATCAACAACAATCTTACGACGGGGGTGTGATATCTGGCGACTGTTTGGCGATCAACATGCTTGGCGCAGGTAGCCCTTCTCCGAAAAGTGTTAATGTACTATTTATTAAGGGTTGCATGTTAGCCTCGGAAGAGGAAGGTAGTAAATTGTACTATGCGGTAGGAGCGACGTACTGCTCTGAGTAACTATTTTATTATGCTTTGAATCATATATTTAATAAATGTTTGTTTCGTCTTGCTAAATGGTGCCTTATTAAACCACGAAGTCATCACAAGGATTTTTATGTTGCATCTGTTCTTGAATTTATTAGCACTAAAGATGATTTCCTATTTTTTCAGCCCACCAGCGGCCGAGCGGTAAAATCGCTGAACACGGGTAGTTCGGTCCGAGGTTCGAATCCCGCGAACGGGCTGGCTGCATGGGCGTTTTCGTGGTTTTCCCCATGTGTAACGTGTATACGAGCCAGTTTCCCTTAGAGAGTCCTCCACGAAAGGCATCCCTCCCCTTAGGCAGATAGCCCTAGTGTGCTTTGCCGTATTCTCAATACACCAACACCAACACACCTATTTTTTCAATGATTTCGACTACTGCGATTATTTTATCAAGAGGTGATTTCTTGGTTTTAATGTTTTTGAGTCCTTGTATCACTATTGTCCAGATTGTTTTTAGCGAAGAGAAGTCAAAGAGGTCTGACAGGGAGGATTCTGCGGTGCTGGTAGTTTCTTCTGTTAGAATTTCGTTTTGAATGGAGGTTTGAGCGATATTTTCGTTACTGTTTGATGTCAGCGGAGAAAAGTCTTGTCTTCTGTTAATCCAGGGATTGGTTGCTGGTGGAGGACTGGATTGGAACTGAACTTGTTTGTTTTTTGGTCTGGCTGGGCAATTTGAAAAGTTGGCTGGGTGAGGACCTTTGCAGTGATAACATATGGCTGGCTGGTCGCGACTACGGGTGCATTCTATAGGTTTGTGATTGCCTCCGCAACGGACGCATACCCAGTCTCTGGTGCAGAGAAATGAACTGTGAAAAAATCCATGGCATCTATAGCATTGTGGAGAACCAGGTTTCTTACGTAATTATTCTATTGTTACGTTCATATAACCTATGCGTTTGATTTTGAATACTTCCTTATTTTCTTCTGATTTTGGTATATGTACTAAGAAAAGCGGCATTGGTTTATTTTCTTTTCTGTTTCTTAATAGTGTAATAAAGTCAACCTTAAATCCTTTATCAAGAAGTTCTTGAGTGATGGTTTGGGGATCTGTGGTGATGGGTAAGCTTCTTATTATGACTTTTAAAACTTTACCTTCGGGCAATAAGTAGGTGTGGGCTTTAAGCTTAGTTTCTTCGACTATTTTGCGAATGAATCGATGTGAGTCAGAGTCTGCAGGCTGTATTTCAAGGCGGCGTCCTTTTAAGGTGTTATCTCTTTTCCGGTTTGCTTGTTTAAGTTTTTTAAGAATTCATCCGCTTTTGGTACGTCATCTACGACAATAATTGGCACTTTATCAATTCTGCTTGTTTTGGGGCTGGAGTTTGGTTTTCTATTTGCGGGAATGGTGTCACTTTTGTTTGGTTGGTCTTTTGGGGTGGTAGTGAGCTGAGTGGCTGATTCAGCTTCGTTGTCCAAATGCATGTCGTCTATTTGGTTCTCTAACTGTTTATATCGATTGCTGGTTTTGAGGGGAGGCTCCTCATCGGAGTCAGAATCCGTTTGTCTATGGCACAATTTTCTTTTTCTTTGTTTTTTGAAACCACTAGTGGATTGAAGTATGTCGCAGAAGATTTTAATCTCTTCAAATTGCTTAGAGAGCTTTTCGTTAGAGGTTTGTAATTCGTTTATTTTTGCATTGGCCATCTCGTTTTCCTGCATACGCAGTTGATTAATGGCTTTTACAAGGAGAAAGTTTAGTTGTTTTTGATCATTAGCGGACAAAATCACATTTGTGTCATTACGGATATTTTGGATATCTTCCACCAAGGATCTGGTAGTTTCGACGTCATTGGATAAAGCAATTTTGTGACTTAATATTTGGAGAACGTTGGGTTCATCATTGAGATGTCTCATGTGAGGATTTTCTGAGTTTGGAGGTGAATTTTCCATGTTTGTGTTATTATTAGTTACATTTATGTTTGTTTTGTCATATTGATTAATCATGTGAGGCAAAAAGGTGGAAAAAAGGCCTAACTAATCCGAAGGTACCCTTATCAGCACGGTGAATAAAGAGAATCAGAAGAAAGAATAAAATACGACCTGTTTTATCCAGCGAAGGGTGCAGCAGTGGAGTTAAGGCGACACTTTTGCGAGGCGAAAGCCAAAGAACAAACAACCCAGAGCCCGTGAGGCGAGGTCGATGAACTCGGTACAGTAGCGGGGGTGGTAGCAACGCAAGGAAACGGAGAGCGAAGCGATAAGACGTCCATCTCGAATGCTGTCCTACCTCGGAATGTGTAGCTTTATCAAAGAATTTGTAAGGGAGCCCCTTACAAACTCTTTTGCTCTAGTGTGAAGCGTGGCATCGCATTGAATCACGTGAGTAGCTGAACCCCCGCATACGGATTTTTGCGTCGCATTTTGGGGTAGAAATAATTCACTTTGTTTTGGTTATTATTTTGTGGTTAACTGATATGATTAAATATTTAATTTTTATTGCTGTCAGGGCTTACTTTCTAAAATCAGAAGCGCGGAGTCTTAGAAGGCCGTTAAGAAAGTAGGAAAAAGTAAAATAAAATAAAAAATAAAGAAAGAAATAAAATAAATATTACAATAATAACATAATTAAAATAATAATTTTTTATTAAAACACTTAATAATTAAAATAATAAAAAATAGTGATTAAAATAATGAATAATTGAAGTAACATAATAATTAGCAACTGAAATATAAAATACTCATAATTAAAATTCAATAAAATGTAAAATAAAGACAAATAAAAATTTAATTAATTTAATACATTGAACTGCGGTGCTTAACCACCAGGGTGCCTGGGCGCCATAGCCCTACCCCTCATCGAATAACATGATAAAAGTTTCGAATTATGAGAAATATAACTGAATGTGCTAAATAATTAAATGAGTAAGAGTTTAAATACATAATTGCTAATAGTTAAATATATATTTTTTTAAGTACCTAATTACTAATCCATACGTAATTAACTATTTTTTAACAACTATTTCACAGAAGAATACATGTACACACAAGAGAAACAAAATACGAAGTGCGATGTCTTAGTGCCACTAGTAAAAACAAAATGCAATCAGGAGGAAAAAAGAACAATATACAATAAAGAATCTGAGCAACAATTTGCATAACACATACAAAATTACATATTACTAACATTTAGGATCGCCCTTGTGCGTTTACTGAAATTTGGGTCCCTAGTATCATAACAATAGTTTACAACCACAGGATTGTCCAGAAGTTCCTGTTTATCATAAAATGCCCTAGATAGGCGGCAATAAAATCACAAAGATCCTCTATTCTTAACTCTTTACGAATTTGACTATTCCGAATGTACCAGGGGGCATTACATATCATACGCAATACCCCGTTTTGGGCAGCTTGTAACTGCCTTCTCAAACTTTTGCACGAGTATGCCCAGACGGGGCATGCATAACTAAGAATTGGACGCAACATGGTTTTGTAAATGAGCAACTTATTATCAATAGATAGAACACTGTTTCGAGCAATTAACCCTTTGAGGGGCGGTATATAAAATAATTAAACTGTGGTAAAATTTTGCATGAACTATAACTTATGGACCCTAAGGACATAAAATTGAGACTTAAAAAATGTCTCGAGCGAAATCCAGAATTTTGAGAGCCGGTATATATTTTATACCGGCGCCCCTCTAGGACACTTTTTTCCAGGTAGCTGCCAACTGTTAATCTTTGTTTTTAAAATTAATTTTGCCTACTTTTGATATGCGTCTGTAGTGATGAGTGCTTGAATATAGTTATGTAAGTCTAAAGACAATTTTTTTAAAATTTCGGCAGAAATTTAAAATTTTAAAAATAAAATTTATGTTTTTATGCAATTTGATGATGCAACCCAGCTGAACATACTTATGTAAAATATGGGTAAAAAGCTTTTCAACTTGATTTAAATTCAATATTATTTTATAAAAAAATTTAGCAAATATAACACTGCATGTGTAAATCGTATCATGCTGTAACTGAACTAGTATAATATTACAAGCAGATGTAACTCAGCCGAAAATTAAAAAAATTGAAAAATGAAGCACTACGACCCACTCAGCTGAGAAAGTATGTTGCATTTTTGTATTTTATGCTTTAGATAATATGTGAACAAAACCATGCTTCATACAGTATACGAAGAATCCCCCCTCCACGCACACACACATTAGATCATCGAGGACCGTAAGGTCCTTTTTTATTTTTTGTATAGTTTGTAATATATCTTTTTTTTTTTTTTTTTTTTTTTTTTTTTTTTTTTTTTTTCAGGAAGAAACGCCGTTAAACAATTTTATTATTTGATACACTTCAAAGCTCTTATTCTGATTTTCAATCCCTTTGGCTTCATACGTGCTCCTTTTCAACTTTTGCATACATTTTAGTTTGCATCTAAAAAGGACCTCAGAAATATTTTTCCTCCTTTCACTAACTGTGAAAATTTATTTCGGAAACAACCTATTTGTATCAACCAGAGCGCAAATTTCTCTTGTGTTCTCTAGTCTTTCATCTGAAATTAACAAAGAATTAAAGAGAATTTCCCTAAAGAATAAAAGCTTTCAAACCAAGAGTTTTTGTGAGTACACTATGAGATGTACATTTCCATTTTAAGTGAGCTTTCCCTTTGTGTGATCTTATCACACCTCACAAAGGGAAGAAGGCGTGACTCCCGAATGACAAATTAGTTGTCAATCACCTCTTTCATTTTCCTTGCATTCTAGGATTTTGGAAAACACGAAGCAACGGGTGTCTTTTGGGGGCTAACATGCCACATTTAACCCCCACAATTGTGTAAAGTTTTGACCCCAGATGGCAATTTTGAAATCGATGAGTCTTTCTCTTGGAAAGGGATAAGTGCTGAAATAAAAATTTTAGCTACACACAGACGAATGAAACTCGAGCTGAGTACACAAAGAATAAATGAAACTAATATACTTGTATTCAGTCCTAGCGCACAGTAAACTTCCCATTCCTCCATGAACATAATATTGAATCCCAAACGACTTATAAATTAATCATGAAAAATTATTACATCATAAACTGTTATAATAATAAAGAAATTCTGTCATGTCACAGAGTAGAAAAGGAGAAAACTGGTGCTGCCATCTATTGGCGTGTTACCCTATACCGGTTTTAAAATCGTATAAATAATCTTCTGTTAATTATCAATTCTGACAAAAATGAAGTAAATATATAAGATTCAGCATGTGTACGTCATATATTTGCAGATTTTGAATTTTTTCTTTCCCTCCAATAGAATTTAGGAATCTTCCAACATGATACCTTGCAAAGAGGTATATTAATTTCATAACTGCAAAATATTGAGCATTCATAGGGTGATACTACCATTTAGAATTGAAAGAAAACACTAGACACTTACGATTGTAGCTTTTGGTGTAGAAAAGTTAGCATTTTTATAGAGGTTAAAAAATTGACAAACAACCGGTATATATTATATACCGGTGCCCTTCAAAGGGTTAAGAGGAAGAGTGAAGCTTTACTAGCTCGAAACTTCTTGAGAATATGTGTAACGTGTGGGTTCCATGTAAGATATTTACTGAGGATCACCCCAAGATAAGGGACCTGCTTGACCCAGGGAATGTCCACACTTGCAGGTGAGTCGGGAAATTCTTCTTAGTAGTAAACAGTATGGCATGTGTCTTGTCGACATTCACTTTGACTTTCCATTTGGTCAGCCAAGTCTCTAACGAATGGATGTGGTGTTCGCAGTGGCTAATCGCACCGACGGTGCGAATAGCTAACAGGCTATTCACAGCACCTACGTTCACGCATGCGCACAAGGAGCCCAGGTACAAGGCAGGCGGTAGTGAGAGCGAAGGTTGTTAATCCTAACTCAGCAATAGAAAGGGTTGATAATAGTTCACCAGCAAGAGAATAATTTGCAAGTAATAATTATCAGTTAGAAAGACGAGGTCAGTCTATATACATGATAAGGTTCAGGAAATGATTAGATAAAATAGGGATTTAATGATGGTTCTAATTGCAAGCGAGGACGAGTAATAGTTTAAAAAACTTTAGTGTATTGACAAAAAGGCTACAGAAATTAATTAAATTCTTTTATTTAACAGAGGAATTTTTATGCAAACTTAGACCCTAGTCTTATAGCATTGGACTGTCGGAATTTATTATTCAATAAGAAAACTTAGTGAAAATTATAATATTCTTATATATTCATCACTTTTTCAGTATCCACTCATGTTTATAGGTTAAAATGGCATATTCAATATCAAAGTTATTTATGAAATAAAAACCTTATAAAATCTGATATATCATTTGTGTGTGCAAATTTTTAAATCTAAATCTCTTACATTAATTTATTTCTGTCTTTCAAATTACATCCCATTATTTATTTCAATTCAATTGATTAATGTGTTTGTACTAATATTTCAAAGTTCTTTCAAGCACTTTTTGTGTCCTGAAAATGCCAAGTATTTCTATAAAAAAAATAAGCAGGCATACAGAATAATTCATTTAATGGTTCATATAATCGCTTTTAACTGATTTCATGTCTAAATTTTCTACACAGAAATCCGTTGTCTAATTTTTAGTATCTTTTATCGGACGAAATTTTTCAAAGAGGAATGAAGCAAAACACATCTTTAAAGCTAAATGTATTCTAAGAAGTACAAAAAATGTCAACACGATTTCCCCACCCTTCAAATCAGTCATTTAAACTATTCAAACCGTTCAGGAAAAGGATAAACATTGCGAACATAAAAATCTGCCCTTTTTTTATATATACTTTAATAAAAGGAAATGTGTTCCTTCTTTTTATAAGATATTTTTCCATTTTCCTTTCTAAGCTTTTGAAAGTCGCCAACGCTTAAAAAATGATAAACTACGCCAAGGTAGAAACCCGCCTTTGACAACTCAATGCGCATGCGTGATTAATGTTGGTGAGAATAGCTTAAGCGGCTAATCGCACCGGTGGTGCGAATAGCATCGGCCTGTGGTTTGTAGCTGTTGTATTGCTGAACTAACAAATGCACTTTGCGTAAGGATCGCTGTGTCGTCTGCATACATGGCTAGTGTTGTGTTGCGTGTAGTGGGGATGTCGTTCACGTAAATATTGAATAGGGTAGGTCCCAGAAAGGATCCCTGTGGAACACCAGCCCGTATAGGCCAGTTTATGGATGGATAATGAACCAGAAACATGAACGACAAAGTGTCTACCGGTTAGGTAGGATTTAATTATGTTTGTGATGTAGCCTGGGAGTCCCAGGTTGTGTAATTTGTATATGAGGGCATCCAGCCATACTCTATCGAAGGCCTTGGCGACATCTAAGAAAAGTCCACCAGTGACATGATGTTGTTGCATCCCACTGCTTATTAACTCAACAAGTCTGTAGAGTTGATGCGTTGTCGAGTGCTTACGCCTGAACCCAAACTGATAGGGTATGAGGATCTTCTCCTCAATTAATTTAATACCAGTACCGTCTCTCGAAAAAGTGTCGCTTCGTCCGCTGCCTTCCCCCACCAATTCCCTCTTTCCCATTTCATCCGCTACTCGAAAAGCAGGTGTTCCTGTTCACTTTACGATACGGCAAACGCTTGTTTTCTTGAATTAAAATGGTTTAGAGGAAATGACTCTTTCTACTTATCTTTTGATTTTTAATACTATTTAATATTTTATGTAGACAAATTACGCTGAACAGAATATTGAATTTTAGACTTGTTTAAGAGGTGTGTATCTGAATATAATAAAATTTTTGTTATATAGTATCCATTTTTTAATTTCACGCATTTCTAAAGCAACAGAACCACGGTATCACTATTTAGTATTCTATTTTAAATGATCTGACCTATTTTTATGTTTCGCGTAAAGAAATATTAAAATTAAATGCTGGCTTAACTGTAAACTTTCGCGGGCAAATTTGAAGTCTACAGCGCGAGAAATATCAAGTAGGAATACAATTTGGACTGAATTTGGAATATTTTCTCTTTAAGGACTTTTTTATTTATGAAATAATAAAAAAGAAGGGATAGACTGGAAGTTATCTAAGTATATTCTATTTCAATCATTTAGCATTAGGTTTGGGTGTTTGAGGACAAGAAATTTAGAGGAAACGTGCGTGAATGATAAAGTGCCCGTCAGTTTAAAAGACATACCAACTCGTACTGAATTAGGAACTGGAAAATATTCTAAGGTAAATTTTGTGCTACGAAATTTCATGGATTGTTAGAATATAATAATTGGTATGAATAAGTCATGTCGTTTTATTTCAGAAGCAGGAGGGCATTTAGAAAAAGTCAACACAGTTATTTAACAAAGACAAATGCAACAATGAGTATATTGTGTAAGGACAATAATCAGTGTCCAGTGTTCTAAGCATAATTTTCTAATTTGATATTATATGAATTGGAAAAGTAGAAAATGCTGTTAAAAATTTAATTTTATAGTCATTGGCAGGAATAGCTTCCATTAGTACTTTCTGTGGGAATTGTATTTACTACGTATTTTTTAACACTGTCTTTCATATTTTATCATTTGAATAATAATATATAAATGTATTTTTTTAACCAAAATTTTGTTCGTTAATCGTTATAAGTTATTTAAAAAAGTAGAAGTTGGTTGTAATCAACATTTCTTTTTTAAGCTGAACAATTCTAGCATGTATTTAGTTGATTTACAATATTAAGCATGCAAAAATGGTTCTAAATGTGCAAAAATGAAAAATGCAACAATGAGTGTATTATTTAAGGACATTAATTCAATTTATTAAAGTTAATTAGTTCAATTAAAGTTAGTTAGTATTAATTAGTTCAATTTATTAAACATCAACTCCCAAAGTGAGTAAGGTAATTTCTTATTAAAAAATTAGCAAATTTCATTATCCAGTCTGTAATATACAAATTTCAAATTGTTTCCTTTGCCTAAGACTTTGCAACATTTGAAATTTGCACATTATGGAGCAATTTCAACAAGAAAATTAGGAATAGTTTGAACAATAACAACAAATTTAAACAAGTGGGAGGCAATGTTACTCACATCCATGATATCCTTAATTCACATGTGCTTCCTGGGTGATGCTAAATGAGTAACAGTTATGGCTAAGGTGACTCGTAGTAAAGCCTAAAATTGGCATCCTTCCATTTAGTATATGCCAAATTTGCCATTTGGGCATCATGAATACTTCATTTTCTTATATGCCCAGAACTAGATAAAGAGCCAAAGTCCTCATTTCCTTTCTTCTTGCTTAAAAGCAAGAAGAAAGGAGAATTCAAATTCCATGAAGTTATAATTTGTAAACGATTGAATTTTACACTAATGCCGAATTTAGGCAGTTCTCTTATATTTTTTAAGCAAACATAGTTGTACATGGGAAGAATATAGCATAAGCCAAAAAAAAAAAAAAAAAAAAGCAGTATAACATTTTCTTAAAATAATATGGACTTTGAACATAAGGTGTTTGAAAGGCAGATATTTTTTCCCTCTTTTCTTTTATAAATGATCACAGAGTTATGTTGCCACTTTATAGCACTTGTATGAAATGTGAATATTTTGTTCAAGGTTACAACTCTTTTTGTTAACTGTTTCTTCATCAGGAAAGTTAAAATAGTTAGTTTGACCACAGGGGAAAAATTATCCAATACCAGAAAGAGATGGTAATCTGTTGGCTTGAAGCCTGAGAAATAGGCTGGCTTCTGTAGTTTAGTTTTAGCATGCTTTGAAGGCTAATATAGGGACAAGTTTTGTCTTGTGAAAGGATTAGCTTGTGTTCCAGCTAAAACGGAAAATGAATTCTTTTTGTGAATCGTGCATCCTTGTTTGTTTGCGTCACGGCAAACATAATCTACACGTTTTAATCTTTGGAATTATTACTTTCCAAAATAGCTATGTTTGACTCTTCTCCAGCGGGATTAATCAACTGTTAATATATTTCTGGAGTTATTAAACAATGAACATTAACTTATCAGTCACTGCAATTAATGCATCCACAAAATTAAAGAAAATACTTCCATAATTCTTATAATAAATAGGCACATGGCAAACTTTTGCCTCAATCGGCTGTCTGAAAGTTTTAATTTAGTTTGTTTTCTTGTTTTAGTTTTGAAATCATTGAGTCAAGTCTTTTTAAATGTATGACAGCTTCAAGTTTTAATGACGAAATGAAATAATTATTTCCAGTTAGTTTGGGAATGTTCAACTTCTCCATTTTTGACTTTCAATAAGAACAGTTTTGATTCCCTCTTAAAATCACTTACATTTTTATTTACATCCAATACTTCTTGGCACAACCATGCTCTGCTACCATTTTGTTGTTCAGAGTCTCATACACACAATAAAGGATCTATAAAATTTGGGACAATTTTGGACAGAAAACAGATGAATAGAGCACACATTAAATTACATAATATATCAAACAGCAACACAGCAGCCTTTACAGAGAGCACACTCGCATGAAGTATGTGTCGGTAGTCGCAACCGCTGTGCTCCCTGTAATCAATATGTATACACATAGGAAAAAAGTTTGCTCGCCTCCACCCAACAGTTTCACAATCTTTTACTTTATTTTTTTACAATAATAACCCCATGTGGCTTTCAGGATTTAATTTAAATCTCTTCAATAAGGATAGCCTTAATGTACTCATAATCTTCAAAATTTCTTAAGGTTCTCTACCAACTAGTTGAATTATTTCAGATGGCATTAAAGTCAATAAACATGATACCGAGTCTTTAGGATCAATCTTCGTTCTTTTAGCTTGTCTGTTAAATAAGGATAAATAAATCATAATATCATCTTCTCTTAAGTTGAATGTAGTAATAAGCTTAATTAAATCGAAATTGTGTTGTCTGCTTTCATTTGTCAGTGGAATTTGTGTTAGTCGAGTACAAGATTCGATTTAGAGTTTCTTCAATTCAAATTCTATTTCCTCTCTTTTTTGCTGCGTGTCTAATTCTTCTTTTCTCCGCTTTCCTTCTCTGTTCCTCAATCTGTTCTTGCCTTCACAGTTTTGTTTCTTTTCCTCTCTTCAACAATCATTAAAAATATTTCTTTAGCAAATGCTCATTGTATGTGTCACTTTGAACAATTTTATTTTTTATTGCTACAATTTTCATACTTGGATCCATTGGAATTTCTAATTCAGCAGTTAACACTAACAAATCCTCCTCTCATGTCCCATAAAAGCCATGGTTTGATTTTAAATAAACCTCAGTCTTGAAAAATTTAGTAAGGAAAACCTAATTTCTTATTAATACTTCCTTAAAGTTACCCTTAACTTTAGTTAAAATATGATCTCTCTCTCTACTTGAGGTTTGTTATAATTAATTTAGTTAATTTCACTAATTTTAAAACTGATATTTTCTTCCAAATGCACTTTAAATAGTGAATCATTTATGTGAAAACAAATTTAGAAATACAAAATACGATATCAAAGATAATCAAAATAGAATAAAATAACCAGTTTCATTATATATATATATATATATGCATATTGTATGATCTTAAATTCACTTAGTTCGAAAACAAGTTATTCTAATACTTGCACAATAGCTGCAAAGTAAGATAATAATAATTTATTTACTAAAATATTGGTTATATTATCTCCTAATATTAATTTTAGTTGTATATATTAAATAACCACTAGATCTCATAACTTCATTCTAGAATAAAGACCTTTTGTGCGAAAAAAACATCAGTAAATTTTTAAAGTTTTTTCTTTTGTGTTGGGGAAACACAATAAAAATTGTTTTTATGTGTGACACTATGACAGCTGGCTGACACCAAGTAATGTTTTCTGACTTTATTTAGTGATTTGACTCACTTTTAGACAAAGCAGTCTTTTTTTCCCCGGGGGGGGGTTGTTTGTTCCGGGGGGGATTTAAATATTATTTTAGTTCATATATATGTATGTTCGACACAAAATTTTACTATTCATAAGCAAAATATAAAATTATTCATGGGTGTGCGTTAGAATATTAAAATTTAAATAAAAGTTTAATAAACTACTTGTTTTAACATATAATAGACAACACATTTAATTATATTAAAAAAATAATTTTTTAATAACCTGAGATGAAAATCAAAACAGCAGAATCAATTCTTAACAATTTTATTTAGAATGTGATGTATTCATTACTGTGACAAAACTAATATTCCATGATGGAAAACAATAATCAATTTTAGTAATTCTGAAATAATTTTTGCCCAAATAATTATTACTTAAGTACGTGGGAGCATGCATTTACAAAATAAATTGAGCTTTAACCTAGGCTAATCTGGTTCGGTATGGTATCATGTTGACTGCTCAGTTATGAAGCAAATTGGATATGCGTTTCGCCAGAATAACTTTTAGCTGTAGCAGAATTTTCTAAACAGGCTTAATTAGTAGGCTGATATTCCTTTAGAATAAGAGTTTTCTTTTTTTTTCTTTTTTTTTTTTTTTTTTTTTTGTTTTTGTAATTCTGCAGATCTTCCTTAATGTAAACGAAGATATCTGAAGCTTTTTTTTCAATTAGTTTCAATATCTACATTTTGAATTCCTCTGGAACTTGCTTGTGCTTAAATGCTGTTTTGACAGAATAGAAAAATCTATCATGCTTCTTCTATCTTTGGTACTAGTATAGTTAGTATTTCTACTCCTTTGATCAACTTCCAAGGGAAATTTTGGTTTCTCCACTGGTGTTTTGTATTGAACGTGTCGGACTTCTACTTTCTCCATTTTGAGCTGTTCAAATCTTGGCTGATTCAGTTTCGTGTTCTCTTTCTATTCTCAATCTTTCTTATTCCATTTGCATTTATTCGAGTTCTTCTATTCTCATTTTCCATTTCTTTCTTCTTTTTTTCTGTTCTCAATTGTAATAATCAGAATTTCCTTCACAAAGTCAGCATCTTTGATGCATTCCTTGCTATTCTGGAGTTTGCGTTTCAGTTTGGCCAGTTTCAAATCTTTAGTTTCTTCTTTGCCAGTTTCCAATAAAACAGTTACCAAATCCTCTTTCTTCATATGTTTGAACATTTTCTTTTCTTTTTTTAAAATGTTTCTGACTTCAGAATTAAATAATTCTTATGCTTCTTATTAACATTGAGAATTGCGAACCGCTTTCAAATGTAAGGCATATCCAGTTCCTTTTTCACTTCTGTCTGAGCTCGGGTTCTTGAGCATGTTGTAATGGCTTCGTGGTTAAAAAGGCACCATTTGACAAAATGAAACAGAATATCTATTAAAATAACATTAAAGCATATAATTAATTCGGAACAGAGCATTGCTGCTACAACATACAAAAAACGAGCACGTCGCTGCTCCATGGCAAGCATTCTTTTCCTATAAATCAAGTAACCCATTGGGAGAAAGGCGAAACACGCCTTCTTGATCGCCAAACAGTTGCCAGATACTACAGTACCATTATTTTTCATATTTGATGCAGCTTCTTATGCCGATTTAAAATTTGTTTTATTCTTTTTATAGGGGGAAAAAAAAAGAGATAAATAAAGATTGGAAGAAAGATTAAGCATATCATCTTATGTAACAATGTATCCTATGAATAGAAAATGGTACTTACATATTAACACAAACACCTTTGTGCAGTTTGTCAGTTTTTTACAGCTGAAAAGGTAGCAGTTACTTTTCAGATGCAAATTTGTGGTTTTCATGACATTTTTTTAAAAAGGATTCTCAAACTGTAATACATTGACATTGTTCTAATACTGTAATACAATTCTTGACTGTAATACATTGACACTGTTGTAATAAATTGGAAACAATGTCAATGTATTACAGTCAAAAGTCTTTAATCTGAAATGATCTATAATCCGGATCTCAAAGCTACAAACTTTCTGCGCATGTGTAAACTTATAATGTGTTTATGCATGCTTATAATACCTTTACGCATGTGCATATGCGTTTACGCATGCGCATAATACATTTGCGCATGCATGTTTAATGAATAACGGACGGTATAAGCTAAGCTAAAATTATCTAATTATCTATTTCAGTTAATGTTGCAGATTGCGTTGTTCCTTAATCTTTGAATTGGATGTGGCTTATTATTTTTTGCAGACTGTTAGAGCAATTTTATAAAAGTAAGCTTGAACTTTCGATTATGTCAAAAAGAATTTCCGATTCTGGAGCTGCCAAAGGATCTAAAAAGCGAAAGCATAATTCAATGTCCATCAAACAAAAAGTGGAATTGCTGCAAAAATTGGATAAAGGCATATCCTTTGTTTCTCTAACCATTCCGAAATCTTTTTATCAATTTCACGCTGCTTTGCGGGGGAAGAGGGGGAAACGTGGCGCGCAATGAACTGAAGTTGATCTGTCAGCACTACCTTGTCTTCAGAGCAGATGTTTTTATTTTATTCGGCTTATAATTCCTTACTAAATATAGTATTTCATCTCGATGTACTCCATCTTTGATATGATTTAAATCAAATTCCTCGTCATTATAAATATCACGAATACACATCAAATAGTTTTCTGGTTGCAATTTTCTAATTTCGACTATGCGTAATGTATGCTTTATGCATGCGCGTGTTGAAAGAAATGTTTGATAAAGTAAACAAATAAATATTAAGCTTTTTTTTTTTTTTTTTTTTTTTGTAAATTTTGATACCCCTTAGATCATAATTGCTCTTTATTTCATAAATTGCGGTTTCATATTTTTAATTTTATAATTTCTGCATGCCATCTTACCAGATATAAACTGATGATATATAATCCGGAATTGCCGAAGTCCCGACGAGTCTGGATTAAAGACTTTTGACTGTAAATGAAAGCACACATAAGCAACTTAAAATACAATTATCTTTGGTAATTAAATTAGGATTACATGATGCATTAAAAAATAAAACACTTTGTTCCCAGATCTTTCTGTAAATATTTGCTGCATTCTCTCCAAGTTCGCTGTAATCTGTTTTTGCTTAAAAAAACATTAACAAATATTGGCATCGGCCAAATCTCTGCAATACTGGCCTATCTACCAAACTTGTGTTTTTGTTCCATTTACAATTTTTGCAGTAAAATTCTGTATTCTTGCAGAAATTTTACCGTAGTTTCTTTCATTGTTTGCAATTTCCAAAATTGAACATTTTGAAATTTAAAAAAAATATCTATTTGTTCATAAAAAGTATTGGAGCTTAGAATACGACAAAATGAACACATACAAAAATGCTGATGTTGCTTGAGTAAAAGATTGTTATGAACATAGTTGACTGAAGAATGGTTATCCACGTGGTTACTAGAGTTTGGTACATTCTGGGGGGGGGGGAATTTGTTGATTTCTGTTAAGGTAGTTGTGATAACATACATACCTAGAAAGCTATAACAGCTTGTGTTTGTGAAACAAAGCCATATTATTTCACTACTACAGTATATTCTAGTCTATGCTGGCTTAACATTCTATAAGAAGAAGTGTATGAAGAATGGAGTCTGGTGAGTGCCATTTTATTTAAAGATAAAGCTTTTCATCCTCAACATTTATGTAACCCGTCAAAAACATTGCAGTATATTAAAGTGGATACTCACAACAAGAAAGAACTAAAATAAAATCAAACTAATATACAGTCAAAAGTCGTTAATCCAGATACGTCGGGACTTCGGCGATTACGGATTGATTTTTCCGGATTATAGATCATCAGTTTAAATTTGGTAAGATGGCATGCAGAAATTACAAAATTAAAAATATGAAACCGTAATTTATGAAATAAAAAACAATTATGATCTAAAGGGTATCAAAATTTACAAAAAGAAAAAGCTTAATATTTATTTATTTACTTTATTAAAAATTTCTTTTAATGTAAGTTGTTTAAGTTGCTTCGTTTCATGTGATAATACTTTCTCTTTAATTCTATTAAACAGACATAATTTCTTGTTTAGTTACAAAGTTCCGCTTTTTAAGTCCTATAATTGCTGTGTCGAGAATACCGACTAATTTGTCAATCGAAATTTTTTCGTTTTCAATAACCCCTGTGTCACTTTCTTCACTATCGGAAGCGAATTATAATGACAAGGAACTTGATTTAAATCATATCAAAGACACTTTGTTTACTTTATTAAGCATTTCCTTCAATGCGCGCATGGGTAAAGCATACATTACGCATAGTCGAAATTAGAAAATTGCAACCAGAAAACTATTTGATGTGTATTCGTGATATTTATAATGACGAGGAATTTGATTTAAATCATATCTAAGACGGAGTACATCGAGATGAAATACTACATTTAGTAAGGAATTATAAGTGGAATAAAATAAAAACATCTGCCCTGAAGATAAGGATAGTGCCGACAGATCAAACTCCAATTCATTGTGCGCTGCGGCGTTCCCCTCCTTGCCGCAGAGCAGCGTGAAATTGATAAACAGATTTTGGAATGGTTAAGAAACAAAGGATATGCCTTTATCCATTTTTTTGCAGCAATTCCACTGTTTGTTTAATGGACTTCGAAACGTACTCTCGCTTTGTAGATCCTTTACATATTAGTAAATATATATCAAAATTCTGTTTGACATAATTGAAAGTTCAAGCTTACTTTTATAAAATTGCTCTAACAGTCTGCAAAAAATAATAAGCCGGATCCAATTCGAAGATTAAGGTACAACGTAATCTGCAACATTAACTGAATTAGATAATTTGGTTGATCTTTACATTATGGTAACTTGGCGTTTTTTTGGCGAAAATTTGGCGACCAACTCTCCTACAGCAACCGTCTATTTTTTTTTTCCCGCTGCCATTTTGTCTTCACGAAGTAAAGACATGTTTCTTTTCTTTTTATCTACGGAAGATTTCTTCCAACAATCTACTAGCCGAATTACACTTATGCTAGAAATTTTATCTAACAAAACTGCTTAATCATGACAAATATTCACTGCAAAATTGGAAAAAAGTGCACAATACCATACTCCTTACGCATTTTTCAAAGTAACAGATACACATAAACCATGTACACGCCGACTTATTTTTACTTAAAAAACATCCCAGAATTACACAAAAATGGCATTGCGCACACTCTTCACTATATCCATGTACACTGCTTTTTTCTCATAAATTAGAAAAATTTCACGAAAATACAGGACAATTTTCTGAATCTTTAAACCCGGTAAAAAGAACATATATGAAATTACCTGATCGCGAAAAAGTACACACCCTTTCCAAATATGAACATTTCCCCGTATAAAATAAATAAAATATCCAAAAACTTTTACCTCTACATTATCTATTATATTACAAACGTCACTAACTAATTCATACCTTTACTTCATTACAAATGGTTACAAATACTGAGTGTCAAATATTTAAATTATTTCCATGCACGTTTACGCAAATTACTTTACTTCCACCTTACATTTAGAACAATGCATAAAAATAATATCCTCAAATAATTAAAAATACTAACTTACCTATTCTTCTTCAGAATCTTGATTACGTGTCCGATAAACTTTTCTTATTTCTGTTTCAGGATCTTTAAAATCATACTTATAGTTCACACCAAGGTACCAGGTAAAATAAATAACTTAATAAAACATCTTTACTTCTATCTCGCACAACCTTAAAGAAACACTTATTACTACGCCTTTCAATTCCACTAAATACCTATTTCGAATTCACTTTAGTTAGGGCCATGGGATCCAAAAATTAACGAACACTGTTTCACACAACACAGAATAAAGGCAAATACAAAATTTCCAGATTTTTTCCCGATTTCCCCCCTTTTCCGATTAAAGAACTGTAATTCGTCCATTAATATCACATGACATATCACATGATCTCTCATTTCCCTCACACAAAATAATGCGTAATCGGAACTGAGTACTGCTCATATTATTACCAAAGTCCCAGGTAGTAACCTTTATCGCCTCCAAAATGTCGCCAAACTACCAGTTACCATGTTGTAAAGATCAGCCGATAATTTTAGCATAGCTTATACCGTCCGTTATACAATAAACGCGCATGCATAAACTTATTATGCGCATGCGCACACGCATATTCGCAGCCGTAAAGGTCTTACGCGCGTGCATCAACGCGACGCATGCGCAGAAAATTTGTAGCTTTGATGTCCAGATTATCGATCATTCCGGATTGTGGGTGTCCGAATTAACGACTTTTGACTGTATTTCTAATCAGCAAAAATATATAAATTTGAAGGTGGGAGTTAAATGTTTTAAATTCAATTAACAGATTTTAGCTTGACACAAGCTTATTTAAAGTTAAAAAATCAAGTAGGAATTGTTGAATCATTTCAGAAATTAAATTCTGATAACTCTTCATTTTCCACGATTCCATGCTGATGGTAACATTTTGCAGGGTATATGGAGAAATACTGTTAAGACATTCATTGTGTTACTGCCCGCTGAAAGAGAGTTCTGGTGTTATTCATAAAACCCTAAAAATAATTTCTTTCTACTTTTAAATCAATGAAGTTTTCTATGATTACATTTTCAGCGATGTGGCAACATGCGATTTTTTTTAAAATTATAACTGTGTTCTAAAAATGTACGAGTTGTATCATGTTTACAGTTGTATGTTGGAGCAAAGTAAAATATTTATGTTATTTATTGTATAGTATTTGATTTTCACCCTCCTGTACAAAGAGGTGAAGATAATTTTCTGGTGTGTGTCAGAAGTGGAATGAATATGTGAGAAAAAGCTAAGGTAATAATGTGCATCATCAAATTTTGCGTATAAAAATTGTGTTGTGCTGTAGGATGTGTGTTGTGGGGAAATCGAAAGTGAAAATAAATGGTTCCATTGTTTAGATTGTGGTGAGCAATAATTTAGTTTTTTTTTTTTTTTTTTTTTTATAATGTTTAGTGTTAAATCCTGTTTATTAGTGTTGTATATTGAGGTGTTCTTACTGGTTAATTTCAGTTGATAGTATCTGTGTTGAGTTTGATGTATTCTTTTTTTTTTTTTTTTTTTTTGCTCATTGGGTTTTAATTGTCAATTCAGAGTTGATATATATATATATATATATTTCTTTTGAATTAAGATGAGCCTGGAGTCGCTTAATCATTAGAAAATATTCTAGAGGAAAATACAAACTGAAAAACAAAAATCTGAAAATGAAATTAGATTAGAGAAAATAAAACCCTTTCAGTTATAGACGGAACTAGCTTTAGCTAACCGTAGCAAAGAGTTGTCACAGAATCAAAATCTTGAGATGGACACCTCAAATTGAAATATGGAAAATTTAATTAAAAGTGTAAAAACATTAACAATTTCGGTAACTAAAGCAGAATCCTTTAATCTCTTTCCCCGATCAATCGAAAGGGCTTTTAGAACAAAACAAGTGTCTGAAGATTTAAAAGAGAAATCCTATTAAATATTTTGGAGAGAAGGTCATTAACTTAATGATATATATGCAGAAAGACGATGTTAATAATTATGATAAAGTCTATGATTTTAAAGGAATTTCAGCCAACCCCTCATTTCTCAACTCATTAAGAATCATGTCGTAATTTACATGTATTATAAACTGTGAAATTTTATTCGATTGTGATTTTAATAGGGCTTTTTAACAAATATTGTTAAAAAATAAATAAAATTTAATAATGGCCATGGAAATCCGCAATGACTAATGTTATCTAACTACCTAATTTAATTATTTATAACTAACTGCTAACCCTTAAAAATTATCTCTGCATTTTAAACTGAATTATTGCCTTTCATTAATCCTTACTGTGGTCACAAGATAAAGCACAAAAATGTAAAAATTCATGTAAAATGTATTCTTTGCATATAGTGAGACTTAAAATAATACAAAACAGCTTATCACATGTGGTGCTTTAGTGGCTTATTAGAACCTTAAAGTATATTAACTTAGTTAAAATCCCTGGAACTCTATACAGAGCTATTACACTAACTACATCAGACAGAATCCAATTAACTTACAAAACTTGCCAACCATGCCTACATCAGGCCTTTCAGGTTTGTTCTAATCAGCAGATCTCTCTCTAGGCAAGTAGCAGTAGTGACAACATTCAGTCATTTGTTATGAATCATGCCGATTATGATCTTACTTCTCATTTTAATTTATGTCGCTTGACATAAAATCTACCTACTGTTTACTAAAACTCTAGACTGAGCAAGTATGTGACAAAATGAAAAAAAAAAAAAAAAAAAAAAAAAAAAAATCAACATAAAGCTAATGTTAGTAAAGCATAAATAAAATGTCACTTATCTTCTTTCAAATATGCCCAACTATTGTAAGTGTAAAATTTTTAATGCTACTTCATACATTTTATAAAGTTTATTTTATTTTCAAGCTTATTAATAAATTTGTTAATTCATATTTAATAATAATTCATCCTACATACAAATCTATTTTATTTTTAGGATAGTATTAGAAAAGTGAAGTTCAGGCATAGATAATAATTTTAATTGAATTTATCCAGTTCCCATATTTGCTGTGTCACTGCTCGCTAAAAGATAGTGCTGCTGTTATTCATAAATAATTCTAAAAACAATTTATTTCCACTTTTAAATAAGCAAAGTTTACTATGCTTGTATTTCAGCAATAAGGCAACACTTGATTTTTTATTATAACTCTTCTGAAGATGTAATGTTATGTTTTTGTATTTTGGTGCAAAACATTTATATGTTGGAGCAAAGTAAAATGTTTACGTTATTTACTGTATAGCGTTTGATTTCTGCCTCTGTGTACGAAGAGGTGAGTGAACACATACCACGAACCAATACTGAACACGCTGCTTCTTAACTGTAAGGATAACTTTTTTTTTTACAACTTGAAATCTACAAAATTTTAATATCTGCATTACCATTGGACTATTTTGAAGTGGGAACATATGTTTTACATATCTCCAATTTAAACTCAGTTTTAATCAATATATTATTTATTAAATTATATCAGAATTTTTAACATCAGTCTTGCCTTTTTATAGGAAAAAAAGAAGATGAATAAAGACTTAAAACTGGTGAGTACCTTTTTTTCAAAACTGAAAGCGATGCTTGCATATTAACTAGCACCTGGTAATATGCCACTATCAGTGTGATCCAAGATAATTTCTAGGGTTGCCATAATATTCATAGAAGAGCGAAGTCATGGAGAAATTACTTGGTTTACTGCCATACATGCAGAATGACTCGTGAAAAGTATTACCAGTTTATAAATATTTTCATATTTCATGTCTTCCAATTAGAGGAAATCAAAATGTGACATGTTTTAAATATATAAAATCATACTAAATTAGAACATCCTGTATTGTATTATAATGCAGATGACTGGAAAAGGTAAAAAGGGATTTTTTCTTATATACATGTCGATTTGCTTTTATCTCCTTATTTTCTTTTTATATATTTTTTGCTTTGCTGTATAAAAATTACCAGGGAATTTCTTTCATGTGCTTTCTTTGATTTATTTATTTTCTGTTTAGATTTAAAATTTTTCTTTTACAGCTTGAAATCTTCAAAATTGTAACATCTACATTACCATTGGTTGCAAACTGTGTAGATTTCTTGTTAGATTAGGTTGTTTTTTAATATGACGAAGCAAATCAGGAGTATCTACCTTTAGAGAACATTCATATAATGGTCATCATCATTATTGTTAAATGCTTAAGATCATTAAATCTGTTCACATCTACGGAAGAGGGTTTAAACTGTCACCAATCAAGAGAGGTAAAGTTATGGATGCATAAATGTACGGTTCACTTACCAAAACTCCCAACTGAATGTCAGTTCATGTTTGTTTCACTGTGATTGGTCAGTTTTGTACAAAGTTGGCATAGATTCAAAGAATTAGAATATCCTTATACTACATTTTGACAAAATAAAGGCTCTTCTGACTGAAAAACTCTTGCCTTAGCCTTATAGAGCATTTCTTAAGGGGAATTTAAACTATATGTGAGGAATATAACAAAAAACAACTCTGCAGCCAGCCCATTTATGTGGTACCAAACTAAACTACCGATATGTAGCTTTCTTAACTACTCGGCTGCTTTTGAACATGAATTTCTAGTCTTCTGTTATATTACATTTTATTATTTGTATGATTATTATTACATGGTATTACTATGGCCAACTGGAAGAACATGGCCTGATTAGCCACAGAGTGACATCACAGAAGGTGTTTGAGTCTCGTGCCTTTGCTTCAGGGTTGAGTATGCACGTTTCGTTAAATGTTTAGATTCTTTTGTTTTAAATAATGCACAGAAATTAAATTTTTCAGAGATGAAATTTTATATCCAATGTTTTCCGATATTTTATACAATTATTTTTACACTGCATAGTAATGATTTTTTAGCATAGTACACTGCATAGTAATGATTTTTTAGCATAGTACACTGCATAGTAATGATTATCTGAAAAACAAAGTTTTAGAATAAATAAATAAAGGTTGCTATTTATTAACATAAATAAATCTTTACAGTTTTATTATTCTTGCTTCCACTAAATACTAAAATAAAATTCTTTAATAAATACTCTGAAAAATACATTTAAAAAATTTACTGTTGATTTTACTAATCCCTAATTTTGCAGGTTTAATTTCGCAGATGTGAAGGAAAGGGGAAGAAAAGGAAGATTCCAAAGTGTAATTAATTAACTGAGAAAATATAAACACTATTTAACCAATTAAAAGACATAAAACTGATTTTTTTAATTATCTTATCAAAATATAATTATTTATTAATCATTATTGCAGTTTTTAATTTTAAGAATAACTTGAATGAATGAAAAACAATATACCCAATGCTTTAAAACTATATATACTTCAAAGCTTTCAAAAAGCATGCAAATGTACTTTTTACTCATTTCGGTTATTATTTAACAAAAAGAAGAGGAGATCAAAAATCGCAAAAAAAATTCAAATTTCCTGAAATCCTCTAGGCATTTGCCAACATACACTAAATCAACTGTTATTTTGTGCAACATTAAGGCAAATTATTATGACTGCAATGATATCTTTACAATTTGATAATAAAGAAGAAATCATAAAAGATTGAACAAATGTTGCTTCAATACTTTCAAGATTCTCAGGAAAGCCAATTAATTTATTTTCCATTTCTATGTCACCTTTTTTACTCGAACTTCATCAATATATAAATTCACGAATTCTTCATTTTCCAGTAATTTTTTTAATTTACGTTTTATATATTTGCAATTAGCTTCATTGTTCCATCAAACTTTAACAGGCCTAGGATTTTCCAGAGATGTCTAATGGATGGAAGGCAGATTAGTTGACTGTCATAGAGGCAACTGTAACAAGTAGCTGACTTAAAGTATAACGATTTGATTTGTTTTATTGTATTATTTCAAAGATCACTAGGGCTACCTGTCTGAGGGATGCCTTTGGAGAGGGCTTTCTAAGGGAAGCTGGCTCGTATACACGTTACACATGGAAAAAATCACGAAAATGCCCTTGCATCGAGCCCCTTTACCTAGATTCGAGCCCATGTAGGAGCTACCAGTGTTTAACGATTTTACTACTCGGTGGTTAGTGGAATTATGTATAATGTATAAGCAAAGACCAGTACCTCCTAGCTATTTTACTTTTATTACACATCTTCATTTGTTTCAAAAATAAAATGTTCTGTTCCTCAAGTAAGGTTCTCAAGTGATTTTTATTCTAGTTATTTTTCTTCCTAGTTATATACTGATAAGTCATAGTTTGATTTTAATGTTTTTAATTATTATTATTTTGACATAACTATAAATGTTTTCAAATTAAGCCCATAAATTTAGTATTTCCATTTAATATATTTTTAAATACTTCCATTTCAACAGCTTCTTGTCCAAGGAACACTGCTGTATTCATATGAAGTGATACATAGATACTTTTCTGAATTTTAGACTGTAGATTAAAACTAAGCAACGAAATATAAATTTCCATTAACAGATTTTATGTAAAATTATATCTGAATCATCTGAAATGTTTAGTTTATTCCATAATAAAGAAGAAAAATCCTCAAAAGATGCAATTTTGTCCTTTTTAAAAAATTCATTAAAAATATCTTTATCTGTTTATCTTATTGGCTCTTTTATCCTCTGTGCTCATCATCGAAGATGTCAGATTTTCAGATAAGTATTTTGGACAACCAGAAAAAATGTATAGATAAGAATTGTTTATAATTTAGGGTGCTCTTTAAAAACTTAAATAATAGTGCCTTCGTTTTTTGATAAATAATCATACCAAATGATATCATCTTCCCCAAAATATTTCTGACAAACAATGTTCATTTCAATTTTTTTATTCAGAAATCTCATTTTAATATATATTTTAGAAACTTGAATACCTTTATATATTTATTGGTTTTATCGGAATTCGATTTGCAGCCTGGAATGCAACATTGTACAGGCATGAAAGAAGACTCATTTTAGCTCTACATAGAAGTCGATAGCTATATTTATTAACAAATACTGAAGAATTAGGTAAACTTAACTATCAGTGTGAACTTAAAAACAAAAACAGCATATTTACTTTACTTAAATTACTTAATTTAGTAATGAAAAATACATGAATAATGAGAAAACAGTGCAATGCTAATGAATAGCACACAAAGTGATGTAATGAATTCTTCCATGCTGCGGTGTCCACAGTGCAGCGCAAAGGATAAAAAGTTCAGAAGCCTTTCGTGACGTCAAATCATGTGACTTTGAAGTTGACCAGGCCATCTAAATTCCCGAAGGCCACGGTATTAATAATGGTGAATTTACTTTCAAGTTTATATTTGGGCTTCAGCATCTATTATTTTCATTGATTTATTATTATTTTCATTTAATTCATCTATTTTTATCTTCATTGATTATTATTTCACTGTTTTAATTTGGAAAGAGGAAATCTTGAAAAGCAGTTAGTTCTTCCATTTTTAGAGTTCAAGCACATTTGTTTAATGTTAGAATGCATATTAAATTATGAATATATACATCTATTTAGAATAATAAATGCATACATTTTTTCCAAACAAAATTGATTTTTTAAATCGGATTAGTCTTTTTATGTAAAATGAAAATGGCTCGGTTTTTAAGCCCATCATTTCAATGCATTTAATTTTATAAAATTTTAAACATTCCTTTTTAAAAACTTTTTATCTTCATATAAAGCTTATGAATGAAGTAATAGGAATCTAAGTTTAAAAACATTATTAGGTATTCATTTTTTTACAAGTATGACTTACTGGACATATATCCTTTAAAGGTAATTGGAAGAGCATGTGATGGATTCTGTAGTTCAGATAAAATTATAAATTAGATATCGGTCTGAAATAATAATTATAATAATAAAACTGATAAAAAACTTAGAATTTAAAATTTTATTACACCAAATAATAAAACATTGACCCTTTCTTATTATCTGGAACCCCACTGAAAAGTTGTGAGAAAGTATTCATGAGGCGATGCAGTAACTTGCAGATTATGATGATTATGGTGCTAAAAGTATTTACATCACAATCCAGTATGGACGTAGGAACATATATTTACGTATTGGCACTTTTAAAATTCAATTGTCATTTTTCTGATTAGTGGTCTTTTTTTTTGGGTGTGTCTCTTTTTCTCATGATGAATTATAAGGCGACCTGCCAATTGATGGAAAAAAAAAATTGCATGGAGATGTAGTATGAAAAACTGCAAGCCAAGTGTTATAACACGATTTGGAAATAGCTTGAAGATAGCTGTATTTTGTTTACAACAGCTGTTCATTTATTGGCAGTGTCCTGAAATTGTGTATGCAGCCAAGTTTGTGCATTCAGCAGAAACAAATTGCTATGCACATGAAAAGCACACCAGTGCACCCCCCTTCTGAAAAAAAAAAAAAAAAAAAAAAAGTGCAGAAGTATTTCTTGCAAAAGCTAAATTTTTCATTACTGATATTTTTAGCTTTTTAAATTTTATTGATTGATTGCCTTTTTATGGAATACTTAATTTGCCACCAATTTTAAAACTATCTCTTTGCCTTTGCGTTTTAGTTTGATGAAGAATTAGTTGGCAATGAAGTCATAACTTTTTGGTTGAAGGTGCAGTTAATGAGAAAGCACCGAAATTTTACATTTCATGTTTTAAAAATATTTTATAATATTGTTAGCACCAACGTTAATACAGTACCAGATTTTTTTATGGAATGGCGAAAGTTCATTTAGAATTGCTGAAATTTTTATATTTTTTATTTAAAACTGTAACATTTCCATTTTTAGTAATTTAATCAATTTCAGGGATTTTTTTTATAAAATGCAAATTTCATTTCACATTATTCACCAATAAGCATAGACACTTGAAAGTAATCTCTTGGATTTATTTCACAGTTCAATTTTTTATATTTTATTAATTTTCATTATGAAATATATATCTATTTCTTGACAATGAAACAGCAATAAAAACAAATTTAATTCAAAAAGATTAGTAACTACTGGTTTTCAGACTTCTGATTTAATATTTGTTTTTCTAAAGTTGAAAATTTTTTTGAACAAGATCTTTTAAATTATTTACTTGATATGGGGGGGGGGAAGACCTTCATTCTTTTACGTATTTAGTAATTAAACCTGCTGAGTTTTCAGATTTCAAAGCATACTTTTAAGTTTAATGAATTATTTTAAAATTTTTTAAAAGTAAATTTTCTTCCAGTGGAGTGGCATGAGTGAAATAGAGCGGTTAGCCTTAAAGAACAGAGAAGAACATCTTGCATTATTGCGATCATTGAAAATTGATCAGGTATATATATAATCATATTATCTGTTTCAGATTTAGTTAAATAATTTTTTTCAATACATTTATATTTTTTCTTCTCTTCAGGTTAAAGAAGACGTCATCCGAGTGGTTGAGGAGCTTAAACCTAAAAAGAAACCAAAGCCAGTAAAAAGAGTTTATAAGTAAGTCATTTAGCTAAAAAAAAACATATCACTCACAGCAAGGGAATGACCTATTTATGTAGTTAAACTAATCTCTTACAAAGATCATATGGAATTAGAAACTTTTTTTGTTAATTACAGTTAATGATTCAAATGCTTATAAAACATGTCAATAACTCTATAATAATATAAAGAATAATCATTATATAAGTATCTCAAATACTTCTATAAATTAAGAAACTTACTACTTTTAAATAGCTCATTTTTTGGTATTGATAAACAATAAATTGCTGTAATTGTTAGAGATAAGAAATAATATGAAGGCAGTACTTAAAAAGATATACATATATTTGATTTTTAATCATTTAGCTTCTTATATTGTTAAGCAGTAATATTTTAATTTGGAAATTACAGAGCATATATTGTGTGAATAATAACAGCTCTTAGTTCATACCATAACTTTAAATGAAAAAGGAAAAGACTGGCATGTGAGAATTTTTCTAATGTAAAGTTTAAATCTCCTGGGAAATAAACAGAATTACAAAACTAAAGGAATTTTAACAACTTCAAATTCTGCTTATCATAAATTATAGAAATACTAACTAGCAGAATATAATACAATTAATTTGCCTCTGTTTTTAAATAAAAATAATACCCATTGTCAGCATCTAATAAAACCAGATCTTTGCCATTTAAATGTAACTTATAAAATAAAATAAAATCTGAAAGATTTCAGATTTTATTATTACGCCCAAACATGCCTTTTTTTTTTTTTTTTTTCATTTACAGACACATATATGTTTCGAGCACACTTGGGCTAAAGCTACGTTGGGCTAAAAATATTTTAAAAACAGCATATCTTTAGAATTTCTGATAGACAGTCTCGTACACTAGAGATAAAAATATTTTATTCTGTACAGTGTTAACACTGTTAGCTTTGAAATTATTGAGTTTTATAAAAAATTCATTAAGGTTTTACAAAATATGAAATGGACAGTAAAACAAAATCGTAATTCTGAATCTGGTCTTCTAGACATGTTCAGATGGGGAACTATGTTATTCAAAATTTGATGACTGTAGGTACCGTTGCTTTTTCACAATCCGAGAAACGTACATACATGCATGTAGATTCTTCGTTATTTGATTTCCTTAAATACACTCACTTAAGCATAAAGATGTAAAATGCAAAAAAATCAACAAATACTTCTTTGATTGACACGAAATTCGGCAGGAAAGTAGCATATATATTTTTGCATAAAACAAAATGAAGAATTATATACAGAAATGAAAACAATATTAAATTTTTGTGAGTTAACAGATAATGACATACTGGAGACTTAAACAGAATTATGTATAAAGGGAAAATAAACAGCATAAAATGAAAAAAAGGACATTAATAGGGTATGTGATTCCCCCCTCATCTGTATACAAAGTTTACACCTTGTGACCATGCTTTCAATTAGGTGGTCAAACACTGCAGAATTAAGCACTCGCCATTCTTCTTCTAGAGCAGTTTCCAGCTTAATAAGAGTGGCTGGAGGTGGGAAACGTGAAGATACAGCATGGCCGAGAACACCCCAAAGATTTTCAATGGGATTAAGGTTGGGCAAATATGCTGGCCACGCCATACGCGCAATCCCTTCACTCTCCAGGCAGTCATCGACGATGTCAGCTCTATGGGGATGTGTGTTATCGTCCATTAAAACAAAAGTAGAGATAACTGCTGCAGTGTACAATCTCACAATGGGTTCTAGGACTTCATCTCGATACCGGACAGCTGTCAAAGAACCCCGTTTAAAGATGTGCAGGTCGGTGCGGTATCCTAATGAAATCCCTGCCCACACCATAATGCTTATGCTTTGGAATGTATGTTGTTCGGTGATGTTTTGGCACTGACTACGTGTTCGTTGTTCACGCCATATACTCGCTTGACTCATCAGTAAACAAAATGTTGACTTGTCAGTAAACAAAATCTTGACTCATCAGTAAACATGACATTGCCCCAGTCAGACACATTCCAATTGACATGTTCCCGGCACCACTGTAATCATGTCCCTATTGATTGGACGGGTAGAGGAACACAAACTTGAGGTACCCGGACGTACAGTCCACTCATATGTAATCTTTAGCGTGCAGTAGCTGTAGATATCGCCTTACCAATGGACGCTGTAACCATAAATGTCACACATGGAGGTCGCTCTGCGATTCCGCTTGGCTACAATAGCAATACAGTACAAAGTCTTTAATCCGGATTCATCGGGACTTCGGCGATTCCGGATTAGGGGTTCTTCTGGATTATAGATCATCAATTTAAATCTGGTAAGATGGAATGCAGAAATTATAAAATTAAAAATATGAAACTGCAATTTATGAAATAAAGAGCCATTATGATCTAAAGGGTATCAAAATTTACAAAAAAAAAAAAAAAAAAAAAAACTTAATATTTATTTGTTTACTTTATTAAACATTTCTTTCAACGCACACATAGTCGAAATGAAAATTGCAACCAGAAAACTATTTGATGTGTATATGTCATATTTATAATGACGAGGAATTTGATTTAAATCATATCAAAGATGGAGTACATTGAGATGAAATACTACATTTAGTAAGGAATCGTAAGGCAAATAAAATAAAAACATCTGCCCTGAAGATGAGGATAGGGTTGACAGGTCAACTTCCAGTTCATTGCACGACGCGATGTCCGCCCCCCCCGCCCCCGGAGATCAGCGTGAAATTGATAAACAGATTTTTGAATGGTTAGAGAAACAAAGGATATTCCTTTATCCATTTTTTGCAGGAATTCTACTTTTTGTTTGATGGACATCGAAACATGCTTTCACTTTGTAGATCCTTTGGCAGCTCCAGAATCGGAAACTCTTTTCGACATAATCGAAAGTTCAAGCTTACTTTTTATAAGATAGCTCCAACAGTCTGCAAAAAATAATAAGCCGGATCCAATTAGAAGATAAAGGAACAACGCAATCTGCAACATTAACTGAAATAGATAATTTTAGCCTAGCTTATACCATCCTTTATACATTAAACGCGCATGCTTAAACGTATTATGCACATGTGTACAGGTATTCTGCGCATGCTTAAACCCTACACATGGGTAGAAAGTTTGTAGCTTTAAGGTCCGTATTATGGACTTCCGGATTAAAGACTTTGTACTGTATATCGATCTTCTGCGGGGGTTGTAACCCTTGGGCTACCTGCTACGACGGGCCTTCAAGCAACTGTCTGTGTGGTATTGAATTGTTTCCAAAAACGTGAAATTACAGAATGATGAACGCCGAAGAAAAGAGCAACATCTGTGATCGACTGTCCTCCTTCAATACGCCCCACAGCATGCGAACGCTCAGAATCTTCCATTCGTCTTCTGGAAGTCATAGAAACACGTATGTCTTGAAAACAAATTGTACGAAAGTTTTAAACACCTTCTATCAGCACTTACAATCAGCTTCTGTAACCCTTCATAAAGGTGGCTTCTTATAAGACTGCCTTTTTTGCATATTTCTTGACATGAAAGTGCAATTGGCTGTTACCTAACATATTTGTATACTTCCATCTACCTCTGCAGCAAATTGCATCCTCTTCAATTCTGATTGGCTTCCAGAAATTAGCATTTTCCTCTCCGTGCTTAACTTTGGGAAGTGAGTGCATAATGCTGGGTGATATATGGTGTCAACAATTTGAAAAGTGATGCAGCTATTTATAGTGATTTGACACAAAGTGCTGTTTCAAAATTAATAATCCTTTTGGGCTAACGCCCATTTCGTCTTAAAAAATCTAAACATACAAGCAGTTTCTTAACTGTGTATTTCTGGAACAAGGTATTTTTATTATAGAATCCCTAATTGCTACACATATTACTGTTTTAAGTAAATGTGAATTGTGATAGTTCTAACATATTATTACGAAAGTATTAACGTCTAAAGTGAACCATTATTTTTAGAAATAAATAAATGAAGCAATTTGCAGAGATAAGTCAAATTGAGAAATAAAGATATCTAAGGAAAGCATTATTATTGTAGAACCGAGGTTTAAAAAAAAAAATGACGTGTCTTTATAATAGTTGTTCTCTATTAAAGTTAGGATGAAGGGTATTTTTCTTTTGTAAAATAATCTCACTGACTTCATGCAGCAGTTGCTAAATAATATACATTGTAGGATTCAAAAGTTTCCGGACTGAGTCGTAAAAACTTTTTTGCAGTAATGTGACTACAAGAACGTTTTTGTGTTACTACATTCTCCCCCTTTTCTAAAAGTGGTTTGTTTCAAATAACGTGGTTGAAAGCTCGCGGCAACATCGTTTTTTCTAGGTATGTGCATTTAGTAACCAGCGATAGAAGGAAATGGTGTTAGTTGAGCAGAGAATCAATATCAAATTTTGTGTTCGGTTGGGAAAGAGTGTTACGGAGAGTTTTGAAATGTTCAAGCATGTGTAAGGAAGTAAAATGTTATCGAGAACGCAAGCTTTTGAGTGGCATCATCGGTTCAGAGAAGGCAGGGAAAGTGCTGAAGACGATGAACACAGTGCTGTCTTGTGACTTTGTGCACCAATGAAAACATCAAAAAAGTGTCTGCGGTGGTACGTGCAAACAGGCAGCAAACAATTTGCCAAATAGCAGAATCAGTTGGAATATCAGAGGCCGCATGCCAGCAGATACTGACTACAAGGTTCGTACGGTCCTTAAGAGTCCTTAGAAGTCCCTAAATTTTTTTAAATAAATTTTTGGTCCTTAAAGCTCCTTAATTTTGGCCATCTGAAATTTCTGTCTGTTATTACGAGTGCCATTTTTAGTGTGAATTAGCATTTTGGAGGAATATTTTTGGCGATTCACTGACATATATGGTTATCATTTGAATGGGTTCATGGGTTAAAATTTGTTTCTATTTCTAATATAAATGATGGTATACTCGAGTTTCTAAGCAAGAAGTGAAATGTAAGCATTTCGAAATCCTTTTTTTCTAATAAAGAGCAAACAAACAACTTTTTGCTTTTTGGGTTGTGAATTCTTTTATTAAACGGTTCTAAATTTGATGATTTGTAAACATTTTGGCAATTTTAAGATCAGTTTCTATAGAAAATTTATAATTCCGAGATCTGAGAATTTTTCGGCGATTTTTTTTCTTTTAAACATCATAATTAGGGCTGTGGACTCGGTAGGGAAAATGTCTGACTCCGACTCCCTCATATATATATATATATATGTGTGTAAATACATGGGTTACAGCTTATTTTTTAATATAAAAGAAATAATAGATGCTACAGGAAAAAAAAAATTGATGGTATAGCAAATCATTTATCATAATTAGCATTTATTATGAAATGGGAAAACTGGCATTAGTTATTTCTAAGAAACAGTATGGCTTCAGCAAGATTTTCTTTGTTGGAGGGCCATATATCCAATTTGATAAACTTCAGAGCTGAGAAGAGTCTTTCCACACTAATTTGAGTAGGAGGAAGAGCTGTTACTGTTAGGGCTACTTCTTTAACTTTTCAGGATAGATTTTTATAAGTTCTAAAAGAGGTGTCGTGCAAGCGCATATTTCTCTATTTCTTCAACGGCCGTGTAGAAATCTTGTTTGTATTTTTTCATTTTTATATCTAAAGGCTCTTGTTTTTTATTTTCATTCGCTTTGCCTTAGCCTTTTCAATATTATCTAAAAATATTTCTCGAAATCTAATTCATCAATGGAAAAGGATGATAGAATTGCAATATCTACAGTTTGACTGTTCCGATTTGAATTCTCCAGTTGTTCTGAGAATAATTTCATTCTTAATGAAAGTTCATAGATGACTTTCTTTGCCTTTTTAATTTGTTCATCGTCTAAGAAAATTTGGTGTTTTGAATTTCCATATATTGAACCCAGCAAAATCTCATTGTCTAGTAAACTAGTTTCTCTTTTCTTCATTGAAGATATGATTCCTTCTGCAACAAACCCTCCATTTCAGAAAGACCAAACATCCCATTCTCGCCTCCTGTCAATTCTTCAGATTGCAGCATTTTTGTGCTTATATACGGTATAGAAAGAAGAATTTCCAATTCTGCTAGATCATTCCACAGTCTTTTATTGAAATATTAGGGTTATCTACATCTCCTAAAAACATAATTCTAGAAACCTCTTTATCCATCAAATATGTACTTCCTTATCGCATTCCTTGATCAATAATTGCTCCTTTTCTTGCTCGCTTCCTAAGAATGGCATCAATTTTAGGAGTTCTTGCTGCTATTGCTGCTTACCTAAATTTACCAGTGAGATTTGTAACTAAATGAATCAGTTTAATCACTAATGGCAAATATCACATCCATCCTCCTCCTTTATATTTATTTATTAATAGCTCAATAAAATAGAAAATAACTATTTATTAATGTATACAGTTCATAAATAAAAATAATAACTCAGCTTGTCATTAATTTTTTTCAATTCATTTTAATGTCATTTCAAATAGCGACTCCAGCTCCGACTCCTTTTACCCCAAAATCTGCCTGACTCCGATTCCAACTCCACAGTCCTGACCAAAACATAATAAATTTCATTAAAATAATGGTAATATATCGGAATTAAATTTAAAAAAATGACATTAAAATAAAACATTTTATTTTCGCTGGCATATTGTAAAGTTTCATTTTGGCAACTTATTATACAATATTTTGAATCTGAAAAATAAACAAGGTATAATGCCATAAAGCATAATTTATGAAACAGCTCTTAGTAAAAGCAAAATTAGCTATGTAATTAATTAAAAATGTCTTCTCTTTAATTTTTTCACAATAAGCGTTTTTCCCATGTAATTCTCTCGTATTATTCAAAATTCTGAGAATATGCATCAGTTTTCTCTATAAATTTAATTTTACACTTTTTCCTTTCCTTTTTTTTTCCAAAATATTTCAGGTTTTTTGCTGTTACAGAATTAGTTGGGATAATTTTTCTTTAATTTTTTTGACATTGCAGCATGGAAAGTTTAGAAAGATTTGAAGACAAGATTTATAGACCCACGATTCTAGAAGATTCGAGAAATATGTGACAAAATGAAAATGGTATCAACACATAATGGATGCAGAGTTGCCAACTCTCCCGATTTTGGCAGGAGACTCCCAACTTTCGACCGCTCTTCCGCCAACCCGATTTACAATATATTTCTCCCGACTTTTTGTTATTCTTAAAATTTCTCACAATTTTTATGGAACTTGACTTAATACTTCGTTATATAAACAAAAAAAAAAAAAGTGATTTTGGACATCTGAAAGCAATTGAATTTTCTCTAGATTATATCTAAAATAAAACTTTGCAAATCAGATGAGAATTTCTGCTTTGTGAGTGAGGGCATAGATATCCAGAAACGCCGTTCTCCAGTCGGCATCGAACTCCACTGCGTGTCATCTGGCATATATTAGCCAATGAGCACAAAGCAAGCTCAAGGCTATTATTTGGATGTTCTTTAGTTATTTCGTTCATCTTGTCCTGAGTAATGTGAGTACACGTGCCTTCGGAAAATAGTTTTAGAAATTATCATCTTTTGTTATGTCTGCGAGAAAGGTGAAATACTCGTGTACGTTTCAAAAATTACACAGAGTTGACTTTCCTTCCATTATTTTCTCAAGGAAATGTAATAAATTTGCGATGTGTACCGCCTGTCGTTGCGATTTTTCGATTTCGCAGGGGGGAAGGGCGGATGTTCTCAAACATGTGCGTACACAAAAACACAAAGACAACATGAGTTGTTTTGAAAAAAAGAAAAATTAAATTTTCCTTCGGAAACAAAGGACCAAAACATTATTAATGCAGAATGTCTGTTCTCTGCCTTTTTACTGGAGCACAACCTGCCACTGAATGCATCGGATCACGATGAAGCTTTATTTAGAAAAATGTTTCCCGATAGTGAAATCGCTAAAAATACTCAAGTGCAAGGATCAAAACAGGTGAAATTGTTAAAGAAATTTGTTTGAAAAATAAATCTTCAGTTAGTGATTGCATTAAAACAGCTCCGTACTGCCTGTCTATGGATGGAAGCAATAATTTCGATTCAAAACTGTATCCAATTGTTGTTTTTTTAATTCAAAGTCTTCAGAAATTAAATGCAGTTTACTTTCTGTCCCCACTTTAGAAGGATATTCGAAAGGCTTTAATATAACACAGCTAATTATTAAGACTTTAAAAGAAAATGCAGTCCCTCTGAATAATTGCTCAACACTTGGTGCCGATAATGCACCAGTAATGGTAGGCTTGAAGACTGGCGTTGCACACATCTTAAGAAAGGAAAATTCAGATTTGCAAATTATGAGGTGCACCTGTCACCTCTTAAATTTAGCAGCTGAAAAAGGGGCAGCTTCTTTACCAATAAATGCAGTTGAACAACACATTGTTGATATTTATTATTATCTTGAAAGGAGTTCTAAAAGGAAGGAAAAATTGAAACAGTTCCAACAGCTGCATAATACTGAAATGAGAAAATTTTTTGAAACGTGCATATACGCTGGCTGTCTTTAAAGATGCTTATCTAGAATCCTCGATCAATGGAACCCACTTCTTGTATTTTTTAAAGAAGAAGTAAATGCTTCAAGAGTTAAGATAAAAGGCTCTATTGAAAGTTATAAAATACCTAAAGTAAATGGAAATGTAGTTACTACTTCCATTGTTAAAAATAGGTTTGAGAAAAATAAAGTAATTTCTGCACCATTCAGCAGTTCAACTGGCAGTTCTCAAAATAATACTGCAAAATATAAGCATAAAGCCGATACAAATTTCTCTCAAAATAAAAAAAATTGCTCAACACACGAAACATTTTCCGATTACTGTTAGTTTATCTTGCGAAGAACGAATATTTATGTTTTTTTCTTCAGGCCAAACAGAACTTTTTTTTTTTTTTTTATAATTCATTTTGCCATCATTCGATGTTAACACAGTTGTGCAAAGCAGAATTCCAGTAATTCATGTTTTTCAATCAATGATTTATGATCTGTTTAAAAACATTTTATCAAAGTTTGTAAAACCAGTCTGTGTTTCGTCTTGTAATTCTATATATGATGTGATTTATGGTGAAACAGAAAATCAGAAGAAAGATGACGATTTGGTACAGTCAAATACCGAAAATCCACCGACCTGAAATCCGCTTTGCCGCTCAGAGTATAAACATTTAGTTTATAGGTTCCGGAAACTGCAACATTGAGTACGAAATATCGAAGGAAAAAATACTTACCGAATAATAATGAGTCAGAATGGAAATACCTAATTATTGACATAAAAAAGTTTAAAAAAATAAGATAAATAAGATAAGTTTTTTCCCCTCTAATCTGTGTCGAGGTAAAAAAGCAAAAGATTTACTCAATTCTTTGTTCAAGTTCATGATTCACGTTGTATTTTCTGAGCTTTGTTATTTCATTTCACGTGATTGTTTAGTGCTGCCTTTTTTTATCTGCACATTTTGTGGATAAATTAAGAATATTTTAAATTTCAGTCCTTTTTAATACAATGACAGATAAGAAACGCACTCGTTTTTTTACTGCTTGCAACGTTGAAA